>NC_081841.1:114142710-114788443 GCF_963259705.1 Myotis daubentonii
AGCTGCAGACCCAGGGACACCAAGACTCCAGGCACCCGGTCCGCAGATTTCTGTGAGTCACAAAGCCAATCCCCCTCCCCCACCGCCCCTGTGGCAGCGGCATAGGAACTGCCAGACCCAGGCTGCACAATAGGGCTTTCTATTAGCAGCTCTGCCTGACTTTGAGCCTTGGTGTCAGACACGGGAAGTTTGTTTCCCATGACCAGGCTCCTTGGGTGGGGAGACTGTGCTGAATTTGAGCCTAGGTGCACATCCTTGGGGAGACTGTTTTCTGTGACCAGATCCCATGCCCATGCAGGGCAGGGAGACAGCACTGAATTTGAGTCTGGATGTGCTGGCCCCTACCCGTGCATCAGGCCTCTATCTATACCAATAAAAGGGTAATATGCTAATTAGACCGAACATCCTTCTGGACAAAGCCATGGTGGTGGGGCCGAGGCAGAGGTGGTTAGGGGTGATCAGGCAAGCAGAGGAGAACAGTTAGGGGGATCAGGCCGGCAGGGGAGAGCAGTTAGGTGTAGGGCACGGCTATAGGGTTAAGCCTCGGACTGACCTGTTGGCAAAGTCACAAACAAGTCCCAGCTTAGAGGGCACAGTCCTCTTAGCATAATTAGGCTTGACCTTATGATGCTCCCTAGATCTTATCTGGGAAGCTAATGGGCTGAGGGAGGTGCAGCAACTGCTGCCAAAACAAGTGAAACTCACAAGAACAGTGTAACTATGGTAACCACTACGTTGTTTACCTCTGACTATAAAATAAAGGCTCAGCTTGCCTCTGGATTTCTCTCTCTGTGGCCGCAGCCAGGCACAGGAAGATCCACCTAGACTCAGCTTATTATCTTTGTCTGTCATTTCTCCATCCTTCACCACCCTCACTCAGGCTTTTGAACCCTTGGCTGAGCTGGCTCGGCATAGTTAGGGGGATCAGGCCAGCAGGGTAGAGCAGTTAGGGGGATCAGGCCAGCAGGCAGGCAAGCGGTTAGGAGCCAGCGGTCCCAGATTGCAAGAGGGATGTCTGACTGCCGGTTTAGGCCCCATCCCTGCTGAATTGGGGTCCCGGATTGGAGAGGGTGCAGGCTGGGCTGAGGGACTCCCCCCTCTATGCACGAATTTCATGCACCAGGCCTCTAGTTGGTGTATAAAAATGCAGCCAATTTCTGAATGTTAATTCTCTATCCTGATACTTTACTGAATTCCTTCAATAGTACTAATGGGGTTTTTTTTTGTTTGTTTTTTGTAGAATCTTTAGGTTTCTGTCTCTATAGGATCACGTCATCCACAAACAGTGACATTTTAACTTCTTCCTTTCCAATTCTGATGCTTTTTATTTCTGTTTATTGTCTGATTGCTGTGGTTATGGCTCCCAATATTATGTTGAATAAAAGTGGTGACAGATAGGTCACATCCTTGTCTTGTGCATGATCTTAAAGTAAAAGTTTATAGTATGTCTTTATGGCCTTTATCATGTTGAGGTATATTCCCTGTATTTCCACTTTACTGTAAGTTTTTATCATAAAGAGATTTGGGATTTTTGGGGGGTGCCTTTTCTGTATCTATTAATATGATCTTATGATTTTTATCCTTCATTTTATTTTCATGGTTTATTATGTGAATTGATTTGTATATATTGAACCAACTTTGTAATCCAGGAATAAGTTCCACTGGATTATGTTATATGATATTTTAAATGTATTGCTGAATTCAGTTTACTAATATTTTGTTGAGGATTTTGTATGTATATTCATCAGGAATATTGTCCTATGATTTTCTTTTTTTTATAGTGTCTCTGTCTGGTTTTAGTATCAGGTAATGCTGACCTTCTATAAGGAGGTTGAGTGCCTTCTCTCCTTTTCAATTTTTGGAATATTTTGAGAAGTATAAGTATTAATTCTTTTTTTAATGTAAAATTCTGCTATGAAGCCACTTGGTTCAGGGCTGTTTATTGGAAGTTTTTTGATAACCAATTTGCTTTTGTTAATAATTGTTAGTCTATTTAGATTTTGTTTCTTCCTGATTCAGGTTTGCAATGTGGTATGTCTGTAGAAATTAAATTTCTTCTAGATTGTCCAATTTGTTGGCATATCACTGTTTGTAGAATTTCCTTATAAATCTTTGTATTTCTATGGTGTCAGTTGTCACTTGATCTCTTTCATTTATGATTTTATTTATTTGTGTCCTCTTTCTTTTTTACTTGATGAGGCTCTAGGTATATCAATTTTCTTTACCTTTCAAAAAAAAAAAAAAGCTCATGGTTTCATTCATCAAACTAAGTAATCAAAAACTCCAACAAACAAACATTTAAAGAAGAATTACCACCTATTCTCAACTATTCCAAAAATTTCAATAGAAGGAAAGGCTCCCGGCTTATTTTATGAGACCAGCATTATTCTGATTCCAAAACAAGTAAAAGACATTACAAAAAAGAAAATTATAGGTCAATATCTCAATGAGCACTGATGCAAAAATCCTCAACAAAATATTAGAAAACTTGTGGGGAAGCATGGGACTTGGTTGGAAAGTTTGTAATGAGGAAGTTCCAAAAGGTTGGAACCTCCGGAGGAGCTGGCTGAAGGTGGCTGCCCCTGCCTTGACTTTTCCAAACAAGTCTGAGCCCTCAGGTGTTTACTGGAATCTTTGTGCTAGTATTTATATGCCCTTGCTTAAAGGACACTGCAGATGCATGTGTCTTCTCAAGGATACTTACCCTGCTGATAGTATCTAAAAGTTAATGGTAGTTCAAGCTGTTGTCACAATAAAAGACTAAGGAGGCAGGTGAATGGGGCTGTTTGGTTCCTATAGCCAAGCAGTCCCTTAGCCCTCTCTTTCACAGAAATGTGTGTCAGAGTAATCATTCATCCATCACCCATGGTCTGCTGGTTAGCCCCATGTGAGGAGGAACACAACTAGACACAGTGGTGCAAACCTCGAAAACAAAAGTAACTGCACAGTAAGTTATTGGAGCCTGCTGGGGATTTCCAAGTTTGAGGGGATTGTTTCCCAGCTAAGGTTTCATGTCTCTGTTGTCTGTTGTTTTATGTCTCTTTGTTGTTTAGTTTTTAGTGAGAGTTCTTGTCTGTCTGTCTATAATGTAAGGATTATATTGAGAAAGAAAAATATGGGAAATAATCATTTAAACTCCCCAAGTATTTATCCTAGAGGCATGGAGCTGTAGAAGTACCCTTGAACAGGCTGCAGAAGCGGCAGCAGCAGGTGGGGAGGGCACTCTTCTTGTAAAAGAAAAAAAATTGTACTTTTATACTAAAGCCATTAGAGGCCCAGGAGTTGCTGTAGTCCTAGGAACAAATCCCAGGACCTTCTATATCCCAACATACACACTCACCTTTTCTCCAGCCTCCGAAAAGCTGTCAAAGTTATGTTATCTCTGTTATGTTTCTTAAGAATGTAAGTATATTTTCCATTGAAAAAATAAGCCTATTTCTGAAAGTGAGGAAAGAAAAAAGGCTTCACCTGTATTTGCCTAAGAAGTAAAGTTTTTATATATAAATTATTAAAATAGTTAATCAGGAACTTGATTACTTTAAATAAATAGATTATTTAATACTGTTTAATAATAATAATAATGATATATAATCTTTTAGTTTAATGTATTTGACTACCTCCCAGGGTTTAAGTTCTAAGAAACTTTTCTTGACCTAGAATTGGCTTTAGGTCATTCCAATGGGCCCTGGAATGCCTCAAGGATTTGCTTTCTCTCCTTATAAAGGGAAATTTTAAACTTAAGGTGAATGGGAAGCTCTGTCAAATAAGGAAATAATAATTATATTCTATTTATATATATGCATATTAAATAGATTCTGATATGCTTTCATTTATAACTAGTTGTTATCTATATATATAAAAGGCCAAGCGACCCTTTGACCAGTAGCTATGATGCACAATATACATTAGGGGGCAGATGCTTTGACTGGTAGCTATGATGTGTACTGATCACCAGGGGGCAGAAGCTCAATGCAGGAAATGCTGAGCTGTGGTGACTTGGCAGTAGCGGTTCTTGGGTGATGCACCCGGGAACCAGAGAGGAGGGAGCCCAATTCCAGGGTGCATCACTCAAGAACTTCCCTCTTGTAATCCAGGACCCTTTGGGGGATGTCAGAAAGCCAGTTTTGGCCCAATCCCCGCAGGCCAGGCAGAGGGACCCCACCTGTCAGAGGGACCCTAATCACTCTGCAGATGCCCCAGGTGCGGCAGGCTGGGGAGGGACCTTGGGAGGTTAGCTCTAGGGTGTGTCTGGCCCATCTCACCCAGTTCCACCCTGCTGGCCACCTTCTAATTTTGGAATAATGTGTTTTGCAGGACAAGACTCCATGTCATTTGCATTATAATCAAATCAATAACTATCATTTTAAATTTCTTGTCATTTATAAATAATCACTGTTTTGTTATAATACATTTGGAAAAATGTGTCCTCATCTGAGGGACCCATAGAAAGGACTCTAATTTACTTTAAGCTACATATCTCTGAGAATAAACTTTCAGATCATCCCCTTGAATTGGATAAAAATTATTAGAACTCCATAGAGTATCTGGATTTATAGAAATACTAGCAAGAAAAACCAGGAGAAACAGAATTTGATTATAGAACTGAATGAGCTAAAATTAACTGTATAGATTTTATAACTATTGAAAGTATTGCTGATTTTTTATTTTTCCAGACAGAAGGAAACTTAGATTTTAAAGCAGTTTAGTAAATTGTATCTTGATAAGCAATGTTACAGCATTTATATTTTTCTCCATATCTAATCCTTCCAGAATCTAAAAACTCTTAATGAGTAAGTATGTTGTTCTCATAGCAATGTGTTTGTTTGCATAAATCCAATAAGAATCTGTTTTCTTCAGGACATAGGCCAGTTTCCAATTGTGGTTTTATTAACCAAAACTTTACTGGAATGTCATGTCTGAAAGAGAGACATGCCAGGACTCTAGATGTCACCAGAAAGCTCTAAGGAATGAAGACTGACTTTGAAGCTGATAAGCCCCATTGCATAAATAGCCTGATACCTTGCTTGGTCACATGGTTCATGACAGTCTTTCCAGGTAAGGAACGAAGGTTACTTTCCTGAAGGATGGCATAAAAGGAACCTCAAGACACCTGTTGAGACCTCAAGTTGAGGAATGCACCCCAATTCTATAGGTATTGCAGGCAAAGCCTAATGGCAAGTGTGGCTTGGCTTCTTTGCCCTGGGGGTAAACTTTCTCATGAGATTCCAGCAAAGCATTTTTTTAATAGCTTATGTGATCAACTGTTATTCTTGTTGTGTTTATGCAAATAATTAGGCCAAACTGGAACTCTACTTAATACAGTAAATAAGTAGGTCTTAATTTGGCTCTTTGATGAAAATGAGGGTGATTTTAGGGAGAGAAATCATGTTTCAACAGGAAATTATTAGAACTAAAATGTTTTTTTTTTCTTCCACCAGACAATTTGTCATAGTTCTTGCTGTTCTAACTTATGCCCAATAATACTAAATTTTATAACACAGTCTCCACCAGGTTACAAGCCCTACTTGCACCTAGGGAATACCACCTCTAGGCACCATTGCCATCTCCTTCCATGCCCAGGCCTCATTGTCCCTTTGACAGAGAGCAAGGATCTCTTGGCTCTGAGAGAAAACTTTGAACCCTCATCAGCAGGAAGCAGTTTCAGAAGAAACCTGGCATCCCCTTTCTCTGAAAGAATTCAGAGCCAAGATCCTTGAGGGGAATGTAGTAGGCAGTTACACAGACATAAGCAGAGCAAGGACAATGGGCCAACTGGAAGAGAAATGGAACCTGAGACATACTTCTCACCCTCTAACTACTCTAAAGCTGGCAATAGAGTAGCCTGTGTAGAACTGACTTTTAATTCCAAGTAATTAGAAAGAATTTATAGTTTTAGTATAATAGAAAGTATGAGGCATAGAAATACATTTTTAAAGAAAAGAAAGTAGGTTCTAAAGCGAGTTGTTTCTAAAAGTTGCAAACTTTGTAAAGAAAGATTTGTAAAAGTTATAGAAGGGTGATAAAGAGAAATCTTAAAAGGAAAGCATAGATATACTGAATAATAAACCTAATTAGATAAATAAAACTAAAGTAAACTAATACAGAATTTTTTTGGTTCTTTTTCAGTCTGTTAAAAGGGAAAATTTCTTTAGAAAAGAATTTACTATTATAGTATGAGGTTAATAGATATCAACTAATTTACCTAATCAGAAGGGGGGAACAATTGGGAGAACCTATAACCTGATAGATAGAACACCTAAATTAATCTAAAAATAATGTTTAAATCTTAGTATACATATACTTATGTGATTAGGGGGTTAAGTTTCTTATATGTGAAATAGATGCCCAATGCATGAAATTCATGCAAGAGTAGGCCTTCCTTCCCCCGGCTGCTGGCACTGGCTTCCCTCTGGCACCCGGGACCTGGGCTGGCTTCCTAGGGCTGCCCACAGGCACCCGGGACCCAGGCTGGCTTCCCTATGGCCCTGGCTTTGTCTGGAAGAACGTCCAGAATGACATCTGGAAGGATGTCTGGTCTACTTAGCATATTACCCTATTATTATTATAGATAGGGGGTTAAGTTTTTTGTAAAGTTTCCTTTTCAAAGCCTGTGCAAAGTGATTGAGGAGGTGACTCAGCTGTGAATCTAGCAAGCAGAATAGATAAGTATGGTCAGACTAACCCACCAGAAGTCAAAACATCATCTCATCAACATCATCTCATTGCCTGATGACTAATTACAATAACTGACGTCTGCAGACCCCCAAGCCTGCACATCATTGCATTCCTCACCCTAGCTCCTTCCCATTTATAATCCTGTCCCCTACACCTTACTAGAAGGCAGGATTTGGTACTCGTAAGCTCCCTGTCTTCTTGATTGGACCAACCATTGCTGTCATTGTAATTCTCTTTTTCTTATGGTCTATAAAATTGGAACTTGAGCAATAAATGCACTTCGTGGACTCCGACATTCCAAAGCAGTAAGTTTACTGCTCTCTCTGTCTTCTGCAGCCAGAAAAAAACAAAATAGGGGGAGGTGCGGGGAAGCATGGGACTTGGTTGGAAAGTTTGTAAGGAGGAAATTCCAAAAGATCAGAAACCCCAGGGGAAGCTGGCTGAAGGTGACAGCCCCTGCTTTGACTTTTTCAAACAAGTCCGAGTCCCTGGGTGTTTACTGGAATCTTTATGCTTAGTATTTATATGCCCTTGCTTAAGGGACACTGCAGATGCATGTGTCTTCTCAAGGATGCCTATCCTGCTAATAGTATCTAAAAGTTAATTTAACTCAAACTGTTGTTACAATAAAAGCCTAAGGAGGTGGGAGAATGGGGCTGTTTGATTTCTATAGCCAAGAAGTACCTTAGTTGTGTCAGAGTAATCATTCATCCATTGCTCAGGTTCTGCTGGTCAGCCTTGGCAGAAACTGAATTCAGGAATATGTTTAGAAATTCATATACCATGATTGAATGAATTTATTTGTGAGATGAAAGGTTGGTTCAATGTCTACAAATCAATTAATGGTATATACCACATAAACAGATTGAAAGATAAAATTCATATGACCATATCAATAGTTGTAAAAAGAGCATTTGACAAAAAACAGCATTCATCTACACTAATAAAAGAGAAAAATGGTAATTGGCGTACGACAATACCCTTTTCATTGGCTAATCAGGACTATATGCAAATTAGCTGCCAACTAAGATTGGCAGTTAACTGCCAACTAAGATTGGCAGTTAACTGCCAACAAGATGGCAGTTAATTTGCATATGTAGGCACAATGCAGGGAGGCGAAAGGGAAAGCAGGAAGAAGCCCCCTGCCACTGACAGTGATCGGAAACCCAGGGGGGAGCTAAGAGCTGGGGGGCAGGGCAAAGGCAGCCCTGGGGCCGCCTTTGTCCTGCCCCCCAGCCATGATCAGAGAATCAGGCACCTTTGCCACCCTGGCCAGTGATAGCAGGAAGTAGGGGTGGAGCCAGCGATGGGAGCTGGGCACGGTCGAAGCTAGCAGTCCCGGGAGCTAGGGGTCCCTTGCCTGGGCCTAAAGTGGAGCCCACGATCGCGGGGCCACTGCAGCTGCAGGTCCCTGCTGCCCGGGCCAGACGCCTCAGCCAGAGGCGTTAGGCCTGGGCAGGGGCAGAGCCCACATGATCGTGGCGCCCTCTGCTGCCACTGCAGGTCCCCGCTGCCCAGGCCGGATGCCTAGGCCAGAGGCATTAGGCCTGGTCAGGGGCAGAGCCTGAAACCTCAGGGAGCTGGGGGTCCCCTGCCCAGGCCTGACACCTCTGCCGGAGGCCTCAGGCCTGGTCAAGGGGCCGATCTGGTGATTGGTGATCGGAGGGTGATGAGGGTCAACTCCTCTGGCAGAGCCAGCAATCGGAGGCGTCTGGGGGTCCCCTGCCCAGGCCTGACGCCTGGGCCGGAGGCATCAGGCCTGGGCTGGGGGCAGAACCAGTGATGGGAGGAAATGAGGGTCCCCTGCCCAGGCCTGACACCTCTGTCAGAGGCGTCAGGCCTGGGCAAGGGGCTGATCCTGCGATTGGAGGGTGATGGGGGTCAATGCCTGAGGGCTCCCAGTATGTGAGAGGGGGCAGGCTGGGCTGAGGGACACTCCCCCCCCCCCCCCGACACCCAGTGCATGAATTTCGTGCACCGGGCCCCTAGTTTATAATAAAAACTCCCAACAAAATGGAGATAAAGAGAATATACCTCAATATAATAAAGGCCACATATGACAAACACACAATGGTGAAATCCTAAAAGCATTTTCCTTAAGATCAGGAACAAGACAAGAATGTCCACTTGTACAATTTTTATTTAACACTAGAGGCCCAGTGCACAAAAATTTGTGCACTCGGGGGTAGGGGGTCCCTCAGCCCAGCCTGTGCCCTTTCACAGTCTGGGACCCTTCGGGGGTGACCACTTGCTGGATTAGGTCTGCTCCTCGGGGGATTGGGCCTAAGATGGCAATCAGACATCCCTCTGGCAGCCCAGCAGCCCTTGGGAGATGTCCACTTGCCAGCGGGGAGCAGACCTAAGCTGCAGTCAGATATCCTTAGTGCTGCTGAGGAGGTGGGAGAGGCTCCCACCACCACTGCTGTACTGGCAGCCATCAGCCTGGTTTGTGGCTGAGCAGAGCTCCCCTCTGTGAGAGCGCACTGACTACCAGAAAGCAGCTCCTGCATTGAGCATCTGCCCCCTGGTGGTCAGTGGGTGTCATAATGACCAGTCATTCCCAGTCTTTCTGCTGTTAGGGTCAGTTTGCATATTACCCTTTTACTATATAGGATAGAGGCCTGATGCACGGGTGGGGGCCAGCTGGTTTGCCCTGAAGGGTGTCCCGGATCAGGGTGAGGGTCCCGCTTGGGTGCCTGGCCAGCCTGGGTGAGGGGCTGAGGGCCGTTTTCAGGCTGGCGGGCAACTGGAGCTCCCAGCCTCTTTTTTTTTTTCTTTTTCTTTTTATTCTGGGATTTATTTACCTTCTATAACTGTCACTGGAGCTGAGAGTCAGCTCCAGCTTTGAGGCCCGGCTCCAGCTCTGAGGCCGTGGCTGGCTGAAAGCAGGTATCTGGGTTTGTTTAGCTATTATAATTGAAACTCTGTTGCCATCACTGGCGCTCTAAGCTCTGAGCCCACTGCTGGCTGAAAGCATGTATCTGGTGTTTGTTTAGCTTCTATAATTGAAACATTGTTGCTTCCAGAGCTCAGAGCTGGGCCGCGGCAGGCAGGGAACCTTGGCTTCCTCCATCACTGGAGCAAGCAAGCCTCCTGCTCGCTTCAGCTGCTTGGCTGCTGGCTGCCATCTTTCTTGGCAGTTAATTTGCATATCCTGCTGATTAGCCAATGGGAGGCATAGCGGAGGTATGGTTAATTACCATGTTTGTCTATTATTAGATAGGACAGTATTGAAGTCATAGCTATTGCAATCAGAGAAGAGAAAGAAAAGGCATCCAAATTGGAAAGAAAAAAGTAAACTTTGCAGGTACTATATATAGAGAACCCTAAAAATCCCACTCAAAACCTCCTAAACTGATAAATGAATTTAGTAAAAAGCCAATAGACATATAAAAAGATGCTCAATGTTACTAATCATGAGAAAAATGCAACTTAAAACAACAAGAAGGTATTATCTCACACCTGTCAGAATGGCTATTGTCAATAAATGAACAAAGAACAAATGTTGGTGAGGGTGTGAAAAAAGGAAATGCTTATGCATTGTTGGTGGTTTTGAAAATTGGTGAAACCACTATGGAAAACAGTACGGATGTTTATTAAAAAAAACCCCAAAAACTAAATATAGAACTAACTCCCTTATGACCCAGCAATTCCAGTTCTAGGTCCTATTAGAAAATTCACAACACTAATTTGAAAGGACATATGCATTCTTATGTTCATTACAGCATTATTTATAACTAGAGGCCTGATGCACGAAATTTGTGCATGGGGGAGGAGGGGGGTCCCTCACCGCAGCCTGTGCCCTCTCGCAGTCCAGGACCACTTGTTCCTTACAGCCCACCTGCTCGCTGCTCCTTACAGCTCGGCTTGCTGCTCCTTAGCACTGCTGTGGAGGTGGAAGAGGCTCCCGCCACTGCCTCTGTGCTCGCTAGCCATGAGCCTGGCTTCTGGCTGAGCGGTGGTTCCCTGTGGGAGCACACTGACCACCAGGGGGCAGCTCCTGCTGAGCGTTTGACCCCTGGTGGTCAGTGTGCATCACAGCAACCGGTCATTCTGGTCATTCCGCCACAACGTTCACTTAAGCTTTTATTATATAGATAGCCAAGATATAGAAGCAGACTAAGTGCCTATCAATCAATGATTGGATGAAGAAGTGGGACATATGTATTACTCAGCCATAAAAATGAATCAAATCTTACCATTTGTGACTACATGGATGATCCTAGATGATATTACTATAAGTGAAATAAGAAAGACAGAAAAAGACAAATACCATATAATTTTACTTATATGTGGATTGGATCTAAAGTACAAAATAAATGAACAAACAAAACAGAAACAGACTCACAGCTAGAGTACAAATTAATGGTTGCCTGATGGAAGGGTGTTTGGAAAGATGGGTGAAAAAGGTGACAGGAAAGGACCTGGAGAACATTAGACTAAGTGAAATAAGCTGGTCAGAGAAAGGCAAGAACCATATGATTTCACTCATATATGGTATTTAATCAACAACCTAAACTTCCAAGCAAAATAGAGAAAAACTCAGAGATAGAGAGCAGGCAGACAGCTCTGGTGTGTGTGTGTGTGTGGGGGGGGGGGGGGGTGGAGGATTGAGGAGGGTGGAGGGATGGAACAAAAAAAGTGGATTCCAAGATGGTGGCAGTTTAGATTAAAGCTACACTGACCTTCTTCCAGACTAAAATGGAATTACAACTGAAATATAGAAAAATCATCCTAAATAACCATCCTGAAGACTAGGTGGAGAGAAGCCTTATAACTAAGGATGTAAAGAGGAGGCCTCATTGACACTGGTAGGAAGTGCAGAGGGCTGGCCAGGCTCACACAGGTAGCAGCTGAAGTTCTGGAGAGAAAATTAAGCTGTGGGGCATTCCCCTGAGGAGTCTTGGATCTAAACCCCAAACTGGATCCCCCAAGTCAGAGCACCAGAACCAGGAAAGTTTTCCATATAACATCTGGCTATGAAAAGCAGCGGGGTTTTTGTCTGCCAGGAAGAGATGGCTAAAGATGGTCTCTTAAAGGGCCCTATATACAACATTTCATTTGCCATTCACCTTGGGATCCAGCAGAGGGAGGGTAGAATGGACTAGAGCTGTGTGAGGAGAGTCTAAGGGTGGTCGCTCTGAGGAGAGAGTGGAAAAGACAGCTGCTTAGATCCCTATGGTGAGTCATCCCCTCATACTGCAGAAGCCATCTTTCATAGGCAGACCTTTCTTCTGTCTAATCCATGCAGTATTAGCCTGGGGAGAGCATAGCCCCACCCATTGGAATCCCTCTCACCTTACTCGTGGAACTTATGCCCAGCTGAGGACTAAAGCTGGAGGCTCACTAAGTGACTGAGGTTAACAGATAGCCTGCAGGTAGAGGTATATCCCTAGGTGCCTTGAATCTTTGCCTGACCTGCTCCTGGGCTTAGGACTACCAAAGTCAGACTTCAGTTTGCAGCTTGGTCCTTCCACATGCAGCCAGGCCCAGCAGAGGGAGCCACAAGTTGTGGATCACTGATAACTCTAAACAGGTTGCTCAGGGCCAATCATAGACAATGTCTGACACTGGTCTGCAACAGAGTCCCTCTGAAGAGTCCCAGAGCCAATACACCCAGTGGCCAGCTTCACACAACAACAGAGCAGGATCTAATAAACTTCACAAGCAGCATATCCACAGGGAAATATTGGCAGGCACCAAAACATGCTGAAGTGAATTCTGTGTTGTGTGATCAGCACCTGCACAGCAGCCTGTATGTTGTGTTGGGGGTTGAGCCTTACTGTCAGCCAGGCTGAAGGTTGAGCCCATGCACGAATGGGCCAATAGCAATCAATTACTACAGGAGGGTCCTCACAAGGAACAATCTTAGAGCACCCAGTTCTGGTGATCAGGAAGACTGTGCCACTGGATCCCACAACTACCTACTACATAAGACAACCCTACCAAGAGTGAGTTCTAGCAGATCTATCTAATACATAGAAAACACGAAGAGACAGACAAAATGGGAGACAAAGAAACAGGCCTCAAATAACAGAACAAGAGAATTATCCTAAAGAAGAGCTAAATGAAGTGGAAATAATTTATCAGATATAGAGTTCAGAATAATGATTATAAAGATGCTCAACAGCATAGAAAAGGATATGGAAATTATAAAAAGGTCCAGTCAGAAATGAAGAATGCCAAATCTGAAATAAAGAATACATTGGAAGGAGTAAACAGTAGGCTCAATGAAGCAGGGATTGTACCCATCATTTGGAAGACAAGGTAGAAAACAACAACCAATCAGAGCAGCAAAAAAGAAAAAAGACAAAAATGAGGATAATTTAAGGGGCCATTGGTACAACATAAAGCTTAACAACATCCATATGATAGTTACACCAGAAGGAGAAGAGAGAAGGGATCTGGTGAAGGAATAAGACATAGAAGTCCAGGAAGCACAGAGTCTCAAACAGGATGGAACCAAGAGGCTGACACCAAACACATCATATTAAAATGCCAAAAGTTAAAGACAAAGAGAGAATCTTAAAAGCCTAGAGAGAAAGGCAGCCAACGATGCATAAAGGAGCTCCCATAAGATTGTCAGCTAATTTCTCAACAGAAACATTTCAAGCCAGAAGAGATTTTCATGAAATATTTGAAGTGCTGAAAAACAAGGACCTACAACCAAGATTACTTTACCCAGCAAAGCTATCATTTAAAATTTAAGGAGAGATAAAGAGGTTCCACACAAAATAAAGGAGTTTGTTATTGCCCACCCAGTATTACAGGAAATGATAAAGGCTTGCTTAAGATATTTCATGCAACTGGAAATGGGAAAAAAAGCTGGGTAGCAATTCTTATATCTGAAAAAATAGACTTTAAAACCAAGGATATAGTAAGAGACAAAGAAGGATACTATGTAATGATAAACAATACAACAAGAGGATATAACCCTTGTAAACATTTATGCACCCAACATAGGAGCACCTAAATATGTAAAGAAAATCTTGATAGACATAAAGGGAGAGACTGAGAATAATACAGTCATAGTAGGGGATTTTAACACCCCATTGACATCAATAGATAAGTCTTCCAGACAGAAAATCAATATGGAGATGGCAATCTTAAATGACACATTAAATCAAATGGATTTATTGATATCTTCAAAGCATTCCACCCCAAGGCAGCAGAATATACATTCTACTGCATTCCACATTCAAATGCATGTGGAATGTTTTCTAGGAAAGAGCACATGTTAGGACACAAAACAATTCTCAATAAATTTAAGAAGATTGAAATCATATCAAGCATCTTCTCTGAACATATTGCTGTGAAACTGGAAATCAATCAAAAGAAGAAAATTGAAAAACATACAAAGACATGGATGCTAAATAACATGTTCCTAAATAATGAAATATTTAACAATGAGATCAAGAAAGAAAACAAAAGACCTTGAAATAAATGAAAATGAGAATACAACAACAAAAAATCGGTGGAACACAGGGAAAGTGGTCCTAAAGAGAGAAATTCATAGCATTACAGTCCTATCTTAAGACACAAGAAAAAGCTCAAATAAATAATCTAACTTTACACTCAAAGAAACTTAAAAAAGAAAAAGAAAGCCAGAGTGAGTAGAAAGAAGAAATAATAAAATCAGAGCAGAAATAAATAAAATAGAGTTAAACAAAAACAGAAGAGATAATCAAACCAAGAGCTGCTTCTTTGAAAAGATAAATAGGATTGACACACATTTAATCAGACTCATCAAGAAAAAAAGAGAGGACCCAAATAAATCAGAAATGAAAGAGGAGAAGAACTGTCACTAATCATCAAAAAGATGTAAATTAAAACCACAATGAGATATCACCTCACACCTATCAGAATGGCTACTATCAACAAATCAACAAACAACAAGTATTAGTGAGGATGTGGAGAAAAAGGAACTCATATGCACTGTTGGTGGGAATGCAGTGTTGCAGCCACTGTGGACAGCAGTATGGAATTACCTCAAAACTTAAAAATGGAACTACCTTATGACCCAGTGATTCCACTTTGGGCAATTTATCCAAAGAAACCTGAAACACTAATTTGAAAGAAGATATACACCCCTATATTCATTAGTATTATTTACAGTAGCCAGGATTTGGAATAGCCCAAGTGTCCATCAGTAGATGAGTGGATAAAAAAGCTGTTGTACATTTACACAATAGAATACTACTCTGCCTTAAAAAGGTAGCAAATATTTCCCTTAGAGACTGCATGGATGGACCTGAAAAACATTACGCTAAATGAAATAAGCCAGTCAGAGAAAGCCAAATGCCATATGAATTCACACATATGTAGAATTTAATGAACAAACTGAACTACCAAGCAAAATAGAGACAAACTCATAGAGAGCAGGCTGACAGCTCTGGTGGGGGCAGGGGAGTGGAGTTTGGAGGGTGGAAGGATTGAACAAAAAGGAAAAAAAAAACAGAGAACTCATGGACATAGACAAGAGTATGGTGATTGCGACGGGGGTGGGGGTGGAGGTGGAAGAGAGCATAGATGGGACAAATGATGATGGGGCAAAAAAGAAAAAAAGAAGTACAAACCAATAGTTAGAAAATAGTAATAGTCATGGGATAAAAAGAAGAGCGTAGCAAATCTAATCAATAATATTGTGATATGTATGATACCGGGTGGGTACAAGAATTATGAGGGGATGACTTTGTAAATTATATAAATGTCTAGCCACTGTTCTGTAAAATGGAAATTAATAAAAAATATTGAATATCAACTGTAATTGATAAATGAAGAAAACAAAAAGCTAAATAAAAAGGAAATATAGGGAGAAGACAAGATGGCAGCGGAACAGGCAGACGCGTCCCAAGCTTGTCCCGGAGCAAATAGAATGAGCAGTTGAAACAAATAACATCTATCCTGAATTGGCGAAGGACACTCAGCTGGTAAGATATTTTGCAGCCCAGAAGGGCAGAGTTCCCCTGGAAAGGTAAAAACCAGGGATCTGGGCAGAAAAGTTTGCCAGATCTCTGAGCCCAGAGGGTCAGAGGGAAACCGCATGGCGGCACCCAGTCGTGTCCCTTGGGACAGGCACAGCCTCTGACGGGGTAAAGGACATCCCCAGGGCTGTTGGCACTGGGGGATTTGAGATCTGGATTCCATAATTCCTGAGGACTGAGCCCAACGGGGGCAGCCTGAAGCCCTGACCAGACCACGCAGTGCTGGAAAGAGAGGAGCTCACAGAGACTCAGTCTTCCCCATTTCTGCGGCCGGTGTTTGTTTGTTTGTTTGTTTGTTTTCACTGGACCCTGTTCATAGGACATTTCGGATACAGACACTCACCTGTGCTGAGGAACAGGAGAAGGTGTAGACGAGTGGAATCTGGGGAGAGGCTGGGGAGAGAAGGGGGTCCAGGAGAGGTGGAAGCAAATTGAGTGCTGAGTCATGCCTGAGCCCAGGACCTGGGCAGCCATTTTCTCCTGAAGATATAACCCCTCCCTCCAGTCTATAGGCAACAAATACAGCCACACCCAGATTCCACCATGAATGGTATAAAGGATTAAAAAAATCTGAATAGTCCCTGGGAGTCCACAGGGTCTGGCCTATAGAGAGGATTTCAGTCCCAGCAACAGAAAAATAAAAAAATCTCAGACATTTCAGAAGACTGGGATCTTAAGCCAGCCAAAGGAACATTTCAATTTTTCATTTTTATTTTTTAAAATTATTTTGTTAGCTCTTTTTTTTTTTTTTTTTTTTTGCTTTTTTGTTTTCCTTTGTTGCTTAAGCCAGCCAAAGGACGACATTTTAATTTCTCATTTTTATTTTTTTTATTATTTTTTAGCTCTTTTTTTCTTTTTTTTCCGCTTTTTTATTTGCTTTCCTTTATTTGTTTGATTTATTTTCTACTTCTTTTCACATTATTTTTTCATCATTCAATTTTATTTTATTTTTACTTGCTATTTTCTATTTTTATATCATTTTTTAAATCAATTTTTTTGTAAATATATTATTTTGTTCCCCTTCTTTCTCTTCTTATCTACTCATCCCTTTTCTACTTCCTCTTTATTGAATTGAGGTCCTCCCCATATTTGTATATCAGCTCAGCCTCTACAGATTCAGCCCCCACCCTTTACTGGGTGTTTGATGTTTGTATTTGTTTGGTTTATCTATTGGATCTGTGATGTTTTCTCCATATATATATATATATATATATATATATATATATATATATATATTCTCTTTTTTATTTTCTCTCCTATCTTTTTTTTTCTCTCTTAGATATCATTTGTGCTCTCTTTTCTCTCCCCTAATTCTCTTTTCTCAGGTGGTCACTTATATTGGGGTTATCGGTGTCATGAGTACATTCATGCTTTGTTCCTTTTGGGTCATGTCTTGTTAGGGTGAATTTTGTCCTGTTTGGCTAAAGTGCTAGAGAGCAAGCTACATAACCAGACACCTGGAGAGGAAACTTCATTAACGAATGGGTCAATTACACCCCTAGACCCAGCTACAGAGGCAGGAAGAAGGTGGCAGTGAGGAAGCAAAAGAGGAGTGTGTGGTTGTGTGGTGTGTGTGTGTGTGTGTGTGTGTGTGTGTGTGTGTGTGTGTGAATGAGGCATAGTTAGACACCGCAGGACCTTCGGGGGCAGGCTAACTGGGCTAGCCTAACTAGGCAGCCTCTGCTACCATTGCAAACAGGACCAGAGGCCTCGCCTTTTTGAAGGGGAGAGCTGATGTAACTGAGAGCCCAGCCTCAACTCCAACCAGAGTGCCCTCAGGTAACACCTGGGACTCTAAAGCCACACCTGCCAGGGACCTGCTACCTTGGCTGTGGTTCCATGGTCACCGAGTCTCCAGCCACCCTGGGCGCAGGTTCCTGTGAGTTCTGAAGCACGCTCCCCTCTGACCAGCCCAATGCTTTAGTCCAGTGCATTGCAACCATGTGAGCAGCATGCTCCTGTCCAAAGAGCATCAGCCCTGCGAGCAGCCTGTCCCAGGCCTAACAGCAGCAGCCTCAAAACCCTGTACAAGGAGCAGCAGCTGTGTGAGCGGCCCACTCCCTCATCCAAGGAGCAGCAACCACGTGAGCAACCCGACCCGTCCAAGAAGCAGTAGCCACATGAGCAGTCTGCCTACATCTGAGGAACAGCAGCTCTGCGCTTCCCGCCCCCATCCAAGGAGCAGCAGCTGCGCACAGCCCGCACCCTGCACCAGTCTGAGGAGCAGCTGCGCAAGCCTCTTGCCCTCATCCAAGCAGCAGCAGCCGCATGAGCAGCCTGCCCAATCTGAGGAGCAGCAGCTGTGTGAACAGCCTGCTCCCATTGGAGGAGCAGCAGACACACATGCAGCTTGTTCCCACCTGAAGAGAAAAAGCCATGCAAGCAGCCCACTCCCCATCCAAGGAGCAGCAGCCACGTGAGCAGACAACCCCCATACAAGGAGCAGCAGCCACACATGCAGCTCACTCCAGCCCAAGGAGCTGCAGCCACCTGAGCAGCTCGCCCCTGTCCGAGGAGTAGCAGCTACACGAACAGATAGACTGACCACATCTGAGGAGTGGCAGCCCTGCCCAGCCCACACTGGTCCAAGGAGCATCAGCCACATGCAGTCTGCACCTGTCTGACGAGCAGCAGCTGGGTGAGCATCCCACCCCCATTTGAGGAGCAGCAGCCGCACATGCAGCTCACTCCCACCCAAGGAGCAGCAGCCACACAAGCAGCCCATCTCCCATCTGAAGAGTAGCAGCTGCGCGAGCAGCCCACACCCATATGAGGAGAAATAGCCCTGGAAAAAACCTGCCCCTGTCCAAAGAACGGTAGCCTCATGAGCAGCCTGCTCCATCTGAGGAACAGCAGCAGCGTGCAGCCAGCCCTGATCCAAGGAGCAACAGCCACGTGAGCAGTCCGTGCCCATCAGAGGAGCAGAAGCCACATGAACAGCCCGCTTCTGTCTAAGAAGCAGCAGCCGTGCTCAGCCCACCCCCACCTGAAGAGCAGCAGCCTCGTGATCAGCCCACCCCTGTCCAAGGAACAGCAGCTGGGCGAGCAGCCTCACCTAACCAGGCAGAGGAAACACCATTGCTGCGAACAGCAACCACCACAGGAGCTGTGGCCAACTGAGGGGCAACTGCAGACAGAGGAACCACTGCCACCCAAGGAGCAACCCTGCACGACTCGACACCTAGATCAGTTGGGAAGACCAAAAATGGGTAGAAAAAGAAACCCCCAAAGGAAAGAAAAAGATGAATTGCCAGAAAAGCGGCTAAGTGAAACAGAGGCATGCAATGTGTCAGAAAAAGATTTCAGAATAAGGGTCCTAGACTGCATAAACCGGATGGAGGAAAAAATCAACAACTTATGTAAGAATCAAGAAGAAATGAAGAGTGATATAGCTGCAATAAAAAACACCATGGAAAGTTTCAAAAGTAGACTAGGAGAAGCGGAGGACCGAATTAGCCGATTAGAAGACAGGGAAGCAAAACACACCAAAACTGAACTGCAATTGGAGAAAAAAATTTAAAGACAGGAGGAGAGTCTAAGGGAGCTATGGGACAAAATGAAACGAAGCAACATACGAATAATAGGGGTGCCAGAACAATAGGAAGAGGAACAAGGCTTAGAAAACCTATTCGAAGAAATATTGTCCGAAAACTTCCCTGATGTGGGGAAGAAAAAGTCACACAAGGACAGAGAGTCCCAAACAAGATGAACCTGAAAAGACCCACACCAAGACACATCATAATTACGATGGCAAATGTTCAGGACAAAGAGAGAATTATGAAGGTTGCAAGAAAGAGACAAAGTTACGTACAAGGGATCTCCCATTAATTATCAAATGATTTCTCAACAGAAACACATTAGGCCAGAAAAGAATGGACAGAAATTTACAAAGTGATGCAAAGCAAGGGACTGTATCCAAGAATACTCTATCCAGCAAGGCTATTTTTCAAAATTGAAGGGGAAATAAGCTTCACAGACAAAAAAAGAGGCTAAGGGAGTTTATCACTACCAAACAAGCAATGCAGGAAATGCTAAAGGGACTGGTGTAAAAAGAAGAAATAAAAAGGTAAGAAAGACACAGACACAAAAAATAAAAATGCCTACAAACAAGAACTTTTCAATAATAACTTTAAACATAAATGGATTAATTGCTCCAATCAAAAGACATCAAGTGGCTGAATGGATAAAAAAACATGACCCATACATTTGCTGTCTACAAGAGACCCACCTCAGAAGAAGGGACTCAAACAGACTGAAAGTGAAGGGATGGAAAAATATCTTTCAGGCAAATGGAAATGAAAAAAAAAGCTGGGGTAGCAATACTTATATCAGACAAAATAGACCTCAAAGTGAAGGCCATAACAAGAGATAAGGAAGGCCACTTCATAGTACTAAAGGGATACATATAACAAGAGGATATAACCCTGATAAACATATATGCACCCAATGTAGGAGCACCCAAATACATAAAAAAAAAAAACTCCTGGAAGATATCAAGGGAGAGATCAACGACAATACAATCATAGTAGGGGACTTTAATACACCACTGACATCACTGGATAAATCCTCTAGACAAAAAATCAGCAAAGAAACAGCAATACTAAATGACTCACTAGATCAGATGGACCTATTTGACATCTTCAGAACATTTCACCCCAAAGCCACAGAATATACGTTCTCCTCAAGTGCACATGGGACATTTTCAAAATTAGACCACATATTGGGTCACAAGCAAAGTCACCCCAAATTCAAGAAGATTGGAATCATACCAAGCATCTTCTCAGACGACAATGACATAATAATAGAAATAAACTACAATAAAAACAATCCAAAACACTCAAACACTTGGAAGCTGAAAAGCATGTAATTAAATATTGATAGTGTCACAAATGAGATCAAAGAAGAAATTAAAAACATCCTGGAAACTAATGACAATGAAAACACAACAATCCAAAACCTAATGGACACAATGAAAGCAGTACTGAGAGGGAAGTTTATAGCTCTACAGGCCTACCTAAAAAAGCAAAAAAAAAAAAAAGATAGTAAATCATCTAACTCTACAACTCAAAGAATTAGAAAGAGAGCAACAAGGAAAGCCCAAAGTGAGCAGAAGGAAGGAGATAATAAAGATCAGAGCAGAAATAAATGACATAGAGACCAAAAAAAAAACAAAAAACAAAAAACAAAAAAAACAATAAGGAAGATCAATGAAACCAAGAGCTGGTTCTTTGAAAGGATAAACAAGATTGATGAACCTCTAGCCAGGCTCACTAAGAAGCAAAGAGAGAGGAACCAAATAAAATCAGAAATGATAGAGTGAAATAACAACAGACCCCACAGAAATACAAAGGATTATTAAAAAATACTATGAGCAACTCTACTCCAACAAACTAGACAACCTGGAGTAAATGGACATATTCCTAGAAAAATACAACCTTCTCAAACTCAATCAGGAAGAATCTACAAATCTCAATAGGCCAATAACTATGGAAGTAATTGAAGCAGGCATCAAAAAGCTTCCAGCAAAAAAAGCCCAGGGCCAGATGGCTTCACAGGGGAGTTTTACCAAACATGCAAGGAAGAACTAAAAGCTATCCTCCTCAGACTATTCCAAAAAATTCAAGAGGAAGGAACACTTCCCAGCTCATTCTATGAAGCCAGCATCACCCTCATACCAAAACCAGATTAAGACAACACAATGAAAGAGAATTACAGGCCAATATCCCTCATGAACATAGATGCCAAAATACTCAACAAAATCTTAGCAAATCGGATCAAGCAGTACATCAGAAAGATCATACACCCTGACGAAGTAGGATTTATCCCAGGGATGCAAGGATGGTACAATATCCACAAATCAATAAACGTGATACATCACATAAACAAATTGAGAGAAAAAACCACATAGTCATTTCAATTGATGCAGAAAAAGCATTTGACAAAATCCAACACCCATTTTTGATAAACTCTAAGCAAGGTGGGAATAGAGGATCATACCTCAACATAACAGAATCCATATATGACAAACCCACAGCCAACATCATACTCAATGGGCACAAACTAAAACCATTTCCCCTAAGAACAGGCACAAGACAGGGATGCCCACTCTCACCATTCCTGTCCGACATAGTACTGGAAGTATTAGCCATTGCGATTAGACAAGAAGAAGAAATAAAAGGCGTCCAAATTGGAAAAGAAGAAGTAAAGCTGTCCTTATTCACAGATCACATGATATTGTACCTAAAAAACCCTAAAGACTCCATTAAAAAATTGTTACACTTAATAAATGAATTTGGCAATGTATCAGGATACAAAATTAATGCCCAAAACTCTATGGCATTTCTATACACCAATAGTGAACTTACAGAAACAGAGACTAAAAAAGCAATCCCATTTACCATCACACCAAAAAAATTAAGATACCTAGGAATAAAGCTAACTAAAGAGGTAAAAGACCTCTTCTCAGAAAACTACAGGATGTTAAAAAAAGAGATAGAGGAAGACATAAACAGATGGAAGAACATACCATATTCATGGATTAGTAGAATCAACATCATTAAAATGTCCATACTACCCAAAGCAATCCATACATTCATTGCACTTCCCATTAATATACCAACAGCATATTTCACAGACCTAGAACGAACGCTCCAAAAATTCATCTAGAATAAAAAAAGACCCTGAATAGCTTCAGCGATCCTGAGAAAGAAGAACAAAGTATGTGGGATCTCAATACCTTATATCAAGCTGTATTACAAAGCCACGGTTCTCAAAACTGCCTGGTACTGGCACAAAAACAGATTTATCAATCAATGGAATAGAATGGAGAATCCAGAAATCGACCCAAACCAATATGCTCAATTAATATTTGACAAAGGAGGCAAGAACCTACAATAACGTCAAGACAGTCTCTTCAATAAATGGTGTTGGGAAAATTGGACAGATACATGCAAAAAAAAATGAAACTAGACCACCAACTTACACCATACACAAAAATAAACTCAAAATGGTTAAGGGACTTAAATGTAAGACGGGAAACCATAAAAATACTAGAGGAATCCAAAGGCAACAAAATCTCAGACATATGCCGAAGCAATTTCTTCACCGATACAGCTCTTAGGTCATTGGAAACTAAAGAGAATAAACAAGTGGGAGTACATCAAAATAAAAAGCTTCTTCACAACAAAAGAAACCATCAACAAAACAACAAGAAAGCACACTGCATGGGAGAACATATTTGCCGATTTTATCTCTGATAAGGGTTTAATCTCCAAAATTTACAGGGAACTCCTCATACAACTTAACAAAAGTAAGATAAACAATCCAATCAAAAAATGGGCAAAGAACCTAAATAGACACTTTTCAAAAGAGGACATTCAGAAAGCCAAGAGACATATGAAAACATGCTCAAAGTCACTAATCATCCAAGAGACCCAAATCAAAACAACAATGAGATATCATCTTACACCTGTCAGAATGGCTATCATAAAGAAATCAACAAACGACAAGTGCTGGAGAGGATGTGGAGAAAAGGGAACACTCGTGCACTGCTGGTGGGAATGCAGACTGGTGTAGCCACTATGGAAGACAGTATGGAGTTTCCTCAAAAAGTTAAAAATGCAACTCCCATTTGACCCAGTGATCTCACTTCTAGGAATATATCCCAAGAAACCAGAAATACCAATCAGAAAGGATATATGCACCCCTTTGTTCATAGCAGCACAATTTACCATAGCTAAGATCTGGAAACAGCCTACGTGCCCATCAGCAGATGAATGGATTAGAAAACTGTGGTACATCTACACTATGGAATACTATGCTGCTGTAAAAAAGAAGGAATTTTTACCATTTGCAACAGCATGGATGGAACTGGAGAGCATTATGCTAAGTGAAATAAGCCAGTCAATGAAGGAAAAATACCACATGATCTCACTCATTTATGGATAATAAAGACCATTATAACTGATGAACAAAAATAGATACAGAGGCAGAGCAGCATCAAACAGACTGTCAAACTACAGTGGGAAGGCTGGGGAGTGTTGGGGGGTGAGAGGGGGGTAAGAGATCAACTGAAGGACTTGTATGCATGCATATAAGCATAGCCAATGGACATACAACACTGGTGGGTAGGGGAGGCTGGGGGAACGTCAAGGGGCGGGGGAAGGAGACATATGTAATACTCTTTGTAATACTTTAAGCAATAAAACAAAATTAAAAAAAGAAAATATAACTACAAATACAATTTTAATGTTAAATATTATTAGAGAGTATCCACATTTCTTTTTTCTTTGCAAGTAAAATCCTGAACTTTTGTAAGAGTAATGATTTGGGAGTACTGGGCCGAATGGAAGTTCCATTTTTAACTTTTTGAGGAAACTCCATACTGTTCTTCACAGTGGCTGCACCAGTTTGCATTTCCACCAGCAGTGCACGAGGGTTCCCTTTTCTCCACATCCTCTCCAGCACTTGTGGTTTGTTGATTTGTTGATGATAGTCATTCTGACAAGTGTGAGATGGTACCTCATTGTCATTTTGATTTGCATCTCTCAGATGATTAGTGACTTTGAGCATGTTTTTATATATCTCTTGGCATCCTTTATGTCCTCTTTCAAAAAGTGTCTATTTAGATCCTTTGCCCATTTTTTGATTGGATTGTTTATCTTCCTTTTGTTAAGTTGCATTACTTCCCTGCAAATTTTGGAGATTAAACCCTCGGAATATATCCCAAGAAATCAGAAACACCCATCAGAAAGGACATATGTACCCCTATGTACATAGCAGCACAATTTACCATAGCTAAGATTTGGAAACAGCCTATGTGCCCATCAGCAGATGACTGGATTAAAAAACTGTGGTACATCTACACAATGGAATATTATGCTGGTGTTAAAAAGAAGGAACTTTTACCATTTGCAATAGCATGGATGGACATTTTACTAAGAGCCTTATACTGTAGAGCATTATACTAAGCGAAATAAGCCAGTCAGAGAAAGATAAATATCACATGATGTCACTCATTTGTGGAATATAATGAACAACATAAACTGATGAACAAAAATATATCCAGAGATATAGAACCACCGAACGGACTGTCAAACCTCAGAGGGCAGTGGGGGACGGGAGGGAGGTGTAAGAGACCAACCCAAAGACTTGTATGCATGTATATTAGCATAACCAATGGACAGGGACGCTGGGGCAGTGGGGGCCTGTCCTGTGGGATGGAGGTGGCCGGGGAGGGGTCAATGGGGGAAAAAGGAGACATATGTAATACTTTAAACAACAACAACAAAAAAGAGTAACAATTTGACTCTTAAAACTCTATTTCATTGAAATGTAAGCTCTGTATCTGATGCCCTCAATAGGTACTTCATATGATCTCAGGCATAGGGTAGGTTTTCATGGAATATGGCTTTAATTTATGAATGTACAATAAATCAGGTGGCTAAAACAGAAATAGTCATAATATCAGTTAAAACTAGCTGTAGTCAAATTGCAAAAACTTAATATTTCATTTGTTGTTAACAGATAACCATCCTGGACATTTCAGGTGATTCTTTCAGTTTGCTAACTCTTTCTTATAAGTTAAAAAATCTGAATGTGGGCAATTGGGGAAGTCAGAAAGCCCTTTCAAAGGATGTTAGAAACAGCTTTTTAATAACAAAGAAAAACACAGGAACTTGGCAACATGTCATGGCAGTAGCTTTAGCTACAAAGAACACATAAATAAAAAAATCAGTTTTGCATCCTGTTGTTCCTGGCAGAAGTAATTACCAGTTAGTAAAATTTGTGTGCACAGTAATTACCTTGATCTAAGTGCCAAGTCTAATGAAGGACTAGAAGAAGGAAATTAACATCTGTTAGATGCTTGGCCAGGGCTTTGTGGAATTGTTAGAAAAAAATAGGCCCGAGTCAGCATTGGCTGCTTTAAGGTGTTGTGCAATGGAGTGGGCAAAATTATAAAGCTACTATGAAGCACATTTACCTATGTTGATGATTTACTTTTATTTTTGCCCATTTTCCCCATCCTAAATGCAGAAATGTAAAAGTTTGTAAAATTCTAAAGTAAAATGTGTTCACCAAGTATTTAGTTTGCTCTCCCTTCAGGTGTGTTTCAATCTGATTTGCCAGTGCTTAAATGAAACTGTAGTCTATTAGTGGGTGTGGATATAATCTCGCACAAATTACTATGACTGCGATTGGGCAGCATTCTTGTACCCAGCACAGAAGGAAAAGTTTATTTGCCTTTTTTGCAATAGCACCTGTGACGATACCTATTCCTCACATTCACCCAATTAAATGACCTTTTAATTCACTCAATTAAATGTCTAGATAAGTAACAAAATATGGTTAAGAGCACAGGCTTACAAGTGACTTTCCCAAACAAGCCATTTGAAATCTCTTTGCTTCAACTTTCTCATCTCTAAACAAGAGACAAAATTAGGCCCAGCCATTTGGCTCAGTATATAGAGCATTGGCCTGTGGACTGAATGATCCCAGGTTCTATTCTGGTCAAGGGCATGTACCTTGGTTGCAGTCTCAATACCTACCCGAATCGGGACGCATGCAGAAGGCAACCAATCAAGGTATCTCTCTCACACTGATGTTTTCCTCTCGCTGTTTCCCACCCTCCCTTCCACTCTCTCTCTAAAAAAACAAACAAACACACACAATAAAAAATGAAACAAAATGAAAAACAACAATGAAAAATGTCCTTGGGTGAGGATTAACAAACAAAACAAAAATAAATAAATAGACAAAATTAGTACTTGTTGCAAGAGCGTTGTTGTGAGGACAGACTAAGTGGAAATATGTAAGGTGCTTAGAAGAATGTCAGGCACATAGTAAACATTAAATAAATGTTATTACCATCATTATTGTTATTGTTAGTACAATTATTAGGTATTTTTCCTCTCTAGAACCCTAAACTTATGGGGAAAATTAGAAAAATATCTCAAAGGGTTAGATTTCTTCTACCTTAATTTATATTTTCTTCTTCCACACCTCTATTTTAAAATGGGTGTGGGTGGGTGGTGGGGGCCCGGGGGTGGGATGTAGGAAAACATCAATAGCTGGGGGAGAAGTTTAAGCCCAAGGAAAAAAGTAGAGGAAAATGAGATTGTCTTTTCTCTAAGACACATGGTTTCATTCTAAGAGAGTAAGCAACATGTTTTATTAGGTTGTTTTGCCATTCATGCTGATGCTTTTAGAATTTTATAATAAGGTCCTAAAATTTTAATGATTTACACTGCTTCTCTATCATGGTTATGCTATTTTTAAATTTTATTTTAAACTAGAGGCCCTGTGCATGAAATTTGTGCACAGAGGGAGGGAGTGTCCCTCAGCCCAGCCTGTACCCTCTCACAATCCGGGACATACTAGGGGATGTCCAATTGCCAGTTTAGGCCCAGGATCAGGCCTAAACTGGCAGTCGAACATCCCTTTCGCAATCCTGGACCACTGGCTCCTAACCGCTTGCCTGCCTGCCTGATCGCCCCTAACCACTCACTTGCCTGCCTGATTGCCCCTAACACCTCTTCCTGCCTGCTTGATCGCCTCTAACCACTCACCTGCCTGCCTGATTGCCCCTAACCACTCACCTGCCTGCCTCATAGCCCCTAACCACTTGCCTGCCGACCTGATCTCCCCTAACTGTTCACCTGACTGACTGATCACCCCTAACTGCTTGCCTGCCTGCCTGATTGCCCCTAACCACTCTGCATGCCTGCCTGATGCCCCTAACTGCTTGCCTGCCTGCCTGATTGCCCCTAACCGCCTCTGCTTCAGCCCCCACTGCCGCAGCTTTGTCCATAAGGCCATCTGGAATGATGTCCCAAAGGTCGTTCGGTTGTCCGGTATAATTAGCATATTACACTTTTATTATTATAGATAATGGAAAAGCAGAACAATCTTTTCAGAAGAAAGTCATACACAAACTGGTTAATAATTGGATGTTTTGATAATTCTTAATTGCATACTCTTTTATTCTGTATTATGTAACTTAAGCCTCTCAGGCAGGCAAAACTTAACTGAAACCTGCAAGTTGCCAGTTTTCACCTAATGCAGAGTAGAACCCTAGGCAACTCAACTTCGAATCATAACAATGAGTTTTCTAGCTAGCAGTGGTAATGAAAAGAAAAAAATACTGACCTTAAAAATTAAATAGTGAAATTTTGATTTTAAAAAAAGGCACCAGGAAAGGATAGTAAATTTAGCTGAGCATTTTATGGTAAGATTTGGCTGGAGAGATGAATATAGTAGAGGGCAACATGTGCATTAAAAATGTCCTTGATACACTGGAGAAGTGGCCAGATATAATAGGATAAGTCTTAAGCAGGTAAGTGCAGGACTTCACTAAAGCAGCTATCTGGGTTGTATAAATAAAAGATAGAAAAGTGTGTCAGAGGATGTATATTTTGAAAACTAATTAATATTTGGATTTTTATTGTATCATAGCAGATTCAGAATGTTGTTAAAAATAGATATATTTTGACACATTGTTCCAGAAATAGACATGACTTTTCACACCATTCATGCCAATTATTTGGTCCCTCTTATACCTAATGAATTATATCACCAAGATGGAAAACTGAATTTGGGATTTAGTCCAAATCTATGTAACTGAACAAGCCAACTGGTTTATCAGTGACCAACATTTAGATGTTAAAAATTCATACCTGTCCATCTGTTCCAACAGTGCCTCCACAATCAGTGAGAAGTTCTGACATGTCATAGTAGCTAACAAACTCCCACAAACAGGCCTCTAGGTTCAGATTTCGGTAGAAGCGTAAGGTACTTGAACCTCTGATAGATGAACTGTACTGATAAGGATACATCTCTCCAACTATTTCTGGATTTTTTCTAGCATCAGTCAAAAAACCATGATGGGTCTTTACTTCAGTATAATCCAGGAGATTTGAGCACTTGTGGTTTCCAATTCGTGTGCCATCAGGGCTGAGGGTGAGCTCGAAGTTGGAAAGTTCTTTAGTGGAGATCACAGGGAGCATGCCTATAAGGAATTGTAATCATTACCACCATTCTTTTTTTAAAAAAATTATCTTTATACTTGAAAGCATTACAGATCTCCTTTTTTCCTCCCACAATTACCCCCTCCTCCCGACTCCATCCCTCCCAAAGCCTTCACTGCACTATTGTTAAGTGTCCATGGGTTATGCATATATGCATATAAGTTCTTGGGTTAATCTGTTCCTGCCTCTCCCCCGCTATGCTCCCCTCCCTTTCCCTCTGTCTGAGACTCTCCAGTCTGTTGCATGTGTCCATGTCTCTGGATCTATTTTGTTTGCTAACAGCGAAGAGCTTAGAACACTTTCTAATTTCTTTATCTCTTGAGAAGATAGTCATAAAATACTGTAGAGCAGTGATTGTCAAAGTAGTATCTTAGTACCCCTTGGGGTCTTGGGAATTTTTCAGGAGATCTATAACATTAAAGCTATTTTTGTAATAATACTAAGATATTATTGGACTCTTCCACCTTATTCTCTCACTGTGGTAGGTCCGTTTTAGCCTGATGGGTTTCTCCTCTGCCCTTTGCACCCCTGAGTCACATATCCAAATGGACCTATAGAGAGAGTGAGCCAATGTGGGACCAATGTTATGTTGTAAAGAGGACAGATTCCTGTCAATCTAATCTGCCTGCTCAAAACAAATTTGGGTTTATAAAAAACAGAGAAAACATTTTATAAGGGTGGGGGAGTTTACCTTGTAGTTTCTGATAGTACCTAACATTTCATCTCTCTTAGCTACTTAAAATATAACTAGCAACCGAGAAATAACAAATAATTACTTCAGGTATAAAGTGAATTGAATGGAATACAACTTGGAAATGTCTTCTGTATGTAGACAAATGTTCATAAAGTATAGGTAAAATTATTGACTCACAAATTCTGGCCATATTTCCCTACCCAGAGAAAATGAACACAAAATACAATAATGCTTGCTAGTTGCATTCTTAATTTTATTTCAGTACCTAAGAAATGTCTTAGTTATTGCAATAAATATTGGGAGAGATTTCTAAAACTACAGCCACAATAGTGCCAGTATAAAATAGCAAATACATGTTGAAGGCGAACATTTGAGATACCAAAATGCTTTACTATAAGTCCAAGATCAAAAGTTTTGAAGACATATTTGTGCTATTTCATAACAGCTAGCATGTTAACCAACATTTTATTCCATTGTGTTTCGACATGTGTTAAACTTACCTAATTTTAGAGAATGCTTAAAATGTCAGAATGTTAAATGGGCAGAAAGAAAGCAGAAACATTTGAAAGAAACAGAAAAACTTGAAGCTCAAGTTGCAAATTGAGCACTTATTGTCTGCTTAGTTAAATAGAGTATACAGTAAAATAAACCTGGTAATAAACTTTCCATGACTTTGTTTACTGAAGTCACTTACCGTCTGTGTGTGGCATCATGACCGTGAGCCTGATAAGGTTTGTGTACTCCGGGTCCTCAGGGCCCATGTAGCGCAACTTAGCTGAAAATGGCTCTGCTCCCACTATCCCTGGCACCCGAGGCTGACAAAGACCTAAAAATGAACACATTTATGCGAAAAGGAGGTAATGGACAATGTCTGAAGAGTATTTTAAAAATAGGTACTATGATTTTTTCATGTATTTTAATATTCTCTCTGGACTCAAGGCATTGCTGAGAATAGAAAGCAGAAGGAAGCAGAAGACCATGGTGTGAGAAGTAATTACAACAGTTTACTGGCTACTTCCTAACATTTGAGGTATTTTTAAAGCGTTTGAGAAAATATATTTGTTCAATGTGATTTAATATGTGCTGAATATTCTAGGTTGTGAAGTATAGTTACAAAATTATTTATAATAATAAAAGTGTAATATGCTAATTAGACCAGACAGCTGAACGACCTTCCGGATGTCATTCTGGATGTCTTTTGGACAAAGCCACTGCAGCAGGGGCTAAGGCAGAGGTGGTTAGGGACGATCAGGTAGGCAGGTGAGGAGATAGGGGTGATCAGGCAGGCAGTCAGAGTGGTTAGGTGTGATCAGGCAGGCAGGCAGAGTGGTTAGGGACAATCAGGCAGGCAGGCAGAGGCAGTTAGGCGTGATCAGGTAGGCAGGCAGAGTGGTTAGGAGTTATTAGGCAGGCAGGAGAGCAGTTAGGGGCAATGAGGCAGGCAGGCGAATGGTTAGGGGCAATGAGGCAGGCAGGCAGAGGGGTTAGGGGCAATGAGGCAGTCAGGCAAGTGGTTAGGGGTGATCAGGCAGGCGGACAAGCAGTTAGGGGTGATCAGGCAGGCAAGCAGTTAGGGGCGATGAGGCAGGCAGGCAGAGTGGTTAGGAGCAATGAGGCAGGCAGGTGAGTGGTTAGGGGCGATCAGTCAGGCAGGCAGGTGAGCAGTTAGGAGCCAGTGGTCCCAGATTGCGAGAGGGATGTCTAACTGCCAGTTTAGGCCCAATCCCTCAGCCTAAACCAGCAGTTGGACATCCCCAGAGGGGTCCTGGATTGTGAGAGGGTACAGGTCGGGCTGAGGGACCTCTGCCTTGTGCACGAATTCATGCACCGGGCCTCTAGTCCTATATAATAAAAGCCTAATATGCAAATTGACTGAACAGCAGAACGACTGGTTGCTATGATGCCCAATGACCACCAGGGGGCAGACCCTCAACACAGGAGCTGCCCCCAGCCTGCAGGCCCCAGACCAGCCAAGGCGGGTGCCAGCGGGGACTCCCTGATCGCCCCATTGGTCATCCCACAGATTGGTCCTGATCGCTGGCCAGGCCCAGGGACCCTACTGGTGCACAAGTTTCATGCACCAGGCCTCTAGTTTAATATAAAGTATGAACAGACACAGTATGGATGATTGAAAATCAATGGAAAAAAAGTAAGTGTAGTTTACTCTAAACATTAAATATACATTATTTGATCTTATAAAATATACATTATTTATAAGCTAATAAAACTAAAAAATGCGCTCATTTTTAAAACAAAAACTAATGTGTCTTTGAAATAAGAGAACAAAATATTTAGTTTTCTCTATATATGTTATTTCTTACAGTATGTGTATTATAAATTATAACTCATTTTTTCTCTTCTCTCTCTCTCTCTCTCTCTCTCTCTCTCTCTCTCTGACACTCAAGAATTTTGACATGAAAAATCTTTCTCCAATATTTACTTTAAGGTAATTTTAATGTTTTCATTTTAATATATCATGGAAGTGACCGAGATGTTGAATTACAATTTGAAGACATCTAGTAAATATAATTTTCAACTGGTACAAAATTGGGGAATTAGATACTTATTAGGACAGGAATAAAATCAGAGGGCAGGCCTCAGTATTTGGGCTGTTTTATTAGTAGGACTTATTTTAAGGTATTTCTTAATTTTTCTTTTTTTGGTACCAACTCAAAAGTTTGGTTTTAAGAGAAACTTAAACACCATATGTTTTAATCCCAATAAAAGGGCATATTTACTATACATGATATTAAAAAATATTGATCCTTATTATATAATGGGGAGGTGGTACATATACATTTCTTTATGCAGTAAGTATACTTCTAAAATCTTGTATGCAAATAGAAGTTTTAGAAATAGAATCTTATAAATAAACATTTATTTTAAAATCTAATTTAAAATGTTTTCTGTAGAGTGAAGGATTGGTTTATAAAGTGGATTTCCTATCTTTTGTTATCTTTAACCATATCCTATTCTCCACCCCAACGTGTCAAGCTCCAGTCCTGAACACAATCTCCCTTGTATTACCAAGGTCTGGGCACTTGTACATACTTCTCTACCTGGATGATACCTCCTCTTCAGTCCCCAGCAAACTCCTACTCATGCAACAACCAACTTGGAATATTTTAGCATTGTATATGAGCCAATTTTCTAGGTCTGAACCTTGTATACTATCTGCTTCATTTTTTGATCCTCTCACATGCCTTCCATTTCTCTGCTTAGTTCCCAGACTATTCCATGTTTTTTTCATGCTTCTCTGAGTCATTACTCATGCCCTTTCCCCTCTGTTTTCAAGATTCAGATTAAGAATCTCCTGTTTAATAAAACCTTTCCTGACCCATTCTGGGTAGAACTAATCACAACCACTTTTGCATTTCTGTGCCCTGTCCATACTAAACGTTGTGTCCTCAATTTGAGTTTAAACTCCTTGAGGACAATAATCTTGCCTTATTTATTTATTTTTTAAAAATTCTGAGCATAAAGCACTTATATACCAGCAGAAAGTCTGGTGTATGATAGGTGATTTTAAAATGTAGAATGAACAAATATTTGTTTTTAATAAATATATTAAAATGGATTATTATTTTTAAGTACTTACTAGTATAGCATATTATAAAATACACTAGTGGCTCAGTGCACAGAATTCGTGCATGGGGAGGAAGTCCCTCAGCCCAGCCTGCACCCTCTCCAATTGGGGACCCTTTGGGGGATGTCTGACTGCCTGCAGTTGGACATCCCTCTCGCAATCTGGGACTGATGGCTCCTAACACTCGCCTGCCTGCCTGCCTGATTGCACCTAACTGCCTCTGCCTGCCTGCCTGCCTGATCGCCCCTAACTGCTCTCCCCTGCCTGCCTGATCTAGCCCCCAAATGCTTCTGCCTGTCTGATCACCCCTAACTGCCCTCCCCTGCTGGACTGATCTCACCCCCAACTGCCTTCCCCTGCCAGCCTTATCTCGCCCAGTCTCTGTGTCTCTTTGTTTTTCTCAGCAGTTCTCCAGGCCTCCCTGCCTCCCTGTCTCCCTCTTCCTCTTTCCCGGTTGGGAGGAGGCGGGGCCAGTGGGGGCTCCTCCACCCTCTGCAGACCCTCCCTTCCATCCTGGGCTCTTCAGGCCCAGTCTGTTTTGTTTCCTCATTCTGAGAGAGTGAGTTGGGATGGAGGGAAAGAAAGGGAGAAAAGGCTGTGAGCTGGTGGGCACTGTGTGTGTCTGTGCATGTGCATGGTTGTGAGTGAGTGTGAGTGCCGGCCCTGCCTCCCTCGTCCCTGTCTCCACTGCCACAAGTCCCCACCCACCAGAGCCTGTTGCGCACGCAGCCTGGCCATTAGGTAGAGTCTTCAGTTGTTGTGGATGTGATAGACCCAGGGTTTTTATATATTAGGATGGGGCATTTGAAAAAATTAATAACCAGACATTAAACATTTATAATATGCCATGGTATCCCAATGACCTTTGTGTGAAAATAGGAATATGTTACCTTCTTCTTTACTGATGGTTACAATAGGGCTCATCAGCTCCAGGCCTTCATTGCCATTGGTATTGACAGCACGAGCCGCACACTGTACCCTGGAGCCAGGTTGAAAGTATATGGAGTCTAAAGTGATCATCTTGGATGATGTAAAATAGGTGTCAAAGTCCACTTCTTTCATGGGGCTGGTCACACCATCAGTGCCAGTGGGTGCACTAATCAGCCATCGGTACAGAGTCAAAGTATCATTGATGTTCTCACTTGTACAAATAGAACCTGTTTTGTCATAGTTTGAATATTTAGGATTGCAAGCCTATGGGGAACACAGAACTCTGTTAGGGTCACAATATAGGATAATGTGTAAACTATTCATCTCAAGTTCCATCATAGTGCTTTCACTGATGCTTTTCCCTCCTTCCTACATGCTATTTGTGCAACCCTCAAATTTTTATTCCTAGCCATGATAGCTCTTATGAACTCTAATCTTGCATTTCAAACTTCTATTGGATGTTTCTACTTCTAAGTGATACAAGTAAAAGTGTTATTCATTTCATCATCTCTTGAATCCTCAGAGTTGTCCATATAATGGTGGGATAGAGAATCTTTGTTCCTTCTCTGTCTCCTTTCCTTCTTCCCTCCTTTCTCTCATCTTGCCCTCCACATCCAGTGGGTCAGTGAACTTGGTTGATTCTTATTTTGCAATATTTCTTAAATTTCTCCCTTCCCATTCCCAACACCACCTCCCTAATTGAGGGCCTTTCTAGTCAAGTGACACACTGCTGCCATGGTAACACTCCAACACAACTTCTCCTCTCATGAAATTCTATGCAAGAACTCCTTGCTACCCAACAAATGAAGTCCACATTCTTTAATGTAACATTTAAAGACCTTTATAACTTGACACCAAATTATTATGTTTGCCTTGTTAATTCAATAAACATTTATTGTGAACCCATTTTATGTAGGTCATCATACCAGGGCTGTTCTGATATAAAAATAGGCCCCAGTTTTTGCTCACAGGGAGCTTATAATTTAGATTTAAGTGTAGGCAAATAAAAGTGGAATAATAATATTCCATTCTTTAACTTGGTTGGTGTGGCTCAGTTGGTTGGAGCATTGTCCCATACACCGAAAGGTCACCGGTTCAATTCCAGGTCATGGCACATACCCCAACTGTGGGTTCGATCCCGGGTTTGGGCACATGCAGGAAGCAACTGATTGATGTTTCTCTCTCACATTGATGTTTCTCCCTCTCTTTTCCTTTCTCTCTAAAAGCAGTGAAAGATAATATGCCACTTTTTTTGCTATTCTTCTAGATGTAACTTATGATGCAATTACTTCTTCCTGAAATGACTTTCCCTTATCTGACTCTTCTTTCAAACTGAAATTCCACCGGACCATCCTAAGCCTTCCCTTGTATACAGAGCTGCATTATTCTTGTGAATATGTTCATATTTTGTCCCGTAGTAACTAATTTTCACATGTTTTTATCTTTTTTACTTTTTGATTTCCCTGAGTGCAGAATCCAACCCTTATTTATTTTCCTATTAGTGACAGACACTGAGATAACATGAAATAACAATCTATGTACACATCACTTAATTAAGCTTTGTTGAATAAAGGAAGAAAAATGAGAACTTTGATTAATGCCATATTTTCCTTTTCAAAGTAGTATTTTCCCACTTTTATTTCTTCATGTCAAAGCTAATACTATATTAGTTAAGCTAGAATTATTTTAAGTAATTATTTTACAATTTTCTTCAATTTCCTACTCACTGTGATACAGATGACAGGATAACCAGACACAGGTCCAGCATTCTCTTTAGCTCTGGAAGTATCATCATACATCAATAAGGACACAATTTGAGGGATAGAAGGAAAAGTGACATCTGCCATGCTGTTCATTTCTTCTATATACACAATGGCTTTTGTCACCTAGTGGGAAAAGATAATTATCTATGATTATTAAAATATTTGACTCTTAGTGGTTCTATTGCACAGAACAATGCCATGATGCTTGGCAAGTCCCTGGCTTCATCATGATAAAATTGTCACATGCAGATACCTTTCAGAGTGACAGATCCTGTATGGTTTATTCTATGTGACTCTGGCACCTTGGCCATATCTTATGGTATCAGGGAAGAGTACCTGAGACCAGGGCAGTATGTGTTGAACAAAGGCCCATGAAGCATTTGTGCTCTAATTTTTTTTCTATAAATTGTGATGAAAGTAGCTAAATCTGTCTTGGAGTTGTTACGTAGAAGATCCCTAAAAAAAAGTCAATTAGTTGATAGTGGGAGAAAAGCTAAAAGACACCCTGAGAGAAGGTAGATCCTAGAGGTTATGTGATAGTTTGGGCTATGCTGAAGTTAGTGCCAGTATAAAAACAAAGCTTTAAATGGTCAGAGCTTGAAGGAGCCTGAAGCACAGGCAGAGGGAAAAGTTGAGTCATGATAGGAGAGGAACCTGTGAACATGTGCTGCTGGTAAGGTAATCAGAACACCTTGCTGATAAATTTGCCTTAGCTCCTGAATACTCTTCCAATATCTAACTACCATAGTTTCCAAATCTATATTTGTAAGTGCGTTCTTAAAAAAGCTTTTATTACTTGAAGTGAATCTCAGTTTCTTTCACTTAAAAAAGTTTAATAACATGCTCCATAAAAATAACAAAAGACTAATTTTTATGTGATTAAGGCTTAAGAAAAGATTTTCTGCTCATACTTCTTTAATTTTAAATATGACTTTAAGAAAAGCAAGGCACTGTAGCAGAAATATCACCAAGTAGTAAAAATTACAAAATGGTAACCCATACTTAAGGAAGAAAATCTCTCTAATTTGATTTCATAAAAATAGTGAAACAAATAATAAAAGAAATAGAGTAAATTTAAGCATAGATATTATAAATATTGATCTGTTCCTAAATCATTTAGCTTTAAAAATTATTTTAGGCCCTGCTGTTGTGGCTCAGTTGGTTTGAGCATCATCCCATGCACCAAGAGATCACTGGTTTGATTTCCAGTTCAGGACACTTGCAGGCTGTAGCAGATCGATGTTTCTCTCTCATCAATGTTTTTCTCACTCTCTCCCTTTCTCTTCCTCTCTCTCTAAAACCAATAAAAACTTATTAAAACATTGTTTTAGGTTTAAAGGTAAAAAAATGTTTAAATTTGTTCATCGTAAAGAAAGATCGGTTGCGTATGCAACATAAATTAAATAAATAGAAAAGAGGTGTTAGAACTGCAACATTTTGGGCTATGCTGAAGTGAGTGCCAATAAATGTTATATTTACTCTAAACATTAATTTAATAAAGCTAGGTTGAGAAGGTAAAGATTTTTTGAAGATTAGCAAACTATTTTGTGAATTAAAATGTGTGTTTTAATGAGTTGTGCACTGAATTAATGGTCTCATCTTTGTGCTGAGATGATGCTTTCTCTCTGGAGATTAATTCTAGATTGCTGTACATGGGCAGATGTAGGGCTCAGTGACTCTAGTCCTTGAGTTTCTACAAACATGATTTTTCAAACAAAGACACGAATCTCTTGATTATAATCTAATAGGAACAAAATTTATTTAGGAGTTAAAAGGGATAATGCACATCTCCTTTCTATAGGCTTGTACAGAGTCCCATTGCTGTATTGTACACTATGAGATGCTTATATGCAATTTCCCTGATAAAATGTTAGCTATGAATTTGTACCTGTATTTATTACTTACCTGTGTCTCTGCTATCATATTTTCATCAGGTTTTAGGTGAACAGTGAATGCCTCTCTCATCTCTCTAACCCCATCGTGGATTACTTCAATTTCAACAATGTGCTGGGTTTCTCCCTCCTTAAATTCAATTTCTATAAGTGCAAAATCACAAATTTAAATATTTTACATATGAATATGAGTTTTTGTTAAGCTTTTTTGTGAGCGATTCACAATGTGAAATACATTTTACAATATGGACCAGTGTGTGTGTGTGTGTGTGTGTGTGTGTGTGTGAATGAAATGGAATAAAAAGTTTTTTAAAATCACCTATTTCTATTATATTCATTACACTCTAATATTTTCTATTTTATTCCATTCTATCCTGAAAAAAATTTAATCATAAGCTACTATATTTATTGGACCTCAGTTTGAAAAAATGCTGAGTTATGGAAAAGATAATCAACAGTTCTAATACCAGGACACAACCAGAAAAATTTGCATCTTATTTCCCAAAATTTCTAAACCAACAGGACATAAGTCAAATGAATATGGTCACAGATATTATTGAATGTGAACAGTATTTACATTATGTATATATCTGGAAAAGCTGAATGTAAAATTAAGATTTTATCAACATATCAAATTATATCTTAAATTATATCTGTTATTGTTGATGTTAATCTTGGAAACTTAAAAACTTTTTTTAAAGATAAATATTAATGGTATTTTTTCTCTCATCCCTGTCCTTCCTCACTAAACAAAATTGCTTCATTATCTTGAAAACTAAGCCTAATTCTGTGAATCCCTTTGAACCCACTTACTTTAAAATCCTGAAAATGTTAAAATTTAATTGATTTTATTGAACTCATGAATAAGCAACTGACTATAGTATGAAACCCGTATAAACTATTTTGTAGTTTTACTATACCTTTTTAGAAAATGGCACAGAAGTTTAAATAAAGAAGATAATCATTCCAATTAAAAAAGATAAGAGATGATGCCTTCTGATCTAACTGCAGTTCAGTCATTATAATTCAAAATTATAAGTCTTAAAATGAGGCAGAAGAAAATGTGTCTCCAATGTATTTTTCCTTTTCTACTTGTACTTTATAATTGTCAATTATAAAAAATAGAGGCCGAATGCACAAAATTCGTGCAAGAGTAGGCCTTCCTTCTCCCAGCTCCTGGCACTGGCTTCCCTCTGGCATCTGGGACCCGGGCTTTGCTCTGGCCACCAGCAGGCACTCGGGACCCAGGCTTCCTTCGTCTGGAAGGATGTCCAGTCTAATTAGCATATTATGCTTTTATTATTACAGAAGTGTTTAAAACTGAGTTAGGAAGCCAGACTCATCTTTACAATTAGTTCTGTGTCTAGATACAGCCATTTTACACATTAGCCTTACCATGTTCTGTCTTTGATTCCATATACCCTGAAAGAGCTCATGGCACTTGTTGCAAAAGAAAAACATAGGCGATCATTTCTGGCCCACCAATTTGTTTAGTTTGACCGTGAGACATTGCATTAAAAAAATTAGTTTCTAACACTTAAAAATCTGTGGATTTAATAGGAAAGTATAGATTTTTGAGTTCTTTTGAACTTTTCTGTCTGCAACAGTCAGCTGGCTATGATAGCACAGGCTTTTTTTTTTTCTTTCTCAGCAGCGAATAGATTTTCCATCACTCCATTCTCACCCCAACCCCAAAACACTTCCCTTGCTTCATTCATTCTATAGCTTGTCTTAGCCCTATAAGCATTCAAGTTTTGTAACCCTCTGAATTGCACAAACTCAATTTCTAAGAAGTTAAAAACTTAAGTGTTTATTTTAAACTAGAGGCTCAGTGCACGAAATTCATGCGCTTGGGGGAGGGGGCAGTCCCTCAGCCCAGCCTGCACCCTCTCACAGTCCAGAAACCCTTGGGGGATGTCTGACTGATGGCTTAGGCCCATTCCCTGTGGGGAGAGGGCCTAAGCCGTCAGTCAGACATCCTTAGCACTGCTGTGGAGGTGGGAGAGGCTCCTGCCACTGCTGCTGTGCTCGCCAGCCATGAGCCTAGCTTCTGGCTGAGCAGCGCTCCCCTTGTGGGAATGCACTGACCAGCAGGGGGCAGCTCCTGCATTGAGCATCTGCCCCCTGGTGGTCAGTGCATATCATAGCGACAGGTCGTTGTGCAGTTTGGTCCATTTGCATATTAGCCTTTTATTATATAGGATGTTAAATTATTATTTTCTTAGAGTACATGTGTTAGGTGATAGTTGTTTTCTCAACTATTTTAGTCTTTATCTGTTACTTTAAACATTTTTAGCATAAATATTTCACATTGTATTCTATATTTAAGTTTTTCTGTTTATTTGAAATGACTGATTTAAATTTGTAACATAAAAGGAAAAATTAGAGCATAGTATTTCAGAAAATATTTCCATTTTTGGTATGCTTTGATTCTCTTTATCTTTTTTAAATTATAAATTTAAATTTATTTTTTACTTAACTACAGTTGTTGTATAATATTATATTGGTTATATTAGCTTCAGGTGTACAATATTAGGCATTTTTAACTTATAATGTGATTACCCCACTAATTCTAGTAAGTATCTGTCACTGTGTAAACTTCTCACAATATTACTGACCATGTTCCCCTTACCTTTTTCACTAACCTCCCCAACTCCTCCCTTCTGGCAAATCATCCCTTTGGCCTCTGTTCCTATGAATCTGTTTTTATTTTGTTTGCTTGTTTTGTTTTCAAAGTCCATGTATAAGTGAAATCACATGGAATTTGTCTTTCTCTGACTTATTCCACTTAGCCTCATACCTTGTAGACCCATCCATGTTGTTGCAAATTGCACCCCTAGGAAAACAGTATGGCGATCCCTCAAAAAACTAAAAATAGATATACTATACAACCCAGCAATTTCATTTCTGGGTACTTACCCAGAGAACACTAATTTGAAAAGATATGTGCCCCCCTATGTTCACTGCAGAATAATTTCCCATAGTCAAGATATGGAAGCAATCTAGGTGTCCATCAATAGATGAATGAATAAAGATGTGATACATCTATACAATGGAATGTTACACATCTATAACAAGAATGGAATATTGCCATTTGTGACAACATGGAAGGATTAGAAAATATTACTTAAATTTTTATTATAAACATTATAAACAGCAAGCTGACATTTATGTGATAAAAAAGAAACAGGCTGGCCCAGGCTGGGTGGCTCAGCTGGTTAGAGCATCATCCCATGCATCAGAAAGATTGTAGGTTCAATTCCTGGTCAGGCATATTCCTAAATTGTGGGTTCAATATCTGGTCAGGGAATGTACAGGAGGCAACCTGAGAGATGTGTCTCTCTCACATTGATGTTTTGCTCTCTCTCTCCTTACCTTTCCAAATTAATAAACACATTCTCAGGTGAGGATTAAAACAAATAACACAGGCTGTTTTAATGTTATTTAACATTTTTCTGACTGTCAATTTATTGCATAGATATAATTTTTTTGAAAGAGAGGAAGAGAGAGGGAGAGGGAGAGGGAGGGAGGGAGGGAAGAGAGAGAGAGAGAGAGAGAGAGAGAGAGAGAGAGAGAGAGAGAGAGAGAGAGGCATAGATTGGTTGCCTCCCATATACACCCCGGCCAGGACCGAACCTGCAATCTGGTATGGACCCTGACCGGGAATCAATCCCGTGACCTTTCCATGTACAGAATGATGCTCTAACCAACTGGGCCAAACTGGCCAGGGCTGCATAGATATAATTTTGTTTCTGTTTTAGCAAAGAATATTTGTTTTATTTCTAAGAAAAACATCTACTTCTCAAGGTCGTATTTTGCATATTTAGAAGGTGTTTCCTTCATATAAAACCTGTGTATTAAGAGGCTTACTTTAGCCTGACTGGAGTGTTTCAGTTGGTTGAGTGCTGTCCTGTGCACCACAAGGCTGTCAGTTAAATTCCTGTATAGAAACTATTGATGTTTTTCTCTCACATAAATGTCTCCTCTCTCTCTCTCTCTCTCTCTCTCTCTCTCTCTCTCTCTCTCTCCCTCTCACTAATCATGTTCTTGGGGACAATAAAAAATAAATAATAGACTTATTTTAGATCTTATAATTTAGTGATAAGCAGTATTTTTCTCTCATTTTTGGTGGTATCTGATTTATTTCAAATATATCATCATCCTATATAATAAAGAGCTAATATGCAAATGGTCATCACACCCTCACACTGTCACACCATAACAACTCAGACACTCAACACTGGGGAGAGAGGAATGGGGACGAGCCAGGCACAAATGAGCTCACAAGAGAGGAATGGGGAACAGCCAGGCTGTGTGGCCTGGGAGAGGGACAAGCTACCTGCCCCGCAGTCACAGGGGCCAGCGCCTACGGCTTTGGTCTGAGCAAAGTTGCCCGCCCATGGTCCCCTGAGGCTGCGACTGGCCTGGGCGAAGCCAGCCCGGGTCCTGGGTCCCTGCAGCCAGCCAAAGGAGGGAATCCTGGGTCCTGGGTGTGGGGCGAGGCAGAGGCGGTTAGGGGTGATCAGGCCAGCAGGGAAGGAGTTAGGGGTGATCAGGCAGGCAGGCAGTGGTGGTTAGGGGTGATCAGGCAGGCAGGCAGGCAGAGGGGTTAGGGACGATCAGGCAGGCATGGAGGCGAGTGGTTAGGAGCCAGTGGTCCCGGATTTCAAGAGGTAGTTGGACATCTTCTGTAGGGTCCCAGATTGGAGAGGGTACAGGCTGGCCTGAGGGACCCCCCAATGGACGAATTTTGTGCACCAGGCCTCTAGTCCTATCTAATAAAAGAGAAACATGGTAATTAGCGTATGACCGCTATCCTTCCCATTGGCTAATCAGGGCGATATGCAAATTAACTGCCAGCCAAGATGGTGGCCGGAAGCCAGGCAGCTTGAAACTAACATGAGGCTTGCTTGCTTCAGTGACGGAGGACTCCAATGTTCCCCGCCTGCCTTGCCGGCCTCTGAGCTGCAACTCTAAGCAACTATGTAACAAATATAGAAGCTAAACAAAACCCCAGAAACCTGCTTTAGTCGCCGGGCTTCAGCCAGCAGGATCGCAACATTGTTTCAAATACAGAAGGTAAACAAAGGCCAGAAACCTGCTTTCAGCAGCGGAGGCCTAAGAGCTGGAGCCTCAGAGCTAAAGCTCGCCAAGAATTTAAAAAAAAAAGAAAAAAATGAGCAGTTGGGAGCTTCAGTCACCCGCCAGCCTGAAAACAGCCCTCAGCCCCTCACCCAGACTGGCCAGGCACCCCAGTGGGGACCCCCACCCTGAAGGGGGTGTGACCAGCTGCAAAAAGCCATCATCCCCTCACCCAGGCTGGCCAGGCACCCCAGTGGGGACCCCCACCCTGATCCAGGACACCCTTCAGGGCAAACCAGCTGGCCCCCACCCATGCACCAGGCCTCTATCCTATATAGTAAAAGGGTAATATGCCTCGCAGCACCGGGATCAGCGGAGCCAAGAGGCCTCCCGGCACCGGGATCAGGGTGACAGGGGAAGGCGCCCCAACCCCCTGATCAGCCCTGCTCTGTGCCTGATAGGGGGGAGCTCCCCAACCCCCTGATTGCCCTGCGGCTCTGTGTGTGACAGGCTGCAGTGCCCCAACCCCCTGATCGGCCCTGCTCTGTGCATGACAGGGGGCGGCTCCCCAACTTCCCAATTGGCCCTGCTCTGAGCCCGACCAGGAGCTGCACCTAGGGATTGGGCCTGCCCTTTGCCACCTGGGAGCAGGCCTAAGCCAGCAGGTTGTTATCTCCTGAGGGGTCCCAGACTGCGAGAGGGCACAGGCCGGGCTGAGGGACCCCTCCTACCCCCCGAGTGCACAACTTTTTGTGCACTGGGCCTGTAGTCTATATATATAAAAGCCAAGCGACCGGAATGCCAGAATGACTGGAATGGCTGGTCGCTATGATGTCCACTGCTTCCGGCCAACTGGCCCAATTGGGGGGGGGGCGGTCCCTCCCCCCAGCTTGCCCCTAGTCGGATCGGGGGTGGTGCCGGCTGGCCAACCTCCTGTGGCCCCTCCCCCTGACTGGTCCCACCCTCAATCAGGGTGTGGTGGGCCGATTGGGGGTGGGACCAGTGAGGGAGAGGTGTTGCAGGCAGTTGGCCAGCTGGCCCTGCCCTTGATTGGGGTGGGGGAGCCGATCGGGGGCCGGGCCAGCCAGGGGGAAGGGTGTAGGAGGTTGGCCAGCCAGCCCTGCCCCCAATCCATCTGGGGCTGGCTGGGGGGAAGGGCTGCCTCCTGATTGCGCCTGTTGGCTGGCTGCAGTGGGCATCATAGCGACTGGTCGTTCTGGCATTCTGGTCTCCTGGCTTTTATATATATAGATTATTGTATCTTTTTCCACATGAACTGTAAACCTACTTGTTGGAGTACTTACTCCTGAACCCTGCTCCCCTGCTCATTGTGGAGCTTGTGGGAGCAAGTTTCTCTTTGATCCTGCTCAACTACAACTGTGGGGTCTTAGTTCCCCTACCAGGAACAGGACCTTCATGGATGCCAGGTATTAGATGGAGAAGACAGAAGTCATAAGCATAGAAGAGAGACCTTATTGCAGACAAAGTAGCCATTGCTTCCACGTAGACATTAGAGAAAACAGTTCTTCAAAGTAGCATTACAAAGTAGCCACATAAAGCAGCCCTTGCTAATACAGTAGCAAACACAGGAGCCATACCAAGCAGCTGCACACCGGCTGGTCAACAACACATCTTTACACCAACTTAGATAAAAGAGGCTTCTTGCCAAATAGTGACATCAGTATTTGGATTATATGTCCTTGTTCATATCTTATCCATATATCCTTGTTCAATCTTCAGATTTTGCTAAAATCTCTCAAACAAGTTGAAGGTGGTGACAGCATGCCCGAAACCTATCAATAAAAGGCCCAAGAAAAGTACACCTGCACAGTGCATACAATATAATCTCTGTGTCCTTGCTTTTGCACCTGCATAAGGCAACTTGGCCTTGCATATCTGGCATACTCTGGACAGGGCCCCCACCCTCAAATTAGCCTTGAATATCCAGCATACTTTGATTAGGGTTCCCACACTACTTTTGCCCCAAACTATATGCATAAAAAGTATAAACTCTTCTGCAGAAAATGCTTTTTCCCCCTATTCTATCATTACCTTTATAACTGATTTAGTAATAACTATCAGTCTTTTTCTAAATTGTGTATGCAAGTTAGGAGATAAAGATGAATGCCTGGGAGAACTAAGATGGCCCCATAGGTAAATGCCTGTACTCACTGCCTCCCACAACCACATCAAAATTACAACTAAAATACAGAACAACCATCATTCAGAACCGACTGCAAGCTGGCTGAATGGAAGTCCTACAACTAGAGAAGTAAAGAAGAAAGCATATTGAGACTGGTAGGAGGGGCAGAGGTGCAGAATGGTCCAACACCCACGTGTGATGTGTTTTGTTTTGTTTTTTAAATCAGGAGGGGGATCATCTCTGTGGAGGCTGCCCATGAGAAACAAGGGGTCCCTGCCCACACCAGACCCCCAGCTCAGGGACCCAGAGCTGGGAAGAGAAGTCCCCATAATTATGGGCTATAAAAACCAGCAGGGATTGGGGCAGAGAGACACGGAGGCTGCTGGAGACCCAGGTGTTTTTTTAAAAGGCTGGCACATGAACTTACACGGTCCCGCTTCATCTGAGCTCCAGCGCTGGGCACAGGGAAGCTGCTCTGGGGGACCCAGACACATACTGGGAGGAACTGGATTGTCTGGCATCGGGTCAGGAACTTGGGGGCAGCTTTCTCCCAGTCAGGGGTGCTTACAGGGGTAACTGTTCCTGTGATGAGACCTCCCCTGTGGCAGGGCTGACTGGCAGCCAAATCTGTTGGCTCCATCCTGATGATTCCCTGAGACCCCACCCCATCCAGTTTGCAGTCCCTCCAAACCTGTTTGCAGCAGCTTATCCATATGTCCTTGTTCAATCTTCAGATTTTGCCAAAATCTCTCAAACAAGTTGAAGGTAGTGACAGCATGCCTGAAACCTATCAATAAAAGGCCCAAGACCTAACTAACACTAGCACCAGCCTGCTTTGTTTCATAGCTAGGCCTTGCCTGGGCATCTCAAAGCCCAATACAAATAGCTCCTGCAGGATGTCCCCAGACTGGCTAACTTTGCACCTCCCTGGAGGCCCTAGAGCCAGTGCACCTGATGGAAAGCTTCAGACCACAGCAGATTACAACTTTACGCATCCACAAGTCACACACTCAAGAGGCCAATTCAGTGAGCACCAAAGCCCCATTGAAGCAAGTCCTGCTCCTTAAGGGTGTTTTCTGCACAGCAGCTCTCCCACTGTAGTCATAGCAGGTTCTCACAGCCAATTGGCCTAGAGGTCAATTCCTCCCAGAGATGCCAATAGCAATGAAGGTTCAACTATAAGACTATGCACACAGCCTACACCAGGGGTCACCTAGAGTACCCAGCTAAGGTGACATACTACAGGACACATACTACACAAGGCCACTCTGCCCATTCTAGGGGACATAGCATCTCTAATAAATAGAAACAAACTCAGGGAAGAAGCCAAAATGCAGAGACAAAGAAACATGTCACAAATGAAAGAAATGGAACCAAGCAAACTACTGGATACAGAGTTCAAATCCATGGTCATAGGGTTACTCAAGGGTCTTCATGAGAGCTTCTAGGCCAGTGGTTCTCAACCTGTGGGTCGTGACCCCTTTAGGGTTCGAATGACCCTTTCACAGCGGTCACCTAAGACCATTGGAAAGCACATATATAAGTACATATTGTTTTTGTAATTAATCATTATGCTTTAATTATGTTCAATTTGTAACAATGAAATTGGGGGTCACCACAACACGAGGAACTGTATTAAAGGGTTGTGGCATTAGGAAGGTTGAGAACTGCAGTGGTTCTCAACCTTCCTAATGCCGCAACCCTTTAATACAGTGTGGTTCTCAACCTTCCTAATGCTGCGACCCTTTAATACATTTCCTCATGTTGTGGTGACCCCCAACCATAAAATTATTTTTGTTGCTACTTCATAACTGTAATTTTGCTACTGTTATGAATCGTAATGTAAATATCTGATATGTAGGATGTATTTTCAGGGTTCGTGACCCACAGGTTTAGAACCACTGCATCTAGGGACTTAATGAGACTTTCAAGGATCTTAGTGAGAATGTCAAAGACATGGAAAAGGACCCATCAGAAGTTAAGCATACACCAATTGAAATAAAGAATAATTTACAGGGATTCAACAGTAAAGAATTCCAAGAATCAAATCAATGATTTGGAATATGAGGAAGCGAAAAACACCCAATCAAAAAAGCAAAAAGAATCCAAAAATATGAAGATAGTTTAAGGAGCAACTTCAAGTGTACTAACATTCATATTTTGGGGGTGCCAGAAGGAGAAGATAGAGAGCAAGATATTGAAAACCTATTTGAAGAAATAATGATGGAAAACTTCTACCTGGTGAAAGAAATGGACTTACGGGTCCAGGAAGCTGATAGTCCCAAACAAGAGGAACCAAAAGAGGCCCACACCAAAACACATCATAATCAAAATGCCAAGTGTTAATGACAAATAGAGAATCTGAAAAGCAACAAGAGAAAAGTAGTTAGTTACCTACAAGGGAGCACCCATATGACTGTCAGCTGATTTCTCAACAGAAACTTTGCAGGCCAGAAGAGAGTGGCAAGAAATATTCAAAGTGATGAATAGCAAGAACCTACAACCAAGATTACTCTCCCCAGCAAAGCTATCATTCAGAATTGAAGGTCAGATAAAGAGCTTCACAGACAAGGAAAAGCTAAAGGAGTTCATCACCATGAAACCAGTATTACATGACATGTTGAAGGGTATTCTTTAAGAAGAGGAAGAAGAAGAAAAAGGTAAAGATAAAAAATACGAACAACAAAGTGACAACAAATACATATCTATCAACAAGTGAATCTAAAAATCAAATGAATAAAAAATCTGATGAACAGAATAAACTGGTGAATGGAATAGAATCAGGAGCATGGAAATGAAATAGACTGACAATTCTCAGAGGGAAGGGGGTTGGGGAGTGGGAAGAGATTAACCAAAGATCTTACCTATGAACACAGACAGTTGGATGGTGAAGGCCTGTGGTGGGATGAGTACGGGGCGCAGGGGAGCAATAGGGGGATAAAGGAGGATATCTGTAATACTCTCAACAATAAAGATTTTAAAAAAAAGATGAATGCCTAAAGCTCTATGATCATTAAGAACTAATGATTGTTTGTAGTGAGAGATAGGAAACTAGAAACCAAGTGGAAAAGAATTCCAAATAATTCATAGACTAAATTTGGGACATTAATTTATATTTATTTTGTCAGCAAACAAATCTGAGAGAAAAAGAGGGGGAGGCAGAGTGTGTACTGAATGATTTGTCTTAATTATTTATAAAAGTAAATGGTGAAATGATCCATAAATTTGAGGCAATCGAGACACGGATGAAAAGCACCCATAATGGGTTTTTGAGGCCCATATAGACTTTATGGTCTCATGTAGTTGATATTTTACCACTCTTTTTTTGCCCTCCATAAACACAAAATTTTCTAGCTTGAAGTTTTAAATTGTGGGTGTTCTATAAACTAAAATAGACTACTATCTCTGCTATTATGCATTTTCAATGCAATAGAATACTTCACAAGAATTATTATTCAATGTCTGATTACCATAGTGAAGGTGAAAGTAGACTCAAAACAGAAAGTTGTCTAGCATGTTTACTTAAAAATTTCCTAAGTCCTAACACATACACTCTCTAAGTCAAAAGAGGAATTCTGGAAATAAATGCCATTGTTTTTGTTTTTTCTGAAGACTAATTTACAGGTATATGTATATTTTTATTTCAATTGGATATTTTCTTACTTTTCTCATGGTCACTTGAGTACAACCCCCATGGACACAGAACTGGGAGCGCCCTTACCTTCTGACACAGGGTGGTAGTCTTCTCCAGAGGTGGCCGAGCCGTCCTTGGTGTGCACTCTCACGATGGAAACCTTTGAAGTGTCTCCTTGGCGAATCACTGGAATCTTTATGACCACTGATTGTCCTGGTTCTTTAGGTTCATTTATGCTAAATTTGGTTTCTCCAAATTTAATAATAGTCTCTAAAATTGTGGGAAATAGGAATAATTTAAATTGTAAAAGGAATTTTTCTCCATTTCTAATGTTTCTTTCCCTGTGGGAAGAGCTTAATTACTATTATACTCCTGGCTTCTTTCTGTTTCCTCACCCAATATTATTGAGTGTGTTAGGAACAACTGAGCACACATAACATAGTCCAGCCCCTTCCTTAGGAATTAACCAGTCCTCAAAGAGCATATGCTCTAGGCAGTCTCCATGTGCCAAAATTTTATGGGAGCAGGCCACTGAGAGTGGGAAGAGAGGGAGGAAATTGTTGGCCCAGGACTGCCTGCACCCAAATGTATGTCAGGGAAAGAGGGGAGGTATGAATGTTAGGGATTTAGTATCCTATATAATAAAAGGGTAATATGCAAATTGACCCTAACAGCAGAATGACTGGTCACTATGACACACACTGACCACCAGGGGGCAGACACTCAATGCAGGAGCTGCCCCCTGGCGGTCAGTGAGCTCCCACAGGGGGAGCTCTGCTCAGCCACAAGCCAGGCTGACGGCTGCCAGTACAGCGGTGGTGGTGGGAGCCTCTCCCGTCTCCTCAGCAGTGCTAAGGATGTCAGACTGCAGCTTAGGCCTGCTCCCCGCTGGCAAGTGGACATCCCCCAAGGGCTCCTGGGCTGCCAGAGGGATGTCTGACTGCCAGCTTAGGTCCGATCCCCCCAGGGAGCAGGCCTAAGCCAGCAGGTGGACATCCTCCAAGGGGTCCCAGATTGTGAGAGGGCACAGGCCGGGCTGAGGGACACCCCCCCCCCAGTGCACAAATTTTTGTGCACCAGGCCTCTAGTTTAGATATAAGTCATATTCTTCAACATCAACTTTCAGTTTTAATGGTTTATTTCATTCCTTATTTTACTCTCTCTTTTTTTAAAAAAAATATATTTTATTGATTTTTTACAGAGAAGAAGGGAGAGGGATAGAGAGTTAGAAACATCGATGAGAGAGAAACATTGATCAGCTGCCTCCTGCACACTCCCCACTGGGGATGTGCCCACAACCAAGGTACATGCCCTTGATCGGAATCGAACCTGGGACCCTTGAGTCTGCAGGCCGATGCTTTATCCCCTGAGCCAAACTGGTTAGGGCAACTCTCTCTCTCTCTCTCTCTCTCTCTCTCTCTCTCTCTTTTTTTTTTTTAATTCTCATTTGTTTTAAAAGCCTAGTCAAAAACAGTGGGTTGTTTCTAATCTACCTGAAACTTTAACATAAACGGATTTCAGTTCCCAATTGAAAGTTGAGAATAAGAAATGACTTCTTACTATCAGCATCATCTCGGATCCTTATCAGAGTTTCATTTTGTTCACCAACTGTAGCCCCAAAGGGAGAGTTGCTTTGTGGAGTGCCAAGAACTAGGCGGAGTTCCTCTATTTCCTCATAGAGTCTGTCGTCCATCAGCTCAAGGATACAAGGCTTCTCAGTCTCACCTAAAACAATAATGACAGCAGATCAATCATATACTATAGGCCAAAAAAGGTACATCTGCAGCTAGAATATAAGCACCACAAGGGCAAGCATATTGCCTTTTCCTTGCTTTATCAACAGTGCAAATAATAGTGTCTGGCATGTAGTAAGCCTTCAATAAATATTTGTTGAATGAATAATTGTTCATTCACTGCAATGACAAGCCAACTACTTGAATGGGATTTCTTTAACATCTTTAAGTCTTTAAGTCCTGTCACTCATCTTAGAAAACAAGGAAAAAGAGCAAGTGTCAATTTTTGTTTATAAATTTCTAGCATTATAATCAAGAAGTAAATTTAGCAGCCTAGTACATGTTGATCATTGTTAATTTGACCGCAGTACCAGTTTCTAGAACAATTACTAGATCTCAACTGATCAGATATTTTAAGGATCTGGATACATATATTAAAAATCTGACATCAATTCCTTTTAATTTCTGTCACTTGAACATTAAGTATCTCCTAGTATTGTGAAATCTACACATATTGTAGGGAGCTGATATAGGGTTAAGCCTCGGACTGACCTGTGGGCAAAGTCACAAATAATTCCCAGTTTAGAGTGCACAGTCCTCTTAGCATAATTAGGCTTGACCTTGTAACACTCCCTAGATCTTATCTGGGAAGCTAATGGGCTGAGGAAGTGCAGGAAGTATAACCATGGTGTAAACAAGTGAAACTTACAAGAACATTGTAACCAAGTGAAACTCACAAGAACAGTGTAACTTTGGTAACCACTACCTTGTTTACCTCTCACTATAAAATAAAGGCTCAGCTTGCCTTGGGATCTCTCTCTGTGGCCTCAGCCAGGCACAGGGAAGATCCACGGAGACTAAGGAAAGCTAGAGAGTTCTGAACGCTGTCTCCGTGTAAAACATTCTTCGCTGACTCCGTCCACACCTTTGGGAACCCCTGGACCCGCTGGGGCTGGACCCCAGCAATATATGTTCCTATCACTGAATAAGTTTTGAATAAACAATATAATAAATCACTGAAAATTAATCAATAAATTGATACAGAAACCAAAAAGGACATTCACTCAACCTGTTACAATCTACCTCACCATATTATCATTTAGTGTACATAATATTATGTCATAAGCTTGTTGAAATCAAGAACTTATATGTTCCTGATATATATTACTCACAAAAATTTGGTCTACTAAAATTTCAAATAAACATGTCAAGCTTAAACTTACCTGGCAGGAATTCAACGATGGAGATATCAGTGTTTGGGCGTTCTTCAAAGTCCATCATCACTTGTGCAGATCCCTGTCGTGTATAGCATCTTACTGAGGACATGAACTGGAGATCTCCACTCCTGTGGATTATTGCAACTATCTGCCTGTCATTTTCATTGACAGTATATACACGTTCTTTGAATTGCATCTTAGGTACTGCAGAAACAAATAAACATATGCGTGAAACTGAACAAAAATTTTCTTAATGAAGTGACATTTCAGAAAACATGGTTTAGTGGAAAGGAAAGTGAAACAGTTGTGAGAGGAGGTACCCAGTCTCCACTCAGTCACTTGTCATTGTTCTGGCCTTGAGAAAATGACTAAACTTTAAATGTTTTGATTTCCTTATTTTTGAAATTTGCTCTGCCAACTGGTGGAGTAGGGAGGTGCAATGAAATGCTAAAAAGTGAATAAACCAGATCCCCATATGTGTTACTTACTCATGAGCTTATCAGAATTTCTTGATATGAATATCACTAAATATTGTGTACATTATTACAAACATAGTTTACTCATATCATGTTGGAAAAGTTGACAATGAGTATAATATTATACATATACTAGAGGCCCGGTGCACAAAAATTTGTGCACTCGGGGGGTAGTGGGGGGTCCCTCAGCCCGGCCTGTGCCCTCTCGCAGTCTGGGACCCCTTGGGAGATAACGACCTGCTGGCTTAGGCCTGCTCCTGGGTGGCAGAGGGCAGGCCCAATCCCTAGGTGCAGCCCCTGGTCGGGCTCAGAGCAAGGCCGATTGGGGAGTTGGGGTCCCGCCCCTTGTCATGCACAAAGCAGGGCGGATTGGGAGGTTGTGATGCCACCCTCAGTCAAGCTCAGGGTAGGGCCGATTGGGGGGTTGGGGCACCGCCCCTTGTCACACTCAAGGCAGAGTCGATGGGGAGGTTGTGGCACCACCCCCTGTCACGCACAGAGCAGGGCCAATCAGGGGGTTGGGGTGCTGCCCCCCGTCACGCACAGAGCAGGGCCCATCAGGGGGTTGAGGAGCTCCCCCCTGTCACTCACAGAGTAGGGCCAATAGGGGAGTTGGCACACTGCCCCCTGTCACACACAGAGCAGGGCGGATCAGGGGGTTGGGGCGCGGCCCTCTATCACCCACAGAGCAGGGCCGATCAGGGGGTTGGGGCGCCGCCACTGTCACACTCAGGGCAGGGCCGATGGGGAGGTTATGGCTCTACCCCATCACACACAGAGCAGGGCCCATGGGGGGGGAAGGGGGGTTGGAGCGCCGCCCTCTATCACCCACAGAGCAGGGCCGATAGGGAGGTTGTGGCCCTGCCCCCTGTCACACACAGAGCCGCAGGGCAATCAGGGGGTTTGGGCGCTGTCCCCTGTCACACTGATCCCGGTGCCGGGAGGCCTCTCAGCTCCGCTGATCCCAGTGCTGGGAGGCATATTACCCTTTTACTATATAGAATAGAGGCCTGGTGCACGGGTGGGGGCCGGCTGGTTTGCCCTGAAGGGTGTCCTGGATCAGGGTGGGGGTCCCCACTGGGGTGCCTGGCCAGCCTGGATGAGGGGATGATGGCTTTTTGCAGCTGGTCACACACCCTTCAGGGTGGGGGTCCCCACTGGGGTGCCTGGCCAGTCTGGGTGAGGGGCTGAGGGCTGTTTTCAGGCTGGGACTGACGCTCCCAACTGCTCCTTTTTTTCTTTTTTCTTTTTTATTCTGGGCCAGCTTTAGCTCTGAGGCTCCAGCTCTTAGGCCTCCGCTCCTGAAAGCAGGTATCTGGTTTGTTTCAGTTCTAGAAACTGTGTATCAACTCCAGCTCTGAGATCCCAGCCGGCTGAAAGCTGGTTTCTGGGCGTCTATATTTGTTACAATGTTTGAAACTGCAAGCTCAGAGGCCAGCAAGGCAGGCGGGGAACGTTGGAGTCCTCCGTCACTGAAGCAAGCAAGCCTCATGTTAGTTTCAAGTTGCCTGCTGCTGGCCGCCATCTTGGCTGGCAGTTAATTTGCATATTTCCCTGATTAGCCAATGGGAAGGGTAGTGGTCGTACGCCAATTACCATGTTTCTCTTTTATTAGTGTAGATGAAATATTTAGATGACAGCTATGCTACATCAATTAAATATAGGTCTCATTGACAATAGATTAGGCTGCTCAAAGAAACATCAAGATAATTATGGTAGAAGATTATTCAGAATTCCCTTGTGATGATGTGTTAAAGAGCCATGCCATGTGTCTAATAGGTACTTGTTTTAGAACAATGTATTTGGCACATCATTAGGAAAATTTCAGCACTGTCTGAAGATGACAGAAAGTGTCTTATGTTGAGAAATAGAAAAAGACCATTGACATTCAAGTGTCTGTGCAGCCCTATGTTTTTCTACTCATCTGTGATGAGGCAATTCTTTTTTAATTTAAACATTTTTTCAATTATAGATGACACTTAATATTGTTGACTATATTCCCTGTGCTGTGCTTTATATCCCCTGACTACTTTGTAACTGCAAATTTGTACTTATTAAACACTTCTCTGCCGGAAGCCGGTCCATGCTTGCTGTTTCAAGGGACCTGGCATATATGGCATACGGTTCTTAATATGTTTGCTCACCTTCTTGGCACTATGTGTTTTAACCAAGGTCACCTCTCTGAGAAAGGTTGTTTCCCCAGGTAGGGATTTTCCCCTGAAGTTAGGGAGGGAATAAAACCTCTTAACTAAGTGCCAGGCGGGTAATTAATCACTTTAACTACGAACAATCATGCTTAAGCTACATAATCTTTACTCCCTGGAATGGAGATAAGAAACGCCCTAACCTTTGTAATAGAGATTGATAGGATTGAATGAACTGGTATAAATACAGATGTAACAAGACAGCAAGACACAGGGCTTGGAAGACAGGACCAACAGAGACAGAGCCTAGGCACAGAACCTACACAGAACGTTCTCTAGAGACAGAAGGACTTTGCTGGAGAGAACATGGCAAAAGATCCTGGACTGAACCTGACTACAGAAATTGGCAAGAGAACCTGACTAGAACCTGGTGACTGAACCTGGCTGGAGAACCTGTACAGAACCTGGCTGGAGATCCTAAGCAGAACCTCTCTGGAGATCCAGACTAGAACTTGGCTGGAGATCCTGGCTAGGCTGCTGATCAACTGAACGCTGTCTCCGTGTCATTCCTTCTTCGCCGACTCTGTCCACACCTTTGGGGACCCCTGGACCCGCTGGGGCTGGACCCCAGCACTTCTCTTTATCACCGAACCCCAACTGCCCTCCGGGATCCTGGCAACTGCCAGTTTGTTCTCTGTATCTATGATTTTGTCTCCATTTTGTTTATTCTTTGTTCTAGATTCCAAATGCAAGTGAAATCTTATGGTATTTGTTTTTCTCTGTCTGGATTATTACATTTAGCATAATACCCTCTAGACCAGCGGTTCTCAACCTGTGGGTCGCAACCCCTTTGGGGGTCGAACGACTCTTTCACAGGGGTTGCCTAAGACCATCGGAAAACACATATATAATTACATATTGTTTTGTGATTAATCACTATGCTTTAATTATGTTCAATTTGTAACAATGAAATTGGGGGTCACCACAACATGAGGAACTGTATTAAAGGGTCGCGGCATTAGGAAGGTTGAGAACCATTGAGACCCATCCATGTTGTCACAAATGGTAAGATTTCATTCTTTGTTTTATGGCCAAGTAATATTTGATTGTATATATGCATAACATTTTTTTTATCCAATTGTCTATCAATGAACACATAGATGGCTTTCATATCATAACTAGTGTACATAATGCTGCAATGAAGATAGGAATGCATATATATTTTCAAATTAGTGTTTTAAATTTCTATATTCAGATGCGGGATTGCTAAGTCATAATGTAGTTCTATTTTTATTTCATTGAGGAACCTCCATACTGTTTTCCATAGTGGCTATACCAATTTGCAATCCCATCAATAGTGCATGGGTATTTTCTTTTTTCTACATCCTTAAACATGTTATTAATTGATTAATTGATGATGGCTATTCTGACAGGTGTGAGATATCTCATTTTTTATTTAATTTGCACTTCTCTGATAATTAGTCACATTGTTCATCTTTTCATATGTATGGGGCATCTGTATGTATTCTTTGGATAAATGTCTATTCAGGTACCCTGCCCATTTTTCAATTGGATTTTTTGTGTTGTTGTTTTTTTGTGTGTGTGTGTGTGTAAAGTTGTATATATTCTTTATGTATTTTGAACATTAACCCTTTATAGGTGTATCATTGGCGGATATATTCTCCCATTCAATAGGTTGTTTTTGTTTTTTAGATGGTTTTCTCCATTTTAGTTTGATATAGTCCCATTTGTTTCTTTTATCTTTTTATTCTCTTGCCCCAGGAAACATATTAAAAAATATTACTAAGAACAATGTCAAAAAGTTTACTACCAATATTTTCTTCAAGCAGTTTTATGGTTTCAAGTCTTACATTTAAGTCTTGAATCAATTTTGAGTTTCTTTTTGTATATGTGTAAGAAGATGGTCTAGTTTCATTTCTATTGCATGCATTTATCTAATTTTTTCAACACCATTTATTAAATAGACTTTTTTTTTACCCCACTGTATGTACTTGGCTCTTTTGTCATATATGAATTAAACATATAGGTGTGAGTTTATTTCTGGACTCTCTATACTATTCCATTAATCTTTGTGTCTCTTTTTATGCCAGTACCATGCTGTTTTGATTACTATAGTAGCCTGATAGTACAGTTTGACACCAGGCAGTGTGATACCACCAACTTTTTTCTTCTTTCTCAAGATTGTTGTGGCTATTCAAAATATTTTGTGGTTCCATATAAATTTTTGGATTGTTTGCTCTAGTTCTGTGGAAATACTCCATTTGTATTTTAATAGAAATTACATCGAATCTACAGATTGCTTTGGGTATTATGGGCATTTTTAATAATGTCAATTCTTCCTATTCAGAAGCACAGTATATGCTTCCATTAATTTGTGTCTTCAACTTCTTTCTTCAATGTCTTATAATTTTGTAAGTACAGGTCTTTACCTCCTTTGTTATATTTATTCCTAGGTACTTTTTTTGATGCAATGCTAAATGGGAATTTTTTTTAGTTTCTCTTTCTGATGCTTCCCTATTGTTGTATAAAAATGCAACCAATTTCTAAATATTTATTTTATATCCTCCTACTTTACTAAATTCATTTATCAGTTCTAGTAGTTTTGGGATGAAATTTTTAAGGTTTTCTATATATAGTGTCTGAAAATAGTGAGAGTTTTATTTCTTCCTTTCCATTTGGAAGTCTATTATTTCTTCTTGCCTGATTGCTGTGGGTAGGACTTCCAGTACTATGTTGAATAAGAAGGGAGAGAGTGGGCATTCCTGTCTTATTACTCATCTTAAGGGAAATTATTTTAGTTTTTTTCCGTTGAGTATGATATTAGTTGTGAGTTTGGCATGTGGCCCTTATTATGTTGAGGTATAGTCCCTGTATTCCCACTTTGAGTGTGTCATTTATGGAGCTAATTGGGTGGTGCTCTGGTATGATCTGAAGCCAACCACCAGGCATGTTGGTTATGGTCCTCTTTGGAAAAGCTCGGTTTAGGCCAGATCAGCAATATCACATTTTTTTGAATGTGAGAGGAAGACTAAATTTTTGTGTGTGAGAGTATAATTCTATTCTAATAATTGGTAGAAGAAAGGGTATCAGTATGTGTTGAACTGTGTTCCCCCCTAGTACCTGAGACCGTGACTTTATATGGAGATAGGGTCTTTACAGAGATAAGTAAGTAAAACTGAAGTCATTAGGGTAAACCCTATTCAATATAACTTGTGTCCTTATGAAAAGGAGAAGTTTAAAAAAATCCTCACTAGAGGACATGCTTAGAGAAAGGAAAAAGGGAGAGAGAGAGAGAGAGAGAGAGAGAGAGAGAGAGAGAGAGAGAGAAGAAACTGCTTGTACAAACCACTCTAGCTGGGCCCTAACAAAGGGAAATTTTGACAGAGACACACATAGAAGATGATATGAAGACACAAAGGAAGAAAATGGCCATCTAAACATCAAGGAGGGAAGCCTGGAACAGATATTTCCCTTACAGCCCTCTGAAGAAATCAACCCTGTCAACACCTTGATCTTGGACTTCTAACCACAAGAATTGTGACACAAGATATTTATGAGTCTATAGTACTTTGTTATGACAGCTCTAGCAAACTAATACAGGTATATAAACCTTAGTTTATTTTTTAATTTAATATTTATGTAAACTCTAGCTTATTAGTTTACTTATTACAACTTAATAAACACTCACAATCTGAGACAGAGTCGTTTATGGACACTGTGGCTTTGCTGGGCTCGCCAATGGCAGCATTCATAGGCATACGAAGCACCAGTTCAAGTTTCTCAATTCCCTCCAGCACTGGTTGTCCAAGATCATCCAGAATGATGACACGAACAGTCTGCATGCTGACTCCAGGTGCAAAATCTAAATTACGACTAATTCCCACATAGTCTGTTCCAGCTATGATAGTAACAAAAGAATTATTCAGTTGGGGACTGACTAAATTTAAACAAAATTATGATAAGCAAACCATGTAGTATATTTACAATTGTTTTAAAATGTAGACTAGCATAACATTACAGAAAAGTACATTTAATGAAATATAAAAGATTAATATCTACATTGGTTGAGATGATAAATCAAATATCAGTTTCTGAACTTTGTCGTATCTATGTCTAATGTGTTATTTTAACTTTAGTTATTTTTGCTTCATGTCTTATAGTTAGTTTCTCAATCTTTATTTTGGAATTCTAAAATGGAGCTAATAAAAATGAGATCTAAAATCGGTATATCAATCAAATATGATTATTATTAATTATATATGAAATAAATATAATAATTTAAATTTTGTTAACATTACGTAAGTACCTATATTTGTTTTTGTGAGTTACTAGAGAACATCTTTTTTAAGTGTGTTGTTGCCTGCTGGTCAAAGCAACACATTTCGGATATAAACTTTGAAGAGCGTCCCACACTCTCCACCCACATTCACCCCAGTTAAGTAGAGCAACCCATTATTCTCAAGACATATTTGGTCCATGATTTTGGCCATTTCAGATCATTGGGTACATACCTAGTGTGGACATCTTCATTTATGTCTAACGTAGTTAAAAATAAAACTTTGTTTCTTTAAAAATTCTTTATTGTTTAAAGTATTACATAAGTCTCCTTTTTCCCACATTGACCTTTCCCCAGCCTCTCATCCCTACCATCCCACCCCCACACCGTCTGTGTCCATTGGTTATGCTCATATGCATGCATACAAGTCCTTTGGTTAATCTCTTACCCCCTTACCCCCTGCCTTCCCTCATAGGTTGGACAATCTGTTCGATGCTTCTATGACTCTGGTTCTATTTTTCTTCATCAGTTTATGTTGTTCATTACATTCCACAAATGAGTGAGATCATGTGATAGTTATCTTTCTCTGACTGGCTTATTTTGCTTAGCATAATGCTCTCCAGTTCCACCCATGCTGTTGCAAATGGTAAGAATTCCTTCTTTTTTATAGCAGTGTAGTATTCCATTGTGTAGATGTACCACAGTTTTCTAAAATGAAATTTTCTTTTAATGTTTATAAAGACTAAGAGTGGGGGTTGATATTAAATATCATTGCTTTTCTGTTTTCATAATTTCTAACTCTCACTTTGTATCTACTTTACCTCTGAATATGCAACCATATTTGGATGTATATGTCTATAATTCATTTAAAAAATATTTGTATCTGAATCTATCTGTATTTTTTCTCTGTTTCTTTACCTTTATTCTCATTTCTATCTTTTCTTTTATTTGAATTTTCTCTAACAAAATAACTCTTTGGGCTAAACAAATTTTTATTGGACAATGACTATATAAAAAGCACTATGCTGGTTCTACTACATTAAAACAGTTAAAATTTAAGAGTGACCTTTGTAATTGTATGGCCCCTGCTTGCTTTGTGTGATGAATGTGTAATGTATGTATAATGAACATGTGCGCATGTATGTGTGCATATGTGAGTAAAAGAGAGAGTTTGTATTGTTGGTAATTTAGAAGGAAAAAAAAAAAGGAAATTTCCAATCCTATGCTTGCCATAAACTCTATGATCAACTTTTTGCTGATGTAGATTCCAGGATAAATGTACCAGCAAGAGCAGCTCAAATAATAAACTGGGGAAAGCCTTTTGAATCTGAAGTATATATGGGGACATTTGTTTAAACTTAGGCAGAAGCCAATTGGAGATGCATGCCTGGCATTAGATTTTTGTGAAGGTGGTCAGCATGATTATTCTTGTGCATATGAAGTCATAATATTCAACAATGTTAGATTTGCCAAGTGTAGAGAACAAATTCATGCAAATATAGGCATTAGACTTTAGTCTTTTACTAATGTGTTTTAACTTAGCCTCTGATCCATGGCTCTTAAGTGTATTTTCTCATAGTAGTAAATCAAGGTTTGATTTACCTACCATATAGTAATAATTTCAGAAAAAATAATCCATTTAGACCACATTAATAGTATTTAAAAAAGAGTAAAGTATATTAGCTTTAAAGTCTTTTCTGTCATGGTAAGTTGAAAATTGTAGAACATAGTTATTATAGAAAACCGCTCACCATTGGCAGATGGAGGATTTGTTTTCTGAGATCTCAAGGTGACACTAGAAGACCTGGACAGGTCAGTGCCTGTTCTCCATACCTGCACTTCCACATAGCCAGCACTCTCATCCACAGAGTACTCAACATCACCAAAGTAGAAGATGGGTTCTGTTAAGTTAAAAACAAAAAACACTTCTGTTATTTATATTTTTCTACACCAAACTCTACTGATGTAATTCCAAAGAAGAGTTAACTTTATTATCTTGACTTCTTTATATCATCATAAGTTTTCCTTTTAGTAAGATAACATCTCTAATCTGAAGATTTATATAGTTTTAAGGTCAAAATGCTTCTGTTGAAAAGCAAAAATACCATGGTAAAATGCCTAATGGAACATTCTCATCTTGAGTTACTTTGTCTTCCATATAAATGTCTTCACAATAAACTTCCTAGAAGTTTAGCTAGTAAAATAGCACCAAAATGAAACAAAACACATAAGGTTAAAATTTTGAGTTTGGTCCTACTGTTCATTTTACCGTCTCCTACCAAGTCTTTACTATGGAGACCATTTGCATTGTGACATCTTGTATTCCATTAGATTTGGCTTTAATCTAGTGTATTTGGATCTGTTATAACTAATCCATTGGTGTGACTAGACTGAATATACTATACTAGAGGCCTGGTGCACAAAATTTGTGCAGGGGTAGGGTCCCTAGGCCGGCCAGTGATCAGGGCCAATCGGGGCCTTCCAGCTGCCAGCCAGAGCCTTCCTTCCCCAACTGCTGGCTGCTGATCAGGGCCTTCCTTCATTCTGGTGGTCAGCGCATGTCATAGTGAGAATCAAACTTCTGGTCTCCTGGTCGAACCCCCGAGGGGACACTTTGCGTATTAGCCATACACACACACACACACACACACACACACACACACACACACATACATACAGACTAGGGGCCCAGTGCATGAATTCGTGCACCTTAAAAGGAACTGTGGGCTGCAAGGCTGCGGTGGGCACAGGGATGGGTCTCAGCCCATCCTTCATGCCCCCGCCTGGCTCTTCCTGCCATGGCCCAGGGTCCCCTGTCTACTGGCAGCCCCACTCCCAACGCCACCACTCCCACGTGCTGATGGTGCCAGCCTGCTTGCACCTGCTTAAGGCTCGGAGCAATTGGGGCCGGTGCGAGCAGTGGGTGTGAGCAGGGCTGGCTCCATCAGCAGTTGTGATTAGCGGCTGCTGCCCTGATGGCCCCTCAGGATCAGGGGGAAGTGGAGAAGTCCTCAGGGATGATCAGGGTTGGCAGCCCCTGCTTGCATCTGCTGACGGCGCTGAGCGATCGGGACCGGCGCTGGGCACCAGCAGCGGGTGTGGGCAGTGGCTCTGCTGCCAGCAGTGGGTGTGAGCAGTGGCTCCAGCACTGGCAGTAGGTGCAAGCAGGGCCGGCGCCAGCAGCAGGTGCGAGCGCCGGGCCGGACCATGGTGTGCGGGAGCAAAGAATTTTCAGTAACCTCCAGAGGCTTTCCCCGATGACAGAAACCGGTGCCCTGCCTTGGTCTGGCACCCCAGCTCACCTGTTCCACCATCCCACCATGGCCGATGCCCACCATGTTCTGCGCACACCCTCTGGTGGTCAGCACACATCATAGCAACCAGTTGTTCAGTTGTTCCGCTGTTTGGTCTATTTGCCAATTAGCCTTTTATTATATAGGGTGATTACCAGGCTGGGTTACTTTAGGGAGATCAGGACATAACTGTAGGCTACCTACAGGATTTTGGAGGTGTCCTATACCAAGTGAGGTTCCAATAGATAAATAATCTCACACCAAGGGTTTTACATTTGTCTTAAACATGAATGAAAATAATTTATGAAAATAATGTTTTACATTAAAGTAAAACACATGCCCCCCCAGTTTTGTTGATGAATTGATCTAATAATCATTTTCTGTCTGATTCCACTGGTGACCAACAGTTTACCTATTGAGATAGCTGCCAGAAATCTGGGGTAAAGCAGCCAGCTGACTAATAAAGAAAACTGAGAGATGATTTGTGAGCTCACTTGAAAAAAAACTTACTTTGAAATATACAAAAATAGCACCCATTAGGAGCTTAATTTATAAGTAACCATTAACAAAGATAAATTAATTGAGTGTATACACAATGTGGTGAATAGCTCTTTGACTTGAGATATTTTACTCATCTGTGTCTCGTTTTAAAAGACTCAAAAGAACTGAGTTGAAAAAGCTATGCAACTCACATCAATGTTCTTTAAAACACAAGGCCATTAAAGAGATAACCATCATGTTTTAGATCATCTAGTTGAATTACCAAACACACAAAATCAAACAAAACCCTACAATCATGGCCCACAATCAAAGGAAATCCATTTTGTGCACTGTTCAAGTTGAGTAAGAATTCTTTACTTTCCTGCCCCAAATAAATTACCTTTATTAAATATGGAAAATTGTATTTTCTTTGTCTTTTTGTTTGTTTGTTTCATATGAAGGGCATGGTAAAAAGCATATAACTGCCCTAAACTCTTGAATAATACAAAACAAAACTTGGAAATTTTGCTTGTTATATATTGTTCACAGGGTGATAAATTTGCCTATAGCTATTTTACCTTCTCAACCCTCATCCTTTGAACTTGGATGGTGCTAGGACATATAAGTCTATGTAGATAGATTAAGGCAGCGGTTCTCAAACTTCCTAATGCTGTGACCCTTAAATACAGTTCCTCATGTTGTGGTGACCCCACATAAAAACAGAAAATTATTTTCGTTGCTACTTCATAACTGTAATTTTGCTACTGTTATGAATCATAATGTAAATATCTGATATGCAGGCTGTATTTTCATTGTTATAAATTGAACATAATTAAAGCATAGTGATTAATCACAAAAACAGTATATAATTATATATGTGTTTTCTGATGGTCTTAGGCGACCCCTGTGAAAGGGTCGTTTGACCCACAGGATGAGAACCACTGGATTAAGGTGTTATCTTATCAAACTCATCAAGGCAGACCTTAAACACAACAAATTGCTTATATTTCTCACTCTTAAGAGAGGGCAAAGGTGAATATAGGGCTCTGAAAATTCTTGTGACAAGATGGCCAAACCAGGCACATCTGTATGTCTTTTAAAAGGCTCTTATTACTAAAGCCTGAATATCTGCATACAATATATGATCTCTCTGTTTCTTCACATTCCTGGCAAAATATATAATCACTAGAGGCCCGGTGCACAAAAATTTGTGCACTCGGGGTTGGGAGAGGAGGTCCCTCAGCCTGGCTTGTGCCCTCTCACAGTCTGGGACCCATCAGGAGATAATGACCTGCTGGCTTAGGCCTGCTCCCGGGTGGCAGAGGGCAGGCCCAATCCCTAGGTGCAGCCCCTGGTCGGGCTCAGAGCAGGGCCAATTGGGGAGTTGGGGCACCGCCCCCTGTCATGCACAGAGCAGGGCGGATTGGGAGGTTGCGATGCCACCCTCAGTCACGCTCAGGGTAGGGCCGATTGGGGGGTTGGGGCACCGCCCCCTGTCACACTCAAGGCAGGGTCCATAGGGAGGTTGCAGCGCCACTCCTGTCATGCACAGAGCAGGGCCCATCAGGGGGGTTGGGGCTCTGTACCCTGTCACACACAGAGCAGGGCCGATCAGAGGGTTGGGGCTCCGCATCCTGTCACACTGATCCCGGTGCTGGGAGGCCTCGTTGCTCTGCTGATCCCAGGGCCAGGACGCCTCTCGGCTCCCCTGATCCCTGGCCTGGAGGCCTCTCGGCTGCTGATAACCATGGCCTGTAGGCCTCTCGGCTCCGCTGATCTCTAGCCAGGAGGACTCTCGGCTGCTGATAACCTGGCTGGGAGGCCTCTCGACTCTGCTGATCATGGGTCCGGGAGGCCTCTGGGCTCCGCTGATCGCGGGGCCTCCGACTCCGCTGATCACGGGCCTGGAGCGGGCCGGGAGGCCTCTTGGCTGATCACCGGGGCCGGGAGGCCTCTGGACTCCGCTGATCACCCGGGCTGGGAGGCCTCTCGACTCTGCTGATCACCTGGGCTGGGAGGCCTCTCGGCTCCACTGATCACCTGGGCTGGGAGGCCTCTTGGCTCCGCTGATCACGGGGCCTCCGACTCCGCTGATCGCGGGGCCAGGAGCGGGCTGGGAGGCCTCTCAGCTGGTCACCGGGCCGGGAGGCCTCTGGACTCCGCTGATCACCAGGGCTGGGAGGCCTCTCGGCTCCGCTGATCACCTGGGCTGGGAGGCCTCTCGACTCCGCTGATCACCGGGGCTGGGAGGCCTCTCGACTCCGCTGATCACCTGGACTCCGCTGATCACCTGGGCTGGGAGGCCTCTCGACTCTGCTGATCACCTGGGCTGGGAGGCCTCTCAGCTCCGCTGATCACGGGCCTGGAGCGGGCCGGGAGGCCTCTTGGCTGATCACCGGGGCCGGGAGGCCTCTGGACTCCGCTGATCACCTGGGCTGGGAGACCTCTCGACTCCGCTGATCACCTGGGCTGGGAGGCCTCTAGGATCCACTGATCACTGGGGCGGGAGGCCTCCGACTCCGCTGATCACCTGGGCTGGGAGGCCTCTCAGATCCGCTGATCACTGGGGCCGGGAGGCCTCTCGGATCCACTGATCGCGGGGCCGGAGGCCTCTCGGCTCGGATGATAACCGGGGCTGGGGGGCCTCTAGGCTCTGCTGATCACGGGGCTGGGCCGACTCTCGCCTCCCTGATTGTGGGGCTGGGCCGACTCTGGCCTCCGCTGATCTCGGGGCGGGAGGCCTCTCGGCTCCACTGATCGTGGGGCCGGGAGGCCTCTCGACTCTGCTGATCCCAGGCCCTGAGGCCTCTCTGCCCTGCTGCTTCAGGGCTGTTTGGCTTCGCTCTGCTTGGAGCCTGAGTATGCAAATTAACCGCCATCTTTTAGCTTCTATAATTGAAACATTGTATCTTTTGGAGTTGTTGCTTCAGGAGCTCAGAGCCCCGCAGCTGGGGGGATCCTTGACTTTCTCCATCGCTGGGGCAACCAAGCCTCCTATTCTCAGCTGCCTGGCTGCCAGCCGCCATCTTGGCTGACAGTTAATTTGCATATCTCACTGATTAGCCAATGAAAAAGGTATCGGTCGTACACCAATTACCATTTTTCTCTTTTATTAGTATAGGATATAAATTAGATTTCTGAGTTATGGGAGAGAGCTGTGAAATGCAGTAAGGGGGCACCTTCTGTCTAATAATGATACCTCCCGTCTTCTCACCTGTCTACTCCTCACAGATACATACCAGAAGCGGGACAGAAAAAATCATGTAGTGAATACAATCCATCAAACACCAAGTTGGGCTACATATCAGAGCAAAATTCAGTTCTGTGTGTGTTCAGACTCATTCTGCCAAATATAGATCAAGTGTTTTATGTTATAGCTTAATAAAGGGTAATGATAATAATCCTATCTAATAAAGAGGGAATATGCTAACTGACCCTCACGCCATCACAAAGATGGTGGCACCCACAGCCAATAAGGAGGGAATATGCTAATGGACTGCCCTGTACTCAAAGATGGCGGCCCCCACAGCCAATAAGGAGGGAATACGCTAATTGACTGCCATGCCCTCAAAGATGGCAGTGTCCAGTCCCCTCAGCTGTGCACCTGCCTCCAGAGTCCCCTAGTTCCTTCAGCCACCCAGGGCTGGCCCGAGGCGCAGGCAAGCCTTGGATGTCGGCTGCCCAGCTGCCCAGGGCTGCCCGAGGCTCAGATAACCAGGGCCAGCTGAGGCTTGCACTGCTGGCAGTGGCAGCAGCAGAGGTGTGATGGGGCGTCACCTTCCCCTGATCGCTGGGTTGCCTCCCGCCCCTGAGGGATCCCGGACAGTGAGAGTGGGCAGACCAGGCTGAGGGATGCCCCCCTCCAGTGCATGAATTTTCATGCACCAGGCCTCTAGTTACCATATAGAGAACATTCACTATCTGACTTACACATGTTCTTTATATGCATGCGTGTGTATGCGTGTGTGTGTGTGTGTGTGTGTGTCTCAGAGAGAGACTGGGAGAGATGGGGAGAGAGGTAGGAGTAATGGCACAGGTAACAATTAAACAAATAAGAGGAGTCAATGTGAATGATGTGAACAATATTATTATATTGCCAATTAATTAATACATTGTTATCTCCAGCAGAAAGAAAGAGGGGTACTGGAAAAAGGGTTTTAATCCTGAATCTCTTAATTTCACTACAGCAGATAATATAAAGCATTGAAAAGATATTACTTTTTAAAATGCATTTTTAAATTATCAGTAGATTTAAGTTATTTATGTGATTTCTCTTCCCTTCTGTGCTCCATTCATGACTGGAAAATTGCTCTATTAATCAATTGCAAGCATTGCAATTAAAGCATAAAGTGATTAACTATGATGAGATTAGAACACAATTCAATCATTTTTATAAGAAAAACAATTTTGCCAACTGCCTAGTTTCTTATGCCATAAATAAAAAGAAATGGCTAAAAATTAGCACCTTTATATCATCTCAGTGTAGTTGAATGAGAATAGAAAAGCATAATAATTATTGTTATTTAAATTTCTCAACACCTTTTCAGAAATCTCTATAGTATAAATATTGTTTATAATTGTTACCTTTTGGACAGAATCTTTTGTAATATGAATGTTAAAGATCCTTCAAGCAGTGAATTGAGTTACAAATATCTTTCAAGATAAATGGTAGGCTATTTTGGAACCTTTTAATTAGTACTAGGCAAGTGAAAGGAAGAAAAGAATACTGATGCAAAAGCCATAAGAATCACTTGTTCTGGCAAATTATTATAATTTATGGGTAAGATTTTAAATCGCCTCTCTCTGATAACATTGTTTATTTTTTTTCTAGGAGCTTGGTTTACAGTTAAGTAAACTGTAGACTTTCGTATTTTAGTTTTGGAAATACCCACATTACAACTTAAAGTAAATTAGAAAAACCCTATTTAACCCTCCTATATAATAAAAGCCTAATATGCTAAGTGTCCAGTCATCCGGTCATCCATTCAACCAATCATCCATAATATACTAATGATATGCTAAGGCCGCTCAATTGCTCGTTATGACGTGCACTGACCACCAGGGGGCAGAGAGACAACTGGTTGACCAGTCGCCATGACATGTACTGACCACCAGGGGCAGACGCTCTGAGCAGTAGGTTAGCTTCCTGCTGGGGTCCAGCCAATCGGGACTGAGTGAGATGGGCTGGACATGCCCTGGAGTCCTCCCTCAGTCTCTCCCCGGCTGGCCAACCTCCCGTGTCCTCCCTGGCCCCAATCATGCACCAGTGGGGTCTCTCAGCCTGGCCTGCACCTTTTCACAATCCAAGACTCCTTGGGGGATGTCAGAGAGCTGGTTTCGGTCTGATGGCAGAACAACTAGTCACTACGATGCGTACTGACCACCAGGAGGCAGATACTCAATGCAGCAGGAGCTGCCCCCCTGGTGGTCAGTGCGCTCCCACAGGCCTCATGGCTGGCAAGTACAGTGGCAGTGGTGGGAGCCTCTCCCAACTCCACAGCAGCACTAAGGATGTCCAACGGCCGGCTTAGGCCCGGCCGTCGGACATCCCCCAAGAGCTCCTGGACTGTGAGAGGGCGCAGGCTGGGCTGAGGTACCCCCCTGAGTGCATGAATATTGTGCACCAGGCCTCTAGTCATATCTAATAAAAGAGAAACATGGTAATTGGCGTACGACCGCTACCCTTCCCATTGGCTAATCAGGGCAATATGCAAATTAACTGCCAGCCAAGATGGCGGCCAGCAGCCAGGCAGCTTGAAACTAACATGAGGCTTGCTTGCTTCAGTGACAGAGGACTCCAATATTCCCGCCTGAGGCTGCAGGCCTCTGAGCTGGAACTCTAAGCAACTATGTAACAAATATAGAAGCTAAACAAAACCCCAGAAACCTGCTTTAGTCTGCCAGGCTTCAGCCAGCAGGATCGCAACATTGTAAGCAAAGGCCAGAAACCTACTTTCAGCAGCGGAGGCCTAAGAGCTGGAGCCAAGCCTCAAAGCTAAAGCTGGCCCAGAATAAAGAAAGAAAAAAGAAAACAAGGAGCAGTTGGGAGCTTCAGTCACCCCCAGCCTGAAAACAGCCCTCAGCCAGACTGGCCAGGCACCCCAGTGGGGACCCCCACCCTGAAGGGTGTGTGACCAGCTGCAAACAGCCATCATCCCCTCACCCAGGCTGGCCAGGCACCCCAGTGTGAACCCCCACACTGATCCAGGAAACCCTTCAGGGCAAACCAGCCGGCACCCACCCGTGCACCAGGCCTCTACCCTATATAGTAAAAGGGTAATATGCCTCCCAGCACCGGGATCAGCGGAGCCGAGAGGCCTCCCAGCACCAGGATCAGCTTGACAGGGGGCAGCGCCCAAACCCCCTGATTGCCCTGCGGCTGTGTGTGTGACAGGGGGCAGGGCCACAACCTCCCTATCCACCCTGCTCTGTTCGTGACAGGGGAAGGCGCCCCAACCCCCTGATCAGCCCTGCTCTGTGCCTGATAGGGGGGAGCTCCCCAACCCCCTGATCATCCTGCAGCTCTGTGTGTGACAGGGTGCGGCACCCCAACCCGCCCCCCCCCCCCCCACGGGCCCTGCTCTGTGTGTGACGGGGTAGAGCCATAACCTCCCCATCGGCCCTGCCCTGAGTGTGACAGTGGCGGCGCCCCAACCCCCTGATTGGCTCTGCTCTGTGAATGACTGGGGCAGTGCCCCAACCCCCTGATGGGCCCTGCTCTGTGCATGACAGGGGGTGGCGCTGCAACCTCCCCATCGACCCTGCCTTGAGTGTGACAGGGGACGGTGCCCCAACCCCCCAATCGGCTCTACCCTGAGCGTGACTGAGGGTGGCATCACAACCTCCCAATCGCCCTGCTCTGTGCATGACAGGGGTGGCACCCCAACTCCCCAATCGGCCCTGCTCTGAGCCCGACCAGGGGCTGCACCTAGGGATTGGGCCTGCCCTCTGCCACCCGGGAGCAGGCCTAAGCCAGCAGGTCGTTATATCTCCAAGGGTTCCCAGACTGCAAGAGGGCACAGGCCGGGCTGAAGGACCCTCCTCCCCCACGAGTGCACAAATTTTTGTGCACCGGGCCTCTAGTATATAATAAAACCCTAATATGCAAATCAACCGAATGGCAGAACTACTGGTGGAACTACTGGTCACTATGACATGCACTGATCACCAGGGGTCAGACACTCAATGCAGGAGCTGCAGAGGGTGGTGACTGGCATTGACAATCAGGGGATGGGGCCAGCCCGTGGGTGGTACCAGGCCGCCAGCCAAGGCGGGTGCCAGTGGGGGGGCCCCCGATCGCCCACCTACTGGTCGCCCCACAGAGGGCCCTGATTGCCAGCCAGGCCTAGGGACCCTACCCTATATATTGGGAACAGTCTCTTAGATTTAAAAATTAAAACCTGGCAAGGCTACTCTAACACTGAAAAAACAGGATGATGCAGCAATGACATGCATGGACTCTGTCTTGCAGATTTTGTGGTCAGCCTTGATTCTGACACTTATAACTGTGTGACTTAACTTCTCTCTGCTTCAGTTTTTCCACCCATAAGATGGGGAAAATAGTACTACTGCCTCAGAAGAATCATGTTATGTACTACTTGTTATAATTAGGGCAAAAATATGTAGCTGGCCATATAACAGCAAGATGCTTTCAGCTGTATGAAAATTATGGTCACTGGTGCATGCAGGGTCCCAGATTGCGAGAGAGATGTCTGACTGCTGGTTTAGGCCTGATCCCCCAGGGCATCCCCTGAGGGTGCAGGCTGGGCTGAGGGACCGCCCCCCCCCGCCTCCTGTGCATGAATTTCGTACAGCAGGCCTTTAGTTCTATAATAAGATCTTAACTACACACTGTGCTTTGTAAATTCACAATCTAATGGAAAAAACATCCAGAGGCTAAATATTCTTACCTGGAATGAGAGAATAATAAAAAAAGCCTTGCATCCCACAGTCAACACCCCTATAATAACATAAAATAGACATTCATCATCACTCCACCACCCACAAATGACACTTCATAATTCCTGTCTATCCCTCTGCAAAAAAAAGGTAAGTTATATGTTAGGTCTGATCAAATAATTGAATTGACACCTCTCCCCTGGGAACTGACCTTTAAGCCACTTCACAATGGACATTCCACTTGCTTAGACCACATTCCACTTGCTAAGACCATTATTCTTCCCCTCCATACTTTTCCAGAATCCAGACCTGCACAGAGAAGTCTCTGCCCAGAAAAAGCCCGCCTATAGTCCTTTAAAACCTCTGACTCCCATATTTATGGGCTGGTACCATTTTGTGGCTCAGCCCATCTGGTATCCAGATGACCTAATAAATTATAATCCCTTAATGCTTTGGCCTCTCCTGCATTCCTCCTTCAGGGACCCTAACATTTGGTGCCAAAACTCGGTAGGGTTCCACAGGGAAGGGGAGCCATTGCCCCAGCTTCAGTCACCCCAAGTTTGCTATTTGGAGAGCAGTAGGCAGCAGCAGCTGGTCCTGGGCTTACCTCCAAATCCTACTCTGGTGACTTGACTAGGCCTCCCTCCCTATGGGCCCTCCCAAACCAGCCAAGGAGGATGCCGGATCAGGAACCTCTACTCCATTGCTGACCCTCCATCCCACACCAGCCAATCTTGTTTAGGTGAGTGAGGTCCATAATTTCCCTTTTCTCAAGTCTTCTGCCCACTCTCTCTCACTGACCTCTCATCTCAAAAGTCCTAGCGCTAGGCCAGAAGACTCCTTAGCCATTCAGCTTTGGGTCCTTCTGGATTGGGGATGCCCAGTCTGGAGGGTCACGCCCCCATTTCTCCTGGTGATTTATTTAGCAGCAGGGACACCTGCCCTAAACAGTCACCTTTGGATTTGTGGTTCATCACTCACCCTTCCTCTCTCGTGGGCCAAGCTACACTCCCCGTGCACACTCATGGGGGAGATCATGCCCAACCACCTCATTTTCTTTTGTAACACTGTTTGGCCACAATACAAACTAGATAATAAGTCTCAATGGCCTGAAAATGGCACTTTCAATTTTAACACATTACACAATTTAGATAATTGCTGTCACTGCAATAGAAAATGGTCAGAGATTCCCTATGTCCAGGCCTTTTCACTCCAGTCTCGACCCTCTCTCTGTTAGTTCTGCTCTACCTATCAGATCATTCTTTTTCACGCAAAACATCATACCCCCAACACTTCTGATTCTGAATCTACTTTTGATCCAGCAGAACCCAGACCTCCACCTCCTTATATGCCCCCTCTCTCACTTGCAATAGATTCTCAAAACCCAGACCCTCTTAATCAGCAATCACCACCTCCCCTAGTCCCTGAGAGCCCAAATCCCGAGAACGCAAGCTCCAATACAGACTTTCCCCACCTAACACTTGCTCTTGGGCCACCCAAAGACCACTTTCCTCAATAGCCACTTCTATTCCCGCACCTATTCTACCCTTGTGGGAGGTAGCAGGAACTGAGGGGATAGTCCATGTTCCATTTTCCACACCCAACCTCACACAGATTGAGAGGCATCTCAGGTCTTTTTCCACTGACCTGACCACTTTTACTAAGGAATATGAATACCTGACCCAGTCCTATGACCTAGCAGCTCAGGACCGTGCCGATGCCCTCCTTAGACCACAGCAGCCAACCCAGTTGGCACCAACAGAGTCCCCCTAACTGACTCAAGATGGGACTATCAGGTTAATTCTCCAGGGTGCTGGCTCTGTAGCTATATGATCACCTGTCTCATTGTTGGACTCAAAAAGGCTGCCCATAAGGCGGTCAACTATGAAAAACTTAATGAAATCACTCATGGCCCTGACAAAAACCCAGATCTCTTCCTTTCCCGCCTCATGAAGGCCTTACAGAAATTTATCACCTTATACCGCACCTCCCCGGAGGGAACACTTCTTCTGAACACCCTTTTATATTCCAATCAGCCCATAACATACACCATAAACTTCAAAAAATAAACACAGGTCCACAAACCTCGTTAACCTGGCTTTTATGGTCTTTAATAATAGAGACAAGGAGATCCAAATCCAAAAACAAAAGCAAGATCAGGCCAAGGCTGAGGCCCAGACAGAGGCCTTTCAGGTCCTAGCCACCGCTCTCACGAACTCCAAATGAAGTGCTGGTGCTCCAATAAGGGTAAGTCAGGAGCTAAGCCTCCTCTGGGCCCATGTTTCAAATGGAACAAGGAAGGACACTGGACCAAGTCCTGCCCAAACCCGAGACCCCTGCCGGGGCCCTGTCCAAGATGCGGAAGGGAAGGCCACTGGAAATCAGACTGTAGCCTGGTCCCTCCAGATTGGACCTCAGTCAATCCAGCAAGGCCTCCTTCTGGATCCAGTTTGGAGCTCCCAGACCTCCTGCGATGGACACCAAAGACTGAAGCTCACTAGGCCCTGACAAGGCCCCACAGACTTACATGACCAGGACAGAGACTTGGGTAAGGATTGTGGTGGCAGGTAAGCCGATTGCCTTTTTAATTGACACTGGGGCCACTGATTCTGCCCTCCTCAAATTTGCTGGGACCCTTATTCCCCTCCTCAGTCTCTATTATGAGGATTGATGGATTAGTCTCACAGCCATTACCGCCTCACTTCTACACAGCATCTTACTAAATATCATCTTTATCCACTCTTTTCTCATTCTACTTTGGTGCCTGACTGGGGCTACTATGCATCCCCTCATAAAGCCCAGTTGTCCCAAACCACAGTCACCTACCTCAGTTTCACTCTCACCTCCCCACACCTCCCCCCCCCCAACAAAGTTGAGCCATTAGCTTAGACCGTAAACACGTTATCTCCCCATGATTGTCCCCTCCTCTAGACAAGAAATAATTTCTTTTCAGGCTTGCTGGATACTTTCGCCTCTAGGTTCCCAACTTTAGTTGTCTCGCAAAGCCCCTCTCTGACATGGCAAATTGACCCCTCACTGAGCCTTCCTATCCCAAGGCCAGCATTTTTACCCCATTTAATGCTCTGAAAACTGTTCTCACTTCAACACCTTCTCACTCCCCCACCCCATCCCAAAGACAACTTTCTTTACTGTGAAACTGCAAAAGCTTACTTAATAGTCCTGCTACTATCATAAGCTGAACTCATTATCACCCAAACCTCAGCATGTTATCACTAAGGAAAAATGTGGCAGTTTTAAATCCAAGCAGCTAGAGGCCTGGGAACAGGCTGCAGGGCCTGCTCCCTTCTCCCCCCACCTTTACTCCAGCCTCATAGGCTTATACATAATTTTCTAAAGTCTTTGATAACTTAAAGGCTTTGGAGTATTGCTAGGTTAAATGATAAACATCTAAATATTTTAAAATAACATAAAATACTGAAACATTGATTGCTAGATAAGTTTTAAATTTGCCTGATCTTAGCTTTTATTACAGATGGTCTCTTATACTTTGTTGAAGGTATATTTTCTTACAAAATTCTTCCATTCTTCCAAAAAAGATAGATATTAATAAGAAATTTTAGAGAGATTGTCTCAGAACTATTCTGAAGTTAATAAATGCCTACACCCCTCTCCCCCCCCCCCCGCCCCCCTGTAGGAAGCATGCCTCTGATTTATCTTCATAGAAAAAAAAACTGTAGGTGGCCAGGCCATTACTGAATTTCCCCAGAGCAAACAGGATGTGCAGGTGGGGAGACACATGGATGATGGCACATGTCCTAGGAAGATTCCCCTAGGCCAAGCATGTCAAACTCGTGACTCGCGGGCCACATATGGCCCACAATGGATATTTTTGCGACCAATATAATGGTATATAAAAAATGTTTTAATAAAAATTTTGTAACTTAATTATTAATAACAAGCTACAATGTTTGCTAATGACTCATTACTTATAATCGTTTTGCATTCATTTCCCTTACGCACCTTATGTGCAGGTACATCATTTCTCTCCACTAATACTAGCAGCGAATATTTTAGCAGCCAATTGCCATGTCATTAGTCTTGTACTGACTTGTTTAGTGTGTGCAACAGGAAATATTTCACTTTCAGAGAACAAGAACAATAGGTTTATTTGCATTACGCTTATTAATTTGTGTAGTTATTCAGTGTCTGGTAAGTTAATGTTCAAGAAAAAAATAATTTTTATTAAAATGTTTTATTATTTTATGTTAATGATTACTCATTTATTTCAGCCCTTTGTATTCAGCATGTCTCTATAGAAATAAACCTATGTTTCTATGAAAATTGAAGCTTTTGTTTTTTTTGCAGCCCGCATAAACTTAAACCTTGTTTATTTTGCCTGTGTTAATCTTCAGGTTTGACATGCTTGCCCTAGGAGAGGTAGAGCACGAAAGGTCACAAAAGACCTGCTGAGGATGGGAAATAGAAATTCTAGGCCTAGGGAACACTTTCCCCCCAAATAGTCCATTGAGGTTCTGGGGAGGGGCAGTCCCCAAACCAGGGACAGGAGACATTGCTGTGCTTTGGTGCTTTTTTAAAAAATGCAGGGCATTCTGTGGTGTCTGTAGGTTGTGCACGCTTATAAATACTGTATCCTATATAATAAAAGCCTAATATGCAAATTTTCCCCTTTGAGCGGTTATTCGACCAGAAGACTGGGAGTTTGACCACTCGCTATGACATATGCTGACCACCAGGGGGTGGTGCAGAACACAGAGGGCATCCACGACATGCTGCAACCTCTCGCTGGTTATCTGGGGACGGAGGTGACGGGGACAAAGGTGTGGTGAGAATGCGGGGTGTCCACCGAACTCACTCTCACTCCTCCTGCTACCCTCTCTCGGCACACTAGGGCTTGTGCGCTGGGGAAGCCCTGAGCTCAGGTGCTGGGCGCCTGTGAGGAGCCCACCCTGCTCCTGCACAGCATCTTCTGGGTGAGCCAGGCTGCAGCCACCTGGGCTGCAGGGGCCAGTCGGGCTCCCCATGGATTCGCATAGGAGCCGGTCTGTGAAGCTGGCCGGGAGAGAGCATGCTGCCTGCCCAGCTTACGTGCGGTGCCGCTGGGCAGCCCAGAGGCCAACACTGTGCCCCAGCATGCAGCTTCCGGCCGCGCTCACTGCATCTCCACGTGGGGGACTCAGGTGCCGTGACTCAGGCCCAGGGGCTGCGCGGGGGCCTGGGGGCCCAGAAGTCAGCTGAGACCTGCCCTTCCATGTCAGACACTTGCACTTCAATAGCTGGCCAGGCCTGTACCCGTGCACAAATTTTGTGTACTGGGCCTCTAGTCCTATATAATAAAAGCCTAATATGCAAATTAAACAAACAGTGGAATGAATGGCCGCTATGATGTGTACTGACAACCAGGGGGCAAATGCTCAACACAGGAGCTGCCCCCAGCCCGCAGGCCCCAGGCCAGCCAAGGCGGGCACCAGCGGGGGAGACCAATCGCCCCACCAGTTGCCCCACAGATTGGCCCTGATAGCCAGCCTGGCCTAGGGACCCTACTTGTGCACAAATTTCATGCACCAGGCCTCTAGTCTATATATAAAAGCCTAAGCAACCACACAACTGAACAACTGGAATGACCAGAATGACCAGTCATTATGACGCGCACTGACCACCAGAGAGCAGACACTCAATGCAGGAGTTGCCCTCTGGTCAGTGCACTTCCACAGCAGGAGCGCCGCTCAGCTGAGACCCTTACTGGTGGCCCACCAGCCTGCTGGCAGCAACTCACTCCCTCAGAAGTCCTGCAGGTCCAATCTCCAGAGAATGGGCCAGGCACTGATGGACCAGCGCTGCTGGCACGATCCCAACAGCGCCACTGGCCTTCCGGAAGTTATCCTCAGGCATCCCAGCCACTTTCCCTCCCTAGATGCTCCACAAGGAAGAAACAATATACAAGCAGCCACCAGGTGTCTCTCTACAACCAGCGCGAAAGTCAGGGGGATGGATCTGTATTCTGGACTGGCAAGGGCATCCCACTGCCTGCCTGGAGGGCTGATCATGTCCTGCCCCCACCCCTAACCTGTGCATGAATTTGTGCACTGGGCCTCTAGTTGTATATAAGAATGATTCTGTCGATGTTTTTGTGTGTTTGTTGGTTGGATCAATCTGTTTAAAGGTGGGGCACATCTCACTCTCCTGGGGGTCCAGCTGCTTGTGGTGGTGCTGAACATGTGACAGAGACTGCAGGAATGTCCCAGCAGCTACCAAGAATTCTTAATCTTGGGGACTCTTCCTGCTCTCCCTCTCAGGTCTTCAGCCACTGGAACCTCTTAGTTAGGGAGATTTCTTTTTGTGTGTCTGTAATGTAATTTTGGCTTCTATCTTTTGGGGACTTTGGTTTGCTGTACCCTGGTTTATGAATATAGGGACAAAGATTACATGGGGAAGTAGGGATTTCAGGCATGGGGAAGTAAGCTATGCAGGCTGGGTTGGGCAATAAGGTTAATGTTTCCATGATAATGGGCAGTTCTTGAATGAGAATGGACCTCATTCCAAGGTTGACTCCCAGGTCCCAGGGATGTATGACTCCCAGCCAGGTTGGTGTGTTCTTTCTTTGAACAGAAAGGGCATTCATGGTTAACAGCATAATTAATATTTCCCATAACCATAACTAGTCCCCATGTTCTATTTTCCCCATAATACTGGGAGGAACACATCTGTAGAAGTACCCTCTAGTAGTGAAAATGTGGGGGGGGGGGGTGAGACACTCCTGTTTTTATAAAGGAAAATAAAATAAAATAGTACTTTCACATTAAAGCCACTGAAGGCTGGTGTTATCCCTGTTACAAAATTGGTCAAGAAAATGCTTTGGGTAATAATTGGTTTTAAAATCTCAAATTTGTAAAAATAAATAGATGTAACTAAAATGAAGGGTTTATAATAAAGCTTTTCAGCGATAATCCAAGAAATATTAAAATTACATTTTGTCACCAATAGTTGGCCTGGAATCTCAAGAAAACTACAAAAGTTAGAGAACTGGAAGGATGAAGTATAGAAGAGCTGTTAAAAGAGGCTCAGAACATCTATGAATGTAGAGATGAGAGAGGCAGAAACAGAAAGCTAACACAATACTCACAACTGTAGAACAAGTAGCCCAGGTAAGGGCTGGCCCTGAGGGCCAGAAATGGAGGCCACAACTGTATGGACATCCCAAAAGAGGGGGAGCATATGGGCCACAGAGAAAAAGGGACACCTCACTGAGCTTTTAGATCCCAAGGCCAGCATTCTAACCTCATTCCCAAAGAACACTTTACTTAACAGTCCTGATACCATCAGAAGCTAAACTCACTATCACCCAAACCTTAGCTTATCATTAAGAAAAAATGTGGCAGTTTTAAATCCAAGCAGCTGGAGGCCTGGAAGCTGCAGGGCCTGCTCCCTTCCCCCCTTTGCCTTCTCTCCAGCCTCATATGCCTAACTGGTAACTTAAAAGCTTTGGAGCATTGCTGGGTTAAATAGTAATAAACAAACAAACAAACAAACAAATAAATAAATAAATATTTTAATGCCTAGGTATTTTGAAATAACAGGATACTGAAACATTAATTAATTTGAGTTTGCCTCATATGGAGAATCATGAGGATATATTTGAATCTATTAATTGAATATGTCTTATATTTTATTTGAAATATATCCTTAAAAATATGAATGTATTACTAATCTGAGAAATGCAAAGTAACACTTGCCACCTAAAATTTGAAGCTTCTAAGAGTTAAAAATTCAAGTTAAGTTGAAAGAAATTATATGGTTGTGATAATAGAATGCATGAAGTATGGAAATCCATTTTTGAGGAAAAATAATTCTTGCATTTTCTCTGAAAAAACTAGTAGTTTGAATTATGTCTTTATATGTATGGTCTTTATGTGGTAGGTGTTTGTGTATTATGTGTGGTAAATTTTCAGCCTCTGGATGCATTACTAGGATATAATATTTTATTGGCCAGATTAAAAAATATTAAATACTTATAAATAAGCAGAATTCTGTGGTCTGGACAAAATTTTTAAAACTAAAACCAGTTTAAGTTTGATTAATGCCTTTTAGAGTTATTACCATAAAATATGTTTTCCCCCCCTAGACTTGCAGAGAGTTTGTGATGTAATCTTTTGGTTAAGTATATTTAACAATCTTTCCAAATTAAAATTTTAAGACTTTAACCAAGAGATGACTTTGAATCATTCCAATAGGCCCTGGAATAATTCAAGGATTTATTCTCTCTTCTTAAAAGAAATATTTTTGAACTAAATTAGGCCAATTTAATATACTTGAAATTACATGAGAAGCTTTGTCAAATAAAAATTAATAATAACTATGTTTTACTTATAAATATATATCTTGTTAAAATGAATGTTATAGAAATTTCACTCTGTTTCAGAAAGAACTTGCAAAGATTCAGAGCCAAGTTCAAACAGGAAACTTTCAGGGGTGGCATGTGCCCAGTCAGGGACACCAGGCAAGCCAAAAGTGATGATTCTTTGTGGGAGTGTCTGCCAGCGATACTCGGGGTATTTGTGTTTTACATAGTGAAAGTTTATGAATTATTTTCAATGCTCAATACACCACTTTCAATAAGCCATGTGCCCTGTTTTAAAATATTACTTTATATGCTAAAATTATATATTGAATCTAAGAGTATACAAATTTTATATTAGTCTCTATGTCATTTTACAGTAATTATTATTTACCAAGAAATTGTTGTCTTAGAATGTTATATTTTATAGGAAAAGCAAAGTTTTTTTTAATCAAATCTATAACCATGCCAGTTTTAAATTTTGTCATTCATGGACTGCCATTTGCTTTACTCTGATGTATTTGCAGGTATATTATATCTTTAGAAAAATCCATGAAAAGAACTCTGACCTACTTTAACTTGCAGGCTTCTAAGCAGGTAAGATCTTTGAACTGGATGAAAATTTATAGAACTTCAAGGAATAACTGAATTCAAAAAACTACTGGAAAATAATCAGGATAAACAAAAATAACTATGGGACTAACTGAATTGAGAATAATTATTCTTATGACTCTGTTTAAAATATTGTTGATTTTCAAATCTTTTGTTTCCCAAATATAAGGAAAACTAAAAAGCAGACATTCTGCATTGTAGGAACTAACAAATTAGTAACATTCATTCACAGGAGACAAAGATTCAAATACTATGACAACCTGGAGACTTTTATTCTTTGGGAAATATATTAATGAAAGACTCTCTCCAACAGTGTTAAAGGGACCTTACCTTACCAGGTACCTAATCACAAATGGACATTTGCCCTGTCTCTGACACTAGCCTTCATCTCAAGGATGAGAAGCCGCCGACTATGGAGGAGGTAGGCAGCCATCCCAAGACATCAACAAGGCCTGTATACTCACAAATTGATGCTGCTCAAGCCTTGTTCTTATATCACCTAATTGTTATTGATTTAATGAATGTAAAATGATTTTTATATTGTTATTATCCTCCTTATGGTTTCTTAGTGAAAACAATATCTGTCTCCCTAGACCCCCTTTACCTATTAGAAATAAAAACAATTAACTTGGGTACCTGCTATTCTTTCCCACCTACTAGACCAGTGATGGCAAACCTTTTGAGCTCGGCGTGTCAGCATTTTGAAAAACCCTAACTTAACTCTGGTGCTGTGTCACATATAGAAATTTTTTGATATTTGGAACCATAGTGAAACAAAGACTTATATTTTTGATATTTATTTTGTATATTTAAATGCCATTTAAAAAAGAAAAATCAACCAAAAAAATGAGTTCGCGTGTCACCTCTGACACTCAGGACATAGGTTCACCATCACTGTTAACTAGACAATGATATTCTGATTATCAGCTATGATAATGAAGTTGATGTTTTATTGGCCACACACTGGTGGTCTTCTACTATCAATATAAGCTTTGGTACATTTTCCCAGGCTATCCTATCTAATAAAAGAGAAAAATGGTAATTGGCATACGACGATACCCTTTTCATTGGCTAATCAGGGCTATATGCAAATTAACTGCCAACTAAGATTGGCAGTTAACTGCCAACAAGATGGCGGTTAATTTGCATATGTAGGCACAATGCAGGGAGGCAAAAGGGAAAGCAGGAAGAAGCCCCCTGCCACTGACAGTGATCGGAAACCCAGGGGGGAGCTAAGAGCTGGGGGGCAGGGCAAAGGCGGCCCTGGGGCCGCCTTTGCCCTGCCCCCCAGCCATGATCGGAGAATCAGGCGCCTTTGCCGCCCTGGCCAGTGATAGCAGGAAGTAGGGGTGGAGCCAGCGATGGGAGCTGGGCACGGTTGAAGCTGGCAGTCCCGGGAGCTAGGGGTCCCTTGCCTGGGCCTAAAGCAAAGCCCATGATCGCGACGCCCCCCCACTGCAGCTGCAGGTCCCCGCTGCCCGGGCCAGACGCCTAGGCCAGAGGCGTTAGGCCTGGGCAGGGGCGGAGCCTGCAACCGTGGGGAGCTGGGGGTCCCCTGCCCAGGCCTGACACTTCTGCCAGAGGCCTCAGGCCTGGTCAAGGGGCCGATCCAGTGATTGGTGATCGAAGGGTGATGAGGGTCAACTCCTCTGGCCGAGGCATCAGGCCTGGGTGGGGGGCGGAGCCAGGGATTGGGGGGATATGATGGTCCCCTTGCCCAGGCCTGAAGCCTGGGTCAGAGGCGTCAGGCTTGGGCGGGGGGTGGAGCAAGCGATCAGAGGGAGATGGGGGTTCCCTGCCCAGGCATGATTCCTGGACCAGAGGCCTCAGGCCTGGGCGGGGGCCAGAGCCAGTGATCAAGGGGAGATGGGGGTCCCCTGTCCAAGCCTGACACCTCTGGCGGAGGCATCAGGCCTGGGCAAGGGGCCGATCAGGCGATCGGAGGGTGTTGGGCGTCTACGCCTCTGGCCGAGGCATCAGGCCTGGGCTGGGGGCAGAACCAGTGATGGGGGGAAATGAGGGTCCCCTGCCCAGGCCTGACGCCTCTGTCAGAGGCGTCAGGCCTGGGCAAGGGGCCGATCCTGCGATTGGAGGGTGATGGGGGTCAACGCCTGAGGGCTCCCAGTATGTGAGAGGGGGCAGGCTGGGCTGAGGGACACTCACCCTCCCCCCCACACACACCCAGTGCACGAATTTCGCGCACCAGGCCCCTAGTATCTATTATAAAGGACCTGCCTTGGAGAAACCTTTCCAAGAACACCTCCTTAATAATTCCCCTGGTAGCATTATATATGGATCTAATCTAGATGAGTGTTTTAGATGAATATTGTGTAAGTATAAGAATAGATGAAATTAACAGCCCAGAAGAAAAATTGGAATTTCTGAATAATAGCAGATACTTGTTCCCCCTCAGATCCTTCCTTGTCTAATATTAGACATTTTTTTGTTCCTAATCAGTGTTACTGGTTTAATATTGTTTATTTTGTTCCTGGTATGTAAATGTTATATTACATGCAGAGAAACAAAACTTGACAAACAGCAAAAAGACTCAGATCATGGTGGCTCAAAAACTTAGAAATGATCCAGAATACTGTTTAACAAGGACATATAGGAACATATATATATTTGATTTTTTTTACAGAGAGGAATGGAGAGGGATAGAGAGTTAGAAACATCGATGGGAGAGAAACATTGATCAGCTGCCTCCTGCACACTCCCTACTGGGTATGTGCCTGCAACTAAGGTACATGTCCTTGACTGGAATCGAACCCGGGACCCTTGAGTCAGCAGGCCAAAGCTCTATTCACTGAGCCAAATCGGTTATGGCTACCTGCCCTGTTTTAATAATAATAATTCGACCTTAAATACCATCTAAGGTTATGGTCTTACCCCATCCCCAGTGGTCCACCCTGTTCAGCAAGACTTGCTGACACTGAGACCTCCTAGGCCTGAGCCCTCCTAGCACCATGGGACTCCATTATCCAACCAAAGTTTGGTCATCAATGCATTCTTTGGATTGATTTATGAGCAAAAAGGGGGATGTGTGGACAAAAGGGGCTACATGCTAACCTGACAAGCTCAGGGAAGGCCTGCGTGGCAGTCTTACAAACTCAGAGACCTAAAGTAACCACAAGGATGGTCTGAAATTAAACTTCAATGAAAAGCAGTTATGGTGGGTAGTTATGTCCTAGGCCTGTATCTTCACCGACAAGGTCAACCTTTACCTTAACTGAGCCTATCTGTCTTTTTGGATCTATAATAACACTAGAGGCCTGGTGCATGAAATTTGTGCAGGGGGGTCGGGGGGGGGGGGGAAAGGTTTCCCACAGCCCAGCCTGCACCCTCTCTAATCTGGGACCTCTCAGACATCCCTCTCACAATCCGGGATGCTGGCACCCAATCCAGGACTGCTCGCCTGCCTGCCTGCCTGATTGCCCCTAACCACTTCTGTCTGACAACCTGATCACTCCCTAACCACTCCCTTTGTGGCCTGATCAACACCTAACTGCTCCCCTGCTTGCCTGATTGCCCCCAACTGCCCTCCCCTGCCAGCATGATTGCCCAGAACTGCCCTCCCCTGCTGGCTATCTTGTGGTGGCCATCTTGTGACCACATGGAGGTGGCCATCTTGTGTGAGGGAGTGATGGTGAATTTACATATTACTTCTTTATTATATAGGATATCCTTGAAATGTCTGGGTAACTAGTAACTTCCCTTTTTCTGGACCCCTTGGGGCATAACCTAATATGCCGTGCGCCTGGAAAGATACCACAAATTCCTTCATTGTTATCATGCTAATTGTTCCTGCACCCACCTAAGTATGTGTCTATCATTTTACTTTTTATCCAATCCCAGAGGTTTCCCCTGCTTTGCTTTCTCCTGCTTCTCTAGTCTATCACCAGTGGATTTCATGTAACCCACCTACATCCCTCCTTTCATTGTAATCCTATATAATAAAGAGGTAATATGTAAATGGACCCTCATGCCCTCACATCATCACAAGATGGCCACCACCACATCATCACAAGATGGCTGCCCCCACGTTGTTACAAGATGGCTGCCACAAGTTTGCCACCCCCATGTTGTCACAAGCTGGCTACCCCCACATCATCACAAGATGGCTTCCCCCACATCATCAAAAGATGGCCACCCCATGTCGTCATGAGATGGCCACCCCCACGTTGTCACAAGATGGCCGGCAGGGGAGGGCAGTTGGGAGCAACCACGCTGGCAGGGGAGGGAAGTTGGGGGCCATTAGGCCAGCAGGGGAGGGCAGTTGGGGGAAACCAGACATGCAGGGGATGGCAGTTGGGGGCAATCGGGCCAGCAGGGGAGTGCAGTTGGGGGGAACCAGACCTACAGGGGAGGGCAGTTGGGGGCAATCGGTCCAGCAGGGGAGCAGTTAAGTGTCAATCAGGCCAGCAGGGGAGCGGTTAGGGTGTGATCAGGGTGGCAGGCAGAAGTGGTTAGGGGCAATCAGGCAGGCAGGCAGGCAGGCTAGTGGTTAGGAGCGAGCAGTCCTGGATTGTGAAAGGGATTTCTGGCAGTTGGACATCCCCTGAGGGGTCCCAGATAGGAGAGGGTGCAGGCTGGGCTGAGGGACACCCGCCCCTTCAGTGCATGAATTTTTTGCACAGGGCCTCTAGTGTATAAATATAGATGTAACCCGCTATTCTCCGGAGCATTATCTCAATCTGTTGAGATATTGCTTTCTGGCAATTGTCAAGAGTTTGGCTCAAATAAACTCATAAAAATTTTTTACAGGTTTGAATGTATTTTTGTACGTTAACATTTCTATTTTTAGAGTAGTTTTTGGTTCAAAGCAAATCAGAGAAGGTACAGAGATTGCCCCTACCTCCCTGCCCCCATGCATACATGGCAGAAGTGGTTTTTTAAAAATATGTGTTTATTGATTTTTTTTTTTTTGAGAGAGACAGAGAGAGAGAGAGAGAGAGAGAGAGAGAGAGAGAGAGAGAGAAATTGGCTGCCTCATGCATGCCACCTACTGGGGATCAGTGGGCAACCTGTGCAGCTGTCCCAATCTGGAATCAAATTGGGGATTTATTGGTTCATTGGTTAATGCTCAACCACTGAACTATATTGGCTGGGCAGCACCAGTGTTTTTAAAAAACCTCTACAAATGTAAACCTCTGCAGGTGTCAGCAATCTGTATGTTGTTTTAATTCATTTCAGTAAATAATAACCAATTGTTAAATACCACACTAATTTGTAGAGGGCCGCCTGGGAGGCACCTAGGCATTTTCTTATAATTATTGTCAGCTGAACTCAGAGCATAGGCAGAGCCACGCCCTGGGAACATGCTTCCCCAATAAGGCTGGACATGTTAATCAGGCAGGGGCGGAACTAGATCTGTAAATCTAGGCCTTTAAAATAAACCTGCTGTGTGGCTCAGCCTGCTTTTTGCCGCCTCTCCATCAGAGAGGATGGCGCCCACCTGGCCCCAGCTTAAAATCTATTTCTGTGTCTTGGTCTTTCTTTAATTTCTTAATCTCCAGCTCCTGCACTCAGCAAATGGACTGTTTCCTTTTCCATGCGGGACATGGAAAAGAGAGAAACAGCCCCCCACACTAATTGTTTTGAATTCAATATCTTTATTTAATCCTCACAATCACCTTATGAAGTATGTACTATATTAATCATACCCTCACAGAAAAGGGAACTAAAAAAAGAGCAAGAGTCTTGTTCAAATTTGCACATCAGGGAAATAGTGAACTAAGACTCATACCTTAACTAAGGCAAGAGAGGAGTTGTAATACAAAAGGTTTTCACAAGATTATAACAAACAATTTTTATCCAGCAGTTCAATACATGGGGTTTGTCATATAGAAATACTAACTTCTATATATATAAAAAGAAGCAATATGCAAATTAGGCTGGGATGCAGTAATGGTCATGACCAGCTCAGGAAGAGGGGCCAGGCACGGACCTGAGCCTGAGAGAACAACACGCAGTGGGGCAGCCTGGCCACCAGCAGCCCCGTGGCCACAGCGCAGGGCTGCTGGGGGCCAGAGCGAAGACAGATACAAACCCACAGGGGGGCCAGAGTGGAGACAGATACAAAACCACAGGGGGACAGCCCCCAGCAGCCCCATGGCCGTAGCGTGTCAGCAGTCCTGCCTCTGCGCAGGAGCTGCAGAGGAAACACCTTTTCTGACTGCTAATTGGCTAATCTCCCTGTAGGCCACTGGCAGTGTTCTTGGTAACTTGGGTACTAAGAATCCAAGAAGGTGATCTAGGGTTTTTCCACCTCACTTCTGGAGGAAAAAAACAAAGGTCTGCTGCTGGAGGGGCTAAGAAATGTCATATCCTGTCCTAGCCGGTTTGGCTCAGTAGCTAGAGCCTCGGCCTGCAGAACTCAGGGTCTGGGTTCGATTCTGATCAAGGGAATGTACCTAGGTTGCAGGCTCCTTCCTGGCTGGGGCCCAGGTCAGGGCTCATGCAGAAGGCAACCAATCGAAGTGTGTCTCTCACATTGATGTTTTTCTCTGTCTTTCCCTCTGTCTTCCATGCTCTCTAAAAATCAATGGAAAAATATCCTCAGGTGAGGATAAAAAAAAAGAAAGAAAGAAATGTCATATCCTATGAAAGAGACATCTTAAAGATGCCTAAAGAAAGTTGTCATTTTTTTCATGGTGAAGGGACTGGAGTCCGTATTTATGAAAACACTTTGGTGGCTGTGGCTGTTGGCAGCAGCAGTGGGGTGAGGGCAGTAGTGCCTTCCCCTGATCAGCCCAGTTGCCTCCCACAGAGGGAGGCCAGACTGCGGCTTAAACCCACTCCCTGTCAGTAGGACATCCTCTGAGGGCTCCTGAACTGTGAGACGGGGCAGGCTGGGCTGAGGGACCCCCACAGTGCACAAATTTTGTGCATTGGGCCCCTAGTAAGTGCATAAAAATATATATACAACTAGAGGCCCGGTGCACCAATTTGTGCATGGGTGGAGTCCCCAGGGGAGTTGGGGGGTGTGTGCCCTGGACGTGATCGGTCCTCTGGGAGGGTGGTGGGATGCCCTTGCTGGCCCAGGATCCAGATCCGTCCCTCTGACATTTGTGCCAGTTTTTGGGAGCCACCTGTTGGCTGCTTTATATTTCTTCCTTGCAGAGCATCTAAGGAGGGGAAGTGGCTGTGGTGCCCAAGGATGACTTCTGCGAGGTAGCGGCACTGTCAGGATCATGCCAGTGTAGCTGGTCAGTAGCCTGGCCCGTTCCCCAGAGATTGGACCTGCAGGATTACTGAGGAGTGAGTGGCTGCCAGCGGGCTGGTGGGCCGCCAGGATGGGTCTCAGTTGAGCGGTGCTCCCGCTGTGGGAGCGCACTAACCACCAGGGGGCAGCTGCTGTATTGAGCGTCTTCTCCCTGGTGGTCAGTGCGCTTCATAGCAACCAGTGTTCCAGTCATTCTGGTAGTTTGGTCGCTTAGGCTTTTATATATATATAGACTAGAGGTCCAGTACACAAATTCGTGCACCAGAGGGGTCCGTCGGCCTGGCCTGTGGGATCAGGCCGAAACTGGCTCTCCAGCATCCCCTGAGGGGTCCCAGATTGTGAGAGGGCACAGGCCAGGCCAAGGGACCCCACTGGTACATGATCAGGGCTGGGGAGAGATACCGGAGTTTGGACAGCAGGGAAGGGATCAAGGGAGGGCTCCAGGGCAGGTCTGGCCTGTCTCACTCAGTCCCCATCAGCCATACCCCAGAAGCAAGGTAACCTTCTGGTTGGAGTGTCTGCCTCCTGGCGGTCAGTGCCATCATAGCGAGCAGTTGAGTGGCCTCAGCATATCATTAGCATATTACGCTTTGTTTGGTTGATTGGACAAGTGGACGACCAGACACTTAGCATATTAGGTTTTATTATATAGGATAGAGTTCACTGTACTTCATTTGTATTAGGCCACGATTGGAAACAAGGCCAAAATGCATCATAAGAGAACTGGTTAAATTACAGATCATTCATAAAATGAAATGCAAGGCAACAACATTGATTTTTCTTTTCTTTCTTTGTCTTTCCGCTTTTCTTTCCTTTGTCCTTTCGCTTTTTCTTTCCTTTTGCTCATTTTTCCTTTCTTTCTTTTCTTTTCCTTCCCTTTTTCCTTTCGCTTTTGTTTTCCCTTTCCTTTCCTTTCCTTTCCTTTCCTTTCCTTTCCTTTCCTTTCCTTTCCTTTCCTTTCCTTTCCTTTCCTTTCCTTTCCTCTCCTCTCCTCTCCTCTCCTCTCCTCTCCTCTCCTCTCCTCTCCTCTCCTCTCCTCTCCTCTCCTCTCCTCTCCTCTCCTCTCCTCTCCTCTCCTCTCCTCTCCTCTCCTCCCCTCCCCTCCCCTCCCCTCCCCTCCCCTCCCCTCCCCTCCCCTTCTCTTCCTTTCCCTTCCCATTTTTTTTCCTGATAAAAACAATGGTGGAGCCATTGACCTTTGATTAAAGTCAGCTTTGTGATTTTATATCTTATATTTTCCACTTGGCTTCATCAATAGCAATCACATATTTTAAAAATTAAAGGTAATGAGGAAATAGAGGGGAGCTAGGTAGACAGGGATGGGGACAGCGGGGAGGGGGAGGAAATAGAACCAGTGTACCCACTAGACAAAGTTACTAAGACAACCCAACTGGGCGGGGAAAGAAAGGAGAGCAACTGAGAAGTGAGCTTTAAAATGTATGGATGTTACTAAGACAGGCAGCTTGCAAATAACCAATCACAAGGCAGTGAGACGTGTAAATCAATCCCAAGGATGTTGCTAAGGCAAAATTCTTTGAAAATATCAATCAGGAGCTAACAAGGCTGTATATATACCCCCTCCCCAAAAATTAAAGATCACACTCTTCCTCTCACTCTCGCTCCCCGGTGCACTAGATTCTTGGGTTGATGGCAAGAAACATGCTCCCCTGGGCCCACGTGGCTTATGGCCATGTGGGATTCCACACATGGACTAATAGACTTTAATTTGCTTGGAAAATGAACTACACCCAGCTGCAACATGGAACCCCAGCTGTACCTTTTCTAGGACTGCTTCTCTCAATAAACTTTGGTTCCCCTAACTGTTTTTGTCCATGACTTCATTCTTTGATTTTGTGAGACCCAAATCACACAGAAATATGCCATTTCTTTTTCATAGCTTTGAAGATTTTCCTTTACATTATTAATATATTTAATAAGGAAAGGGAGAGCTATACTCAAAACAACATAAACATCTCTGTGAATAGAAAAATGTAACAGAACATCTTAATGGTAAAAAGTGGAGTCAAAAGTGAATGATTCTGCTGGTGTCTAAGACAGGAGTCATACAGTTAATCAATATTTGAGTTATAGAAACCAAACAGAAATATAATTCAAGAATGAAAGCAAAATATAGATATGTATCAAAGATGAAAAAGTTTTATTCACTTATAAATGCACACTGATAATTTGTTAAAAGCACAGATAAAAGTAAATTCAAAGGGAAGAACTACGGATGCATGAAACTTTGTTGAGCAACCAATAAATTATGCTATTAAATCCAATTATCTATATATATAAAAGCCTAAGTGACCAAATGCCCGAATGAATGGAACGACTGGAATGACCAGTCACTATAATGTGAACTGACCACCGGGGGCAGATGCTCAATGCAGGCGCTGCCTCCCAGTGGTCAGTGAACTCCCACAGCAGGTGTGCCACTCAGCTGAGACCCTTCCCAGAAGCCCACCAGCCTGCTGGCAGCCACTCACTCCTCAGTAGTCCTGCAGGTCCAATCTCTGGAGTAAGCACCCACTAGGTGGCTCCCGACAATCGGCAGGAATGTCAGCAGGATGGATTTGGATACTGGGCTGGCAAGGGCGTCCCACCGCCTGCCTGGAGGGCTGATCGCATCCCCCCTCCCCCCTGGGACCCCTCCCATGCACGAATTCATGCACCGGGCCTCTAGTTAACTATAAGCATAAAAATCATAACTGATATTTTTCAATTTAATGCTGAAACTAAAACTTAAGACAACAGTAAGCAGGTTATGAATGGAGTTCAGTGGGCATCTAAACTATTTCAATGTCTTTGTTTTATTCATGTGAGTAAACTTTGTTAGATAATAAAGTATCTTTTTTAAAATTATGACAGTTGCCATGAAAAAGTACAGAAACCAGCAGGAAACAAAATAACAAAGGATAAGAAAAACTTTTTTTGACATACCAAGAAGCTGTGAAGGAGAGAGAAAAAAGTTAAGAAAAAATCCATATGAAGAAACCTTAAGTAAAAAGCCCAAAAGTATTACTATAATTAGAACAAATATGAATGGATGAACTTTTCTTATTTATAAAAAAAATTGTTAAATTGGATTAAAAAACAAGACAATAAGACATAAAAAGCTGTAAAAATTACAGGAAAATATGAAAAATATAGGGATATACAATATATTAGGCCAAGGACAATAAAGTAAGGTGGTGTAAAAATAGGGGTAACAAAAGTCAAAATACAATTTAAAGCAAAATCATTAACAAACAGGAACTTTACATAATACAAAAAGACAGTTCACTAAGCTTATTTAATTGTGGATGAAAAGGGGCCACATGCTAACCTGACTAACTCAGGGAAGGCCCATGTGTTGGCCTTACAAACTCAAGAGACCTAAAATAACCACAGAGGATGGTCTGAAATGAAGACCTTTAATTAAAAAGCTGTTTATAGCCCTAGCTGGTTTGGCTCAGTGTGTTAGCCTTCAGACTGAAGGGTCCCAGGTTCGCATCTGGTCAAGGGCACATGCCTGGGTTTCGGGCTTGATCCCTAGTAGGGAGTGTGCAGGAGGCAGCTGATTAATGATCACTCTCATCATTGATGTTTCTATCTCTCTCCCTTCCTCTCTGAAATAAATTTAAAAAATATATTTTTTAAAAAGCTATTTATAGTGGGTAGTCATGTTCTATGCCAGTATCTTCCCTGACAAAGATCAACTTTGATCTTTACTGAGCCTATTGTCTTTTTGCATCTAAGATAACATACCTGTGGAATGTCAGGGTAACTGGTAACTTCCATTTTTCAGGACTCCTCAGGGCACAACAAATTCTCTAGGGCACCAGGGTGGAGACCACAAATTCCCTCATTGTTATTGTTATCTTGTTAATTGTTGACTATTAACTATCCTGTACCCACCTATGTAAAAGAAGCATGTGTCTATCATTTTTTTATCTAATGAACGAAATAAACTGATGGACAAAATGGATCCAGAGACATAGAAACATGGAACAAACTATGAAATCTCAGAGAGAAGGCAGGAGTGGGGGTGGGGGTGGGGAGAGATTAACCAGGGAATTTATATGCATATATGCATAGCCCATGGACACAGACAATAGCATGGTGAAGACCTGGGAGGGGGCTGGTGTGGGGTGGTGGGGCCAATGTGGAAAAAAACAGGAGAGAACCTAGACACAGAACCTACACAGAACCTCGAGACAGAAGAACTTCGCTGGAGAGAACATGGCAAAAGATCCTGGACAGAAACTGGAGACAGAACCTAGAGACAGAACCTAGCGAGAGAACATGGCAAAAGATCCTGGACAGAAACTGGCCACAGAACCTAGAGACAGAACCTAGAGACAGAACATGGCAAAAGATCCTGGACAGAAATTGGCCACAGAACCTAGAGACAGAACCTAGCGAGAGAACCTGGCTGAAGAACCTAGCGACAGAACCTGGCTACAGAACCTGGATAGAACATGGCAAGAGAACCTGGCTACAGAACCTGGATAGAACATGGCAAGAGAACCTGCCTAGAACCTGGTGACTGAACCTGGCTGGAGAACCTGGACAGAACCTGGCTGGAGAACCTAGAGAGGGAACCTGGCTACAGAACCTGGCTGGAGAACCTGGAGAACCTGGCTGGAGAACCTAGCAAGAGAACATGGACACAGAACCTGGCTGGAGATCCTAACGAGAACTTCGCTGGAGATCCTGACCAGATCCTGGCTAGAGATCCTGGCTAGGCTGCTGATCAACTGAACGCTGTCTCCGTGTCATTCCTTCTTCGCCGACTCCGTCCACACCTTTGGGGACCCCTGGACCTGCCGGGGTTGGACCCCAGCACTGATGGGCACTTAGGCTGTTTCCAAATCTTAGCTAGTAAATTGTGCCTCTATGGAAAAACAATAAACAAAAAACAAAAAACAAACAAACAAAAAAACAGGAACAATAAAGATAATGCAATGTGGTATACTGGATGGAATCTTTGAACAGAATATTGAATTGGATAATAATGAAGGAACTCTAAATAGAAAATGAACTTCACTTAATAAAAACAAACACACAAACAAATAAAAAACCTATTTAAACAGTCAACAGTTTTCCATCATCCAGTAGCATTTGAAGAAGGTTCTGTGGACGCTCTTTTTCCAACAAATATCCTTGTGGACCCTGCCTTCTAGGAGAGTGTTATTTTTTAAATTTATTTTTGTTGATAGTATTACAGGTGTCTCCCATTCCACTGGCCCCCAACTCTGTCCCCTTCTACCCAAACCCCGCCCCACTCCACACCTTCACCACACTATTGTCTGTGGCCATGGACGATGCATGTATGCATATATAAGTTCTTCGGTTAATCTCTTCTTGCCTACCACCCTCCCCCCCAGATATCTGTCAGTCTTGAGTGTTTTTTAAACTTTTTTGTTTTGTTTTTTTCAATCCTATATGATATCATATGACATAAAAAAGTGAGGGAAGGAAAAAGTGGTTATTTATTAATGCATCCATTCCAATCTTATATAGCAAATGACATAGTAAACTTCAAAATGCTATTTTATGTACCAGAGTTTTTATATTTTTCTATGGTTAATAATAAACATTTGCCTTTTTTTTGTAAAACAAAAACAAGAGATAATGATAAATGGTTGAGGACTCCGTAAGTCAATAAAAAATAGTTGATATGTTTACTTCCAAAGTCCAGTTAGAAGAAAACTTAAGAAGGGTTCTTTTATAATCAGGCTGAATGCTCCTCATTTCTGGATAAGACTCATATTATCAGATGCCATCTACTAAGGAGTGTCATATGCAGTTCTTATTCTTGGCATGTATTAGTGGCTATGGCATAGTGAATTCATCCTTGTCTATCCTTTCACAATTAAGTAGATTTTCTAATCAAGAGTAATTATTTTTGGCTCTAAAGCACATCTTGTAAGAACACACAAATATTAAAGTTAATGTAATAGTAATATTATAATACAACTAGTGACCCAGCGCGCGAAATCGCACAAGACTCGGACCTGCAGGAAGTCATGTGAGACCTGGGACCCCCAAGTCCCACTGGCGCTGCGGGACTCAGAGTCAAGTCCCCACCCACCTGCGTGCACCTTTGCTGTGCACGCAGCCTCCTGGTGACCGGTCTTTGGTCGTTACAGCATTAAGGCCACTGGGTTTTTATAATATAGACTAGTGGCACGGTCCATGAAATTTGTGCATAGAGGGGTGGGGGTGTTCCTCAACCCGGCCTGCACCGTCTCCAATCTGGGACCCCTTGAAAGATGTCCTACTGCTGGTTTACAGGGATTGGGCCTAAACCGGCAGTCGGACATCCCTCTCGCAATTCAGGACTGCTAGATCCTAACCGCTCACCTGGCCAGCCTAGGTGAGGGGCTGATGGCTGTTTTCAGCCTGGGCAAGCCCCCCAGCGGGGACCCTCACACCATGGGGGTGTGGCCAGCCTGGGTGAGGGGCTGAGGGCTGTTTTTAGGCTGGCCATACCCCTTTCAGGGTGGGGGTCCCCGCTGGGGTGCCTGGCCAGCCTGGGTGAGGGGCTGATGGCCGTTTTCAGCCTGGCCAAGCCCCCCAGCGACCCAAGCTCACATCCCTTTCTCTTTTTCTTTTTTTGCAGCATCTCTGTGAGTGGACGCCAGTCTGGCTGGAAGCAGGTATCTGGGATTTATTTGTCTTCTATAACTGTAACTTTGTAGCTTGTGGAGGCCACAGGCAGCCAGGGCTGGCAGGAAGCTTGGCTTCCTCCATCGCCGGGGCAACCCAAGCCTCCTGCTTGCTCCAGCTCCGTGGCCACTGGCCGCCATCTTGGGTGGGTTAATTTGCATAGTTGCTCTGATTGGCTGGTGGGTGTGGCTTGTGGGCATAGCAGAGGTACAATCAATTTGCATGTTTCTCTTTTATTAGATAGGATAACTACATTTACTGAGTGTCTGCCTCTGCAAGTCACATCAGAGTCTCAAAAATCTTTGTTATATAGTGTTCACAATAGCTGTATAAGATGCTTATTTATATCTGTATTTATAAAAAAAATGAAAATGAGACTTAGAGAAGTTAAATAACTGATTCAAGTTCATATAGCTAAATGTAGTGGAAGAAGAATTCAAACATAAGTCTCTAATACTGAAAAATCTGTACTTCTTTAGTATTACTTTCTCTGAAAATGACTAAGTATCTGGAAAAGTAAACATTGCTTTAGAGTATTTTCTTTAAAGATATGGAATGAGAGTTTACTTGAGTGTCAAGAGAGGAACACAACATTCTATGTAAGAGGGAATTAGAATATGTAATATATCTGTATTCCTTAGCTGTGAGGACAATTTTTTTTCATAAAAAAAAGATGATACCCACCATAGGAAGAAGGATATAAAATGAGATGTCATTTTACACTTAAATTATCTACACCATTAAAATTAATACTGCTACCAAAATCACCGATCAGACACAGAGCGGGTAACTATTAAGGAACCAGCTCTGGGCAGTGGACTTCCCCACACCAGTTTTAAGTGCAATAGAGATGATAAACCCAAGCTACTGGACAGAGAGGCCCTATAGCCTCAGAGGCCAACCCAAAAACACTGCCACCCAGAGGCTGAGCCACAAACTGACTCTTAGCTAAATACAAATTAAGGCAGTCTGGGAAACAAATATGGCCTGCTTTAAAATCAGGACTATAGTTTACAACACGGAGGAACAGTGTATCGCAGAGAAATTCAACACTCTCCTGAATACCAGACAGGACTAAGGCGAGCCAGACTGACGAGTAGAAGAACCGAAGGACCTTCACTACTGCAATTTTTTTTATTTATTTTTCTTTTTTCTTTTTTCACCTTTTAACTAAGAAACCAATTTTTTTTTCTTTTTTTCCATCACCTGATTTTACCCTTTTAATTACTACATTTTTATTTTTAACCAGTATTATTACTGCTACCATTTTACCATTTTTTAAAGTGCCATTTTATTTTCTCTTTATTTTATTTTGGGATTAGTGTTCTCTATTCTGTTTTCATCATTCCTTTAGCATCAATTTTCCCTACCTCAATTTTACCTCTATGCTAAAACCCTTTCCCTCACTTTTCCCCTTTTGTTGTCCTGTTTCTCTTACCCTATTCCTGCTTTAGATTTTCCCTATTCCTTCTGTTTATCTCCTGTCAAAATTTCACCCTACTTATATATCCTATTTCCAATCCACTGCTCTAAATCCTTATACACATATCCCTTATCTTTCTTCACTATCCAAAATTTCTTTTTTTTATCTTTCTATTGTTTTGTTGCTGTTTGCTTGATTGTTGAGTATATTGGGTTTTTTTTGTTGTTGTTTGTTGTGTGTGTGTGTGTGTGTGTGTGTTTAGGACTGGTTTTGAGGCTGTTTTGCTTTTTCTTTTTCTTCTTTTCTGCTGGTTTTCCCCCCCCTCCACCCCCCTCCCCCCCCGTAATTTTTGTGCTTCTGTTTTCCCTTGCCTCTCTGGATATTATTGGTTGTTTCTAGTTTGCATTCATCTCCAAGGAGCTGTTGCTAGAGTTTGTTGGGATTAGTGGTGGTTCTATAGGAGTTTTCTCCTCATATACATAGCCTTTCCCCTCTTCTATTTCATTCTCTCTTTTCGCTCTTTTTTTAATCTTTCTCTTTTTTTTCTCTCTTTTCTTTCCCCCTCCTTTTTCCCAATTTCATTTTTGCACTACTTTTTCTTCTTCCCTACTTTTCTTTTCTTTTTTCTCTTTTATCTTCTTTCTTCCTTGTCCCCTAATTCTCTTAATTCAGGTGGTCACCTTTATTTGGGGTTATTAATATCGTGAATATATTTGTGTTTAGTGCCTGGTACATGGTACCTTGTTGTATTGTATTTTGTGTCTTTAAATCAATGCAGCAGACCCAAGCAACAGCAGCCTCCTGAGCACCACACCCTCTGCTGAGGAACAGCAGCTGTACGTGAAGCCTCCTCCTACCAGCCAGAAGAGCCACCACAGCTGTGAACAGCACCCACCAGAGGAGCTGCTGCCAACTGAGGAGCAGCTGCTACCACAACCATCCGAGGAGCAACCACAGCCCAAGGAGCCACTGCCACCCAGGGAGCAGCCACTGAATGACTCAACGTCTAGATATTTCAGTGAGATCAAACATGGGTAGACAAAGAAACCCCCAAAGGAAGGAGAAGGAGGACTCTCCAGAAAAGCAGCTAAGTAATACAGAGGCATGCAACATGACAGAAAAAGAAATCAGAATAAGGATCCTAGGGTGCATAAACTGGATGGAGGAAAAGATCAACAACCTCTGCAAGAAGCTAGAAGAAACAGATGAAAAAGTCAACTACCTATGCAAGAAGCAAGAAGAAACAGATGAAAAAATCAATAACATATGGAAGAAACTAGAAGAAACAGATGAAAAAATCAACAACTTAAGTAAGACCCAAGAAGAAATGAAGAGTGATATAGCTGCAATAAAAAACACCATTGAAAGTATCAACAGTAGACTAGGAGAAGCGGAGGACCGAATTAGTGAATTAGAAGACAAGGAAGCAAAACACTCCCAAAATGTACTGCAATTGGAGAAAAAAACTAAAAGACAAGAGGAGAGCCTAAGGGAGCTTTGGGACAACATGAAACGAAACAACATACGAATAATAGGGGTGCCAGAACAACAGAAAGATAAGCTAGTCAATGAAGGAAAAATGCCACATGATCTCACTCATTCATGGATAATAGAGACCACTATAAACTTTTGAACAATAATAGATACAGAGGCAGAGCTGCCTCACACAGATTGTCAAACTGCAGCGGGAAGGCTGGGGAGGGTTGGGGGGCAGGAGGGAGGAGGGTAAGAGATCAACCTAAGGACTTGTATGCATGCATATAAGCATAACCAATGGACATAAGACACTGGGGGATAGGGGAGGCTAGGGGACTGTCAAGGGCGGGGGGAAAAAAAGGACACATATGTAATACCCTTTGTAATACTTAAAAAAAAAAAGAAATACTGAAAGTGAAGAAAAGCAAGAACATACAACCAAGATTACTCTACCCAGCAAAGCTATCATTTAGAATTGTAGGTCAGATAAAAAGCTTCACAGACAAGCAAAAACTAAAGGAGTTCACCACCACCAAACCAGTATTATATGAAATGCTAAAGGGTATTCTTTAAGATGAGGGAGAAGAAAAAGGTAAAGATAAAAAATATGAACAACAAAGTGGCAACAAATACATTATCTATCAACAATTGAATCTAAAAATCAAACGAATAAAACATGTGATGAACAGAATAAACTGGTGAATTGAATAGAATCTGGGGCATGGAAATGGAACAGACTGACGATTCTCAGAGGGAAGGAGGTGTGTGGGTGTGTGGGAAGAGATTAGACAAAGATCTTATATGCATGAATGCATTACCTATGGACACAGACAATAGGGTGGCAAGGGCCTGGGGTGGGGTGGGAACTGGGTGGAAGGGAACTATGTGTGTGGGGGGAGAGGGATATCTGTAATAATCTCAACAATAAAGATTAAAAAGACAAAACAAAACAAAAATCACCGATCAGAAGATACATAGTATGTATACTTTTACTCCTAAATATATTTATTCCTAAAATAAATTTTATTAGATTTCAGAATCAATAGAGACTTTGATATCAGGGTGATTTATGTGAGAATCCCAACAGATGAATGGAAAAAGATTATGAGCAACATGGTGTCAAACACAATCTGTGTGATGTCCCAGGAATAAAATCTTGTGGTCGATAGTCCAAAAATAAATCATCTTGACCACAGACTGTTCATCAATTGACACTTGAAACATATCCAAAGGCAGCAAAGAAACGGACTCCACACTTAATAGCTGAAGCTACCCAATTTCAAACTAAGAGAAATGTGCTTCTTTTTCTAAAAAAGTATATTTTATTGATTTTTTACAGAGAGGAAGGGAGAAGGATAGAGAGAGTTAGAAACATCGATGAGAGAGAAACATTGATCAGCTGCCTCCTGCACAATCCCCACTGGGTATGTGCCCACAACCAAGGTACATGCCCTTGGCTGGAATCGAACCTGGGACCCTTGAGTCTGCAGGCCAACACTCTATCTACTGAGCCAAACCAGCTAGGGCGGAATGTGCTTCTTTAATGTAGTAATCCTTGTTTTTTAATGTGTTACTCAGTAACGACTGTCAATTCTGCTACCTTGCTTCCTACTGTAATCTATCTATATAAAAGGCTAATATGCTAAGTGTCTGACCATCCAACTGGTTGCTATGACGTGCACTGACCACCAGGGGGCAGATGCTCAAACCAGGAGCTTCCATGACGCACACTGGCCATTTACAGAGAAATGGCTCCACAGACCTGGCACTCAGAAAGCAACACTTGGGGATTCCCCCAAGTGGGACACAGGCCCCGCCACCACCCAAGAGCGACACACCACTAAAATGCAGAGATCCCATGGCACAATATGTCACTCACAGCCAAGCCCATCCCGGAAATGGTTGCTGTGAGTTCCGGGTAAAGACATCACATAGCAACACCCGGCTTCCTCTCCCTAACGACTAGCCTCCTTGGAATTTCTTCAGCCTAGGAACATGACTTGCTTAATAGCCAGTTGCAAACATTTTACACTTTAACCAAATGTCTATGAAGCATTTTCCTGTGCCTCATCTCATTTGATCCTCACAGAAGTCCTGGAGTAGGTAGAAGTATATAGGAGACTCGGTAGAATCCTATTTTCTTTTCATTAGCTGGAAAATGAAGATTTAGAAAGCTTAGAAACTTGACCCGACTGAAAGGAAGTAAGAAATGGTTGACCTTGGAAATGACTTCAGGTTTTCTCACTGTACAGAATATAGTCAAACACTGCTGCAGTTAAATATTTTACCCTTTGTTCTCCCTGCATGGTCTGCAATAATAAGCTTCTTCGTGTTGATATTTAGTGCTGTGTTGCTGACAATTACCTGTTTGGGTGCTTCACTGGGCTGGAAAAAGTTTATCTAAATCAGAAAGCAGGTCTAAGTAAACAAGTTTATTCTATATCTATAAAAGGCTAAGTTGACCTGCACATGTGCGATACATATAAAGCTCTCACTGGTGCCAATCGCACATGTATGTTTCGATCTGTCAGTGTTGATCGTTAATTTGGTTGACACTTCTATTAAAGAGGAAGGGTGAATAGTGATATTAAAACATTTCTTGTAATTAATTTCCTTTCAATGTGCAAGGATTTGTGCACTGGGCCACTAGTTGCTATATAAAAAGGGATCCCAGGAGTCTTCCATTCTTGTGATATGGTGGGGGTTAAAACACACAAAATTTTCTAGAAGCCATGGGTACTAGTCCCCTTTCAGTCCTTGAAATGCCTGACACTGGGGAAGTCAACCTCTATGGTTCTAGAATTTCTGGTCTGCAATATGGAGAGAAACCTGTTAGAACTCTGTGAAGTCAGATCACTAAGTTTTCAGGTCTATGCCCATTCTTGCCCTTCTTAGAGATTCATATTTTTCTGTTGATCTGAGACTGGTTAGCAGTTATTTCTCTTATTTAACATTCATCCTGCCTGCTCATCCTTACTTTATTCATTCTTTTTTGAAAATAAAATAGTTGTTTCCTCTCAAGGAAAAATAGCAGTTAGAAAACCACACTTTCATAAATGGCTTGCAAACTATGGAAAAATCATAAACTAAGGTGATAATGTAGTCTTTATCATTTTCATATGACTTCTCATATTCAAATAAAATATACTCATTAACATACATGGATCTTAAAATAACACCTTGTTTAGTCATTTAAACTGTTTTTGTTTTAATTTATAGAGAATAAAAAGCTATCTAATATTATTAGAGAGTAAAATTAAAAATGAAGCATGAAGCACTCCTGGGCAGCTGGCACTGGCACAGAAACCATGGCACCTTGAAGAGCAGAACTGCTGTGACTGGGAACCCAGCCTCAACACCACCCCGACTGGCATCAGACATAAATCAGGACCCTAGAGCCACTATGGACAAAGACCTGCTATCACAGCTTCAGACTCATGGACACCAAGACTCCAGCCATCCCAGACACAGATTCCTAAGTCACAGAGCGTGTCCCCCTACAGCTTTCCCACCTCAGTGGCATAGGGCCCATGTGGCCCTCAGCATGTGAGTGGGCCTCCTGCTGAGACAGGGAAGCCATGCAACCTGGCCCCTAGCAGGCCTGTGACACTGATACATGGTGCATATGCAAGAGGACACTAATTCTTGGCATGGAGGCCCCCTGCTGACACAGGCAGCTGAACTGAGCTCCTGTGACTCTTATTCTTGGAGCATGCATGTGGGGACTCTGATTCACAGTGTGCATCCATAAGGCCCCCACTGACCCAAAGCAGCTGCACTGAGCCCCTGTGACTCTGATTTTCGGCAGCCATGCACAGGGATTCTGATTCTTGGTGCATGCATGTGGAGACGCTGATTCTTGATGCACACACGAGGCACCTGCTGCCCTGAGGTGGCTGCACCAAGCACCTGTGACTCTGATTCTTGGTGCATGCAACCCCGCGGGAGCTGCTGCTCACCCTCAGCGGCCACACCATCCACTCCTGAGCAGGCTGACTCTCGACTTGGTCGACTCTTGGCACGCACAGATCCTGCCAATCCATGGCAGCCACTTATCTTGGTGCCTGAGCTGATCAATGATGCTTGGATTGAGTAATGGTCCCATCACACATGGCCCATGCCCCCACGACTCAGCGCTTGGACCATTTGGTCATAGCAAAAATGGGGAGACAATGAAACAATCCCCAAAGGAATAAAAGAAGGCATCACTGAGAAAGGAACTAAATGAAATAGTGGCACACAATGTATCAGGAAAAGAATTCAGAGTAATGTCATATAGTTCATAAACTGGACGAATGAGAAAATCAACAACCTATGCAAAAACCTTGAGGAAATAAAAAGTGATATAGCTATAATAAAAAACATGAAGGAAGTTTTCAACAGTAGACTAGGAGAAGCAGAGGAATGAATTAGTGAGTTAGAAGATGAGGTAGAGAAAAAGCCCAATCTAAACAACAATTGGAGAAAAAAATTAAAAAGCAGGAGAAGAGCCTAAAGGAGCATTGGGACAATATGAAAGAAAATAACATACATATAATAGGGGTGCCAGAAGGACAAGAAGCGCAGCAAGGATTAGAAAACCTATTTGAAGAAATAATGAAAGAAAACCTCCCTGATATGGGGAAGAGAAAAGACACAAACACAGAGCATCCCAAACAAGATGAACCCAAGAAGACGGAACACCAAAACACATTGCAATTACAATGGCAAATGTTAATGACAAAGAGAGAATCTTAAAGGCTGCAAGAGAGAGACAGAGAGTTACCTACAAAGGAACTTCCATTAGATTATCAAATGATTTCGCAACAGAAACACATCAGGCCAGAAGGGAATGGAATGAAGTATATAAAGTGATGCAAAGCAAGGGACTGAATCCAGGAATACTCTATCCAGCAAGGCTATCAATCAAAATTGACAGGGAAATCAGGAGGTTTGCAGACAAAAAAAGGCTAAGGGAGTTTATCACTACCAAGGTAGCAATGAAAGGAATGCTAAAAGGACTGTTGTAAAAAGAAGAAATAGAGAGGGAGGAAGGAACACAGGCATAAATAATAAAAAATGGCAACAAACAAGTACCTATCAATAATAACATTAAACATATATGGACTAAATGTTCCAATCTAAAGACATCAAGTGGTTGAATGGATAAGAAAACATGATCCATATATATGCTAACTATAAGAGATTCACCTCAGAACAAGGGACTCACACAGACTGAAAGTGAAAGGATGGAAAAATATCTTTCAGGCAAATGGAAATGAAAAAAAAAAAAAAGCTGAGGTAGCAATATCTGACAAAATAGACCTTAAAGTTAAGGCCAGAGCAAGAGATAAGGAAGTCCATTTCATAATTCTAAAGGGATCAATAAAACAAGAGGATGTAACTCTGGAAAACATATGCACCCAATGTAGGAGGACAAAAATACATAAAAAAAACTTATGGAAGATATCAGGGGAGAGATGGACAGCAATAAAATCATAGTAGGAGACTTTAATACTCTATTAACATCCCTGGATAAATCCTCTAGACAAAAATCAGCAAAGAAGCAGCAATCCTAAATGACTCACTAGATCAGATGGACTTAATTGACATCTTAAGAACATTCCACCCCAAAGCTACAGAATATACATTCTTCTCAAGTGCACATGGGACATTTTTACAGATAGACCACATATTGGAGCACAGGCAAAGTCTCTCCAAATTCAAGAAAATTGTATTCATATCAAACATCTTCTCAGATCACAATGGCATTATAATAAAAATAAACTACAATTAAAACATTCACAAAAATTCAAACACTTGGAGGCTAAAGAGCATGCTATTAAACAATGATTGGGTTACCATAGAGATCAAAGAAGAAATAAGAAACATTCTAGAAACAAATGACAATGAAAACACAATAATCCAAAATCTATGGGACATGGTGAAAGCAGAGAGGGAAGGTCATAGAATTACAGGCCAACTTCAAAGAAATACAAAAAACTGGTAATAAATTATCTAACGCTACAACTTAAAGAATTAGGAAGAGAGCAACAAGAAAAGCCCAGAGTGAGCAGAAGGAAGAAAAAAATAAAGATCAGAGCAAAAATAAATGACATAGAAACCAAAAAATAAACATACAGAAGACCAATGAAACCAAGAGCTGGTTCTTTGAAAGGGTAAACAATACTGATGAACCTCTAGCCAGGCTCGCCAAGAAGCAAAAAGAGAGGACCCCCTCCAAAAAAAACCCCAAATCAGAAATGACAGACATGAAATAACAACAGACTTACAATAATACAAAAGACTGCAAAAAATCTCAAAAGACCAATAACTAAGGAGGAAATTGAAGCAGTCATCAAAAAACTCCAAGAAAACAAATACCTGGAGCCAGATGGCTTCACAAGGTCGTTTTACCAAACATTCAAAGAAGAATAAAATCTATCTTTATCAGACTCTTCCAATAAATTCAAGAGGAAGGCACACTTCCAAGCTCTTTCTGAAGCCAGCATTACCTTAATCCCAAAACCAGATAAAGACACTACAAAGAAAGAGAATTAAAGGCCAATATCCCTAATGAAAATAGATGCTAAAATCCTCAACAAAATTCTAGCAAACTGGATGCAGCATTACATTAGAAAGATCATACACCATGACCAAGTGGGATTTATTCCTGGGATGCAAGAATGGTACAATACACACAAGTCAATAAACGTGATACATCACATAAACAAATTGAGAGACAAAAGAAATCACATAATCATATCAATTGATGCACAAAAGGCATTTGACAAAAATCCAACACCTTTTCCAGATAAAAACTCTCAGTAAGTGTAAATAGAGTAATCATACCTCAACATAATAAAAGCCTTATATGATAAACCTTCAGCCCACATCATACTCAATGGGCAAAAACTAAAACCATTTCTCCTAAGTACAGAAACAAGACAGGGATGTCCACTTTCACCGCTCCTATTCAACATAGTACTGGAAGTGCTAGCTATAGTGAACACACAAGAAGAAGAGAGAAAAGGCACCAAATTGGAAAACAAGAGGTAAAATTGTCATCATTTACAGATGATATGATTTTGTACATAGAAACCCTACAGACTCCATCAAAAAACTACTTGAACTAATAAATGAATTCAGCAATGTAGCAGGATACAAAATTAACACCCATAAATCTATGGCTTTTTTATACACCAATGATGAAATCAAAGAAAGAGAAAGTAAAAAATCAAACCCATTTACCATTATAACAAAAAATTAAGATACCTAGGAATAAATTCAACCAAGGAGGTAAATGAACGGTATTCAGAAAATTACAGGATGCTGAAAAAAGAGATAGAGGAAGACATAAACAGAAGACTATATCATGTTCAGTGGTTGGTAGAATCAACATCATTAAAATTTCCATAATTCCCAAAGCAATATATAAATTCAATGCAATCCCCATTAAAATACCAATTGCATACTTCAAAGACCAAGATCAAACTCTCCAAAAATTCAATTGGATTAAAAAAAATACCCTGAATAGCTGCGGCAATATTGAGAAAGAAGGACAAAGTTGAAGGGATCACAATAGCAGATATCAAGTTATACTACAAAGCCACTGTTCTCAAAACTGCCTGGTGCTACCACAAGAACAGACATATAAGACCAGTGGAGGGAGAACCAATATGGCGGCATAGGTAAACACCGGAGAATGCTGCCTCACACAACCACTTGAAAAATACAACTAAAAGACAGAACGGACATCACCCAGAACCACAGGAAAGCTGGCTGAGGGGAAATTCTTCAACTAGAAGGAAAGAGAACAGCATACCGAGACTCAGAGGAGGCGCAGTGCGGAAAATACAAAGGTGCGGAGGTGTGCGCAGAGCGGGCTGGTGGCTGAGGGCACGGTTGTCATTTTCAATCAGGAAGGAGGCTCAGGCACTGAGCTCCAGTTCTGGGCAAGTCTCTAGGGACCCAGACTCAAACGGGAGAAGCGGGACTGTCTGGTATTGGTCAGAACGCGAGGGCAGCTTTCTCTCCGAGGTTTGCAGCGGTTGCTGGGACTCTGAGAGGCAGAGCCTCTGGGGACAGGACTGAGAGCAGCCATAACTGCTCCCTCCGCCCGCCCTGTTGATCCTGTGGGACACGCCCCGCCCAAGCCCTGCACACAGCCATTTGCCAGATAGCCTCAGGCAAAGGCTAGATTAGCACCTCCCCAGAGGACAGAAGTTTTCCCACTGCAGACACAGCTGACTCTCACAGCCAGTTGGCCTGGAGGTCAAATCTCCCCAGTATTAACTACAACAATCAAGGCTTAACTACAACAAGACTGCGCACAAAGACCACTAGCGGGTGCACCAAGAAAGCATAAAAAATGCGGAGTCAAAGAAACAGGACAAAATTGTCAATGGAAGATATAGAGTTCAGAACCACACTTTTAAGGTCTCTCAATAACTGTCTAGAAGCCACCGATAAACTGAATGAGATCTACAAGAAATCTAATGAGACCCTCGATGTTATGATAAAGAACCAACTAAAAATTAACCATACACTGACTGAAATAAAGAATACTATACCGACTCCCAACAGCAGACCAGAGGAGCACAAGAATCAAGTCAAAGATTTGAAATGCGAAGAAGCAAAAAACACCCAACCGGAAAAGCAAAATGAAAAAAGAATCCAAAAATACAAAGATAGTGTAAGGAGCCTCTGGGACAGCTTCAAGCGTACCAACATCAGAATTATAGGGGTGCCAGAAGATGGGAGAGAGCAAGATATTGAAAACCTATTTGAAGAAATAATGACAGAAAACTTCCCCTACCTGGTGAAAGAAATAGACTTACAAGTCCAGGAAACGCAGAGAACCCCAAACAAAAGGAATCCAAAGAGGACCACACCAAGACACATCATAATTAAAATGCCAAGAGCAAAAGACAAAGAGAGAATCTTAAAAGCAGCAAGAGAAAAACAGTCAGTTACCTACAAGGGAGTACCCATACGACTGTCAGCTGATTTCTCAACAGAAACTTTTCAGGCCAGAAGGGAGTGGCAAGAAATATTCAAAGTGATGAATGCCAAGAACCTACAACCAAGATTACTTTATACAGCAAAGCTATCATTCAGAATTGAAGGTCAGATAAAGAGCTTCACAGATAAGGAAAAGCTAAAGGAGTTCATCACCAACAAACCAGTATTATATGAAATGCTGAAAGGTATCCTTTAAGAAGAGGAAGAAGAAAAAGGTAAAGATACAAATTATGAACAACAAATACACATCTATCAACATGTGAACTAAGAATCAAGTGAATAAATAATCTGATGAACAGAATGAACTGTTGATTATAATAGAATCATAGACATAGAAAGGGAATGGACTGACTATTCTTGGGGGGGAAAGGGGTGTGGGAGATGTGGGAAGAGACTGGACAAAAATCGTGCACCTATGGATGAGGACAGTGGGTTGGGAGTGAGGGCGGAGGGTGGGGTGGGAAGTGGAAGGAGGGGAGTTATGGGGGGGGGGGAAATAGAGGAACAAATGTAATAATCTGAACAATAAAGATTTAATAAAAAACAACAACAACAAAAAAAGATTTTCTCTTCTCAATTCTTGTACATCTCTGCCAAAACAGTTAATAAACTCAGCAATAGGGAAAAAAAAGACCAGTGGAGCAGAACAGAGAACCCAGAAATCGATCCAAGCCATTATGCTCAATTAATATTTGATAAGGAGGCAAAGGATACAATGGAGTCAAGACAGTCTCTTCAATAAATTGTGTTGGGAAACTTGGACAGATTAATGCAATAAAAATGAAATTAGAACACCAACTTACACCATTCACAAAAAATAAAGTCAACATTGATAAAGGAATTAAACCTACGATGGGAATCCATAAAAATCTTAAAGAATCAATGGGCAGCAAAATAGCAGATATATGTTGTAGCAATACCATTACTGATACAGCTCTTAGGGCAAAGGAAACTAAGGAGAAAATAAACGAGTGGGGCTACATCAAAATATAAAGCTTCTGTGCAGCAAAAGAAACCATCAACAAAACAACAAGAAAGCCCACTGCATGGGAGACCACACTTGCCAATGTTATCTCTGATAAGGGTTTAATCTCCAAAATTAACAGGGAACTCATACAACTTAACAAAAGGAAGATACACTATCCAATAAAAAAATGGGCAAAGGACCTAACTAGATACTTTTCAACAGAGGACATAAGGAAGGCCAAGAGACATATGAAAACATTCTCAAAGTCACTAATCATCCAAGAGATCCAAATCAAAGCAAGAATGAGGCACCATTTCACACCTGTCAGAATGGCTATCATCAACAAATCAACAAACGATAAGTTCTAGAGAGGATGTGGAGAAAATGGAACTCTCCTGTACCGCTGGTGCGAATGCAGACTGGTGCAGCTACTGTGGAAAACAGTATGGCGTTTTCTCAAAAAATTAAATATGGAACATCCATTTGACCCAGTCACCCCCAACTGCCCACCCTTGCTGGCCCAGTCATCCCTAACAGCCCTCCCTTGTCAGCCTGGTTGCCCCCAACTGCCCTCCCCTATTGGCCTGATACCCACAACTGCCCTCATCTGCCAGCCATCTTTGACCACATGGGGGCGGCCATATTGTGTGTTGGACTGACGGTCAATTTGCATATTACTCTGTTATTAGATAGGAAGTTTTAGCATTTTGTAAACACATTAAATGTATTTTTAAAATAAATTGAGCTTTATACTTTGCCAAAAATTTTTTGTATTATTAAAATAGAAAGTAATATTAAGACTATTAAGAAAGATAGTCCTGGACAACCTGACCATTTCCATGCATTAGTCCATCTACTATTACATATTTATTGAACATTTGTTATGAGCCAAACACTGTTCTCCCTGTTGCACATACTGATAAGAACATAACCCTTGTCTTTGAAGAGTTTCTGGTGTAGTTGAAATAGAGAGTAATCCTACAATTGCACTGTTGTTTTAGCAATAATAACAATGGTAGCAAAACTTTTGTGCTCTAAGTGCTTTGCATATATTAACTTATTTATTCTTCATAACAACCCTATGAGGTGAGTGCTATTACCCAAATCTTATAAGATAAAGCCAGTAATAGACACCAGGCTGGCTTCCTAACCATATCCTGTCTCTGAAAGCTTGAAGTAATTCCAACTTTCTGGATTGTGCTATCCAATTTAATTACATTATTGATGTTACAAAATTGTATCTATCTCCTCATTCTTTCTTCTCAACTTAAAATCATCATAACCTTTCTCTAAATACCACCACATCTTAGGCCAGTACCAAAAGCACCACTATTTGATTGCCGGGAGCCGGTCCATCCTTGCTGTTTCAAGGGACCTGGCATATATGGCATACTGTTCTTAATATGTTTGCTCACCTTCTTGGCACTATGTGTTTTAACCAAGGTCACCTCTCTGAGAAAGGTTGTTTCCCCATGTAGGGATTTTCCCCTGAAGTTAGGGAGGGAATAAAACCCCTTAACTAAGTGCCAGGTGGGTAATTAATCACTTTAACTACGAACAATCATGCTTACGCTACATAATCTTTACTCCCTGGAATGGAGATAAGAAACGCCCTAACCTTTGGAATAGAGATTGATAGGATTGGAATCAACTGGTATAAATACAGATGTAACAAGACAACAGGACACAGAACCTACACAGAACCTAGAGACAGGAGAACTTCGCTGGAGAGAACATGGCAAAAGATCCTGGACAGAAACTGGCCACAAAACCTAGAGACAGAACCTAGCGAGAGAACCTGGCTGAAGAACCTAGCGACAGAACCTGGCTACAGAACCTGGATAGAACATGGCAAGAGAACCTGACTAGAACCTGGTGACTGAACCTGGCTGGAGAACCTGGACAGAACCTGGCTGGAGAACCTAGCGAGGGAACATGGCTACAGAACCTGGCTGGAGAACCTGGAGAACCTGGCTGGAGAACCTAGCAAGAGAACACGGACACAGAACCTGGCTGGAGATCCTGACCAGATCTTGGCTAGCGATCCTGGCGAGGCTGCTGATCAACTGAACGCTGTCACCATGTCATTCCTTCTTCGCCGACTCCGTCCACACCTTTGGGGACCCCTGGACCTGCTGGGGTTGGACTCCAGCATTTGGTCTTAAAATTTCTCATTTCTTCCTTTTCCTTGAATAAGAACTTGAAAAATTATTCATTATCTTAACTTATTTTTTTTGCTCCCATTAACTCTGAAACTTATTGGTACATAGGTTCATCCTTCAAAACACTCTAGAAATACTCTCTCCAAGTTTACTGGTGCCTTTCTCTTTGCAAAATCATAGATAGATATAGATGATATAGATAGATATAGATATAGATATAGATATAGATATAGATATAGATATAGATATAAATATAGATAGATAGATATAGATATAGATATAGATATAGATATAGATATAGATATAGATATAGCTATAGATATTTTTTTGCAGAATTCAATACTATGAACTGCACCTGCTATCCTAAATCTCTTTATCCTTTTCCTTCTGTGAGACTACTCTCCTGTGGTTATTCTCTCCCCTGGGTGTTTTCTTTTAAAGGACAAAATAAGAATGTGGCCATACCTTGCACATTACCTGTAAATAGTAAGTGCTCAGTTAGTATAAGTTATTATTAGCTTTTGGATTTTGAGGCCCTCATATGAATTAACCAGGTGAAGTATGAGGAGGTGGAGTGGGAGAACTTCCCAAACAGAAGAAGCAGCATAGAACTAGAACAGAGGATGGATGTACAGCACTAGATGTTTGTGGACTATAGAGAATTTGGCATGGTGTTAATGGGGGAACAAGAAAAATAGAGGGCAATGACCAGGTCATGCAGGACCTTGTGTGCTAAGCCTTGGAACCTTATACTGGAATTATCAGCTAAGAGGTGTGCTCAGTTTTAAGAAAGGAAGAGATGTGATAAAATGTGCATTTGAGAGGTCTGGAAGATGAAAGGGCTATAGGATAGGCAAACTGGAATCAGAGAGATTGGTTAAACAGCAACTGTAGGAATCTGGAGAAAATATGAAGCTGATTTGGACGAGGTGGTGGCAGTTCAGATGGGAAGACAGTAAGGACATAATATTTAGAGATATAAAGGAAATAGAATCAAGGATTTGGGGTGGGGAGTGAGAGAGAAAAAGTCTAATACTGGTAGAACAACTATTCACCAATATTAAAAATACAGGAGAAAAACCAGGTTAGAACAAGAACCCACTACTCTACTCAATTTTGTTTGTTTTTTCCTGATTTCCTTTGAGTTCTTTCAGAAGCTAGGGCACTAGGCTCATGGTAAGTTGTATACCTATTTTATTTTCCTTTCACTGTTTAAAAAGGAAAAAGAAGAAACAAACTCCATATATAAGTAGATATTGGGTCTTACATAATTATAACATGGTTTGATGGAGTTTATCTCTTCACAGCAATGTCAAGGGATGCAATGTTTTGAACAAGTTAATGAAGTTTTCCTCAGGAATTCATCAAATATCTTCTGCTAATAGGTTTTTTGTCCCCTCGGTATATTGGATCAGATTAGTGCACATTATATTTATATATATTGATATCTTAAAGAACTTCAAAATATGTATTCTGGACCAATGTCAGTTAAAACATACAAGGTAGGTTCATTGGGAGGATAGTGATCCTCTGGAAATTGGGTATTAAATTCTGTACATTGGTTAACCCTGTTGTATAGTGTAGATAATATTTTACTTTACCAGTTTTCTGGTATTTATAGGATAACCTTGCAGCAAGAAGAATGCAAAGAACCCTATGGCTCTGGCTTTTTAAAGCTTTCCCTGGCAGTCACTGTGGCCCTGAAAATTATCTCTCTGAATAAGTGTGATTCTGAAGAAGAAGACGAAGACGAAGACGAAGACGAAGACGAAGACGACAAAGAAGAAGAAGAAGAAGAAGAAGAAGAAGAAGAAGAAGAAGAAGAAGAAGAAGAAGAAGAAGAAGAAGAAGAAGAAGAAGAAAAAGAAGAAGTAGAAGAAGGAGAAGAAGGAGAAGAAGAAGAAGAAAAGAATGAGCTTCTTGTTGGCATTTTGACCACAGAGCTTTAGCTTCCTGGTACTGTGAATACAGATTGTTTGTGAAACACCCTCAGGGAAATGGAAACTGAGCTATATTTCAGTTCTAGGAGGTGAAAAAGGAAAGCTGTTTTTCTCTCACAATGCCTATATTGTGTCTATTCTGACTTTTCTTTTTAAGCACTAAGTAATAAAGCCCTACATTTTATTTCTTTTCACAGTACTGTATTTAAACTCAGCTACTGCTGATATGTACTCTGACTTGGCTCATCCCAAACAGCGAGGTTATCTTCACAATTGAGAGATTGCCACAGACTAATTGGACATGTGACAATGCACATCAATTTGTGAGTTGCCAAGTCCCATGACTCAAGTCTTTTCAGTTTGGATGCCCCTTTGAAAGCTGCCATTGCCTGGGGAGGCTTTGTGTATCTGTTTGTCTATTCTGCATGGAAATTCTCTATAGATTGAGTCCATTTTGTTCACTACTGTGTCTTCAGTTCCTTGGGGAGTGCTCACCATTCAGTAAGAGTGCTACTCAGGTGCTACATAATGCTGAAATAACCTATATAATAAAGAGCTAATATGCTAATTAGACCAAACAGCAGAGTGGCTGTGATCATCCAGACGAACTTCCACATGAAGCCGAGGCTGCGAGGGCTGAGCCCCTTGCAAGAATTTCATGCATTGGGCCGCTAGTATATAAATATGTGAAGTAAGGGCAGGACAAATCCTAGGTCTCTTTTACACTTGCACAGCATCTCATCGGGCACATTAGAGATGCTCAACAAATATTTTCAATGAATAAACATCTGCCTATATATGTTATTTCAAATGTCTATTTCAGTATGGCAGAATAAAGATTTACTTTTTAGAGAAAGGATAAAGAAGATGTTTTATTTCTCTAGAAGTGTGAATGAAGGGAAAGTTTTATCTATATTTTTAAGTGCTTCAAATTGTTATAAATGGCCTGAAGAAAATTGGCATTTTTAGTTTTAGATACATTTTATAATCCTAGTATAGATTATTATTGTAGTTAATCCTAGTATGATGTAGGTCACTGGTTTTATCAACTCATATTATTCATATACTTTACTGAGCAATCTTGTATCTCTAGGTCTGTAGCAATTTTCTTTACATCATATAAAAGAAGATTTAAAGCAAATTTTAAAAAGGATGTATATAATTTATAAACTAGGAGTAAAGTGATAAAAAAAGAGATTCAAATGCTTGCATCTATAAGGACAAAGAAAAAACATAATCTATATGTATCCTGTGAAAGGTAATCTATCTGTAAAGAGAAAGGAAAGTACAGAGAGAATTTGGTGGCTCTGTAAGGATGACTAGAGGAGAACTACTTTAGGTTGGTGACAGGTTTTATAAAGAAGAAAATTAATAAGTTTCACATTTCTACACTGACCAATTGGTATATCAATAGTGATAGAATACAGCACATTTATTTCAAATTTTTGTCTAAATTTTTATTCTAATATTGAAAAAGGAGATGCTGTTATCTGTTTAGCAATGGATTTTATACAGTATGTTTTCAATAAGACATCATAGTGCATTGTCTACACTTACTAAATATTCACACCTCTATAAGTTCATTGTAGTATTTCATAGACTCTGACCTCTATTTACATCATGGAGCTTGCAGGTAAAGACTTTAGAGCAGGGGTAGGCAAACTTTTTGACTCGAGGGCCACAATGGGTTCTTAAACTGGACCGGAGGGCCAGAACAAAAGCATGGATGGAGTGTTTGTGTGAACTAATATAAATTCAAAGTAAACATCATTACATAAAAGGATACGGTCTTTTTTTTTTTTTTTTTAGTTTTATTCATTTCAAACGGGCCGGATCTGGCCTGTGGGCTGTAGTTTGCCCACGGCTGTTTTAGAGTGTTGTGCTTTCAACCAGGTTGCCAGCTTTTGGTTTATTAACACTTTTTTGTGCTTAATGATTTATTTTCTTAAAAATATTTTTTTAATTTTGCACTTTATTTTTATAGTTGACACTATTACAGATGTCCCCATTTTCTCTCCCCTCCTTTGCCTACCTCTACCCAGCCCCTGATTCACTCCCTTCCCTCTGACCATCACCACACTGTTGAAGAAGAAGGAGGAGAAGGAGAAGGAGGAGAAGGAGAAGGAGAAGAAGAAAGAAAGAACAATAAAATGGTAATCCTATATAATAAAAGCTTAGGTGGCATCATGTGACATCATCACAAGATGGCCGCCACGATGTCGTCACAAAATGGCGGCCACAAGATGGCCACAACAAGATGGTCACCACAAGTTGACCGGCAGGGGTGGGCAGTTGGGGGCAAGATCAGGCCTGAGGGGAGGGCAGCTGGGGGCAATCAGGCCAGCAGGGGAGTAGTTAGGCGTCAATCAGGCTGGCAGGGGAGTGTTTTGAGGGTGATTAGGCAGGCAGGCAGAAGTGGTTAGGGGCAATCAGGCAGGCAGGCAGGCGAGTGGTTGGGAGCCAGCAGTCTTGGATGGTGAGAAGAATGTCTGACAGGGATTGGCCCTAAACCAGCAGTCAGACATCCCCAGAGTGGTCCCAGATTGAACAGGGTGCCAGCCGGCTGAGGGACACCCCCCAAGCATGAATTTCATGCACCGGGCCTCTGGTAAAAACATATCTATCAACAATTGAATCTAAAAATCAAAATAAATGAATAAGGAATCTAATAAACAAAATAAACTGATGAATAAAAGAGGACCAGAGGCATGGAAACACGGAACAGACTGATGAATCTCAGAGGAAAGGGGTGAGGGAGGGTGGGAAGAGATTAAACAAAGATCTTATAAGTATACTAGGGGCCCGGTGCACGAAATTCGTGCACGGGGTGTGTGTGTGTGGGGGGGGGGGGGAGTGTCCCTCAGCCCAGCCTGCCCCCTCTCACATACTGGGAGCCCTCAGGCGTTGACCCCCATCACCCTCCAATCGCAGGATCGGCCTCCAATCGCAGGATCGGCCCCAGAGGCGTCAGGCCTGGGCAGGGGACCCTCATTTCCCCCCATCACTGGTTCTGCCCCCAGCCCAGGCCTGATGCCTCGGCCAGAGGTGTAGACCCCCATCACCCTCCGATCGCCTGATCGGCCCCTTGCCCAGGCCTGACGCCTCCGCCAGAGGTGTCAGGCTTGGACAGGGGACCCCCATCTCCCCCTGATCACTGGCTCTGGCCCCCGCCCAGGCCTGAGGCCTCTGGCCCAGGAATCATGCCTGGGCAGGGGACCCCCATTTCCCTCTGATCGCTTGCTCCACCCCCCACCCAAGCCTGACGCCTCTGACCCAGGCTTCAGGCCTGGGCAAGGGGACCATCATATCCCCCCAATCCCCAGCTCCACCCCCACCCGGGCCTGATGCCTCGGCCAGAGGAGTTGACCCTCATCACCCTCCGATCACCAATCACCGGATCGGCCCCTTGACCAGGCCTGAGGCCTCCGGCAGAGGTGTCAGGCCTGGGCAGGGGACCCCCAGCTCCCCGCGGTTGCAGGCTCCACCCTTGCCCAGGCCTAATGCCTCTGGCCTAGGTGTCCGGCCCGGGCAGCGGGGACCTGCAGCTGCAGTGGGGGGGCGCCGCGATTGTGGGCTTCGCTTTTGGCCCAGGCAAGGGACCCCTAGCTCCTGGGACTGCCAGCTTCGACCATCTCCAGCTCCCATCGCTGGCTCCACCCCTACTTCCTGCTATCACTGGCCAGGGCAGAAAAGGCGCCTGATTCTCCGATCATGGCTGGGGGGCAGGGCAAAGGCGGCCCCAGGGCTGCCTTTGTCCTGCCCCCCAGCTCTTAGCTCCCCCCTGGGTTTCCAATCACTGTCAGTGGCAGGGGGCTTCTTCCTGCTTTCCCTTTTGCCTCCCTGCATTGTGCCTACATATGCAAATTAACCGCCATCTTGTTGGCAGTTAACTGCCAATCTTAGTTGGCAGTTAACTGCTAATCTTAGTTGGCAGTTAATTTGCACATAGCCCTGATTAGCCAATGAAAAGGGTATCGTCGTACGCCAATTACCATTTTTCTCTTTTATTAGATAGGATATGCATTACCTATGGACATGGACAATAGGGTGGTGAAGGCCTGGGGCGGGGTGGAAACCAGGGGATAAATGGGGATGTGTGTAATACTCTCAACAATAAAGATTTAAAAAATAAATAAAAATAAAAGAATATACTATGCCCGTGGGGTGTGCCAGGAGGTCTTGGTTCTATTCTGGGTGAGGGCACACGCCTGGGTTGTGGGCTTGATCCCCAGTAAGAGGTGTGCAGAAGGCAGTCAATAAATGATTATCTCTCATCACTGATGTTTCTATCTCTCTCTCCCTCCTCTCTTAAATCAATAATATATCTATATCTATATCTATATCTATATCTATATCTATATCTATATCTATATCTATATCTATATCTATATCTATATCTATCTATCTATCTATCTATCTATCTATCTATCTATCTATCTATCTATCATCTATCTAACATCTATCATCATCTATCTATCTAATCTATCTATCAAAGCCTAAGTGACCAAAAGACCATTTGATGGGTTGCTATGATGTGCACTGACCACCAGGGGGCAGACGCTCAATGCAGGAGCTGCCCCAGGTGGTCAGTGTGCTCCCAGAGCAGGAGCACCGCTCAGTTGACTGACAAATGCTAGATGCCCGGTTCACGGCTGGTGAGCACAGCTGCAGCAGTGCAAGCCTCTTTCACCTCCACAGCAGCGCTACCAAGGGGCAGTGGCAGCAGCAGGCACAGCAGGGCTGGGATGAGCGGGAGCGGCATGGTGTCCAGCCTGGGCTTGGGCTCCTCCCCAGCCACCTACCTCTTTGCACACTACTACATCCCTCAGGGGATGTAGGACTGCTGGTTTTGGCCTGATCCCCACAAGCAGGGCCAGGCCTGCGGGGATCAGGCTGAAACCGGCAGTCTGACATCCCCCAAGGGGGTCCCGGATCACGAGAGGGTGCAGGCCAGGCTGAGGGACCCTACCAATGCACAAATCCATGCACTGGGCCTCTAATATCCTATGTAATAAAAGCATAGTATGCAAATTGTCCCCAAGACTGGGAGTTTGACTAGGGGGCGGGGCTGGCTGGGGGAAGGGACAGAGGCCCTGGGTGGTGGCCACAGGTGACTGGGGGAAGGGAGGGAGGCCCTGGCTGGCAGCCAGCAGCTGCTAGGGACCCTACCAGTGCACGAATTTCATGCACTGGCCTCAAGTGTGTGTGTGTGTGTGTGTGTGTGTGTGTGTGTGTGTGTGTGTGTATACTAGAGGCCTAGTGCACAAAAATTTGTGCACTCGGTGGGTCCCTCAGCCTGGTCTGTGCCCTCTCGCAGTCTGGGGCCCCTCGGGGGCCCCTTCCCCTGGCTGCTGGCACCAGTTTTCCTCTGGCGCCTGGAACCCAGGCCTTTGCTCTTCGCTGGGAGGGGCCTGGGCCCTGGAGGTGTGGCAGAGGCCGGCGCGCGGCGAGCGAGGAGCTAAGCCTCTCAATTGCCGCGCGTGGACCCCGGGGGCATGGCAAAGGCTGGCGCCCTCCGGCCCTGGGGGTGTGGCGGAGGCCGGCACATGGTGAGCGAGGAGCTAAGCCCCTCGCTTGCCGTGCGGGTCCCAGGGACATGGCCATGGCCAGCGCGGCAGGCTTCCCTCTTTGCTCTTTGCTCGCCACACTGGCCTTCGCTTGCTGCTTCTGCCCGGGGCCAGCTGGCTCCACTCCATCGCTTGGCGCCTACGTATGCAAATTAACCGCCATCTTTGTTGGTGGTTAACCGCCATCTTTCTTGGCAGTTAATTTGCATATCGCCCTGATTAGCCAATGGGAAGCATAGCGAAGGTACGGTCAATTACCCTTTTTGTCTTTTATTAGATAGGATATATATATATATATATATATATATATATATATACACACACACATATACATATGTGTGTATATATATATATGTATGTATTTAAAAAGGATATACTAGACCTCTGTTGCTGGCAAATATTTAGGAATTTATGATGTTAACAATAACATTTATTAAGAGATCTTTTTAAATTATTCAATCTTGTATGTATTTTATTGGTATTGTTGTATATCTTTGAATAATTTTAAACTTAAAAATTCTGAGGTCTAGTATCTGACCTCAGAATTGAATTTTTGACTGAGATCTTGAGGTTCCTGTAAAAGTTGAGTGATCTGCTTTCAGGGTTTTAGTAATAAAAATCAGCAATGTTTATCCTTTGACATCTACAAGATGATATTACATTACATGGCCAGCATTACCTGGGAGTCAGGTAGTTAGAATTACCATGAAAAAGATAAAAACAAACATAAGATAGCATCTATTCTATATAATAAAGAGGGAATATGCTAATTGACCCTCATGCCATCATAAAGATGGCGGTGCCCACAGCCAATATGGAGGGAATATGCTAACTGACTGCCCCACCCTCAAAGATGGTGGCACCCACAGCCAAAAAGGAGAGAATTAGCTAATTGACTGCTCCGCTCTCAAAGATGGTGGCGCCCACAGCCACAAGATGGTGACTCCCAGTCCCCTCAGCCCTGCTGGGGGGGCAGGCACGTGGCATGGCTGGACCTGTCCCCAGGAGGGTCTGGCCACTCCACGCGCCTGCCTCCAGAGTCCCCCAGTCCTCTCAGCTCTCCAGCTCCCCAGGACCGCCCGAGGCTCAGGTAACCAGGGCCGGCTGAGGCTTGAGCTGCCAGCAGTGGCAGAAGCAGAGGTGTGATGGGGCATCGCCTTCCCCTGATGGCTGGGTCGCCTCCTGCCCCTGAGGGCTCCCGGACTATGAGAGGGGGCAGGATGGGCTGAGGGACCCCCCCCCCTCCAGTGCATGAATTTTCATGCACCGGGCCTCTAGTATTATATAAAAAGCCTAAGCGACCAAGTGACCAAATGACTGAATGACAGAATGACTGGTCGACCAGTTACTATGATGAGCAATGACCACCAGGGGCCAGATGCTCAATGCAGAAGCTGCCCCCTGATGGTCAGTGCACTCCCATAGCGGGAGTGCTGCTTAGCTGACTGATCCGTCCTGGTGGCCCATTTATCTGGTGCAGCCACTCACTCCCTCAGTAGTCCTGAAGGTCAAATCTCCAGAGAACGGGCCAGGCACCAATGGACTGGTGCTGCTGGCACCATCCTGACAGTGCCCTTGGCCTCCTGGAAGTCAGTCTCAGGCATCATAGTCGCTTCCCCTCCCTAGATGCTCCACAAGGAAGAAAAGATATAAAAGCAGCCGCCAGGAGGCTCCTGACAACATCAATGGGGCAGATCTGGATCACGGGCCGGCAAGGGCGTCCCACTGCCCATCCAGAGGGCCGATAATGTCCCCCCCGCCCCACCTCCCTTGGGACAGCCACCAGATGCAGGGCTCATGGCTGATGAATGCCTCTGTGGCGGCGTGAGCCTCTCCTGATCAGGAATGACTAGGCGCTAGCCTGCGGCAGGCGCAGTGGGGCAGGGATGAGTGGGAGTGGCAGGTAAGAGTGGCAGGTGGCATCAGACTGCTGGCCCAATCCCCACAGGCCATGCTGAAGGACCCAATCTGTGCACAAATTTGTGCACTGAGCCTCTAGTTTATTCATAAGGATTTGACAGGAGAGCCCAAACCCAATGCTTCACAGGGCAGTCCCTTCCACTGGTTAGTTTGCTGAATGATGTGGGAAAAACAATGCTATTCTTTGTCCAAATGAAGCACCAAATGGTCTACAATAATATTTTCTTTTAATGATATTTAAGGAATCATAAATGGTAAATGGTGAACCAGAATAATTAATGTGTAAGTTTGCCGGGGTCCAGCGCCAGCAGGTCCAGGGGTTCCCAAAGGTGTGGACGGAGTCGGCGAAGAAGGAATGACACGAAGACTGAGTTCAGTTGATCATCATAGCCGGGTTCTCTTGTCAGGGTCTGGTCAGGATCTCTAGCGAAGTTCTGGTTAGGATCTCCAGAGAGGTTCTGCTCAGGTTCTCCAGTCAGGTTCAGTCACCAGGTTCTACTCAGGCTCTCCTGCCAATCTCCGCAGTCAGGTTCAGTCCAGGATCCCCTGCCATGCTCTCTCGCCAGGCTCCGCGTCCAGGCTCCGAGGCCAGTCCCTGTCCAGGATCCTCCGGCATGCTCTCACCAGCGAAGTTCTTCTGTCTCTAGAGAATGCTCTGTGTAGGTTCTGTGCCTAGGCTCTGTCTCTCTTGGTCCTGTCTTCCAAGGCCTGTGTTCTAAATTCTGTGTCTGAAGTTCTGTCTTATAAGTTCTGTGTCTTGCTGTCTTGTTACATCTGTATTTATACCAGTTCATTTTAATCCTGTCAATCTCTATTACAAAGGTTAGGGCGTTTCTTATCTCCATTCCAGGGAGTAAAGATTATGTAGCTTAAGCATGATTGTTTGTAGTTAAATTGATTAACTACCCGCCTGGCACTTAGTTAAGGAGTTTCATCCCCTCCCTAACTTCAGGGAAAAATCCCTACCTGGGGAAACAACCTTTCTCGGAGAGGTGACCTTGGTTAAAACACAGCGCCAAGAAGGTGAGCAAACACATTAAGAACCGTATGCCATATATGCCAGGTCCCTTGAAACAGCAAGGATGGACCGGCTCCCGGCATAAGTTGGCCTAATATCTATAACTGTTAACATTTTAATTATTCCAGGTTCCTTTGGTACTGTGTGCAAATAAAAGTCTATAACTTGTTTCATCTTATAAAGTTCTCTATTAGGATACCTCATACTATCTTAGAGTATTATAGTGTAGAATCAGAAGGCAGTTGTGTATATTACATATGCACACTGCCAGTATAATATGATATGGTCTCCATAGTGGTTAGTGACATGGACTTTGTAGTCAGCCTGGCTAAATGCTTACCACCTTGAACAAGTTCCCTAAACCCTCACAGATAATGAAACTAAGGCATAATACAACCTTGCTCACAGTTTGTGTGCCTCTCTGTGTTAAATAAAATAGTTTAAGTAAAGGCTTACCACACTTAAGAAAGTGTCATATTTGTTATTATTATGATGACATCTGATATTTATGAAGTTCTGAAAAATAAAGACTAGTTAATTTAATATTGTGATCAGTATGTTCCTATTATCTTAAAGCTGCACTAGCGGACTGTATGGCTATAAATGTATATTCCATGAATTTGAGAATTTATTTGTAGGTGAACTGGCCCTATGTCCTGGCATAGTACCCTGTGTCCACTTTCTTGTGGACAATAAAGTCATTCTTCAATGTAAATTATACAAAACAATTATCTGTCCCCATAAAGAACTATGGAACCTTCCCCTTTTCTTGTAACCATGGTGAATGCTTTTATATGACTAGCCTGAGAGTCAAGTGGCAATTGCCAAGTTGGCATTTGTGCAGTGGAACAAAGCTCTTAATGCCTTTTCTTCTTCAAGAAGTATGTTGTGTCAACAGTTTCAAAGAGACATTCACAACAGTATAGGATCAAGGTCTTTTAGAACTACTGACCCCAACAGGTTGACTCAAATGTACTCTCACTGCTAATAAATCCACTCCAGCAGCCTAGGACCCTTGCTCATTTGCCTTATTTTAATATGTGCCCCTGCACTCTAGCCCTTTGATGAGCTGATTCCTGTTAACAGTCAGCCCGCTGGGCTCTGAATCCATCCAGGTCCAGAATTAAGTAGAGAGGACTGGAGATTGGGATTCTGTGGGTCCTCTCAAAAGCCAAGCCAGAAAAGTCTCACTTCTCTGGACCCACCTACTCATACTTAATGAATAACTCATTAACATTCACAAATGCTCCTTTTCTTTCTACCCTCTCCCACTTAAGAGTTTCTGAAGAAAAAAAATTGGTTCTCTCTTCTGAAACCATCACGATTAAAAAACAGTGATGTGAAATGACTAGCACAAAATAGTTTAAATTAACTAAAAGGATGAACAAAACGAGAGAAATTAGCCATACTGTTTTAAATAGCTGCAGCAATCTTGAGAAAGGAGAACAAAGTTGGAGAGATCTCAACTCCAGATATAAAGTTATACTACAAAGCCACTGTAATCAAAACAGCCTGGTACTGTCACTAGAACAGGCATAAAGATCAATGGAACAGAACAGAGACCCCAGAAAATGACCCAAGCCATTACACTCAATATTTGACAAAGAGGCAAGAGCATACAGTGGAGTAGAGACAATCTCTTCAATAAATGGTGTTGGGAAAATTGGACAGATACATGCCAAAAAAAAAAAAAAATGAAACCACACCTCCAACTTACACCATACACAAGAATAAACTCAAGATAAATAAAAGACTTAAATTAAAGTCATGAAACATAAAAATCTTAGAAGAAACCATAGACAGCAAAATCTCAGACATCTAGCAATATGTTTGCTGATACATCACTTAGGGCAAAGGACACAAAAGAGAAAATAAACAAATGAGATTACATCAAACTAAAAAGCTTCTGCACAGCAAAAGAAACCATAAACAAAATGAAAAGGGAGCCCACTGTATGGGAGAACATACTTGCCAATGTTACATTTGATAAGGGGTTAATATCCAAAATATATAAAGCATTCATACAACTTAAAAAAAGGAAGACAAACAATCCAATTAAAAAGGACCTAAATAGCCACTTCTACAAAGTGACATACAGATGGGCAAGGGACATGAAAAAATGCTCAAAGTCACTGATCATCAGAGAGATGCAAATTAAAATGATAATGAGGTATTACTTCACACCCATCAGAATGGCTACCATCAACAAATCAATAAATGACAAGTGCTGGCAAGAATGTGAAGAAAAGGGAACCCTAGTACATTGCTAGTGGGAATGCAGACTGGTGCAGCCATTATGGAAAACAGTATGGAGTCTCCTCAAAATATTAAGTATGGAACTGTCATTTGACCCAGTGATCCCACTCCTAGGAATATATTCTAAAACCAGAAACACCAACCAGAAAGAATATATGTACCCTATGTTCATAGCAGCACAATTTACAATAGCTGTCCATCAATAGATGAGTGAATAAAAAAGCTGTGGTACATTTACACCATGGAATACTATGCAGCAATAAAAAAGAAGAATCTCTTACCCTTTAGAGAGCATGAAGAGAGCTGGAGAGTGTTATACTAATGAAATAAGCCAGTCAGAGAAAGACAAGTCACATAATTTCACTCATATGTAGAATCTAATGAACAAAATAGAATGATGAATGAAATAGACCCAGAGACATAGAAGCATGGAACAGACTGTCAAATCTCAGATGGAAGGTGGAACTTGTATGCATATATTCATAACCCATGGCCACAGACAATACTGTGTTGAAGGCTTGGGGCAGAGGCTGGGTATGGGATAGAAGGGGTCAATGGAGGAAAAAAATGGGACATCTGTAATACTTTCAACAATAAAGACTAAAAAATAAGAGGCAACATTTAAACCAGTTTGTATAAAGGGCTTAATGGTGTATTTATTGTTTGACAACTTAAATAGTGTACTTAATTTTGCACATTTCTACAATATTCTTATTATATAACAAGTGATGTTTAATTACTATTTGCAACTAACAGCCAACAAATCTCTATATAAGTATTTAGTAGAAATATATTCTAGTAGCTTTCTTTTTTGAATTTAATGATGTTTAAAGTATTACATGAGTCTCCCTTTTTCCCCACTGACCTCTCCCCGGCCTCCCCCACCCCTAAGCACAAGCCCTCATCCCCCTACTGTCTGTGTCCATTGGTTTTGCTCATATGCATGCATACAAGTCCTTTGGTTTATCTCTTACCCCTTCACCCCCCGCCTTCCCTCATAGGTTGTATAGTCTGTTTGATGCGTCTATGTCTCTGGTTCTATTTTTGTTCATCAGTTTATGTTGTTCATTTTACTACACTTTACATACTTGATTTATTATAAATAAACATGTGAAGTTCTACTGCACAGTAATTTATGCTTTTCATCCTCTCCTTTCTTTCTTCTAAGTTCTCATGTATCCTTCCGATTTCAGGTATCGAACAGAAATCTCTAATTCTAGCTTAGTGAGTTCCATATTTATAGAGACCTATTGCCCAATTCCCATATATATATTTTCTAGGAAGCTTAAACTTAACATGTTTAAACAGAATTCCTCATAATTTTCATTTTCTTTTCCATAGATGGTTCTTTCTTCTAATCTCCTATAATGCATGGTACTTCCATTCTTTGAACCTATCACACAATTTTTTGTTCTGTTTTTTAAATTCCCCTCCTCTCTTCTCCCTACATGAGATCCAAGTCGGGTTTTTCTCAGTAGTGGGACTTTTTCTTTGCAGCCTCACTTTCTTTGTCCTATATTTCTACAGTCCTTTCTGGTTCCAATTCTCTTCACTTACACTACTATCTAATTAATAACCTCCAAACACCACTCTGGTTATTTCACTCTCTTGTTCAAAAACTTCTGGGTGCTCCCTATCAAATCAATTAAGAGTTCCTTGTCTCATTTAATGGCATCCACAATGTGCTTCAAACCTACTTTTTCAGACTGTACTGCCAATGATTTCCACCTTACTTTTGTTTAGCTAGTTTTTATTGTACTTTCATACAGCTCTTGTTATTTTGTCCTCAAAAAATTCTGTATGGTAAGAAATTCAGGTAATAATATGCTCATGTTTCAAATGAGGACAAGCCCAAGAAGGAACAGGATTGCTCAAGAGTCCTTGACTAGAAAATAGCAAAGGTATATTTATAGTCCAGGTCTCCTAACATTCAATACAAAAAGCTGGGTACTAAGTCTTCCTTAGAATAGGCAATCTGACCAAACTGGTTTGCCCAATGCACCCAAAAGCCTTTCTCTCTCTCATGCTTTCACTCATGCAATCTTGGAATACATGGCCTTATTCTCCATTCATTTAAATCCTTTCTATCTGTTAAAAACATTATCTGTTCCTCCTGACTCACAGAATGATCACACCACTTTATCTTCTCGTCTCACTATTACTGTTTCAAATTAATGAAATGAATTGTTCTTATTTAACCTTTTATGTACTTAGTTTTTTTCTCCTGAATAAATTGTAAGCATCCTGGCTCATGTCTCAGATGTCCTTGTAGTTCCTGATACCATTGTAATTAGCTAGTCTATATCATAAAAGGCCTGACCAAACAATGGTTACCAGGCGGTGAATGGTGCACCTCTCCAGGGCTGGGACTCATGTGGCGAGGCGGGGCTTTCGTGGGGCTTGGGGGGCATGGCAAAGAGGGTGCAGCAAGGCAGGGGGCGGGTGGGGGTGGGGTGGGGGAGGTGGCACGCAAGGGAAGGGCACAAGCTGGGAGCATTGCAGGGTGCAGGCAGCATCCATGGAGCCTGCGAGGAGTCGTAGGGACATGGCCCTGATGGCTGGCTAGGCCTAGGGGACCCTACATGCGCACGATTTAATTGTGTGCTGGACCTCTAGTTATTAATTATAGGAAAGGAGCAAAGGAAAGGAAAGATATTATGGACATGTGATTTGGGCAGCTTCACCAGGAAGTTATAACTCTGTTCTCCTCAGGGAATAAAGGGATGTAACAAAGGGAAGATAAACTCATGTAAAGTTGGGGGGACTAGGAAAGATGCTTGATGTGTCACACCTAGGAACAGAGGTCATTGGCCAGAATAGGTGTGGTCACTGCAAGGATGTGAAGATTTTGGAATATATAATCCCCTAAACCAGGGGTCCTCAAACTACGGCCCGCGGGCCACATGCAAATACAAATATTGTATTTGTTCCCATTTTGTTTTTTTACTTCAAAATAAGATAATGTGCAGTGTGCATAGGAATTTGTTCATAGTTTTTGTTTAAACTTTAGTCCAGCCCTCCAACGGTCTGAGGGACAGTGAACTGGCCCCCTGTTTAAAAAGTTTGAGGACCCCTGCCCTAAACAAAGGAGTTCGCTCTCTTGGCTCTACTGGGACTCAGGTTCTTAGGACTCTTGTTGCTCAGGGTGTGCTCCCTTGCATTCCCCTGTGTGGCCTTCAGCCATGTGGACCCCAACATGCAATGGACTAAGGGGCTACAGTTAACTTGATGCTATACTGGACTCTGCTCCAACATGGAAAGGAAACTCTGGGCACTGGTTCTGATTTTAGCTTTACTGAAACGCTAGCTACACTTCTTCTATGATTGGGCTAAGGGAAATGGGACTTTGAAAACACAGGGGTATAATTTTACAGAAAAATAGCTTCCTACTAGATCGAACCTTCTCTTGTGAGTCTCATAAAATTAATTTTCTTGAGATATTGCAAAAACTCCACCCCCAGCAGCAACTGGGGGAGATGAGGCACTCTCTATCCAGCAACAGTTTCTACCTATCACACTTAAGTGCAGAACAAATATTTACTGTGTTGTGTGTGTGGTATGTGAGATTAGATTTTTTTAAATGGCAAGACATTTCATGTATACTGTTTATTTTATTTTTGTTTCTATATGATGTAATAGCTACATCATTATATCTAATATCCTTCCCATGTGGAAAAACTAGTATAATTCTAAGTTGTTTAATGTCTGTAAAGCTTTAATATGTTGAACGGTTAGAAATTCATTTTTCCAATTCTCTTTTTTAATTTTATTTATTTATTTATTTATTTATTTATTTATTTATTTTTATTTATTGCTTAAAGTATTACAAAGGATATTACATATGTGTCCATTTTCCCCCCTGCCCTAGACAGTCCCCTAGCCTCCCCAATCCCCTAGTGTCTTATGTCCATTGGCTATGCTTATATGCATGCATACAAGTCCTTTAGTTGATCTCTTACCCCCCTACCTCCTGTCCCCCAACCCTCCCCGGCCTTCCCGCTGCAGTTTGACAATCTGTTTGAGGCTGCTCTGCCTCTGTATCTATTATTGTTCAAAAGTTTATAATGGTCTCTATTATCCATGAATGAGTGAGATCATGTGGTATTTTTCCTTCATTGACTGGCTTATTTCACTTAGATTAATGCTCTCCAGTTCCATCCATGACGTTGCAAATGGTAAGAGTTCCTTCCTTTTTAGAGCAGCATAGTATTCCATCGTGTACATGTACCACAGTTTTCTAATCCATTCATCTACTGATGGGCACTTAGGCTGTTTACAGATCTTAGCTATGGTGAATTGTGCTGCTATGAACATAGGGGTGCATATATCCTTTCTGATTGGTGTTTCTGGTTTCTTGGGATATATTCCTAGAAGTGGGATCACAGGGTCAAATGGGAGTTCCATTTTCAGTTTTTTGAGTAAACTCCATACTGTCTTCCATAGTGGCTGCACCAGTCTGCATTCCCACCAGCAGTACACAAGTGTTCCTTTTTCTCCACATCCTCTCCAGCACTTGTCGTTTGTTGATTTGTTGATGATAGCCAGTCTGACAGGTGTGAGATGGTACCTCATTGTTGTTTTGATTTGCATCTCTCGGATGATTAGTGACTTTGAGCATGTTTTCATATGTCTCTTGGCTTTCTGAATGTCCTCTTTTGAAAGGTGTCTATTTAGGTCCTTTGCCCATTTTTTGATTGGATTGTTTATCTTCCTTTTGTTAAGTTGTATGAGTTCCCTATAAATTTTGAAGATTAGGCCCTTATCAGATATGAAATTGGCAAATATGTTTTCCCACACAGTGGGTTTTCTCGTTGTTTTGTTGATGGTTTCTTTTGCTGTGCAGAAGCTTTTTATTTTGATGTAGTCCCATTTGTTCATTTTTTTTTAGTTACAGTGCCCTAGGAGCTGTATCAGTGAAGAAATTGCTTCACCATATGTCTGAGATTTTGTTGCCTTTGGATTGTTCTAGAATTTTTATGGTTTCCTGTCGTACATTTAAGTCCTTTATCCATTTTGAGTTTATTTTTGTGTATGGTGTAAGTTGGTGGTCTAGTTTCATTTTCTTGCATATATCTGTCCAATTTTCCCAACACCATTTATTGAAGAGACTATCTTGGCTCCATTGTATGTTCTTGCCTCCTTTGTCAAATATTGAGCATATTGGTTCGGGCCGATTTCTGGGTTCTCTATTCTATTCCATTTATCTATATGCCTATTCTGTGCCAGTACCAGGCAGTTTTGAGAACAGTGGCTTTGAAATACAACTTGATATCTGGTATTGAGATCCTACCTACTTTGTGTTTTTTTTTTTCAGGATTGCTGCAGCTATTCGGGGTCTTTTTTTATTCCAGATGAATTTTTGGAGAGTTCGTTCTAGATCTCTGAAGTATGCCGTTGGTATTTTAATGGGAAGTGCGTTGAATTTATAGATTGCTTTGGGTAGTATGGACATTTTAATGATGTTGATTCTACCAATCCATGAACACGGTATGTTCTTCCATCTGTTTATGTCTTCCTCTATATCTTTTTTCAACGTCCTGTAGTTTTCTGAGTAGAGGTCTTTTACCTCTTTAGTTAAGTTTATTCCTAGGTAGCTTAATTTTTTTGGTGCGATGGTAAACGGGGTTGTTTTTATAATCTCTCTTTCTGAAAGTTCACTATTGGTGTATAGAAATGCCTCAGATTTCTTGGGGTTAATTTTGTGTCCTGCTACATTGCCAAATTCATATATTAAGTCTAGTAGCTTTTTGATGGAGTCTCTAGGGTTTTGTATGTATAATATCATGTCATCTGCAAATAAGGACAGATTTACATCCTCTTTTCCAATTTGGATGCCTTTTATTTCTTCTTCTTGCCGAATTGCAATGGCTAACACTTCCAGTACTATGTTGAACAGGAGTGGTGAGAGGGGGCATCCCTGTCTTGTTCCTGTTCTTAGGAAAAATGGTGTTAGTTTTTGTCCATTGGGTATGATGTTGGCTGTGGGCCTGTCATATATGGCTTTTATTATGTTGAGGTATGATCCTTCTACTCCTGCCTTACTGAGAGTTTTTATCAAAAATGGGTGTTGAATTTTGTCAAATGCTTTTTGTGCATCAATTAATATGACCATGTGGTTTTTTTCTTTCACTTTGTTTATGTGATGTATCACGTTTATTGATTTGCGGATATTGTACCAGGCTTGCATTCCTGGGATAAGTCCTACTTGGTCATGGTGTATGATCTTTCTGATGTACTGCTGGGTCCAATTTGCTAAGATTTTGTTGAGGATTTTGGCATCTATGTTCATGAGGGATATTGGCCTGTAATTCTGTTTCATTGTGTTGTCTTTACCTGGTTTTGGTATTAGGGTGATTCTGGCTTCATAGAATGAGCTTGGAAGTGTTCCTTCCTCTTGAATTTTTTGTAGTAGTCTGAGGAGGATAGGTTTTAGTTCTTCCTTGAATGTTTGGTAAAACTCCCCTGTGAAGCTGTCTGGTCCTGGGCTTTTGATTGATGGAAGCTTTTTGGTGACTGCTTCAATTTCTTCCATAGTCATTGGCCTGTTGAGATTTTTAGATTCTTCCTGATTGAGTTTTGGAATGTTGTATTTTTCTTGGAATTTGTCCTTTTCCTCCATGTTGTCTAGTTGGTTGGAGTAGAGCTGTCCATAGTATTTTTTAACAATCATTTGTATTTCTGTGGGGTCTGTTGTTATTTCGCCTCTATCGTTTCTGATTTTGTTTATTTGGGTCCTCTCTCTTTGCTTCTTGGTGAGTCTGGCTAGAGGTTTGTCAATCTTGTTTATCCTTTCAAAGAACCAGCTCTTGGTTTCATTGATTTTCTGTATTGTTTTTTTGGTCTCTATGTCATTTATTTCTGCTCTAATCTTTATTATCTCCTTCCTTCTGCTCACTCTGGGGTTTTCTTGTTGCTCTCTTTCTAAATCTTTGAGTTGTAGAGTTAGATGATTTACTACCATTTTTTCTTGTTTTTTGAGATAGGCCTGTAGAGCTATAAACTTCCCTCTCAGGACTGCTTTCATTGTGTCCCATAGGTTTTGGATTGTTGTGTTTTCATTGTCATTAGTTTCCAGGATGTTTTTAATTTCTTCTTTGATCTCATTGGTAACCCAATCAATATTTAATAGCATGCTATTCAGCTTCCAGGTGTTTGAGTATTTTGGGTTGTTTTTATTGTAGTTTATTTCTAATATTATGCCATCGTGGTCTGCAAAGATGCTTTTTATGATTTCAATCTTCTGGAATTTGGGGATACTTTGCTTGTGACCCAATATATGGTCTATTTTTGAATATGTGTTATGAGCACTTGAGTAGAATGTATATTCCGTGGCATTGGGTCGAAGGGTTCTGAAGATGTCTATTAAGTCCATCTGATCTATTGAGTCATTTAGGATTGCTTTTTCTTTGCTGATTGTTTGTCTAGAGGACTTATCCAGTGGTGTATTAAAGTCCCCTACTATGATTGTATTGTTGTCGATCTCTCCTTTGATATCTTCCAGGAGTTTTTTTATGAATTTGGGTGCTCCTGCATTGGGTGCATATATGTTTACAAGGGTTATATCATCTTGTTGTATTGATCCCTTTAGTATTATGAAGTGGTCTTCCTTATCTCTTGTTATGGCGTTCACTTTGAGGTCTATTTTGTCCGATATAAGCATTGCTACCCCAGCTTTCTTTTCCTTTCCATTTGCCTGAAAGATATTTTTCCATCCTTTCACTTTCAGTCTGTGTGAGTCCCTTATAATGAGGTGGGTCTCTTGTAGACAGCAGATGTATGGGTCATGTTTTTTTATCCATTCAGCCACTCGATGTCTTTTTTTTGGAGCATTTAGTCCATTTACATTTAAAGTTATTATTGAAAGGTATTTGTTTGTAGCCATTTCTTTTTTGTGTGTGGCTGTTTTCTTTCTGAGATTTTTATTTCTTATTTTTATACCAGTCCCTTTAGCATTCCTTGCATTGCTGGCTTGGTGGTGATAAACTCCCTTAGCCTTTTTTTTTTTTTGTCTCTGAAGCTTCTTATTTCCCCTTCAAGTTTGAATGATAGCCTTGCTGGATAGAGTATTCTTTGATTCAGTCCTTTGCTTTGCATCACTTTGTAAATTTCTGTCCATTCTTTTCTGGCCTGATGTGTTTCTGTTGAGAAATCATTTGACAATCTAATGGTAGATCCCTTGTATGTAACTTTCCATCTGTCTCTTGCAGTCTGTAAGATTCTCTCTTTGTCCTGAACATTTGCCATGGTAATTATGATGTGTGTTGGTGTGGGTCTTTTCGGGTTCACCTTGTTTGGGATTCTCTAGGCTTGTGTGACTTTTTTCTTCCCCACCTCAGGGAAGTTTTCTGATATTATTTCTTCTAATAGGTTTTCTAATCCTTGTTGATCCCTCTGTTGTTCTGGTACCCCTATTATTCGTATATTGTTTCATTTCATGTTGTCCCAAAGCTCCCTTAGGCTCTCCTCCTGTGTTTTAATTTTTTTCTCCAATTGCAGTGCATTTTGGGTGTGTTTTGCTTCCTTGTCTTCTAATTCACTAATTCGGTCCTCCGCTTCTCCTAATCTACTGTTGATACTTTCAATGGTGTTTTTCATTGCATCTATATCACTCTTCGTTTCTTCTTGGGTCTTACTTAAGTTGTTGATTTTTTCATTTGTTTCTTCTAGCTTCTTCCATATGTTATTGATTTTTTCATCTGTTTCTTCTTGTTTCTTGCAGAGGTTGTTGATATTTTCCTCCATCCGGTTTATGCACTCTAGGACCCTTATTCTGAATTCTTTTTCTGTCATGTTGCATGCCTCTGTATTATTTAGCTGCTTTTCTGGAGAGTCCTCCTTCTCTTTCCTTTGGGGGTTTCTTTGTCTACCCATGTTTGATCTCACTGACATATCTAGACGTTGAGTCGTTCAGTGGTTGCTCCCTTGGTGGCAGTGACTCCTTGGTCTGTGGTTGCTCTTCGGGCGGTTGAGGTAGCAGCTGCTCTTCAGTTGGCAGCAGCTCCTCTGGTGGGTGCTGTTCACAGCTGTGGTGACTCTTCTGGCTGGTGGGGCGAGGTTTTACGTACAGCTGCTGTTCCTCAGCAGAGGGTGTGGTGCTCAGGAGGTTGCTGTTGCTTGGATCTGCTGAGCAGGCAGCCTTGGTGTGGTGGTGGGGTAGGCGCCAGTCCTGGTCCGAGCTCCTCATCCACTAACCATACGACCTCAGGAAACCAGGCCTCCATTTCCCAATCATCATGGCGCTGTTTAGCCTTCAATTTTCCTGACTACCACAAGGATTGACTCAATCTACGAGGCTCCACCGGGCCATTTTCCATTTTTCCATTTCTTGATTGTTAATATTGTTCTAATTCAAGCATACCAAGTACAAAGTGTAATTTTGTCAGATTGTTGCTTTCATTGAATTTGGCCATTCCTTACAATGACTGGCCTGGCATTACTTAATTGAAGTTTACACTAATGCAAATACATAATAGTATTCAAGAAGAAAAAAGATTGGTGACCACATTTTTAGGCTCAGCACAAATGAATAAAACATATCTCACCTACACCATACCATAATGTACTTTTTAAGCAATAGATTTCTATGTTTTCTTCTCTGTGGTACTCCTGTTGTTGAGAAAGCTGTGCTGATGTCAATAAGCTTTTGAATGGCACTGAAATGAGTCATATTTACTATAGGGTTTACCATATTGCCTTTTACATGTCACTGGCTTATATTTAGAATGGTAATTTTTCTAGGGTGGTCAAGGGAGCCAGCCACTTTAGCTAAAACCCCTGTGTGTTGTCACACAAAAGCAGAAAATGGATTCAGACTGAATATTTCCTAATTAACTTCCAAAGACTGACAGCAAAGATTAGTGAAATATTGTCAGCATTGACTTAACACTCTTTCTAATAAACAAATAAAATAGTATCAAATTGTAACCTTTATTGAAGTACTGAGGACTAAAGACTTTGATGTAGGATGTTTAGGTTATCTGCAAAAAATACATTATTCTTCTATCAGTATGCTTCTCATGTTAAATCTCTCCAAACACAGTAAAGATTTTAGCTGTTTCTTAAAGATGCTGAAGCATAGTAACCTCTGTTTTGTAAAAACTGCTGTTTGAAATTTCCACTAGATATAGAAGTTTCTTTGTTCTGTGAAGTAATTCTGCTATCATTGGCTTCTGTAAAAAATGCTCGCTCTAATAATAGGGAAAATAAGCTTAACTGTCTGACCTTGCAAGACGCTCCGCTGCCATCCCTAGCTATCCCCATACCAGGTGTCTTTTCGTTATCTGTACTCAAGGATACTGAACTGCACTCAAGGCTACAGGCTTCCTGCGAGATATCTGCTTAGCATACATAGGGCTCTTAAAATCTTGCAAAAGGGACCAGAAGTCCCATATTTAGGAGACAAAGACATTAGAAATGTATAAAGGGAAAACTTCCTCCATGATTGCTTGGCTCAGACTCTGGAAACAATATCCCTCTGAGCCCACTGGAGTAATAAAGACCCTTAATTAATTTGGCTTATTGAGGCATCTTATGTTCAGCTCGCTGATTTACAATATAACAATGCAACACAGATTCTATCAAGACCTATTTCTGTACTTCAGGCCCTTCCTTTACTCTCATACTGCTAAGAGTTGGTGAGCAAAGAGAAAATTTTTGGTCCCCACCTGAGATTTTCAGATATTTGCACCTAAGATAAATCACTTGCAGTCCAGGTCATGGTCCTCCACTCTCTAGGCACAGAAAAGTTACCTTATAATTTAATTGTGGAATAATCTAGTTTAGGAAAACCAATTAACTTATTAAAATTCAGATTCCTCTAAGTTACATGGTTGATTTGTCATCTGGTATGCACATTACCAAAGAAATGAACACAACAACCAGAGCAAAGAGTGTTGGAAAGCCATGTGGGATATTTCATTCAAATTGTGTAATAAGCTTGAACATTTTTCCTGCTCTAATTCTACACTTTTTAGTGATTGAAAATTGAAACAATACTCCCCCCTCAATCAATGTTGACCTGTCTTTGTATTATTCTTTTCTACATTCTATGACAATTGCTTCCCTTAAGTTATATCATAAGGATTCATTATAGCACATTAAATCCGAGTTAAGTAGACCTAAATTTAAGACATACATCCAATACTTTACATCTGTGTGCTCTTAAGCAATTTTCTTAGCCTCTCTAAGTCTACCTTTTCCATCTATCAGTTGAGGAAGATACCTATTTCATAGAGTTCTTTTGAGGTGTAACTAGAATCTAGATCATTCATGTAAAGTCCCTAGCATGTAGTAAGTGTTCAAAAGTGACAACTGTTAATATTATATTTGTATTGTTGTTCAAGAATGAAATTTGATTTTCTCCCCATTAAACTGGGCATTCTTTTTTCTTCCGATGATGAAATAGTAAAAGTATGCACAGACAGTACTTCATAGCTAGGAGTATTATTTTCATTTATAAACTATGTACATGGTAGGCAAGACACCATCATAAGATGTCAACTTCTAAAATTAAAATAAAAATGTAGGTAAAATTACTACCTTACTTTACTCATGGAACCTAAAGTTTAGAGACATTCATAAAACTTGACAAAAAATTTAGTAAGAGATGAAGTATTCCAACAGATATGATCACAAAGCAAATTCCTTTAAAATAAGTTTTGGGGTTTTCTTTCCTGTAATTTAAAAAATAAGTGAAATATTTTCATGTTGAACAAAAAATATCCCCAAATTGGATGGTTAAAAGCTTTGGATAAGCAAGAGGAATTAAGATAATGACCGAGTTTGTTGCTTGCTAGATATTACAGACTTAAGAATGTTTTACAGCACTTAGACACTGAAATAATCCTTAATTTTATTTGTGTTTAATCCTTGGATGCCTTTTAGTATTTTCTTTGCTGGGACTGTCATGCCCTTATGTTGACTAGTTTCCTTTCCAACATCTCTAATTCTCTGCTTAGCCTTCATAAAATGCACGGGGGAGAGAGAGAGAGAGAGAGAGAGAGAGAGAGAGAGAGAGAGAGAGAGAGAGAGAGAGAATGAATCATTTACAGCCATCATATGAGAAACATTTTTAATGTCCTCTAAAAAAGCTTATCTTCTCCTATGTCTTTAATTGTTCTTAATAGAAACAATATATAACAATGTCATACAAAACTTAGCCCAGAAATAAACCCACGCCTTTATAGTCAATTGATATTTGACAAAGAAGACAAGAGCATACAATGAAGACAGTCTCTTCAAACTAAATGGTGTTGGGAAAGTTGGACAGATACATGCAAAACATGAAACTAGACCACCAACTCATACCATACACAAGACTAAACTAAAAATGAATAAAATACTTAAATGTAAGTCAGAAAACCATAAAATTCTATGAAGAAAAACATAGGCAATAAAATATCAGACATCTCTCAGAATAACATTTTTGGTAATATGTCTCTAAGGGCAAGGGAAACTGGAAAAAAAATTAAATAAATGGGACTACATCAAACTAAAAAGCTCTGCATAGCAAAATAAACCATCAACAAAATGAAAAGGAAACCTATTGGTGGGAGAACATAATTGCCAATGATTCATCTGATAAGGGGTTAATATCCAAAATATATATGAAGAACTTATGCAATTCAACACCAGAAAGACAATCCAATTAAAAATGTGTCAAGGACCTGAATAGAGACTGCTCAGAAGATAACATAGAGGTCGCCAAAGACATATGAAAAAAGGCTGAAAGTACCTCAACATCAGGGAGACGTAAATTAAAACTAAAATCAGGTATCACCTCACACCTGTCAGAATGGCTACTATCAATAAAGCAATAAACAATAAGTGCTGATGAGGATATGGAGAAAAAGGAACCGTACTGCACTAGGTGGGAATGCAGACAGGTGCAGGCACTGTGGAAAATACTATGAAGTTTCCTCCAAAAATTAAACATGGAACTGCCTTTGACCCAGCAATCCTTCTACTGGGAATAAATCCTAAGAATCCTGAAACACCAATCAGAAAGAATATATGCAGCCTTATGTTCATAGCAGCATTATTTACAACTAGGGCACGGTGCACAAAATTTGTGCACTGGAATGGGTCTCTCAGCCCTGCCTGCGCCCTCTCCCAGTCCGGAACCCATTGCGCCGTACTGCCCGCCAGCTTGCTGCTCCTTACCATTTGGTTTGCTGCTTCTTACCACTTGGCTCACTGCTCCTTAGCATCGCTGCGGAGTAAGGAGAGGCTCCCACCTCCGCAGGTGCACTCAACAGCTGTAAGTCCAGCTTCTGGGTGAGCAATGCTCCCCCTGTGGGAGCACACTGACCACCAGGGGGCAGCTCCTACATTGAGCGTCTGCCCCTTGGTGGTCAGTGCGCATCATAGTGACCGGTCATTGCGGTCGTTCTCCTGTAATGGTTGCTTAGGTTTTTATTATACAGACTAGAGGCCCAGTGCACAAAAATTTGTGCACTCAGGGGGAAGGACGGGGTCCCTCAGCCCAGCCTGTGCCCTCTCGCAGTCTGGGACCCCTCAGGAGATAACGACCTGCTGGCTTAGGCCTGCTCCCCGGGTGGCAGAGGGCAGGCCCAATCCCTTGGTGCAGCCCCTGGTCGGGCTCAGAGCAGGGCCGATTGGGGAGTTGGGGCGCCGTCCCCTGTCATGCACAGAGCAGGGCAGATCTGGAGGTTGCGATGCCAACCTCAGTCACGCTCAGGGTAGGACCGATTGGGGGATTGGGGCACCGCCCCCTGTCACACTCAAGGCAGGGTCGATGGTGAGGTTGCGGCGCCACCCCAAGTCACACACAGAGCAGGGCCAATCAGGGGGTTGGAGCGCTGCCCTCTGTCACTCACAGAGCAGGGCCCATCAGGGGGGTTGGGGTTCTGTACCCTGTCATGCACAGAGCAGGGCGAATCAGGGGGTTGGGGCGCCGCACCCTGTCACACTCAGGGCAGGGCCGATGGGGAGGTTATGGCTCTACCCCGTCACACACAGAGCAGGGCCCGTGGGGGGCGGTTGGGGCGTTGCCCTCTATCACCCACAGAGCAGGGTCGATCAGGGGGTTGGGGCACTGCAGCCTGTCACACACAGAGCCGCAGGGCAATCAGGGGGTTGGGGAGCTCCCCCCATTAAGCACAGAGCAGGGCTGATCAGGGGGTTGTGGTGCCTTCCCCTGTCACGAACAGAGCAGGGCCAATAGGGAGGTTGTGACCCCGCCCCCTGTCACACACACAGCCGCAGGGCGATCAGGGGGTTTGGGCGCTGCCCCCTGTCACACTGATCCTGGTGCTGGGAGGCCTTGCGGCTCCGCTGATCCCGGTGCTGGGTGGCATATTAACCTTTTACTATATAGGATAGAGTCCTGGTGCACGGGGGGGGAGGGGGCGGCTGGTTTGCTCTGAAGGGTGTCCTGGATCAGGGTGGGGGTTCCCACTGGGGTGCCTGGCCAGCCGGGGTGAGGGGATGATGGCTGTTTGCAGCTGGTCACACGCCCTTTAGGGTGGGGGGCCCCACTGGGGTGCCTGGCTAGTCTGGGTGAGGTGCTGAGGACTGTTTTCAGGCTGGCAGGTGACTGAAGCTCCCAACCGCTCCTTTTTTTGTTTTTATTAAATTCTAGGCCAGCTTTAGCTCTGAGGCTCCAGCTCTTAGGCCTCCACTGCTGAAAGCAGGTTTCTGGCCTTTGTGTACATTCTGTATTTGAAACAATGTTGCGATCCTGCTGGCTGAAGCCTGGTGACTAAAGCAGGTTTCTGGGGTTTTGTTTAGCTTCTATATTCGTTACATAGTTGCTTAGAGTTGCAGCTCAGAGGCCGGCAGCGGCAGGCGGGGAACGTTCGAGTCCTCTGTCACTGAAGCAAGCAAGCCCCATGTTCGCTTCCAGCTGCCTGGCTGCCGGGCACCTTCTTGGCTGGCAGTTAATTTGCATATTGCCCTGATTAGCCAATGGGAAGGGTATTGGTCGTACGCTAATTACCATGTTTCTCTTTTATTAGATAGGATAGCTAAGATTTGGAAACAGCCCAAGTGCTCATCAAGCTGTTTATATGTTTATACAATGGATTCCTATATGGCCACAAAAAAGAAAGAATCCTTACCCTTTGCAACAGCATGGATGGACCTAAAGATTATTATGCTAAGTAAAATAAACCACTCAGAAAGACACAAATATCACATAATCTCATTTATATGTGGAATCTATGGAAAAAATTAACTGACAAACAAAATAGTCCAGAGGCATGGATACATGGAACAAACTGACGAATGTCAAAAGGGGTGGGAAGACTGGATAAAGGAAGGTGAAGGGATTAACTAAAGATTGTATATGCACACCCCATGGATACAGACAATAGTGTGCTGAGGCCAAGGGAGGGGAGGGGAGTGTCTTGGTGGAAAAGGGCAAAGGGAGGGGATGGGGGACCTCTGCAATAGTGTCAATAATAAAATAATAAGTCATGATAAAAAGGAAAAAAGAAATATGAAAAAAGTCTCCACATACAACCTTTCAAAATGAATGTACAGTTTTTGAAATATAAAATACCAAGCAAAATAGAGATAGATTCATTGATAGAGAACAGGCAGACACCTCAAGGGAGAAATATAGGGGGTAGGGATTGAGCAAAAAAGAAAAAAAGAGAGAGAGAGACAACTCATGGCCATGAACAACACTGTGGTGATTGTGGGGGGCGGGGAGCAGGGGGTGGGAGAAGGTGGAAGAGGACATAGAGGGGATAAACAGTGATGGAAAGAAATAAATATTAAAAAAAACCAGAAACATGACAAGATCAGTAATTATAGTGGGTGATTTTTGAATATAAGAAAGATGTTTTTCATTTAAAAAATATGAACTATCTTAAACCTGTACCTAATAAAGTTTTCAATTTTGTTATAAAAAATCTTAATGCATAAATAAGTAGCAAATACACAAAACTTCTGAGAAAAAATAAAGAGAAAGAATGAATGTGAGAGAGAGAGAATAAAGATTATTAGGAATAAAAAGGAGACAAAGGTTTAAGAATGACTTAACACAATGGAATACTATGCAGCTGTAAAAAACAGGGATCTCTTACCCTTTGGGACTGCATGGATGGAACTTAAGACTATTTTGCTAAGTAAAATAAGCTAATTTGAGAAAGACAACTAACACATGATCTCACTTATTTGTAAAATCTAACAAACAAAATGAATTGACCAACAAAATAAGACCTGAAGTGTGAAGAGTTGGAACAGACTGACATACGTTGATGTGGGGATTGAAGGGACAAGAAGAGATTAACTAAAGAATTTATATACTTATATGCATAGCCCATGGACACAGGCAATATGGGGGTGAACACATGGGGAGATGACTAGGGGTTGGGAGGAGGGAGCAAAGTGGGGGCACAATGGGAGACATCTGTAATAGTATCAACAATAATCCTATCTAATAAAAGAGAAACATGGTAATTAGCCATACATCCGCTACCCCTCCCATTGGCTAATAAGGGCAATATGCAAATTAATTGCCAGCCAAGATGGCGGCCGGCAGCCAGGCCGCTGGAAGTGAACATGAGGCTTGCTTGCTTCAGTGACGCAGGACTCCAACGTTCCCCGCCTGCTGCTGCCGTCCTCTGAGCTTACAGTTTGAAACATTGTTTTAAATATAGAATCTAAACAAAACCCCAGAACCTGCTTTCAGCCAGCCGGGATCTCAGAGCTGGAGTTGAAACAGTGTTTCGATTATAGAACACAAACAATCCAGATACCTGCTTTCAGCAGCCAAGCCTCAGAACTAAAGCTGGCCCAGAATAAAAAAAAAAAGAAAAAAAGGAACGGTTGGGAGCTTCAGTCACCCCCAGCCTGAAAACGGCCCTCAGCACCTCACCCAGACTAGCCAGGCACCCCAGTGGGGACCCCCACCCTAAAGGGCGTGTGATTAGCTGCAAACAGCCATCAACCCCTCACCCAGGCTGGCCAGGCACCCCAGTGGGGACCCCAACCCTGATCCAGGACACCCTTCAGGGCAAATCAGCCGGCCCCCACCCGGGCACCAGGCCTCTATCCTATATAGTAAAAGGGTAATATGCCACCCAGCACCGGGATCAGGAGAGCGGCGAGGCCTCCTGGCACCAGGATCGGCATGACAGGGGGCAGCACCCAAACCGTCTGATCGCCCTGCGGCTGTGTGTGTGACAGGGGGCGGGGCCACAACCTCCCTATTGGCCCTGCTCTGTTCATGACAGGGGAAGGCACCACAACCCCCTGATCAGCCCTGCTCTGTGCCTAATGGGGGGAGCTCCCCAACCCCCTGATCGCCCTGCGGCTCTGTGTGTGACAGGGTGCGGCGCCACAACCCCCCCGCCCCCCACAGGCCCTGCTCTGTGTGTGACAGGGGCAGTGCCCCAACTCCCCTATCAGCCCTATTCTGTGAGTGATGGGGGGGAGCTCCTCAACCCCCTGATCGGCCCTGCTCTGTGCGTGACAGGGGGGAGCTCCCCAACCCCCTGATTCACCCTGCTCTGTGAGTGACAGGGGGCAGCACCCCAACCTCCTGATTGGCCCTGCTCTGTCCATGACAGCGGGTGGCACCGCAACCTCCCCATCGACCCTGCCTTGAGTGTGACAAGGGGCGGTGCCCCAACCCTCCAATCGGCCCAACCCTGAGCATGCCTGAGGGTGGCATCGCAACCTCCCGATCCGCCCTGCTCTGTGCATGACAGGGGGTGGCGCCCCAACTCCCCAATCAGCCCTGCTCTGAGCCCGACCAGGGGCTGCACCTAGGGATTGGGCCTGCCCTCTGCCACCCGGGGAGCAGGCCTAAGCCAGCAGGTCGTTATCTCCTGAGGGGTCCCAGACTGCGAGAGGGCACAGGCCGGGCTGAGGGACCTCCTCTCCCCCCCGAGTGCCCAAACTTTTATGCACCGGGCCTCTAGTTTATACTAATAAAAGGGTAATATGCTAATTAGACTGGAAGGCCTTCCAGGAGACTTTCTGGACGTTCTTCTGGACAAAGCTATGGTGGCAGGGCCAAGGTAGAGGTGGTTAGGGGCCAAGAGGGGAGGGCAGTTGTGGGTGATCAGGCTGGTGGGGGGGGCCATTGGGGGTGATCAGGTCAGCCAGGGGATGGGCAGTCGGGGGCGAGCAGGCCAGCAGGGGGGGCAGTTGGGGGCAAGCAGGCTGGCAGGGGGGACAGTTGGGGGTGAGCAGGCTGGCAGGGGGAGCAGTTGGGGGCGAGCAGGCCGACAGACAGAGTGTTTAGGGGCAATCAGGCAGGCAGGCAGGTGAGCGGTTTGGAGCCAGCAGTCCTGGATTGCGAGAGGGATGTCTGACTGCCGGCAGTCAGACATCCCCTAAGGGTTTCCAGATTGGAGAGGGTGCAGGCCAGGCTGAAGGACACCCCCTCCCCCCATGCATGAATTTCGTGCACTGGGCCACTAGCATCTATCTATCTATGTATCTATATTTAAAATGAAAAAATAAAAAAGATTTTGAAAAATCCTGAAGAGGTTCAAGATAGTAGTGGAAGAGGTGGATTTTGCTCTCAGTTCTTCCTCCCAGAACAAAAATGGAAATTACAACTAAATTGGGGAACAATCACCCTGAATTATCAACTAAAGTCTCCATCTGAAGGGGAGATTTTTTTAAAACTTTAATTAACTTACTTATTTTTAAAATCTTTATTATTGAAAGAGTTACATAGTTTCACTTTCTCCCCACATCAACATCCTCCAGCCCACCCCCACCTCCCACCCCAGGCCCTTGCCACCCCACTCTCTGCATCCATGGGTTATGCATATATGCATACAAGTCTTTGGTTGATTACCTCCAAGCCACCCACACTCCCCCACCTTCCCTCCGAGATTCTGCACTCAGCTCTATGCTTCCATGTTTCTGGATCCACTTCATTCATCAATTTATTTTGTTAATTAGATTCCACATATGAGTGAGATCATGTGGTACTTATCTTTCTCTGATGGACTTATTTCACTTAGCATGATACTCTGTAGGTCCCTCTATGCTGTCTCAAAGGGTAAGAGATTCTACTTTTTTACTGCTGAATAGTACTCCATGGTATAAATGTACCACAGCTTTTTTATCCACTCATCTATGGATGGGCACTTGGACTGTTTCCAAATCTTAGCTATTATAAATTGTGCCGCTATGAACATAGGGGTGCATACATTTTTCTGATTGCTGTTTCAGGTTTTTTAGGATATATTCCTAGACATGGGATCACTGGGTCAAATGGCAGTTCCATATTTAATTTTTTGAGGAAACTCCTTACTGTTTTCCATAATGGCTGCAGTAGAGTCCAGGAAGCACAGAGAGTCTCAAACAAGATGACTCCAAAAAGGCTCACACCAACACACATCATGATGAAAACACCAAAGGTTAATGACAGGGAGAATACAAAAGATCAATGAAACCAATAGCTGATTATTGAAAAGATAATTAAGATTGATGAACTTTTGGCCAGACTTTTCAAGAAACAAAGAGAGGGGTCCAAAATATATAAAAAGAGAGGCCCAGAAAGAAAAGAGAAGTAACAACTGACACTACAGAAATACAAAAGATTTTAAGAAAATACTATGAACAACTACATGCTAACAAATTGAACAACTTGGGAGAAACGGCCAAAAATCTTAGAAAAATACAAGCTTTTAAACTCAGTCAGGAAGAATCAGAAAACCTGAAGAGGCCAATAATAACTAATGAAATTGAAACAACAATAAAAAAAATAAATAAAACACCCAGCAAACAAAAGCTCTGGTCTGGACAGTTTCACAGGGTAGTTTTACCAAACATTCAAAGAAAAACTAACAACTGTCCTCCTCAAAATGTTCAAGATGAAGTAAGACTTCCAAGCTATTTTTATAAGGCTAGGATTATCCTAATTCCAAAACCAGATAAAGACATTACGAAGAAATAAAATTACAACTCAATATCCCTGATGAACACAGATGCTATAATACCCAACAAATTGTTAGCAAATCAAATCCAGAAATAAATAAAAAATATCATACACCATGAGCATGTGGTATTTTTTCTTGGGGTGAATGACTGGGCTGGTATAATATTCCCAAATCAATAAACATGATATATCATATAAACAAAATGAAGGACAAAAATCACATGATCATATCAATAGATGCAGGAAAATCATTCGACAAAATCCAGCACCCACTTATGATAAAAACTCTCACCAAAGTGTGAATAAAGGGATCAGACCTGAACATAACAAAGGCCATATATGACAAACCTACAGCCAACATCATACCTAATGGCCAAAACCTAAAAGTGTTTCCAAGATCAGGAACAAAACAGGGATTTCCACTTTCACCACTCTTATTTAACACTAGTGTCCCAGTGCATGGATTCGTGCACATTGAAAGGAAATTAATTAAAATAAATATTTTAATATCGCTATTCGCTCTTTCTCTATAATAGAAGTGTCAACCAAATTCATGATCGACAATGACAGATCGAAACACACACGTGCGATTGGCGTCAGCGAGAGCTTTATATATATCGCACATGCACGAGTCAGTTTAGCCTTTTAAATATATAGATAAACTTGCTTAATTAAACCTGCTTTCTGATTTAGCTATACTTTTTACAGCCCAGTGAAGCACCCCAACTTCTCTTTCAGGTAACTGTCAGCAACAGAGTAGTAAATATTACCATGAAGCAGATTATTATTGTAGATCACACAGGTAGAACAAAGAGTAAAATATTTAACTGCAGCAGTGTTTGACTATATTCTTCGCAGTGAGAAAACCTGAAGTCATTTTCAAGTTCCACCATTTCTTACTTCTTTTCAGTTGGGTCAAGTTTCTAAACTTTCTAAATCACTGTTTTCTGGCTAAGGAAAAAAAAAAAAAAGATTCTACCGAGTCTCCTATCTACCTACTCCAGGATTTCTGTGAGGATCAAATGAGATGAGGTACATGAAAATGCTTCACAAACATTTGGTTAAACTGTGAACTGTTTGCACCTGGCTATAAAGCAAGTCATGTTCCTGGGCTGAAGGAACTCCAAGGAGGCTAGTCGTTAGGGAGAGGAAGCTGGGCATTGCTATGTGACATCATTACCTGGAGCCCCCAGTGACTGTTTCTGGGCTGAGCTGTGGGCTGCATTTTGCGCCATGGGGTCTTGGTAGCATTGGCTGCGATTTGGTGGGGTGTTGCTCTGGGGTGGTTGTGGGGCCTGTGTCCCACCTGGCCGAGTGTTGGTTTGTTGGTGCCAGGTTGTGGTGCCGTTTATTTTTAAATGGCCAGTGTGCATCATGTCAACTCCTGCGTTGAGCATCTGCCCTTTTGTGGTCAGTGCACGTCATAGCTACCAGTCAGATGGATGGACACATAGCCTTTCATATATATAGATACTGCTGGAAGTCTTAGGCACAGCAATCAAACAAGAAGAAAAATAAAAGGCATCCTAATTGGAAAGGAGGACGTAAAACTGTAATTATTCACAGATGGCATAATATATTGTACATAGAATACCTTAAAGCTTCCACAAAACACTGGTAGATTTAATAAATGAATTCAGCATAGTAGCAAGATACAAAATTAACATCCAGAAATCAATGACATTTTTAGAAACCAAGAATGAACTCTCTGAAAGAAAAACAAAAAAAACAAAAAACAAACAACAAAAAAACACAAAAAAAATCAATCCCATTTACCATTGCAACAAAAAAATGTAAGATACCTGGAATAAACTTAACCAAGGAGGTAAGAGACCTGTACTCTGGGAACTATAGGACACTGAAAAAGAAAATAGAGGAAGATACTAACAAGAACAAGCAGAGATCCAAGATGGTGTCAGATTAGGTGGAAGCTACACTCACCTCCTCTTAGGACCAAACTGAAATTACAACAACTAAAGTATAGAAAAATCATCTTGAACAACCAACTGAAAACTAGCTGGAAAGAAGTCTTATAACAAAAGGCTTACAGAGGAGGCTACATTGATACTAATGGGAGGTGTGGATGTGTGAGAGGGATGGATGGGCACTCAAAGGAAGCAGCTGAAGTTCCAGAGGGTTTCCCCTGAAAGTGTAGGGTCTAAACCCCAATCCAGGCTCCCAACCCCAGAACACCAGAACCTAGAAAGATGCTCACATAACATCTGGTTGTGAAAAACAGTGAGGTTTCTGTCCACCAGGGAGAGATGACTAGAAAGGCAGGCACCCGCTTAAAGGGCCAATGCAGAAAATTTTGTTTGCAGCTACTCATGCTGGGCTCTAGCACAGGGAGGGCAGAGCACATTAGAGCTATATAAGGAGAGTCTGAGGTTGGTGGCTCTGGGGAAAGAGGTAAGAGTTCAGCCTCCCGGATTCATATGGTAAGCCATTCCTGTATACTGCAGAAGTTATCTTTCTCATACAGAATATTCCCCTCCAGGCAGCATCAGACTGAGTGGAAGCAATACTCCCCCACTCATTGGAATCTCTCTCGTCCCACCCTGTGGAGCTTATGCCCTGGTTTGGAATTCAGCCAGAAGCTCTTTAAGTGACTGAGCCTAACAGATAGCCTGCCGGCAGTTGGATCTCTGGGTGATTTGAGATTTTACTGACCTTCCCCTGGGCCTGGTGCTAATAAAAGCTATCCTTGGTGTGCAGCTTGGGCCTTTACACATGCACCAGGCCCAGCAGAGGGTGAATTGCTGACATCTTCAAACAAGTTGTCCAGGGCTAGTCACAGACTGTGTCTCATATTGGCCTGCACCAGAGTCCCTCAAAAGGCCCAGAATCAATACATCCAGTGGCCACCTTCAGGCAACAGCAGAGCAGTATCCAATAAGCTTTGTAAGCAGCATATACTAGTGCACACAGAGAGGGAGAAATCAGCAGGCACTAAATCCTGCAGAAGTGAATTCCGCTTCATGTGACCAGCATCTGCACAGCAGCTTTCACACTGTGTTGGGGGTTGAGCCTCACTGTCAGCCAGCCTGATGGTTGGTCTCACACATGAATGGGCCAATAGCATTCAAGACTCATTTACAACAGGAAAGCCCACATAATGTGCACAAGGTACATTCTTAGAGCACTCAGTTCAGGTGATCATGTAGACTACACCACTGGGACCCACCTGTTACATAAGGCCACCCTATGAAAACTAGGAATCATTACAGATCTATCTAATACATAGAAACACAAAGATATGGAAAAATGGGGAGACAAAGACACATGTCCCAAATGAAAACAAGAGAATTCTCATGAAGAAGAGCTAAACAAAATAGATGTAAGCAATTTATCAGATATAGTGTTAAGAGTAATGATTATAAGGATGCTCATCAGTATGAAAAAGAACACATAAAAAAGGAGCAGTGAGAAATGAAGAATGCCATATTTGAAATAAAAATATACACTGGAAGAAATAAACAGTAGGGTCGATGAAGCAGAGGAGTGAATAAGTGAATTAGAAGACAAGGTAGAAAAAAATAAATAATCAGAGCAGTAAAAAAGAAAAAGGAATTTTTAAAAATGAGGATAATTTGAGGTACCTTTGGTACAACATAACAATATCTACATCATAGGGGTACCAGACAGAGAACAGGAAGAGCATGGGATTGAGAATCTATTTGAAGAAGCAATCACTGAAAACTGGGGAAGAAAAAAGACACACACAAGTCCAGGAAGTGTAGAGAGTCTCGAATAAGATGAACTCAAAGAGACCCACAACAAGACACATCATAATTAAAATGACCGAAGTTAATAACAAAGAGAGAATCTTAAAAGTCACAAGAGAAAGGTAGTCAGTTACCTACAAGGGAACTCCCCTAAGACTGTCAGCTGATTTCTCAACAGAAACATTTCAGACCAGAAGGGATTGGCATAAAATATTCAAAGTGATGATAAAGAAGGACCTAAAAACAAGGCTACTTTACCCAGTCAGGCTATCATTGAAAATTAAAAGAGAAATAAAGAACTTTCCAGACAAGAAAAAGCTAAAGGGGTTTATTACCAACAAATTAGTATTACAAGAAAAGTTAAAGGGCATGCCAGGTGAAGGAGAAGGAAGAGGAGGAGGAGGAGGAAGTAAAGGAGGAGAAAGAGAAAGAAGAGGAAGAAGGAAGGGAACCATAGTTAAAAAAAATAAAATGGCAATGAATATGTACCTATCAATAATCACTTTAACTGTAAATGGCTTAAGTATTACAATCAAAAGACATAAGATAGCTGAATGGATAAGAAAAAAACAACACCCATGTGTATGCTTGTCTCCAAGGGACACATCTCAGAATGAAAGATTCTGAGGACTGAATAAGTGAATTAGAAGACAAAGTAGAAAAAAATAAACAATATAATAAAGACTAAAATAAAGGGATAGAAAAAGATATTTCCTGCAAATGAAAAGGAAAAATAAATGCTGAGGTAGCAATACTTATATCTGACAACTGAGACTTTAAAACCAAGGCTATATTAAGAGACAAAGAAGGATACTACATAATGATTATGGGGGAAATCCAACAAGAGGATAAAATACTTGTAAACATTTATGTACCCAACATAGGAGCACCTAAATATGTAAAGCAAACTGTGATGGAAATAAAAGGAGAGATTGACAGTAATCCAACTATGGTAGGGAATTTTAACACTACATTGACATTAATAGATAGATTTTCCAGGCATAAAATCAACAAGGAGATGGTGGACTTAAATGGCACACTAGATCAAATGAATGTAATTGATATCTTCAGATCATTTTACCTCAAAGCCACAGAATACACCATCTTTTCCAGTGTCCACAGAATGTTTTCTAGGATAGATCACATGTTAGGTCACATAACAAGTCTTAATAAATTTAAGATGATTGAAATCATATCAAGCATCTTCTCTAACCATACTGTAATGAAACTCGAATAAATCATAAGAAAACTGGAAAACACACAGTAATGTAGAGGTTAAATAACATGTTAATAAATGATGAATGATTTAACAATGAGATCAAGGAAGTTATCAAAAGAAAACTTGGAACAAATGAAAATGAGAATACAACCACCCCAAATCTATGGGACACGGGCCATACAGTCCTAAGAAGGAAATTCATAGAATCACAGGACTTTCTTAAGAACCAAAAAAAAGAGCTCAAACAAACAATCTAATTTTACACTGAAAGGAACTCAAAAAAGAGCAACAAAGTCCAGAGGGAAGCAAAAGCTAAAGGAAAGAAATAATAAAGATCAGAGCAAAACTAAATGAAATAGAGTTTAAAAACACAATACAAGAGATCAATGGAATAAAGAGCTACTTCTTTAAAAAGATAAATATGTTTGAGAAACCTGAAACCAGATTCATAAAAAAAGAGGACTGAAATAATATCAGAAATGAAAGAGGAGAAGTAACAACTGACACCAAAGCAATACAAAGGACTGTAAGAAAATATATAAGCCAACAAATTGGAAAACCTGGGTGAAATTAATAAATTCCTAGAAACATACAATCTTCCAAAATTCAATCAGGAAGAATCAGAGAATCTGAATGGACAGATTACACCTAGTAAAACTGAAGAAGTAATAAAAAAAATCTCCCAAGAAACAAAAGCCTGAACCAGTTAGCATTACAGGTGAATTTTAACAAACATTCAAAGAAGAACTAACACCTATTCTTCTCAAACTATTCCAAAAAATTCAAGAGGAGGGAAGACTCCTAAGCTCATTTTATCAGGCCAGCATTATGCTAATTCCAAACAGGATAAAAACAAAGATAGAAAAGTATAGGCAAACATCCCTGATGAAAATACATGCTAAAATACTCAATAAAATGTTAGCAACCTGAATCAGCAAAACATTAAAAAGAATAATTCAAGTGGGATTTATTCTGGTGATGTGAGATTGGTACAATAGCTATAAAGCAATAAACATCATACACCACATTGTAAACAAAATGAAGGATAAAGACATAATTATATCAATAGATATAAAAAAAGGCATTTGATAAAATTCAGCACCAATCCAATATAAGAAAAGCCTGATAGGCAAATTGCCCCTCTACTGGAGTTCGACTGCTTGACCAGTCGCTGTGACGTGCACGGATCACTAGGGGGCAGACCTCCAACCGGTAGGTTAGCTTGCTGCAGGCGTTGGTGGGCTGGACCGGAAAGTGAGGTGTGAGGTGAAAGCCCTCAGGAAGCTCCCAGGGTTTGGCCCAAGCCCTAGGCGGAGCCCAGTTGGGAGCCAGGAGGGACCAGGTGGTGAGGGAGGCTGATACCCGTGATCCAAGAGCCTGGACTGTGTAGCCTTCTGCAGCCTGTGGCATTTTCAATGTGCAATTTATAATCTTCAGAGCTGCTCCTTTTTATTTGTTAAGCTTCACTAACTACTCCAGGAGAGTGGGTAGCACCATTATGAGGGACGGGCCAGGCACACCTGCTTGAGATCAAGGCGTGGCCTCAGGTTCCCGGGATGCAGCTGAGAGGGGGGTGGGGCTGAGTTGGAGAAATCAAGTCCAAAACTTGAAAGGAGGTGGGAGGTAGTGAGGGGCAGAGGGCGACAGCTGCACAGGGGCCTAGAAAAGCTGCTGGGTGGGGGCAGCCAAGGAGCCTGGTGCCTCTCCCATGGAACAGGCTCCATGTCCCTCCCTCCTCCTCCCCATGACCTGTCATCCCAGCTCTCCTCGGAGGCCCGCCTGGGCTGCCCAGCACAGCTCCGCCCCACTGCACAGCCCCGCCTGCACCGCCTTGTCCGCCCCCTTACAGCCTTTGGGGAGCTCCGCCCTGGAGAAGAAAGGTGGAGGCTGCAGACAGGAGATAGCAGAAAGAGGGGGCAGAGATGGGCTCACCAAGTTAGATGGAGGGGAGGGAAGGAGAGACCCCACAGGACTAGGGACAGAGATGGGCAGGGAAGGAGGGCCATGCGGGACCATCGCCCTTGGTTGAAGTAGAAATCCTGACCCCATTTTACAGACCCCAGCAGAGTGTGTGTGTGGGGAGTGAAGACAAAAGAGCCTGTGAGGGGACTGGATGGATGGAGAGCAGCAACGTTTGAATCATGGCCTATTTATTTTTATTTTCGTTAATACATTACTGTAAGATTCCACACACAGAAACTACTAGGACTGATAAATTAATTCAGTAAAGTAGCAGGATACAAAATAAATATCCAGAAATCAGCTCCATTTTTATACATTAATCATGAACTATCTGGAAGGGAAATATAAAAACAATCACATTCACAATTGTTTAAAAATGAATAAAATACCTAGAACTAAATTTAGTCGAGAATATATATGAGCTGTACTCAGAAGATTATAAGACACTGAACAAAAATTATAAAAGATACATATAGTGGAAACATATACCATGGTCATGGATAAGAAAAATTAACATCACTAAAATGTCCACACTACGCAAAGTAATGTATAGATTCATGCTACCTGATATCAAACTATACTGCAGGGCCATAGTAACTAAAACAGCATGATACTAGCATAAAAATAGGCATAAAGATCAATGGAACCAAATAGAGAACCCAGAAATAAACCAACATTGTTATAATCAGTTAATATTTGACAAAGGAGGAAAAAACATACAATGGGCTAAAGATAGTCTACTCAATAAATGGTGTTGGGAAAATTGGACAGTTACTTGTAAAATATAAAATGAGACCATCTTCTTACACTGTACACAAGAATAAACTAAAATATTAGACTTGAAACAATAAAAACCTAGAAGAAAACATAGACAGTAAAATCTTGGACACTTCTCCTAGCAATATTTTTTTCTGTTATAGCTCCTTGGCCAAGGGAAATAAAAGAAATAAATAAACAACTGGGACAACATCAAACTAAAAAGTCTATGCACAGCAAAGGAAATCATCAACAAAATGAAAAGACAATCCACTGAATGGGAGAACATATTCGCTGATATATCTGATAAAGAGTAAATATCCAAAATTATAAAGAACTTATAAAACTCAACACCAAATAAACAATCATATTAAAAAATGGACAAAGAACCTGAATAGACACTTCTCCAAGGAGGATGTACAGATGGTCAATAGACATATGAGATGATGCACAGCATCACTAATCAGAGAAATGAAAATTAAAACCACAATGTGATATCACCTCATGCCTGTCAGAATGGCTATGATCAATAAATAAGCAAACAAGTTTCTGTGAGGATGTGGAGAAAATGGAACCCTTGTGTACTGTTGGTGGAAATGCAGATTGGTGCAGCAATTGTAGAAAGCAGTATGGAGTTATGTAAAAATATTAAAAATGGAACTGCCTTATACACAGCAATTCCACTTCTGGGTATTTACCCAAAGAAACCCAAAACTCTCATTAAAAAGAATATATGCACCCCTATGTTCATTGCAGCATTATTTATAAGAACCAAGATTTTAAAAAAGCCCAAGTGTTCATCAGTAGATGAGTGGATAAAACAGCAATGATACATTAAAACAATGATATATTAAAACTACTTGGCAGTAAAAAGAAAGAAACTTCTACCCTTTTTGATAGCATGGATGGACCTAGAGAACATTATGCTAAGTGAAATAAGCCAGTCTGAGAAAGCCGAGCACCATATGATTTCACCGTTAGCAAGACTCATCAAGAAACAAAGAGAGAGGACCTAAGCAAGTGAAATCAGAAATGAAAGTGGAGAAGTGACTAGGGACATCACAAAAATACAAAAGATTGTAAGAAATACTGTGGACAACTATATGCCAACAAGTGGGACAATGTGAAAGAAATGAACAAATTCCTGGAAAAAAACAATATCCCAAAACTGAATCAGGAAGAATCAGAAAACCGGAATGTATAATAATAAAAGTGTAACATGCTAATTAGACAGATGTCCTTCCAGACGACCTTCTGGAAGAAGTTGGGGCTGTGAGGGAAGCCTGGGTCCTGGGTGCCAGAGGGAAGCTGGTGCCAGTAGCCTGGGGAAGGAAGGCCTACTCTTTCATGAATTTCATGCATTGGGCCTCTAGCAGTTCAATAACAACTGAAGAAAGAGAAGTAGTAATCAAAAAACTCCCACCAATCAAAGGCCCAAGTCCAAGCAGCTTCACAAGGGAGTTTTACCAAACATTCAAAGGAGAACTAACACCTTATAACTCCTCAACGTCCAAACCCTTTTTAGGAGGCCAGCATTATCCTAATACCAAAACCAGATAAAGACATTACAAAGAAAGAGAATTACAGGCCAATATCCCTGATGAAGATAGGTGCTAAAATCCTCAACAAAATATTAGCAAATCGGATACAGCAATATATTAAAAACATCATACATCATGACCAACTGGGATTTACTGGGATTCTAAGGTTGAAAGGCTGGTACAATATTCTCAAATTAATAAAGGTGATATAGCTCATAAAGAAATTGACAGAAATAATATGATCATATCAATAGATGCAGCAAAAGCATATAATAAAATCCAACACCATTTTGACAAAAACTCTTAGCAAAGTGGGAATAGAGGGAACATATCTCAAAATGATAAAGGTCATATATGAGAAACCTACAGCAAACATCACATTCAATGGGCAAAAACTAAAACCATTTTCCCTAAGAATGGGAACAAAATAAGGATGTCCGCTTTCACCACTCCTATTCAGCATACTACTGGAAGTCCTAGCCATAGCGATTAGACAAGAAGAAATAAAAGGCATCAGAATTGGAAAGGAGGAAGTATGAAATTCTACATAGGAAACCATAAAGACTCCACCAAAAATATACTAGATGTAATCAATGAATTTGACAACGTAGCAGGATACAAAATCAACATCCACAAATTGATGGCTTTTTTATACATCAATAATGAATTCTCAGAAAGAGAAAGTAAACAAGCAATCCATTTACCATTGGAACAAAAAATTAAGATACTTAGGAATAAACTTAACCATGAAGACAAAAGACTTGTACTTGGAAAACTACAGGACATTGAAGAAAGAGATAGAAGAAAATATAAACAAGTGGAAGAATATACCATGTTCATGGATTGATAGAATAAACATCATTAAAATGTTCACACTACCCAAGGAAATCTAAAGATTCAATGCAATCCCTATTAAAATACCAACAGCATATTTCACAGATCTGGAACAAATACTCCAAAAATTTATATGGAATCAAAAAAGACTCCCAATTGCTGCAGCAATCTTGAGAAAGAAAGACAAAGTTTGGAGGAATTATAATACCTGATTTCAAGTTATACTATAAAGCCAGTGTAATAAAAACAGCATGGTACTGGCACAATAACAGACATATAGATCAATAGAACAGAACAGAAATTGACCCAAGGCATTATGCTCAATTAGTATTTGACAAAGGAAGCAAAAGAATACAATGAAGTCAAGACAGGCTCTTGAATAAATGGTGTTGGGAAAGTTGGACAGATACATGCAAAAAATGAAACTAGACCACCAACTTATACCATACAGAAAAATTAACTCAAAATGGATAAAGATTTAAATGTAGTCATGAAACCATAAAAATCCTAGAAGGAACCATAGGCAACAATATCTCAGGCAATATGTTTACAGATATATCTCTTAGGGAAAAGGAACTAAGGAGAAAATAAATAAATGGGACTACATCAAAATAAAAGGCTTCTGCACAGCAAAAGAAACCATCAACAAAATGAAAAGGGAGTCCACTCTATGGGAGAACTTATTTGGCAATGATATATCCGATAAAGGGTTAATATCCAAATAAATAAGGAACTCATACAACTTAACAAAAGGAAGACAAACAATCCAATTTAAAAATCTGCAAAGGACCCAAATAGACACTTCTAAAAAGTGGACATACATATGGGAAGAGACATATGAAAAAATGCTCAAAGTCACTGATCATCAGAGAGATGCAAATTAAAATGACAATGAGGTATCACCTCACACCTGTCAGAATGGCTACCATCAACAAATACACAAAGGACAAGTGCTGGTGAGAATGTGGAGGAAAGGGAACCCTAGTACACTGCTGGTGGGAATGCAGACTGGTGAAGCCATTATGGAAAAAAGTATGGAGTTTTCTCAAAAAATTACATATAAAACAGCCATTTGACCCAGTGATCCCACTTTTAGGAATAGATCTGAAAAAAACGAAACATCAACTGAAAGAATGTATGAACCCCTATGTTCATAGCGGCACAATTTACAATAGCTAAGATTTGGAAACAGCCCAAGTGCCCATCAGTAGATGAGTGAATAAAAAAGGTGTGGTATATTTACACCATGGAATGCTATGCAGTAGTAAAAATGAATATCTTACCCTTTGAGATAGCACGGAGGGACCTGGAAAGCATCATGCTAAGTGAAATAAGTCAGTCAGAGAAAGACAAGTATCACATGATCTCACTCATGTGTAGAATCTAAGTAACAAAATAAACTGATGAATGGAGTGGATCCAAAGACATAGAAGCATGCAATAGAGTGCAGAATCTCGGAGGGAAGGCAGAGGAGTGTGGGTGGGTGTGAGGTAATCAATCTAGGACCTTGTATGCATATATGCATGGTCCAGGGCCACAGACAATGTGGGGGGGGGTGAGGGCCTGGGTCTGGGGGCGTTGGGGGTCAATGTGGAAAAAAGGATGACATATGTAATACTTTCAACAATAAATAATTGTTAAAAAGAAGGCCAAGAGACATATGAAAACATGCTCAGTCACTAATCATCTGAGAGATGCAAATCAAAACGACATTGAGGTACCATCTCATACCTGTCACAATGGCTATCATCAACAAACCAACAAATGACAAGTGCTGGTGAGGATGTAGAGACAAAGGAACCTTCCTGCACTGCTGGTGGAAATGCAGACTGGTGCAGCCACTGTGGAGAACAGTATGGAGTTTTCTCAAAAAGTTAAAAATGGAACTCCCATTTGATCCCACTTCTGGGAATATATCCCAAGAAACTAGAAACACCAATCAGAAAGGATATATGCACCCCATGTTCACAGCAGCACAATTTACCATAGCTAAGATTTGGAAACAGCCTAAGTGCCCATCAGCAGATGAGTGGATTAAAAAACTGTGGTACATTTACACAATGGAATACTATACTGCTGTAAAAAAGAAGGAATTCTTACCATTTGCAACAGCATGGATGGAACTGGAGAGCATTATGCTAAATGAAATAAGCCAGTCAAAGAAAGATAAATACCACATGATCTCACTCACTTGTGGAATATAATGAACATCATAAACTGATGAATAAAAACAGATCCAGAGACAGAGAAGCATTGATCAGACCACCAAACCTCAGAGGGGAGGTAGGGGAGGGTGAGGGTAAGGGGGAGAGATCAACTAAAGGACTTCTATGCATGCATATAAGCCTAACCAATGGATACAGATATCAGGGGGGTGAGGGCTAGATTGTGTGTGTGTGGGGGGAATAGGGGAATAAGGACACATGTGTAATACCTTAATCAATAAAAAATTTAATTAAAAAAATAAAAATTGAACCACCTTTTGACCCAGTGATCCCAGTTCTAGGAATGTATCCTAAGAATTCAAAAACACCAACCAGAAAGAATATATGCACCCCTATGTTCATAGAAGCACAATTTACAATAGCTAAAATCTGGAAACAGCCCAAGTGCCCTACAGTAGATGAGTAAATAAAATGCTGTGGTACATTTACACCATGGAATACTATGAAGCTGTAAAAAAGATGTACCTTTTACCCTTTGAGATAGCATGGAGGGATCTGGAGGATATTAGGCTAAGTGAAATAAGCCAGTCAGAGAAAGACAAATATCCTCTGATCTCATTTGTACGTGGAATCTTGTGAACAAAATAAACTGACAAACAACAGAAGTCCAGAGGCATTTAAGCATGACACAGACTGACAGATTGTAAAGGGAGTGGGAGAGGCAGTATGGGCAATCAACCAAAGAACTTATATGTATAGCCCCTGGACACATAAAATAGTGTGGTGATGGCCTATGTTTGGTTGGAACCTGGGTGGAGGGGGGCAATAAGGGGAAAATGGGGGGCTATCTGTAATACTCTCCACAATAGAGAAAAAAAATAAAAGAACAGAAAAGAAAAAGAAAATATCGCCCTGCAGATTACTTAAATATTACAAAGGAATAAAGGTATTTTAACCAAGGGATGAAAATTAGCGTGTCTAATATCAGGCCAAACATATTAGGTAACTAATTTAATATAAAGTAAAATACACAACATCAGTTATGTAAAATTCTTGCCAAAACAAGTTAATAATCAGTCATATTCAAAATGTAGGCCTTTCTCCTAAACAAGTGATCTAAACTCTTCAAAAATGTCAATACCATGAAATATTATCCAGGCAATAGTTCTACATTAAAAGAAATTGAAAGTGAAGAAACATGATAATAAAAAACAATATATGAGCCTTGACTGGAACATAATTTTGGGGTAACCCTGCAGCTATCTAGGATATCTGTGAGCCAGCTGGGGATTATAAGACACATGATTGTATCAATAATGAATTTTTTGGATGTTGTGCTTTATGTAGAAGGATGTCTTAGCTAATATATGATGTATATTTAGGGGTGAAGTGTTAATAATTCGTGAATCGAGGTGAAGGCTCTAATCATTATAGTATTCTTCAACCTTTTTCTGTAGGTTTGCAATTTTTCAAAATAGAGTTGGGAAAATATTTTAAAAATGAGAAAATGCTAGAACTTACAAATGAACTGAGTAAAATAACAGAATACAAAATTAGTATTTACAAATTAGTTGCATTTTTATACACCAATAATGAAAGAGAAATTAAGAAAACAATCCCATTTACAATTGAACCAAAAATTATAAAATAACTAGGAATAAATTTAACCAAGGAGGTAAAAGATCTGTACTCAGAACCTTATAAAATACTGAAGGAAAAAACTGAAGATACAAATAAATAGACACATATACAGTACTCATGAATAGGAAGAAATAACATAATTAAAATGTCCTATTACCCAAAACAATCTATAGATTCAATGAAATCCCTATCAAAATGTCATTGGAATTTTTCACAGAACTAGAACAGATAATTTTAAAGTTTGTATGGAAACACAAAAGATGCCAAGCAGCCAAAGCAATCTTGAGAAAGAAGAACCAAGTTGGAGGTATCATGCTACCTGATATGAATCTCTACTACAAGCCTTACGAATCAAAACAATATGACACTGGAATAAAAACATAAATCAATGGAATAGAATAGAGAGTTCAGAAATAAATCCACAACTATATGTTAAATTAATCTACAACAAAGGAAGTAAGAATGTACAATGGAGTAAAGATAGCCTCTTTTCTAAATAACCAGTGACCTGGTGCACGAAATTCATGCATGGTAGGGGGGAGGGTTCCACTCAGCCCTTCCTGCACCCTCTCCAATCAGGGACCACTTGGGGGATGTCTGACTGCTGGTTTAGGCCAGATTCCACAGAAATGGGTTCCAAACTGGCAGTTGGACATCCCTCTTGCAATCTGGGACTGCTGGCTCCTAACCACTCACCTGCCTGCCTGCTTGATCACCCCTAACTGCCTCTGCCTGCCTGCCTGATCACCTCTAACCTCTCTGCCTGATTGCCCCTAACTGCCTCTGCCTGCCTGCCTGATTGCCCCTAACTGGCCTCCCCTGCCGGTCTGATCTCGCCCCAACTGCTTCTGCCTACCTGATCACCCCTAACTGCCCTACCCTGCTGGCCTGATCTTGCCCCCAACTGCCATCCCCTGCCTGCCTGCTTGGCCCCAACTGCCCTCCCCTGCTGGCCTGATTTTGCCCCAAACTACCCTCTCTGCTGGCCTGGTTCCCCCCAACGGCCCTCCCCTGCCGGCCTGATCTCACCCCTAACAGCTCTCCCCTGCCAGCCTGATAACCCCTAACTGCCTCTGCCTGTCTGATTGCCCCTAACTGCCCTCCCCTGATGGCCCGATTTCACCTCCAACTGCCCTCTCCTGCCAACCTGATCTTGCCCCCCAACAGCCCTCCCCTGCCAGCCTGATTGCCCACAACTGCCCTCCCATACCAGCCTGATCTTGCCCCCAACTGCCCTCCCTGAGGACCTGATCACCCCTAACTGCCTCTGCCTCGGCCCCCACCACCATGGCTTTGTGTGGAAGGAAGTTGGACATCTGGAAGATGGCCGGTCAACCCGGTCTAATTAGCATATTACCCTTTTATTAGTATAGATAGATTATATAGGGTAGGATTGCTTAAATGGCGGGGGGTGGGGGGGTAGCCTTTTTCAGCAGGAGGAGATGCTCTTGTCAGACAAAAAAAATAATCCCTATATCTGGACTGATAGCCAGCCATATGCACTACACTGCCAAACTGGTCATTAAAAAATTGAACCACTTTCTTACACCTTACACCAAACAGCTGTTGCCCTTAAAACCCCTCCTCAGCCCTCACCTTAGCCAGGGGTGGGCAAACTTTTTGACTCGAGGGCCACAATGGGTTCTTAAACTGGACCGGAGGGCCGGAACAAAAGCATGGATGGAGTGTTTGTGTGAACTAATATAAATTCAAAGTAAACATCATTACATAAAAGGGTACGCTCCTTTTTTTTTTTTTTTTAGTTTTATTCATTTCAAATGGGCTAGATCCGGCCTGCGGGCCATAGTTTGCCCACGGCTGGCTGCCTTAGGTTCTGCCTTCACCGTTCACTTAGATTAGGTTCTGATTTGTCGGTTTCTATGCCAGTCAGCATCAAAAGCTCCACCTCTTAGGCAGCCATTGGCTCCTCACAGTTCACCCAGATTTTGTTCTAATTGGTTGGTTTCTAGGCCAGTCAGTATCTCCTGGTCTATCTTTGGGCCTGATCAGAGAGGTGGGGCTGATCAGCAGCCCTGCAGTAGCCCAAGGGAAAGAGAGGCACAGCTGCTGGCCAAGCCCAGAGAGAAAGAGAGAGGCAAGGGCTGATCAACAGCCACCATGGAGGCTATGGATCAGACGCTGCTTCTCTTTCCAGGCCTCTCTCCAGGCCTGATACAGCCTCCCACAGCAACTGAGCGAGGGGCTGCGACCTCTTGCTGGCTACTTGGGAGCAGGGATGACAGGGATGGAAGTGTGGTAAGAATGTGGGCTGTCTGCCAAGCTCGCTCTCACTCCTCCTGCTACCCTCCCCCTGGACACCAGGGTTCGTTCACCAGGGAAGCCCCTATGCTCAGGTGCCAGGCACCCATGAGGAGCTCACCCTGAACCTGTGCAGCCTCTTCCAGGTAAGCCAGGCTGCAGCCACTGGGACTGCAGGGATCAGTCGGACTCCCATGTGTTCGTGCAGGAGCTGCTCTGTGAGGCCGGCCCACTCAGCACATCTGGCTTCTGTGCAGCGCCACTGGGTGTCTCAGAGGCTCAAGTTGCACCCTGGTCCACGGCGTCCAGCCCCATGGGGACTCGGGCTCTGTGACTCAGTCGAAGGTGGATGTGCAGGGGCTTGGGGGCCCAGGTGCTGTCCAGGTCCCAGAAGTCAGCTGGGACCTGCCCTTCCAAACCAGACGCTCGCGCTTTGATCGCGGCCAGGCCTAGGGACTGCACCCATGTGCAAATTTTGTGCACTGAGCCTCTAGTAAGAAAATAAAGTAAATGAATGAAAAAAACAGAATCAAACTCATAGATATAAAAAGGATGGGAGGATGATGGGGTGAAAAAGAGATTAATATATACAATTTTCCAGTTATAAAAACAGTCACAGGGATGTAATATAAAACATTGGGAATATAGTTAATAATATTGTAATGCTTCTGTATGGTGTCTAATGAGTACTAGACTTATTGGGGTGATCACTTAGTAAGCTATATAAATATCTAATCACTATGTTGTAAACCTGAAATTAATATAATATTGTATGTCTATCATAATTAGAAATGATAAAATATTTAAAAATTAAGTAAACTTGAAAAAATTATATCTCATTTGAAATTATATAAAAAAATAAAATACTTAGGAATAAATTTAACCAAGCAAATAAAAGACCAATCCACTGACACTATAAGACATTAATGAAAGAAATTAAAGAGGATATAAACAAATGGAAAGATAATCTATTGCCATACATTGAAATAATTTATATTGTTAAAGTCCATACTAGTCAATGAAATCTACAGGTTCAATGCAATCCCTATTGAAATTCCAGTGGTATTTTTTCACAGCAATAGAACAAACAATTATAAAATTTGTATGGCATTACAAAAGACACCAAATTGCAAAGCAATATTGAAATAGAAGAACAAAACTAGAGGTGTCATTGTGCCTGAAATAAAACTATACTGCAGAACTATTGTAACAAAATCAGTATGGTACTGGCATAAAAACAGACACATAGACCAATAGGACAGAGTGGAATACTCAGAAATAAACCCACCCATATATGGTCAATTATTTTACAATAAAGTAGCCAAGGATATAGAGTGGGAAAAGGACAGTTTTCAATAAAACAGTGGTGGAAAAACTGGAGAGCTACATGCAAAACAATGAACCTGGACAATTCTTACAGATACACAAGAATGAAGTCAAAATGGATTCAAGACTTGAATGTTATGGCTTGCTATAGCATGGATGGACCTGGAGAATATTAGGTTAAGTGAAATAAGCCAGTTGGAAAAAGGCAAGTACCATATTATTTCACTTGTATGTTGAATCTAATAAACAAATAATTTAACAAAGTAGAGACAGACTCATGGATACAGAAAACAACTGACAGCTGTCACAGGGGAGGGAATTGGGGGCTAGTTGAGAAGGGTGAAGAGATTAAGCAAAAGAAAAAAAAAAGAAAGACTCATGGACACAGAGTCTTTGGTGATTGTCAAAGGGCAGGAGATTGCGGGGAGGTTAGAAGAAGGTAAAAAGAGGATAAACTGTGATGGAAGCAGACTTGACATGAGGTGGTAAACACATAATACAATATACAGATGTTGTACTGTAAATTGTATACCTGAAACCTGTATAATTTTATTAATCAATGTCACCTCAATAAATTCAATAAAAATACATTTTGGAAAAAAAGAGACTTAAATGTAAGACCTGAAACTGTAAAATTCAGAAGAAATCATAGGCAGTAAGCCCTTTGACATGGTCTTGGCAGTGATTTTTTTAATATGACTCCAAAAGTGAAGGCAATAAAAAGTTAAATTTAAAAAATGGGCTTACATTAAACTAAAAACTTCTGCAAAGCAAAGGATACCATCAACAAAATGAAAAAACAACCTATGAAATGGAAGAAAATATTTGCAAATCATATATCTGATAAGAAGTTAATATTGAAAATATACAAAAAACTCATAACTCAATAGCAAAAAAACGCCAAATAATCTGTTTTTAAAAAATGGGCAGAAGATATGAATAGATATTTTATAAAGACGACATACAAATGACTAAGAGGTACATAAAAGAATGCTCAATATCACTAATAATCAGGGTAATTGAAATCAAAATCACAATAAGATATTTCACACATGTTAGAATGTATATTGTCAAAAAGACAAGAAATAGCAAGTACTGGTGAGAATGTGGAGAAGAGGGAACCTGGTACACTGTTGATGGTAATGTAAATTGGTGGAACCACTATGGAAAACGGTATGAAGTTTCTTCAGAAAATTAAAATTGAAACTACCATAAGATTCAGCAATTCTACTTTTTTGGTATTTATTGGAAGAAACAAAACTAACTTGAAAAGATATATATACCTCATGTACACATACTGCAGCATTCTTATTTATTTATTTTTTATTTCAGAGAGGAAGGGAGAAGGAGAGAGAGATAGAAAAATTAATGATGAGAGAGAATCACTGATTGGCTGCCTCCTGCACACCCCACACTACAGATCGAGCCGCAATCCAGGCATATGCCATGACTGGGAATTGAACTGTGAACTCCTGGTTCATAGGTCAATGCTCAACCACTCAGCCATGCTGGCTGGGCTGCAGCATTCTTTACAATAGTCAAGACATGGAAAAAACAGTGTCAATAGATTAAAAAAATGAGGTATAGTCAGAGAAACACAAGTATCACATGATCTCACTCATATGTGGAATCTAATGAACAAAATAAGCTAATAAACAAAATAGATCCAGAGACACAGAAACAATGAATAGAATGAGAAATCTCAGAGGGAAGAGGGGAGGGTGGGTGAAAAGGGATACTATAATATTTTTACCAATAAAGATAAAATATGGCATATATATACAACACAATATTATTTATTCAAAAATAAATAAAAAGGAATCTTGCCAATTGCAGCAACATGCATGGCCCTTGAGGGCATTATTCTACGTGAAATAAGACAAAGAGAAATACCAAATCATCTCACTTGTGTGTGGAATCTAAAGAGAAAAAAAGCTCATAAATACAGAAAAGAGATTTATGGTTACCAGAGGCAGGAGGTAGAGGGTGGGCAAAATGGGTAAAACAAGTTAAAAGACACAAACTTCCCGTTATAAAATAAGTAGGTAATGGAGATATAATATACATCATGGTGACTATAGTTATTAATATTGTTTTACATATTTGAAAGTTGCTAATAGTTGCAAATTATTTAATATTTACTAAATCTAAAAAGTTCTCTCCAGGGAGAATTTTTTTTTAACTATATATGTTGAAGGACATTACCTACACTTATTGTGGTGATCATTTATTTATATATATATATACCAGAAGCCCGGTGCACAAAAAATTTGTGCACTCGCGGGGGGGTGGTCCCTCAGCTCGGCCTGCACCCATTTGCAGTCCAAGACCCCTTAGGGCATGTCCACCTGTCGACTTAGGCCCACTCCCTGGGGGATCAGGCCTAAGCTTGCAGTCAGACATCCTTCTGGCAGCCAGGGAGCCCTTGGGGGATGTCCGACTAAAGGCTTAGGCCCCCAAGAATCGGGCCTAAACTGTTAGTTGGACATTTTTAGTGCTGCCACGGAGGTGGGAGAGGCTCCTGCCACCACCACTGCACTGGCGAGACATGAGCCAGCTTCTGGTTGAGTGGCACTACTCCTCAGCCTGACCTAAATCCTAGAGATTAGTACTTCATTTTACAACTTTTTCTCGGTTTATAGGCAGCAGCAAACTCAGACCACACGGTTAGGTATGCAAGAAATGTTGCTTTCTTTATTGTTTAGTAACCAAACCTAACTTCAACTTCAGCCCCCATTCTGCCAAGTGAAAAAACAAAAACAAAATATTATTTAACTTAGGTTCCCCACCCCCTTCTCTGGAGTTGTACTTCCATGTCAGACAGTTTATATCTCAGGCAGAGGTGCCAAAGAACCGAGCAGGGTCAAGAACATCTGGACCTCAGTCTTCTGTCTGGGCTGGCCCCCACCCAGCTGCCCTTGACCCTCACCTCAGAGCTCAAGTACATGCTGATCCCTGGTATATTCTCCTCATCTGGGCCTTGAGGCCTCTTGAGTCCAATTTGCTCTCTCCCTCCCTCCCTGCCACCTTCTCTCTCTCATACGAAGAGCTATTGGGTTTTCTGGGGTGAGGTCCTCTGACACCTCCTCAGCCCCGTTTCACAGACACCATCTTGGTGCCTTGGTCACGGCCACAAAGCTGTGTGGCTGCTCTCAGACCCTCCGTCTCCTGCTGCCTTAAGGAGTGACTCAGCGAGAGGGGAGGGTCACAGTCCTTTTTACATTGCCGCCAACAAACACTCAGTGTTCCTTCCTTCTAGTTCTCCTTCTCCTCCTCACCCCAGTCCAGGCACGTCTATGTGCAGGGCAGGGGAGGGTGGGAGGCAGGCGTGTCTCTGACCCAGCACACAGGCTTCCAGATCCACTGCTCCCCCAGGAGGCCTTCCATGCTCTGGACCTCGACACCCAGAACCTGCTCCCTCTCAGCTGCAGGTCTTTGCCCGCAGTGGTCAAGTCTGTTTAGAGCAGTGGTTCTCAACCTTGGCTGCACATTAGAATCACCTGGAAATCTTTTTAAAATCCTGATTTCTGGGCCTCATCCTCCGGAAATTCTGTTTCTTTGTTACTAATGTTGTGGCCTCACCCCATAACAAAGAAACAGAATTTCCGGAGGATGAGGCCCAGAAATCAGGATTTTAAAAAGATTTCCAGGAGATTCTAACGTGCAGCCAAGGTTAAGAACCACTGGTTTAGAGGCTTGAAGTCAAGAAGTGCCTCTTTGTTCTCTGCTTTCTGGAGGCGGTCAGCGTGGAACATTCCTGCCCTGGATTGGGGAAGGGTCTTTGGGTGTTAAGAATACCAGGAGGGGGAGCACAGACTCCTCCTAGAGCTCTGAGATGGGAAAGGCAGCACCCCCTCACCTCTAACCCCAGGACGTTTCTTTAGAAGCAGAAGCCTCATCCTGTGCAGGGGCCTGTGCTGGCTGCCTCAGTTTCTCAGAGACAAAGAATTTGATGAACGTCTTTTCCCCACTGCAGTAGCTGCTTCATTTGTTCGTTCTCGCATTTTTCATTTTTCATTAGCTGCTAAATCGCCCCTGTGGCTGCAAACCTGTTGTGCCTGACTCAGCCAGCGGGGGTCTATGGCAGTTGTGCAGGTACAGGGGAAGGGGGAGGGGGGCCCAGCCTGCAGGGAGGGTCAGTGGTGCCTGCCGGGCTGTCTCAGAGGATGTGGCTTAGGTTAGGTCCTGTCCTTTGGCGACTTTAGGAGGGGAAGCCATGTCCTCCGCTCCGCACTTTGACTCAGGGGTGGAAGTTCTCCTTGCTCTCTGGCCTCATAACTCAGTGGATCATGGTGGGATGCGGCAGGCAGGCGGCTTCTGTGGCTGCACATGGGTCCTGGGCCGCAGGCAGAGGGCTTCTGCGGCTGCACACGGGTGCCAGCAGGGGGCTTCTGTGGCTGCACACGGGTGCTGGCCTGTGGCCCGGGACCCGGATTCGGGTCCCGGTTGACAGGCAGGTGGCTTCTGGGGTCGCACACGGGGGCCTGGATGGCGGCTCGCGCCAGCTTGTGCTGTCCCACCCTGCCTGCAGTATGCAAATTAGCCGCCATCTTTGTTGGTGGTTAATTTGCATATCGTGCTGATTAGCCAATGGGAGGTGTAGCGAAGGTTCAGTCAATTACCATGTTTGTCTATTATTAGATAGGATATATATACATATATATATATATATATATACATATATATATATATATTAATATTGAATCATTATGTTGTATTCCTGAAACCAATATAATGCCATACGTCAATTAATATATCAATAAAATATTTTTCTGTACTTTTATTTTTCCCCATATGCATTCTAGAGCAATCATATGGGAAAGAATTTTTTGCAACAAAACAAACTGAAATAAAGTAATTGTTAATTCTATTTTAAACTTTAAAAATTATACCAATCCATACTTTCTTTCAACATTAATAGAAATAGAGGGAGAGGGAAAGGGGGGCTCCACAATCAATTGCCCCACAGAGGGGGGCCCAGGCCAGCCAAGTGATTGCACACCGTTCCTGTCACACGTAGATGGAGGCAACTGGTGGTGGGGTAGGGGGGACAGCACTGCACAGATGGCAAGCAGTGGCAGCAGCGGGGCCAGCTGCTGCCAGCCAGGGAAAAGAAAGCCCCAATAGGCCCTGATTGCTGGCTCGGCCTAGGAACCCTACCTGAGGGGTCTCAGATTGTGAGAGGTTGCAGGCCAGGCTGAGGGACACCCCCCCCCCCCACCACCATGCACGAATTTTATGCACTGGGCCTCTAGTACAATATAATTGTTTATTAAACTAAAAACTAAAGAAACATTTAAAAATATTAGAATAGCTTATACATGTAGGATATTATCTAAGTTTAAGGTAAAAACATCCTGAGTTTCAGATTAAAGTCTTTGGACTCTTATCCAGCTTTTCCTGAACCAAAAGACTCATCATACCAATTTCTTCCTCTTTCATCTACCATGAGGAAAAAAAAATCAGGAGGGAAAAGGAAAATATTCAAGTACTGGAAGTCTTATCTCTTAGTTTATTGCTCTCATTTTTCTCACTAAATTAGTCACTGTCTTTCTTCTTGTTCTCTCTTTCCTCAAAAGAAAGAACAAATGATTCTTGAACAGGGAACATTAGACTCTTTTGTTCCTTTTTCTATTCAGAAGGAAGGATTACCTTGTAAAAACGTATTTCCCTCAGGAAGAGTAGTCTAGGATACCCTTTCCTCTTGGAGGGGGCGCACAGAGATGCCTGTAGAACTTAATTTTCCACATATGTATACCTTTCTAGTTATTCATTTAACAGCTTTGTCTGGTTGGTTTCTTTGAAAAGTGAGTTTGAACACTGATTAATGTTATAAAACATAACCTTTAAAAGCAGCACAAAACAAACAAAAAAAGGAGATTAAACTTATTAAAATAGCTTAAATTCTTCACCATAACATTTTAAAAGTTTAATCAACTAATGGTAGGCGCCAAGGTAAACGAAACTTCACAGAGGGAAAAACCATACGGGTGTAATTCCTGCCCTTTAAAAATATTAGATTGAGGACATCAGGAATGGTGGCATGAGAGAGCACCTTATCTTCTCTCCCTGAAATTTCAACAAGTTAACCAACTATAACTTAACAAAGAAATTGTTGCTCAACACAGTTACACACTTGAGAGACCCTTGCATTGAAAGATTTAAAGGTGGATAACCAGGGATAAATGGGGAGACAAAAGGGAGGAAAGTGCAAACAGCCCACAGATTCAGCCCTGCAGCTGAGAGCTCATGACTCGGCTGGGATAGGGGAGAAAATCAGCAGTAGCAGGCACTTCCTTCAGCTAGAAGTAACAGAGAGATTACAGGGGCCAGCACATCAGGACAAGTGCAGCAGGGTCATGCTCCCAACCACTGTCAGGCTTGCAGTGGTGTTTCAGACAAAGAAATGGAACCACAGAGCTCTGCCACTGCTTGGACTCCAAAAACTCACCTCCCATTGCCCTTGTAATCAGGTCCAGGAGTATATTAACTATAAACCAAGAGATGTTTCCCTCTGTGATTGATCCCCAGGAGGGGCCCTTGAAGTGGGACCCCACAGAGGCCTTGGTGGTCAAGTATGGGAGATCACAGAGGTAAACAATCTTGCAATTCTGAACTATCTACTGCCAAATGGTAGAAAGACCTATTCAGAGAAAGCTACATGCCTAGCCAAAGGAGAATAGCATCCTATCTAATAAAAGAGAAATATGGTACTTAGCTTTACGTCCGCTACCCTTCCCATTCGCTAATCAGGGCGATATGCAAATTAACTGTCAGCCAAGATGGCGGCCGGCAGCCAGGCAGCTTGAAGCTAACAAGAGGCTTGCTTGCTTCAGTGACGGAGGACTCCAACGTTCCCCTCCTGCCTTGCTGGCCTTTGAGCTTGCAGTTTGAAACATTGATACAAATATAGAAGCTAAACAAAACCCCAGAAACCTGCTTTCAGCCAGCCGGGATTTCAGAGCTGGAGTTGAAACAGTGTTTCGATTAGAGAACCCAAACAAACCAGATACCTGCTTTCAGCAGCAGAGGCTTCAGAGCTGGAGCCAGAGCTAAAGCTGGCCCAGAATAAAAAAAAAAGAAAAAAAGGAGCGGTTGGGAGCTTCAGTCACCTGCCAGCCTGAAAACAACCCTCAGCCCCTCACCCAGACAGTCCAGGCACCCCAGTGGGGACCCCCACCCTGATCCAGGACACCCTTCAGGGCAAACCAGCAGGCCCCCACCCATGCACCAGGCATCTATCCTATATAGTAAAAGGGTAATATGCCTCCCGGCACCGGGATCAGCGTGACAGGGGGCAGCACCCAAACCCCCTGATCGCCCTGCGGCTCTGTGTGTGACAGGGGGCGGTGCCCCAACTCCCCTATCAGCCCTACTTTGTGAGTGACAGGGGGGAGCTCCTCAACCCCTGATTGGCCCTGCTCTGTGCGTGACAGAGGGGAGCTCCCCAACCCCCTGATGCGCCCTGCTCTGTTTGTGACAGGGGGCAGCGCCCCAACCCCCTGATTGGCCCTGCTCTGTGCGCAACAGGGTACGGAGCCCCAACCCCCCTGAGTTTGTATATGCTTCAAATAAACTTCCAAATTTTTATTTAAAATCTTTTAGTCCACGAATTTTATTCTTCAAATTTCATAGCACAAGAACCCACTGGAAGAGACAGGAGATTTGACTTTGGGTGATGGGCACACAGTGCAATATATAGATCTTGTAACAGAAACCCACACCTGAAACATATATTTATGTCAACCAGTGTCTGCCCAATAAATGTAATAAAAATATTAAATTAACGAAGACAAATTGTATGATACAGCCAACTTGAAACTTAATCATACCATAAAATCAAGCGTAAAATTAACGTGCATGTGGTATTTTTTACACTGTCATTTTTTTATTTTTTGTCTAGAAATCTGTGCTTAATGTTCATCTGGCTGGAAAGAAGAATACTTTTCAGGTGTATTAGTACTTACCATCATTTTTGTCAGGGATGATTGTAACCCAAGCCCCTTGGAATTCTGATCCAATTCTACCACCCATAGGCATGCTCAGAAGGACATGGAATGTCTCTTCCTCTTCATACAAGGAGTCATCAATCACAACAATCCGACACATTTTCTCATGCTCATGTTTGTCAAAGCGGATGACACTCGTATGGTCCTCAGGCCTGGATATGTAATCAGAATAGGACAGCACTGATGTCGGCACAGTTCCGCTTGCTGTTCCTTGAGGCAGAGAAAATACAAAAAATGTTTTATGTAGAACATATCACAAGGATATTTCAAAAAATAATTTTCACACGCAGCATTTCAATGGTCAATTAATATCTATTAACACCCCTAGAAAGTGCAATAGCACTTCTATACTGTTCTAGTATCACACATTAACTTCACAATGGTATCAAACATATGACAAATATTAAGTTTCAAATGTTTTCTCTATTTTCTGCCAGTGGTCTATTAGAACAACACAATATTACAAAATAATAGCTCCTATTGCGTACTGTGTGCAGATAAAGTACCAAGTGTTTTACGGGCATTGCCTCATTGATCCTCTCAACCATTCTATTCTATTGGGTTTTATGCATTTGGTGATCTAGGCTTATAGGTTAAACTATATAACCCAGAGCTGAAGGCTGATCCTGAAGGCAATAATTTTAATCACTATTCTCTACTACCTGTCAATGCATATACATTAATAGAAATTTTAAAGATCAGCTCAGATATCCACAGCATATATTACTTTTTCTTTTGCATCCTTAGAAAGTCTACTTATTTTCCAGAATATTAATAAATATTAAGTTATATTATGAATATGTTAATGAATATTATGTATTAATGTTAATTATATAAAATCACCTTTCAGAGGATACTTATCCATGAGAAAAAATAATATTCTGAAATTTGATTGCAATGAGTTTCAAACTAGTATGAAATTAATTTTCTTTCATACTACATACTAGTGATTTCTTTGCCTCTTTTTGTTTTGTTTTCTCTTTTAATAATTACTACCGTCTACTTCAGCAGCCTTGAGGGCAAGAATGAAGGACCTTCAATTTCTTATAACCCACAAAGCATTGAACAGTAGAGTAAGCAAACCAAGTGAAAAAAAATATTTTTGTGTAAGAGGCAGCAGAGTCCTTCCAGATCCTCTTAGAGGACAATGGTGAAGAAAGATTTCTGGATAACTGCTTTTTCCCCCTATGGAAATTGTAATTATAAAATATGCTTCTCATGGCATGATGTTATGTTGCCAACATGTTAAAGATGCTTATTTTTATCTTTGGGGGGGGGTGTTTCCAACTACCTTGTTGTGTATAACAGATCACTATCAACTCCTGGCTCACATCTCCACTTCTCCTGATGGGAATGAATAGTTCACCAACATCTTCCTCAATGGAGTATTCAGACTGGGGAATAAATACAGTTGGTTCTAAGGAGAAAACACAATCACAGTTATTGTTTCTCATCGCTGAAACAATTCTATGCAAATTGAAATTTCTCTAATGATTGATTTCCCCCATTGGCTATTCTTTTAGAATAATACAGTGTGAGGAGAAGGAAGAAGCAGAGGGGACAAGTTGTTATACAGCGTGCAGGCCTTGGACTAGTGAATTCTTAACCTAGAAATAAAAGCCAACACTGCCTTTATCTTTATTTTTCCTCAATTAATAAATGCTGTTGACATGCTTCCTTTGAAATCCAACTTTGTTCTTTTGACACTAATCAATACCTTTCAATTAAGTAGTCAAATTTTAGAGTTGGAAGAGACCTACGATGGTATTTTTGCTCACCTCTTACTTTATAGATGAGGAAGCTCAGACTCATAGAGTTGAACTTATTTGTCAAGGAATCTTACTGGTAAGACAAGATTAAAACTGAAATCTTACTAAGTCTACTATATCTGTTCTTCTAACCCCAAATGTGTTCCTTTTAAATAGTTAAAAAATAATAATCCACGGTTCAACACTTGGTTTCTTTATTTGTTTGTTGTTTTTAAAATAGTAGTTCCACCAATCAGAAAGAATATATATATACCCCTATTTTCATAGCAGCATTATTTTCAATAGCTAAGATCTGGAAACAGCCAAAGTGTCCATCAGTAGATGAGTGGATAAAAAAGCTGTGGGACATTTACAGAATGCAATACTATGTAGCTGTAAAAAAAGGATCTCTTACCCTTTGAGACAGCATGGATGGACCTAGAGATTATTATGCTAAGCAAAATAAACCAGGTGGAGAAAGAGAAGTATCATATGATATCACTTATATGTGGAATCTAATGAACAAATAAACTGATAAGCAAAATAGGTCCAGAGACATAGAAGCATGGATCAGGCTGACAGATCTCAGAGGGAAGGGGGGAAGAGGGTGGAAAAAGATTAACCAAAGAACTTATATGCATATATGACTAGCCCATGGGCACACACAATAGTGAAATGAAGGCTGGTGTGGGTGGGAGCTAGGTGGATGGGGGGATAAGGGGTGAAAATAGGGTACATTTGTAATACTCCCAACAATAAAAATAAATTAAAAAATAAAGACAATGAAGTTTGCCTCAAAAAAACTATAGCATTTCCTTTAGAATTCATTAATGTATTCATCAGGCATAAGAAATAAGTTTGTGGTTTATTTCTTCCCCTGAAGAAATAACAATAATAAATAGTATACAACATTATATTTATACTAGTGACTTGGTGCATGGATTTGTGCACATTGAAAGGAAATTAATTAGAAGGTGGCCAGTGGGGCGGGACTGGGTGAGATGGGCCGGACACACCCTGGAGCCAACCTCCTGCAGTCCCTCCCTGGTCAGGTGCACCTGGGGTGTCTGTGGAGTGAGCAGGGTCCCTCTGGCAGGAGGGGTCCTTCAGCCTGGCCTGCAGGGATTGAGTTGAAACTGGCTCTCCGATATCCCCTGAGGGGGTCCCAGAGTACGAGAGAGCACTCTGCAAAGTTGCTGTGTTGAGTGTCTGCTCCCAGTGTGCATCATACCTACCAGCCAGTCAGCTGGTTGGCCGGTCACTTAGTTTTTTATATGTATAGACTAGAGGTCTGGTGCACGAAATTCGTGCACTGGGGGGGGTGTGTCCCGCAGCCCAGCCTGCACCCTCTCCAATCTGGAACCCCTCGGGGGATGTCTGACTGCCGGTTTAGGCCCTGTGGGATCGGGCCTAAACCGGCAGTCAGACATCCCTCTCACAATCCGGGACTGCTGGCTCCCAACCGCTTGCCTGCCTGCCTACCTGATTGCCCCTAACCACTTCTGCCTGCCAGGCTGATCACCCCCTAACCACTCCCCTGCCAGCCTGATCGATGCCTAACTGCTCCCCTGATGGCCTGATCACCCCAACTGCCCTCCCCTGTCAGCCCAATCACCTCCAACTGCCCTCCTCTGCCACCCTGGTTCCCCCCAACTGCCCTCCCCTGACAGCCTGGTCACCCCTAACTACCCTCCCCTGCCGGCCATCTTGTGGCTGTGGGCGCCACCATCTTTGAGGGCTTGGCAGTCAATTAGCATATTCCCTCCTTATTGGCTGTGGGCACCGGCATCTTTGTGATGGCATGAGGGTCAATTAGCATATTCCCTCTTTATTAGATAGGATAATAAGATTCAATAATTCATTTTAAGGTAAATGAAAGGTTACCTATATAATAAAAAAATGGCATAAATTATTCAAAAAAACACTGTTCCATATAAAAGTACATTTAGTTCAACAACACAATTTGTTCAATAGTTTGACATGCTAACCCCCAAACAGATTATGTTGGTATTTGCCAGGGAGTCTGTTTCACTGAAAGTCTCATATCTACACAGAAAATGATTTGTGTTTTATTTTTTATAAAGTAAGCCACACTGCTTCTGATATTACAAAAAAGAACACTGGAATTATGAACACAGGCCCTCGGGGTCCATGTTCCATCCTTCTCCACCCTGCCTTGTGCCCCTGGAACTGACTAATGTGAACCACATCAAAGTTTCCTTTGTGCTCTGGCTTTTGGTTTGGTCAGTCAAAGGGGAACACAGCAGGACTCAGAGGACTGTGCAAGAGCAAAGAGAGGTTGCCATTCATTCTTCTGGTTATCCTCAGGATTCCTCTGTGGGAAGTTACCAGTGGGGTGATCAGGGGCAGTGCAGGCCTGGTCACTGGCTGGCCCCACCCCTCAACACCACCTGCTTGCTGGCCGGCCCCGCCCCCTACTGCTTCCCACTCGCCGGCTGACCCCATCCCCCGCTGCCACTGATGGAGTGGTAGGAGCAAACTGGAAGACAATAGATGTTGACATTACTTTCAAGTTTTGCTTTAAATGGGAACAAAGTGGTATCTAGAGAAATATGTTTTCTTATTTATTTTCAAGATGAGTTTTAGTAAGGGTAAAAATTATTCCTACCATTATGAAGTAGGATTTTAGCAAATATAAAATTTCAACGTAGAAATTGTCATAAAACTTCAGTAAAAAAATTATACAAAGTGCCAAGAAATATTCAAATCAAGTATGCAATGAATCTCCATGACTTACAGAAATTAACTCTGGTATTACCTTGGGGTTGGCAGTTCTCAGGTTACTGTATGACATTAGTATGAAATATTACATAAAGTTTCATTTCTTTATTAAACTTTCTGGTGGACTGAATGTTTGTATCCCTCAAAATTCATATGTTGAAGTTCAAACCTCTAACATGGTGGTATTTGGAGGTGGGGTCTTTGGGAAATAATTAGGTTTAGATGAGGTCAAAATGATTGGTAGGGGAGGGTGGGGGTAAGGGGAGAGATCAACGAAAGGACTTGTATACATGCATATAAGCCTAACCAATGGACACAGACAACAGGGGGGTGAGGGGCAATGGGGCGATAAGGACACATATGTACTACCTTAATCAATAAAGAAAAAAAAATAGAAAGTTTTTTTTAAAATGATAGGGCCCTCATGATGAGATTAATGTACTTTAAAAGGAGGAAGAGTGAGTTCTTTCTTTCTCCAAGCACACACACTATAAAAAGGCTATGTGAGCATATAGCAAGAAGATGGCTGACTACAAGCCGGGAAGAAGCCTCTCATTAATAACTTGGTCATGGACTTCCAGCATCCAGAATTGTGAGAAGTAAATGTCTGTCTCAGTTTGTGGTATTTTGCTCTAGCAGTCCCAGCTGACAGAGACAGAATTGATCATATATAATATTTATTCTATATTGCTAATCTATAGTGGCCATATTTTTTTTTCAAATTAGTAACTCAGAAAAGTCCCATGTATGGGATTTTAGTATAATACCTTGAATACCTGAATGTTGGTTTCTCCTACATTATGGCTCATGCAAGTTTAATTAAACCAGCCAGGACTTCTTGTTAGTATCAATGGGTTTAAATTATAAATAAGGAAGAAATCTGGGTGTCTAGAGCTTGCTGTTAGTTCTGGAATCTACTCCTCTACTTGGTCTAATAGAGGGTAAATAGGTCTAGCAGCAAATTTAGGTCTTCTGTGGACTAATTTCTGGCAGAAATGTGTGGTCTATGGGAGAAAAACTAGAAAAGGAGAGATGAAGAAAGACTTTCCTGGTAGACTTTATAATTAACATTATTTTTCAACCCCACTTTATATATATACTAGGGGCCCGGTGCACAAAATTCGTGCACTGGGTGTGTGTGTGGGGGGGGGGGGAGTGTCCCTCAGCCCAGCCTGCCCCCTCTCACATACTGGAAGCCCTCAGGCGTTGACCCCCATCACCCTCCAATCGCAGGATCGGCCCCTTGCCCAGGCCTGACGCCTCTGGCCTAGGTGTCCGGCCCGGGCAGCGGGGACCCGCAGCTGCAGCGGCCCCGCGATCGTGGGCTTCGCTTTAGGCCCAGGCAAGGGACCCCTAGCTCCCGGGACTGCCAGCTTCGACCGTGTCCAGCTCCCATCGCTGGCTCCACCCCTACTTCCTGCTATCACTGGCCAGGGCAGCAAAGGCGCCTGATTCTCCGATCATGGCTGGGGGGCAGGGCAAAGGCGGCCCCAGGGCTGCCTTTGCCCTGCCCCCCAGCTCTTAGCTCCCCCCTGGGTTTCCAATCACTGTCAGTGGCAGGGGGCTTCTTCCTGCTTTCCCTTTCGCCTCCCTGCATTGTGCCTACATATGCAAATTAACCGCCATCTTGTTGGCAGTTAACTGCCAATCTTAGTTGGCAGTTAACTGCCAATCTTAGTTGGCAGTTAACTGCCAATCATAGTTGGCAGTTAACTGCCAATTTTAGTTGGCAGTTAATTTGCATATAGCCCTGATTAGCCAATGAAAAGGGTAGCTCGTACGCCAATTACCATTTTTCTCTTTTATTAGTGTTGATTAGAGGCCTGGTGCATGCATTCGGGCACATTGAAAGAAAATTAATTAGAAGGCGGCCGCTGGCTGGGTGGGACTGGGCGAGATGGGCCAGACATGACCTAGAGCCAACCTCCCGTGGTCCCTCCCCGGCCACCTGCACGTGGAGTGGTGCCAGTATGACCTTCCCCCAGGGGTCCAGGAGTGTGAGAGGGCACTCTGCAAAGTTGTTGTTGCTCGACAGCTCCTGTGTTGAATGTCTGCCCCCTGGTGGTCAGTGTGAGTCATACATACTGCTGATTGGCCAGTCAGCCGGTCAATTAGACTTTTATATATATAACTAGAGGCCCGGTGCACAAAAACTTGTGCACTCGGGGGAGAGTGGGGCCCCTCAGCCCGGCCTGTGCCCTCTCGCAGTCTGAGACCCCTCGGGAGATAACGACCTGCTGGCTTAGGCCTGCTCCCGGGTGGCAGAGGGCAGGCCCAATCCCTAGGTGCAGCCTCTGGTAGGGCTCAGAGCAGGGCCGATTGGGGAGTTGGGGCGCCGTCCCCTGTCATGCACAGAGCAGGGCGGATCGGGAGGTTGCGATGCCACCCTCAGTCATGCTCAGGGTAAGGCTGATTGGGGGGTTAGGGTGCCGTCCCCTGTCACAATCAAGGCAGGGTCAATGGGGAGGTTGTGGCACCACCCCCTGTCATGCACAGAGCAGGGCGAATCAGGGGGTTGGGGCGCTGCCCCCGTCACTCACAGCGCAGGGCCCATCAGGGGGGTTGGGGCTTCGTACCCTGTCACGCACAGAGCAGGGCCGATCAGGGGTTGAGGAGCTCCCCCTGTCACTAACAGAGTAGGGCCGATAGGGGAGTTGGGGCACCGCCCCGTCACACACAGAGCAGGGTGGATAGGGAGGTTGTGGCCCTGCCCCCTGTCACACACAGAGCCGCAGGGCGATCAGGGGGTTTGGGCACTGACCCCTGTCATGCTGATCCCCGTGCCAGGAGTCCTCGTGGCTCCGCTGATCCCGGTGCTGGGAGGTATATTACCCGTTTACTATATAGGATAGAGGCCTGGTGCATGGGTGGGGGCTGGCTGGTTTGCCCTGAAGCGTGTCCTGGGGGTCTCACTTGGGTGCCTGGCCAGCCTGGGTGAGGGGCTAATGGCAGTTTGCAGCTGGTCACACCCCCTTCAGGGTGGGGGTCCCCACTGGGGTGCTTGGCCAGTCTGGGTGAGGGGCTGAGGGCTTTTTCAGGCTGGTGGGTGACTGAACCTCCCAACTGCTCCTTTTTTTCTTTTTTTAAATTCTGGGCCAGCTTTAGCTCTGAGGCTTGGCTCCAGCTCTTAGGCCTTGGCTGCTGAAAGCAGGTATCTAGTTTGTTTGGGTTCTATAATCGAAACACTGTTTCAACTCCAGCTCTGAGATCCCAGCTAGCTGAAAGCAGGTTTCTGGAGTTTGTTTAGCTTCTATATTTGTTACAATGTTTCAGACTGCAGGCTCAGAGGCTGGCAGTGGCAGGCCGGGAACATTGGCTTCCTCTGTCACTGAAGCAAGCAAGCCTCATGTTCGCTTCAAGCTGCCTGGCTGCCGGCCGCTATCTTGGCTGGCAGTTAATTTGCATATCGCCCTGATTAGCCCATGGGAAGGGTAGTGGAGGTATGGCTAATTACCATGTTTCTGTTTTATTAGATAGGACTAGAGGCCCGGTGAACGAAATTCATGCACTGGGGGATGGGGTTTCCTCAGCCAAGCCTGCCCCTCAGTCCGTGAGCCCTCAGTGGATGTCCTACTGATGGCCACATCTCGCAGCAGAGGCTCGGTGCAGGCGTCCCGTGTGTGTGTTTGTGTGTGTGTGTGTGCTGGGGCCTGCCCCCAGCCGTGCCACATAGGCTCCAAGCAGTTGAAGTGTGTGTGTGTCCACTGGTGGTCTGCTCCCAGCCACATTGGAAGCTCAGAGTAGGCTGTGTGTGTGTGTCCGCTGGGGGCCTGCCGCCAGCCACACCCTGGAAGCTTGGAGGAGGTGCCTCTCTCTGTTGATTTCTCAGGTTCCTGGCCTCCACTGCATGTTGTACTCTCCCTTGAGCTGTGGTCAGGATGGGATGCCCTTTCCTGCTGTGGGATCGTCAGGGCGACCCAGGGACAGGTGCACAGGGGGGCTGGCTACAGGTGACCCTATCCTGCTGTGGGACTGCATCAACAATCCCATGGGCAGGCAGGTGCACATGGGGCTGGCTGCAGGCTGCCCTATCCTGCTCTGTGATCGCTGCGGCAATCCCATGGGCAGGCGCACATGGAGGCCGGCTGCAGGCCCCCCTTTCCTGCTGTGGGATCTCCAGTTGCTCATCCCTGGCAGGGGCGGCCAGGGAAGTGGCGGGCGCCCACCTCTTCCCTGCCCCCCTCAGCTTCTCCGATCACCGGCAGGGGGCCGGGCAAAGGCAGCTGGTTCTCTGATCCAGGGCCAGGGGCAGTGCCTCCTGGCTCTTGCCTGCCGCCTATGTTTCCAATCACCATCCTTCCCCTATGGCATCCCATCATTGCACCTATGTATGCAAATTAACTGCCATATTTGTTGGTGGTTAACTGCCATCTTTGTTGGCAGTTAATTTGCATATCCCCCTGATTAGCCAATGGGATGGGTAGCGAAGTTACGGTTAATTACCATGTTTGTCTATTATTAGATAGGACTAGTGGCCCAGTGCATGAAATTCATGCACATTAAAAGAAAATTAATTAGAGGAAATATTTTGATATTGCTATTTGCCCTTTCTCTATAATAGAAGTGTCAGAGATGAAAGAAAATTAGCAAAATGTATATGAAAATCTTCCTCCTGTCAGAGTCTGGGGCACACCGCGGGACCCAGAGTCAAGTCCCCACCCACTTGCATGCATCTTGAAATTGCGCCAGACCCAGACCCAGCTGGCCCCACACCCATTGGTCGAGATCCAGACCCGGCTGGTCCCACCCACATCAAGCCCTGCTGGGTGGAGGGGTCCAGCCTCAGGGCCCCTGTCAAACCCCACCAGGTGGAGTGCGCAGCCTCAGGGCCCCTATCAACACCCACTGGGTGAGGGGCGTGGCCTCAGGTCCCCCTCAAGCCTGGCCAGTCGGTGGGTGTGGCCTGAGGTCCCCCAGCTCAGTGCTGGGGTGGAGGGGTGGCCTGAGGTCCCCCATCAAGCCCTGTCGGGTGGGGCACGCGGCCTCAGGTACCCCGCCCCAGCCCGGCACTACACAGCCTCAGGTCCCTGCTAATCACTCATTATGGCTCATTACAAAACCCCCACCTCCACTGTGGGTGCAGCCATCTTCTGTTATGGGAACCCTGCCTCTGCTGTGGGCACAGCCATCTTGCGATGGTATGATGGAGTGAGGGTCAATTTGCATGTCACCTCTTTATTATATAGGACTAGAGGCCCGATGCACATTCATGCACCAGTGGGGTCCCTTGGCCTGGCCTGCGGGATTGGGCTGACACTGGTTCTCCGACAATCCCTGAGGGGTCCCAGATTGCAAGCAAGTGCAGACCAGGTGGAGGGACCCCAGGTGCACAATTGGGCCCAGGGAGGGACACGGGAGGTTGGCCCTCCGGGGAGGGATCGTGGGAGGGCTCCAGGGCATATCCGGCCCTTCTCGCTCAGTCCTGATCGGCTGGACCCCAGCAGCAAGCTAACCTACCAGTCAGAGCATCTGCCCCCTGGTGGTCAGTGCACGTCATAGCGAGTGGTTGAGCGGCCTTAGCATATCATTAGCATATTATGCTTTGATTGGTTGAATGGATGAATGGATAACTGGACACTTAGCATTTTAAGCTTTTATTATATAGGATTATACAACCTTACATTCAGAGTGCTTCAAGTACACATAGCTTTTTATGTATAAAGTCCTGAAAAGTAGCATTCTTGTATTATCCTTAAAAATGATTAGCTAATATGTATGGGGTTCTTATTATTTGCTAAGCCCTATTCTAAACACATTACATGTATCAGCTAATTTTATCTTTGCAACAACACTTTCAGGTAAGAACTATTATGACTCAATTTACCTCTGAGAACATGAGGTACACATGAAGGTTAGGTGGTAGTGCTGAGATTTAAACCCAGAAAATCTGTCTCAGAGCTCAAGCTTATAATCACTATGCTCTACTCCTAAAAAAAGAACACTCAGGGTATCAGGGAGTATTACTTATTTCAGAGAAAAATAAAAGGTAAATTGAGATTATAAAAACGAGATCTAAAGTACTGCTAAAACAGAAATGGCAGGAACAGTAGAAGAAAAAAGGAAGCTAGAAACAAATGAATTGAGAAATCTTGTAAAGACCCAATGTGTTTAAAAGAACTGTACATATGTATATTATATGTTCACATAATTTTATTCACATAAATCACAAAAGTATTATGCAAAAGTATATCATATGCATAATATATCCTATCTAATAATAGACAAAAGTGGTAATTAACCATACCTCTGACATGCTTCCCATTGGCTAATCAGGGTGATATGCAAATTAACTGCCAACCAAGATGGCGGCCAGAAGCCAGGCAGCTGAAGCAAACAGGAAGCTTGCTTGCTCCAGTGAAGGAGGAAGCCAAGGTTCCCCGCCTGCCGCTGCTGGGCTCTGAGCTGCACTCTAAGAAACAATGTTGCAATTATAGAAGCTAAACAAACCCCATGCTTTCAGCCAGATGGCGGAGCTTCAGTTGCAACAGTGTTTCAATTATAGAAGCCAAACAAAGCCCAGATACCTGCTTTCAGCAGCCGAGGTCTCAGAGCTGGAGCCAAACCTCAGGGCTAAAGCCAGCTCTCAGCTCCAGTGACAGCCATAGAAGGTAAATAAATCCCAGAATTAAAAAAAAAGAAAAAAAGGAGAGGTTGGGAGCTTCAGTCACCCGCCAGCCTGAAAACAGCCCTCAGCCCCTCACCCAGACTGGCCAGGCACCCCAGTGGGGACTCCCAACCTGAAGGGGGTGTGACCAGCTGCAAACAGCCACCATCCCCTCATCCAGGCTGGCCAGGCACCACAGTGGGGACCCCCACCCTGAAGGGGATGTGACAAGCTGAAAACAGCCATCATCCCCTCATCCAGGCAGGCCAGGCACCCAAGTGGGACCCCCACTCTGATCCAGGACACCCTTCAGGGCAAACCAGCAGGCCCCCACCCATGCACCAGGCCTCTATCCTATATAGTAAACGGGTAATATGCCTCCCAGCACTGGGATTAGCAGAGCTGCGAGGCCTCCCGAACCAGGATCAGCGGAGCCACAAGGCCTCATGCCCCGGGATCAGTGGAGCCGCAAGGCCTCCTGGAACCTGGATCAGTGGAGCTTCCCAGCACAGGGATCAGCTGAGCAGCGAGGCCTCACTGCCCCTGTGTCAAGCAGAGCCGCGAGGCCTCCCAGCACTGGGATCAGCGGATCGGTGAGGCCTCCTGGCCCCTGGAGCAGCATGAGAGGGGGCAGCGCCCAAAACCCCTTAATGCCCTGCGGCTCTGTGTGTGACAGGGGCAGGGCCACAACCTCCCTATCTGCCCTGCTCTGTTCGTGACAGGGGAAGGTGCCCCAATCCCCTGATCAGCCCTGCTCTTTGCCTGATAGAGGGGAGCTCCCCAACCCCCTGATCAGCCCTGCTCTGTGTGTGACAGTATGCGGCGCCCCAACCCCCCCATGGGCCCTGCTCTGTGTGTGACGGGGTGGAGCTGCAACCTCCCCATCAGCCCAGCCCTGAGTGTGACGGGGGGAGTGCCCCAACGCCCTGATCAGCCCTGCTCTGTGGATGACAGGGGGCAGTGCCCCAACTCCCCTATTGGCCCTACTCTGTGGGTGACAGGGTGGAGCTCCCCAACCCACAGATCAGCCCTGCTCTGTGTGTGACAGGCGGGAGCTCCCCAACCCCCTGATCGGCCCTGCTCTGTGTGTGACAGGGTACGGAGCCCTAAGCCCTCTGATGGGCTCTGCTCTGTGCATGACAGGGGTTAGCGTCTCAAACCCCTGATGGGCCCTGCTCTGTGAGTGATGGGGGCAGCACCCCAACCTCCTGATTGGCCCTGCTCTGTGCGTGACAGGGGGTGGTGCCACAACCTCCCCATTGACCCTGCCTTGAGTGTGACAGGGGGCGGCACCCTAACCCCCCAATCAGCCTTACCCTGAGCATGACTGAGGGTGGCACCGCAACCTCCCGATCCGCCCTGCTCTGTGCATGACAGGGGACGGCGCCCCAACTCCCCAATCGGCCCTGCTCTGAGCCTGACCAGGGGCTGCACCTAGGGATTGGGCCTGCCCTCTGCCACCCGGGAGCAGGCCTAAGCCAGCAGGTCGTCATCTCCCGAGGGGGTCCCAGACTGTGAGAGGGCACAAGTGGGGCTGAGTGACACCCCCCCGCCAGTGCACAAATTTTTGTGCACCTGGCCTCTAGTATATTAATAAAATTACAAAAGTATTATGCAAGAGTACATATGCACATACATTAATATGTATACAGACATAATACCTGTATAATCTAATCTAATAAAAGAGAAACATGCAAATTGACTGTACCTGCACTACGCCCCAAGCCATGCTCACCAGCCAATCAGAGCGACTATATGCAAATTATCCCAACCAAGATGGCGGCCAGCAGCCATGGAGCTGGAGCAAGCAGGAGGCTTGGTTGCCCCGGCAATGGAGGAAGCCAAGCTTCCCACCTGCTCTGAGCCGACTGGGGCCTCCGCTAAAGGCAATGAAGTTTCGATTATAGAAGATAAATAAATCCCAGATACCTGCTTCCAGCCAGTCTCCACTGGGAGCTTGGATGGCTGGGGGCCGTGGCCAGCCTGCAAACAGCCCTCAGCCCCTCACCCAGCCTGGCCCGGCACCCCAGGGGACCTCCACCCTGAGGGGGCTGTGGTCAGCCGGCAAACAGTCATCAGTCCTTCATCCAGGCTGGCCAGGCACCCCAGCAAGGACCCCTACCCTGAAGGGGCTGTGGTCAGCCTGCAAACAGCCATCAGCCCCTCACCCAGGCTGGCCACACCTTCATGGGGTGAGGGTCCCCACTGGGGGGTTTAGAAGCCTGCAAAGAGCCATCAGCCCCTCTCCCAGGCTGGCCAGGCACCCAAGGGGGGAACCCCACCCTGAAGGGCCTGTGGCCAGTCTGCAAACAGCCATCAGCCACTCACCCAGGCTGGCCAGGCACCCCAGCAGGGCCCCCCTCTCTTCAGGGGGTGTGGCCAACCTTAAAACAGCCCTCAGCCCCTCATCCAGGCTGGCCAGCACTCCAGCGGGGACCCCCACCCTGAAGGGGGTGTGACCAGTCTGAAAACGGCCCTCAGCCCCTCACCCAGGCTGGCCAGGCACCCCAGCGGGACCCCCACCCTGATCCGGGAACCCTTCAGTGCAAAGCACCCATCCCCCACCCATGCACCAGGCATATAATAAAAGGCTAATATGCAAATTGACCCTAACAGCAGAACGACTGGGAATCACTGGTCACTATGACACACACTGACCACCAGGGGGCAGACACTCAATATAGGAGCTGCCCCCTGGTGGTCAGTGCACTCCCACAGGGGGAGCTCTGCTCAGCCACAAGCCAGGCTGATGGCTGCTAGCACAGTGGTGGTGGCGGGAGCCTCTCCGGCCTCCTCAGCAGCGCTAAGGATGTCTGACTGCAGCTTAGGCCTGGTCCCTGCTGGCAAGTGGGCTGCTGGGCTGCCAGAGGGATGTCTGACTGCTAGCTTAGGCCCAATACCCCAGGGAGCGGGTCTAAGCCAGCAGGTGGACATCCTCCGAGGGGCCCCAGACTGGGCTGAGGGACCCCCCCACCGAGTGCACAAATTTTTGTGCACCAGGCCTCTAGTATAATATAAAATACTATGCCAAATCCCATTAGCACATTAGATTGAAACTGCAGCAGTCTCTAGGAAGTTGTTCATGAGAAAGCAAGGGTTATAGTATAAAAATAGTAAACTCCACACTACATAAATAGAAACACATGGGAAAAAATGATAGCAGGGTCATCCTCTCAAACACTAATAGTGGTCATTTCCACGAGTTAGGACTACAAATGACAGCTATTTCTTTAAATCTTTAACTTTTTGAAAATGAACTTGTGTTACTTTTATATTTTCAAATTGGGTTCCTTACTCTTTATTATAAAAGATAAAGATGAATAAAGTTAATGCCTTTTTTTAGTTAGTCATTGTGACTATATAGTAATGAGTATTTTTATTTACAACTGCTGTCTTTACTTTTAGGTTTAACTGTGCTGTAACTTAGGCCAAGAAAAAAGACTTCTATTCTCAGAAATAAAGTAGTTGTAGCTATATTTGAAAGGGAATATTCAAACTGAACTCTTTTCAATTATACTGAACAAATTAAAAAATAGACTGCTAAAAATCGAATAGAATAAAATATATTTTTTTCTTTAACAGAACAAAGCAAGGAAGGAAAATGCACTGAATGGATAAAGGCACTGAGTGTTTATTGTTTTTAAAACATTTGCTGCATTCATAAACAACTGGAAGATATTCCAGTACACCGTCAGGCTACTATGGTGCCGTTAGACTGTTCAACAAGTGGTACTGAATACAGACTTTGTCACTGATATTTTGGAACTTGGACAGTTCTCTTATACCTCTGAAACTGACATAGTAATATTGGCTAATTTCAACAGGGCCTTGAAAAAGAAACAGATGAAAGTAATGAAAACATATCTAAATAACATGTGCTACAAGTTCACATCAGGATACCATGAATTCCAAAGATTATTCTTTAGTACTAGGCAAACATGTTAGTTAGAGAGAATCTATGGGTAATTTTTGTATCATTAAATGTTTTTCTTTTGTAAATGTAGAAACTTTCAGAAAGTTTTAAATCACTAAAAGAGTTTTATTTTGTGTCACTCTTTTTTTTTTTTTTTTTTTTTCTTGTATCAACCTTATGGTGCCAGAAACTGTGTGCTATATTTTTAACTAGTGTTTTGTTTGTGTGCTTGTTTTCAACAAAGGATTTTTTGTTTCTCATTGGATGATGACTCATGCTTCACAATTATAGAGTTAAAAAAGAAACAAGCTTTGACACTCAATGAAGTTGAAGCTCTTGCATACTGTTTTTAAATTATTTATTTCTCTGTCACGAGTTGCAGTTGGCTATTATTAATTCTGGACCTCAATTTTGGCAGGCTCATCTCAAAATATCAGTTAGCCAGTGATCTCCTTTGTCAACACTACCAATGGTACAAAAATTTAAAAACAATAATTAATGTTGGATGTCATATAATAGCCTTTGTCTCTGAATTCCATCTCATAATATAGGTTTGGCTCACTCAGCAAATAAAAGTCTGTCTTTTCTTTGTATCAAAAGATTAGGGTTCTTGAGATATAAGTCCTACTTTTTGCCAGGATACTATATTTATTCTCTACTAAATATTACACAGTATTAACCCAATCTGACCCCACAAAAAATGATTACAGAGATCAAATATTTAATTCACTAGTTCATAGCTATAATCTGAATTCATCAAGATATCAGAATGAGCTCATTTTAATCAGAAGTTTGCAGTTACTGTAAGTGTACAAACTAAATAGTTGCATAAAATATTTTAAGGCTTTAAGAATTATGCTAGGCATCTGTACTCAAATATCTATATTCGAGGTTGTGTTCTCTTAATAATGTACATAAAACTCAATTTACTCTGCTTAGAAATCACACAAAGTAAACAAGGAATGGGATTTTTATATCAAATAAGTTTTAGCTCTTACATATTTTATTTTTAAAGGGAGTGAAAATGTTTAATAATAATTAATATCTATATGCTTCTAAGACTGAAGAGAGATGACATAATTTCTGACAGTTGGGGGACCTAATATACAGAAAGTTAAGTATCTTTATTCTAGGTTAGATACTTCTCCCATGGGTGTAGATTAGTCCCTTATCATCACACATTTCATTTTGTATTGCTAATTGTACAATTAGTACAATGTAATCACCTAATTATATAACCCCTCATGGTTAGTGTGCCTTCTTCCCCAAGCACTTGTATCCCTTGCTCTTAGTAGAATTCCTGGCATGTAGCAGATGCTCAATAGACATTTATTGAACATACATTTCTTGATTATTTTCCTAGAACACTTTTTTCCACCTACACTAATATCTTTGAGGCTTGATATATAAAGAGAAATGATAGCAGAATAAAAAGAGAAGAAATTACTTTGTTCTTACATTTTTGTTTTGCATATACAAGAATAGGTAAATAATGCAGCTGTGGCAATATGCTGTTTATTGTTTGACTCTGGCACTTATCAGCTGGGGGACTTTAGAGAAGTAAATTTTGTGAGTCTAAGAGATTCTATTTGAAAATTGATATATAAATTGCACAGTTCTAAACATAAGACTTCAGTGAGATAAGTTGTAAAGTTCCTAATGCCTGGTCTAGCTCAGAATGGGTATTCACACAGGACCGGACATTAGCATTATGACTATCTTATCCTTGACCTATAGAATAACCTATTTGAACTTCATGGTATGAACAAAAAAGGTAATCTGTAATAAATCTAACCAACAGTAAATTCAGAGAGTGACGAAATTATAAATTCTTAACTGGGCAGGTCATAAAGTTATATACCTGTAGTCACACCCCAGGTATATAACTTCTTTAGTAAGTGGATTATTGTTTCTCTAAGCAAGCCCTGTCCATTGTTTCTGTGCATCTGTGTTAACATACCTTTGAAATGCCTCTTTTTTCCAGACCCCTCAGAAACTTAAGATCACATAATCTTGTTAATTATCCTGTAATCCAATTCCTACATTGCTTTTCCCACCTTCATGTAATCTTCCATTCCCTCTGTAATTTCAAATGTATAAAGGAAACTGCAAAACTGTTATTCTCTGTAGCATTTGAAATCTTGCTTCACAGAGATCAAATATTGTCATCAGTTTGGCTCAAATGAATTCTTATAAAAATCCTCTGCAAGTTTAAACACTTACTTAATGTAGCTGAGAGGATTCTGAAGAAGCCCATCCAGGACCACCTCACAGTCCAGACCCGGTGCTAGTACCAGCAGGAGCCCACTGTGCCTCACCAACTCCCTGCTTCATATTAGGTGAATTTGGTAGAGTTTTCTCTCAGAATCTCAAACCTCCTTGCTTTAAGTAGCAGGTACTAACTTTATTTGAGCTGTTCTTAGAAAATCCTTGAGATGGATAAGGGTTGAGATAACCAAGGGGAAGGAGGGGAAAACGGGGTGCTGTTTTAATTTCAGTTTTTTATTGAATTGCTTACTGAGAGTCTGAACAAAATCTTAGCTAGTTAAATGAGAGACCCAAAGAAGAAGGAAACTTGTTTCCACAATGCAAATTTTGAGTATTCTTGTGTAATTTAGAATTTTTGTGGGGTTGGCTGAGGAAAAATTTCCTCTAGGACATAAAGCAGTTCTATAGAGATATCCAACACTTTTGACTCATCTGGAGAAATGCATATAAGGACCGGTTTTCCCAAGAAGTTTCTTCAGACTCTGCAGATCTTAAAGAAAAAACTAAAAGTAACACAGGAAATGTGCCTCTGAGGCTGACAAGCCTCCCATTGATTCTACTGCAAGATGGCCATGATGAGGATCCTTTGACACTTCTAAACTAATCTTTTGTGTGCATGATTAGGAAAAGCTGGCTAAAAATTAGGCAGAAAAATGGAAAACATATTTAGTGAGTCTCTTGAGGCTTCAAAAACAGGATTTAGATAACTGGATCAACCTATGATGTTATTTAGATGTCAACCCAATTCTCTGAGGTATTAAAAATAATTGCCCTTACTTCAATAGGTAGAAGGCCATTTGACACTTGATTTGTCAAGGACAAATTTAAGTTGTAAATGCCTCCAAAACAAAATTTGGATCCAATTGTTCTTTATAAACTAGTGAGTTTTCTCATGGTTAAAAGGTTCCTGTTTTTGTCTGTCGGTGTATTTCTATATGTATATGTTGTAACTGTGAGATATATATATATTTTTTATCACTGTATGGTATTATTAAATTTAATTTAAAGGTGAGTGTTTGAAAGGATTGGGTATTTTAAAATTCTCAGAAATAAAACTAGGGGGAAAAATGAGACATATGTAATACTTCAACAATAAAGAATTTAAATTAAAAAAATAAGAAACTAATTCAAATGCTTTTCAAATTCATGTGATCAAAAATTTATCCTTAGTATATAAAAGCTTTTTAAAGTATGTTGGTTTAAGTAGAACAGACATGTCTTCCAAGTTATCAATATTAAATATAATGTTATATTTTACCCATTTACAAAAATAAATCCATGCTAATAGTAGAATTTGATGCTAATTGTTTACTTCTTAGTTTTTATTAGATATTCTGGTTTTAAGGGTTAGAATCTCAATATATGTAGGAGTAAATTTGCAGTGTTTCAGAAAGGTCCCTGAAACTCCTCAAAATATTTTTTTATTTATTTTAGAAAGGAAGGGAGAGGGACAGAGAGAGAAACGTTGCTGTGAGAGAGAAACATCTATTGGTTGTCTCCCAAAATCACCCCTACCTACCAGGTATCAAACCCACAACCTGGGTGTGTGCCCTAACATGGAATCAAACTCTCAACCCTTCGGTGTAAGGGGCGATGCTCAAATCAATTTAGCCATTTTGGCCAGGGATCAAAATATATGTCTTTTTAATGTTAAATTGCATGAAAGACATTGTAAAATAAGTGATAAACAACTTCTAGGGTATATTGTATGTTGAATGAATAGTTGGGGTAATTGGAAACCCAAGATGGCCACTTGGTTCTTCCAGGTTCCCTGGAAAACCCCACTTTTTGTTCTTGTTTTTATTTTTTTTTCATTCCGTCATGTATAATAGTGCATTTAAGCTGGATTTAAATTAGGTAAAGGAACTCATACGATGTCATTATTGAAAGGAGACATCTTTAAGAAAATGCTGAATAGGTAATCACTTTTCACTGTGAGCTCCCAGGAGACAAAGTTTTTAAAAATCATTGACTGCCACCTGGAGCTTTGTTTATTGGAATTGACATAAAATAAAATTAAAAAGCACTCTTTCCGACCTCCTTCAAAGGGACCTTATCAGATATTACTAACTAATCCATGTGCAGCTAAACTTCAAAGGGTTAAATCATGGATTCACATTAACCAGGAATGGACATCTATCTACTCCATCTCTGACACTCACCTCAACCTACAGTGAACACCAAGAATTCCTGTAGGATGAGAAGCCACTGACATCAGAGGTAGACCGCTATCCTAAGACATCAACAAGGACTCTATATCTATGGTTTGATGATGAACTCAGAAGCTATTTTGTTTGATTACCTTTACCTATCTGCTAATGATATGAGTCATAATAATAGTTAGTATACTTGTTCTTTTTTTAAAAAAAATATATTTTATTGATTTTTTACAGAGAGGAAGGGAGAGAGATAGAGAGTTAGAAACATCGATGAGAGAGAAACATCGATCAGCTGCCTCTTGCACATCCCCCACTGGGGATGTGCCCACAACCCAGGTACATGCCCTTGACCGGAATCGAACCTGGGACCCCTCAGTCCGCAGGCTGACGCTCTATCCACCGAGCCAAACCGGTTTCGGCGGTATACTTGTTCTTTGATTTTTTTTCTATATAATCCAACTGTTAATGATTATTGAAGTTACATAAAATAACTGTTAATACTTACATAAAATAACTGTTAATACTCTTTTTATGACTTATGTAAATGTCATACTAGATACCAAATACAGAAAAATGAGACTGATGGCAAAACTCAGATCATGATATTTTACAGGATAAAATGATCCAGAGTCTTTTTTGTTATGAAGGCTATAAGATCTGACTGCCTTCCATTTCTCTTTTGGGGAAAATTTGGCCTTAATTTACAACCCATGGTTATGGTATTACCCCTTCCACAGTGGTCCACTGTTTCAACAAGACAATGTTGATACTGATAATTCCTAGGAATGAGCCTTCCTAGCACTGTGAGACCACACTATTCAATCAGAAAGTTGGTCATCAGTTCATCCTATGAATTTATTTATGACCAAAAAGGGAAACTGTAAATGAAAACCAGGCTCTATAACAAATCTTGCCAAAAAGTAACCTCACAGGTAGATCTGATCATAAATTTCTACCTGGGCAGGTCATGGTGGGTAGTCACATCTTAGGCACATAACTTCTTTAGTACAATGATTATCTTTTCCTTAAGCCAGCCCTGTGCATTGTTTCTGTGCATCTGGGTTAACACACCTTTGAAATGCCTCTTTTTCAGACCTTTCAGAAGCTTAATGACCATCAAGAGAGCATATGATCTTGTAACTATCTTGTAATCCAATGCTCACCTTGCTTTCTCCCACCTTTATGCAATTTTCCTCACATTCCCTTCTTAATTTCAAGTGTAAAAATAAACTAGAAAACTCATTCTATATAGCACATGAGATCTTGTTTCCCAGTATTGTCATCAGTTTAGCTAAATAAATTCTTATAAAAATTCTCTACAGGTTTGGTTGTTTCTTGTGCTGATCCTGGGTTTCAGTTTAAAAGAAAAGTATGAGGAATAGCAACCTGAAATTTCTCATGGAAATCTGTTGTCTGCTTTTGATCGCAGTCTAGCCTAGCTATAGAGCAATTTTTAATGGAAGACAATTATTACTATTTAATGGAATTTCAGAGAGGAGTGCCCACTCCCTCAAATGAAGAGTAATTTTACCTATCTCTGCTAATATTAAAGAAAACCAAATAAAACTAAACTTGTCTTGAGCAGAGACTAAAGGATGGATCTATTTCTCAGGTTCTTCATACAGAAAATGAGTTAAACACTTAATGCTCTTTAAAACCCCTCTCAACTTGAACTTATCTATGTGCACTTGTAAAGGATGGAAATTTTGGAATCAAACTGAAACAAGGGAGGATAACAACACCATAGAGAAGGGCAAAAGAACAAGGTAAAGGTCATGACAACAAGTAGCAGATTTTCTACAGGTGTGAACCTGGGGTCCACAAACATCCTGAAGCATGGGAGGTATGACAAAGAGAAGTTAATATCTCTGCTCAGCAATCTGTTCTCTTCTTATCCTAATTTTTCCTTTTTGTACTACACACAGTCTTTTATTTATGATGAAACTGAATTTAATGATTTACTCAATAAATGACTAAACCCATTTGTCTAGGAAGTTATTGATACGCATGATCATGGAAGAATGGTCCATTCCCTCTTCAGTGACATCTCAGCGTTTTGTTGAATAATAGGAAAAGCCTCGTCTCAGTTTTCTATTTTTATGCAACAAAATATGTATATTCTAGAAAAAAAATGTGGGTTTCCCAGCCCCTCCAACAGTTGGCCTGTGCCTGGGTGGTCCATCCTTGATTGGGAGGGGCAAATATCAGAATGACTGTGACAGCTGCATGTGGCTGTTCAGGAGATTTAGCTCTACTTAATTAATGGCTCCTAGGGCAGTCAGGGATGAGGATTAATGTACCAGGCTCTCATTAGTGTCTGTTATTTGAGGTAGGCTGTGTGTGCTCTTGCACAGATAATATAGGAAAACATTATAACTAGACCCGGTCTTTAAAGATGGGTAGACTCTATTGATTATAGAGCATGGTTTCCAGTTAGAGAATCACAAATATCTGGAGGCATGAGAGGTATTACAGAGCATTCGTATGAGCACTGAGTATTGCCTCAGGCTAAATAAATAAGCCAAGTGTATTATTATTTTTGCAGTGAATATAGAAACTTATGTATTGAATAAAATTCATAGTCATTGAAAATTTTTACCTATATCACAAATATGTAATTTAAATAATATAAATGGAGAGATAGAATTACAAGAGTATAATTATGAACGTATGAGACTCCAGGACATATGCATGTCTGTATATGTGTCTGTGTATGTGTAGAGGGTTTGTGTTAAGTAATTTTTTGGTCTTAAATTTGTGAACCAATGTTCTAAAACCTGTCACATATGAGAGCACCCTATAAACATCAATTAAAGTGGCTAAAATGGTACATATGCCTACAAGGTAGTGATGCAAAAAAGGCTGAATGAAAAAATGTATATAATGTGCTAAACACGATATGTGGCACATAGTACCTGCTCAGTGAGTTTCAATCATCCTTATCAATACCAGTTATGATTATGTAAACTATTGGGAAAAGGATGTACTTGCTTGTAATTATATAAACTGGCAAATAAATGAAAACAGTTCCCTGCCCAAAGTAATGCAAAGTTGTTTATTCCATCTTCTTGCTCCCATAACACATTGTTCATACTTTGTTATTCCACATCACATTTTGTTGCAATCACTTATTCACAGGTCTCTCTTTTCCAGTAGACCATATGATCTTTGATAAAAAGGATGGTATCTTATCTTTGTATTCCTAATAGGTAGTGTAATCAGAACAAGTATGAGCTGGATACATTTGTTGTTGTTGTTAATCCTCACTCAAGGATATTTTTTTCATTGCTTTGTAGAAAGAGTGGAAGGGAGGGAGGGAGGGAGGTGAAGAGAGAGAAAGAGAGAGAGAGAGAAACACTGATGTGAGAAAGAAACATTAATTGGTTGTCTCATGTATGTGCCTTGACCAGGGCTGGAGATCAAGCCTGCAACCCAGGTACATACCCTTGACTTGGAGTCAAACTTACAACCCCTTGGTGTGCAGACTGATGCTCTAACCACTGAGTGAACTATACCGGTCAGGGTGGATACATTTTTAATGCATATATTTAAAAAATTTCAAAAAATATACTGGAATTAATACACAAAGAGAGAGAGAGATTATAGGCATAATGGTTCCTAGGGCTGGTGAATTTACATGTGAAGAATTACAAGAGAGTTTAGAAAGAAATTCAAAATTTTGAGATAATTGAGAGAGTGATCATTTGTGGAAATAAGAATTATTTAATCTCTTAAAATAAAATCTAATATTATATTTATATTAGAAATAATATTTTTTATTGTGCTTTATGTTTTATAGAACTCTTCCATAAGAATACTACAACATGAGAATAATTTTTCTTATTTTGTGCACCAAGAAACTAAACAAAAGCTGTTTTATTTGGTTAAGGTCATACAACTAGAAATGGTAGAGTTGGGAATCAAACCCAAGTCTTGTAATTTCAAGACCAATGGTCTTCAACAAGTCATGGAATGTAGCAGGTATTATGTAACACTTATCAGTTATTATGGGGATGATCATGGCTGAGAATGAAGAGGGCTGAACTTCATATAGAAAATTCTAAGATAACTAGATAGTCAAAACATGAAATAAAATTATGGAAAAGTTTTACTTTTATATAAGGAACTAGAGGCCTGGTGCGTGAAAATGCATGCACTTGGGTGGAGGGGGTCCCTCAGCCTGGCCTGTGCCCTCTCTCAGTCCAGGACCCCTTGGGGGATGTCCACCTGCTGGCTTAGGCCCACTCCCCAGGATTTCAGGCCTGAGATGGAAATCAGACATCCCTCTGGCAGCCCAGGAGCCCTTGGGGGATGTCCAACTGCCGGCTTAGGTCCAGAGCGGGCCTAAGCTGACAGTTGGACATCCTTAGCACTGCCAAAGAGGTGAGAGAGGCTCCTGCCACCACTGCTGCGCTTGCAGCCGTCAGCCTGGCTTGTGGCTGAGTGGAGGTCCCCCTGAGGAGTGCAGGATGTCCCCCTGGTGGTCAGTGTGTGTCATAATGACCAGTCGTTCCACTGTTAGGGTCAATTTGCATATTACCCTTTTATTATATAGGATGTGTGTGTGTGTGTGTGTGTGTGTGTGTGTGTGTTATTGTGTATATATATTTTGTTTTTAATATCCCACTTCTCAGATCTTTTATGGGTATAGGGTGTTCCTCTGCAGTTATAAATAGGAAGGCACAGATGAGTTTAAGTGTCTTATTCCTTATAGTAAAGTATGGCAATTATACCAATTGGAAAATAAAATATCAAGAAATGACTTTAAACAAACTAACAAATAAGCCAGTTTATACAAATTAAAGCTCCTATGGGCTTTTTAAAAAGAGAGAAGCTCTATTAGGCTAGCACTTAACCAAAACTCAGAAACAGAAGAGAATTTAATTATTTATTCCTAGTTAATACAGGAAAAATTAATGTGACTAAATGCTAAGTGTTCCTTAATGAAAATTATAAACGTAATTGAACTTCATATTTATTAAAGGCAGAAATGTTAAAGAAACAGAGTCAGAGAGCTTCAGTTCTCTTATCATCGCTCTTTAATTATACTCAGTTTTTTAACCCAGAGGTTTCCACATATGTATCCATTTCATGTATTCAGTAGATTGTATCTTCATAGAACATTTACTAGTAAGAGTTTTCTGACTGATTAAATAAAATAGGCTGGCAGTTTAAAAGAAAGTCACATCTGGTTTCTGACAAGAGTTCAGCTTTGGAAGAGTCTTTCCAAGCTTTTTATAAATGCCAGCCTTCAAAAAGCCAGTCTACCTTTCCCCCTTTTTTTTTTGACTGCATTGAGACAAGCCAAGACTGTAGATATATAGCAGGAGGAGGGAAAAGGTCAAATTACACATAAGAGCAGTGAGGTTTATTTCTACCAACATTAGCTAAGGGTGTGCATTGACAAGAAACGTAATTTATTAGAGATTAAGAGCAATGATATAAAACATCAAAGGGTTGGAGTTGGTTGAGTGGGTATTATGTAACAAATCTGGAAATGTATAGCCAAATGAAAATTTTTGGCTGGTGAATATATGAAAGAAACTTGAATAATTAAGTTCAATACAGAGAACAAATCAACTCAAAAATGGTCTAATTCATAAATTATTTGTTTAAAAGACATTTTTAAGACATTTAAAAGACTTAAAAATTAATGAATTAACTTAAGAAAAATTAGATAAATAATGTTGGTTCTAAAGGATAAAATTATAGAATTTTCACAATCCTATAATTATTTTTTAGTATTTTCCTTTTTTAAAATTTTTATTGTTGAAAGTATTACATATGTCCACCTTTTCCCCCCCATCGCCCTCCTCCATCCCACTCCCGTCCCCCACCATTTACTTGAAAATATATAGCTTCCCTTCATTAGTTTTCTCATTCCCTCTTCCATCAGCATATCTGAGACTATTGAAACATTAATCTAAAAACTTCTCTTTATAGAAAGACCAAACATTGAATTTAAAACTTTCTTTATAAAGTATTTTGTCATAAAAACTCAACCAACAGCAGCAACACAAGTTGACAATAGATCTTACCATCTCCTGGGTCAATGATCTCCACTGTGGTCACCGTGGGAAATTCCAGAGCTGCCAGCACTGGTTCTGAGAGAACCACCTGGAAAGTCTCAGACTGCTCATGTTCCTTATCAGCCATGATGTGCACTTTCCATGTGGCCCTGGTCTGGCCTGGGTTGAACTGCACTTGTTTCTGTGCTTTACCTTTGAAATCTTTGTCTTTTTCTGCAGTTCCATCTCTTGTGCCAATACCTACACAGAATCATAAAATCACTGTCTTAGTTTCATTTTTCAATTGAATTATTAAGGCTTTCCACATTAACTTTTTGTATATCACTTGATCATGCACTGCAAAGTAGACCCCATTCTGATTCCATGAAATGGATAATTGGGTGTGGCTCCTACAATGGAAGTATTCCACTGGAGGTGTTCATGATTCTATTCTACTCTTGCCCCATTGTGGTTTCACTATATATTCTTTTTTTAAAAAATTCTCATCCGAGGTTTTTCCATTGCTTTTTAGAGAGAGAGTGGAAGAGAGGGATGGAGAGGGGAAAGAGAGAGAACATCAATGTGAGAGGGGCACATTGACTGGTTGCCTCCTGCATGAACCTCAACTGGCTCAGGAACCAACCTGTAACTCAGGTACATGCCCTTGACCAGAAATCAAACCCAGACCCGCCAGTGCTCAGGCCAATGCTCTAATCCAAGCATGTCAAACTCGCCTCCTGCAGGCCCCATACCTCATTTATTTGGAACGTATTAGCCTTTGAGTTTGACATGCTTGCTCTAATCGCCAACTCACACCAGCCCAGGGCTTACTATATACTAGTATTCTTTAAGCTAAGTTTGTGTTAGAACTTCTACGATGGAATGCTAAATTTGCTTTCGGTGAAAAATAAAGATTCCCCTTTTATAACTAACATATAGTATTTACTATGAGGCCAGTGCTAGTCTATCTTGTTACTTAAAGTATGGTCCACGGACCAGCAGCATGAGCAACATCTTGGAGATTGTTAGTAATGCAGTCTCAGCCCAACCCCAGGCCTACTGAATCAGAATCAACATTTTAGCAAGATCCCCAGGTAAATCTATGTGCATTAAAATCTAAGGGTGGATAGACACATATTACAGACTTCATATCTCCACAAGGTTCTATGTAAAATAGGTGCCCCATTTTAATAAAGATTCTGGAGGAAACATATTAGTCCGCACTTTAATCTAATGTGGCAGATGAGACAGTCAAGCATACTCAGTGTTCAAAACAATGCCCTTCCTTGGAGATAAAACATATTTAGCTGGTAAACTATATATATATATATATATATATATATATATATATATATATATATATAAATTATATTATTCGATGGGCAAAAAGAACTCTGGAAATTAAAAAAGCTTATAAATTGGTTTAAATGTATGCTTTTTTAAAAAAATTGAGTATTAACTATGAAACAAACATATTACTTTTATATACTAAGTGATGCTACAACTCAGCCTTTTTCTCTGATGTGGAAAAAAAATGGCATGGAGGTTATGCAAGGTACTTTTGGAATGAGAGAACTGATTTTTTTATCTTACCTTGGCCACATGGGGGCTTTGGGATCATAGGCAAATTATTAACTTCCTCAGTTGTAGACAATGTAAGAGCACTATATGTCATAGTTGAGAGTCAGCTCTGGAGTCAACCTCAGTTCTGTCTCTTAGTAGCTGTGTAACTGTGGGCATAAAACCTTTCTATTTCTTTATCTGTGTGATGAGGGATATAATGACATTCTTCTCATGAGGTTACCTATGCAAGTTATTGAGAATCAGGCCTGGCACATAATAAGAGCTCAATAAATGTTAACTATCATTATTATCACTTTATAGTCCATAACCTAATAAAGTGTCAGGCATTTAATAAGCACTCAATAAAACATTAATTGAGTTAGTGAACAGAGGGTTGTTCTAAGGAGTAAAAGGAAAAAGTATTTAATGTGCTTAATGAAGTATCTTTTATTAGTAAATGTTCAATAACTGGTGGCAATAAGATCATTGATGCAAATCATTTTGTGAAATGAAATTATGCATTTATTAATGGGTTATAAATGTATAATCATTTCTGAGAAAATACATGTATAAATTTCATGTAATTTATAATTTACTAACTGTGTTCCAGAAGTTAAGTGATATTTTGCTTTTAGCTATAATGCAAAATATCTAATTCTAAAAGTCCGTAAATGAAAGTGGAGGTCGTAGAACAGTAACATAAAACATATTCATTGTAGAGCTCCTATGAGATTACCTTTCACTTTAATCTGACTTTCATTTCCAGTTCTAGCATGAATTCTATTACTATCTCCCATGATTCATGGGTATGGGCAGCACACAAAAGTCTTTCCAACTTCCTATCTCCTCAGGTTACTAATTAACATGTGAGGTTAATCAAGCAGAGTTATAAAACTTTTTTAAAATTGCTGGTGTTGATCTCACATAGAAAATATTAGTGCATTGGAAAAATAACTTCACAAGAAAAAAAGACTCTTGTTTGACATTTTAACATTCAGCTTTTTTTTTTTTTTTTTAAAGCAATGGAGAGAAAATCTGAAAATATTGCTTAAAAATATTTTTCAAATATTAACATTCCCATTGCTACAATGGGCTACTTGTGAGTGAATAAGTAAATATACTCATTAGGAGTGAGAATTCAAGTAAAATACAAATAAATGAAGGAATTATAAAGAATTGTTAAAGCACTGTGTTTTTTAGTTATTCCTCTAATTTTCCTCTGATTTATTTCTAAGCACAAAGCACAGTGAAGACTAATTTCTCAATGACAAAAAGAAAGACAGGACCATATTCTTGTTCTGCAGAACATGTGTGTGTCCAGAGAACATGCTTCTAAAAGAGAGAGCAATAAAGCATTCACTATGCTCTAGGAAGGTTAAACACAGAAAGTGTAAATGACAGCCTAAGAAGAGGCACATGCAAATAAAGAAGATGGAAGCAAAGCTGCCCTTGCTGCAGGATGGGTCTGCAGGCAAACCAACCCCACCTAGATTCAGAGGAAACTTAAAAGGCCAGCAGACCCCAGCTGGCATGGCTCAGTGGTTGAGCGTTGACCTACGAACCAGGAGGTTAGTTACAGTTTGATTCCCAGTCAGGGAACATGCCCGGGGTTGTGGGCTCAATCCCAGGTTGGGGGCGTGCAGGAGGCAGACAATCAATGATTCTCTCTCATCATTGATGTTTCTATCTCTCTCGCCCTGTCCCTTTCTCTCTGAAATCAATAAAAAAATTAAAAAGTAAAAAAAAAAAATAAGATGAGCATAGTGTGAAAACCCCTCTTGTAAAGTTACAAAACAAAGAGTATTTTTAAATTACAGGATAATTATTATCCAGTATCTGAACATCAGGGGAAATTATGGGGGGCAGATGAGAATTGTGACTGTGGCAAGGATGTGTGTATGCGTGTGCTCATGTGTGTGGATGGGGATCTACTATTTAAGGCATTTTAATTTTATAGACCAGTAAAATTTCCAAACAGCATTTTGAAGACATAAACACAATTACAACTTTTTATTCTGCCAAAATTTTTCTAGATTCATATCTTAGTTGATACTTTCACTCAATAAAAGCTCTTTTGCCTATGAACATTCTATCAGTCTAGATATACATAAAAATATGGTACAGAAAATATATAATTGCTTGGGGTGCTATTATTTTTTATCAATATACCAAATATTTTGTGCCAACTATATTACTGCCTAAAATTACCGATATACTTATTGGTTAAAAAACCTATTTTACACTTACATAAAATTGAATGTGAGCTTGAACTGGAGTTTTAGAAACTTGATTTTGACTCTCAGTTTCATTCAAAAGGGCAAAGCAGCAGAAAATGATTAGTATTTAAAACTTTTCTGTTGGTTCTGAAGAAAAGTCACAACATATATCTTCTATGTAGTGCTTTTATGTAGTGTTGGGGTTATTGAAACTTTAGTGAGCATTCAAATGCAATAAACAAATAGTAAATTATATTTTAATAGCTAATATGGTACTGAATAGTTTTTTGTTTATTATTGAAGTAGCCTTCACATATGTTTTACACTGTTATTTCCACATTTGTATCTTATAAATAAATTACATAATTGCCCACACTTATTTAAGATCTAGAGACATTTAACATTTTTTTAACTTATGGGTGATTACTGACAGTTTTGTAAAGTTATTTTATATCAACATAAAACTTTTGGCATGTTTTTCTTTAGCAGTTAAAGGACATTTAAATGTCAATATATGCCTAATCTTTAAAACTAGAGCAGTAAACTAAAAAAATTTTAATCATTATAAAATTTTGAACTTTTGCTAGAAAACTGGGATTTTGTGACAGAAGTGAAAATTAAACTTACTTATAAATGAAGTCTCTCCCAAGTAACCTCTACGTTTAATAACAACATCTAGAAATTTGGAGTCCTCATTGATCAGGTAATATTCCTTTTCAAAGGAGATCCATGCCCAATTCAAGTGAAAATGCTGCTTGGTTAACTTGTTTCCACCTAAAAAACAAAAATTTAAAGCACCAAATTTGTGAATGAATGACCTTAAAAATTCCACAGACTACTTTAATAATGCAACATGATGAACCTCTAGCCTGACTCATCAGGAAACAAAGAGAGAGGGCCCAAATAAACAAAATCAGAAACTAAATAGGTGAAGTAACATCTAACCCCACAGAAATACAAAGGATCATAAAAAATACTAAGAACAACTTTATTCCAATAAACTAGACAACCTGGATGAAGTGGACATATTCTTAGAAAAATACAACCTTCCAAAACTCAATCAGAAGAATCATAAAACATGAATAGGTCGATAACTACTGATGAAATTGAAGCAGTAAAACAACAACAACGACAAAAAACTCCTAACAAACAAAAGCCATGGTCCAGATGGATTCACAGGGGAGTTTTACCAAATATTCAAAGAAGAACTAACACTTATTTTCCTCAAGCTATTACAAAAAATTTAAGAGGAAGGAACACTTCCAAACTATGTCTATGAGGCCAGTATTACCCTAATTCCAAAACCAAATAAAGACATGACAAAGAAATAGCACATAGATGCTAAAATCCTCAGCAAAATTTTAGCAAATCAAATCCAGCAATACATTAAAAAGATCATACATTATGACCACATGGGATTTATTCTGGGAATTCAAGGATGGTACAATATTCTCAAATCAATAAATGTGATATAGCACATAAAAAGATTGCAAGACAAAAATCACATGATCATATCAATTGATACAGAAGAAGCATTCAACAAAATCCAACACCCTTTTTTGCTAAAAACTCTTAACAACGTAGGAATGGAGGGATCATACCTCAACATACTACAGGCCATATATGACAAACCTACAGCCAACATCATACTCAATGGGCAAAAACTAAAACCATTTCCCCTAAGAACAGGAACAAGACAGGGTTGCCCTCTTTCACAACTCTTGTCCAACATATCTTTGGAACTCCTGGCCATAGCAATCAGACAAGAAGAAATAAAAGACATCCAAATTGGAAAGGAGAAAGTAAAACTCTCATTATTCACAGATGATATGATATTATACATAGAAAACCCTAAAGACTCCATCAAAAAAACTACTAGATTTAATAAATGAATTCAGAAATGTAGCAGACTACCAAATTACCACCCAAAAATCCATAGCATTTTTATACACCAACTAGTGGCCTGGTGCACGAATTCATGCACATTGAAAGGGAATTAATTAGAAGAAATACTTTAATATTGTTATTCGCCCTTTCTCTATCATAGAAGTGTCAGAGATTAAAGAAAATTAGTAAAATGTATATGAAAATAATATATAAATTTATTAATAAATAAACAATAACAACATGATATAACAACAAAGACATGATATAACAACAAAGACATGATATAAAAACAACAAAAACATGATATAAAAACAATAAAAACATGATATAAAAACAACACTGATACAAACAATGACTGCTAAATTGATTAAACTTATTCTAGTATCTCCCTGTATACCACATTAAGAGTAAAAACACTTTCAGAGTGCTTGTGATGAAATATTTACAACTTTAATGTCACACACTCTTTGAACTCTAGAGAAAGCAACATATAACTGACTATGTCCAAAAACGGGTTCAGGTAGGAATATCCCTACTGTGTCTAGAGTTTGTCCTTGTGATTTATTAATTATCATTGCAAATGCTGGCATCATGGCAAACTGTCTTCAAATTAATTTAAATGGGAGACCAGTGTCAGACGGGGACAAATCAATTCTTGGAATCAGAACAACCTCTCCTTCCACAGATCTTGTTAATACTTCAGCTTTGATTATGTTAGGTTGCAATCTATATATATAAAACCTTAATATGCAAATAGACAAAATGGCAGAACAACTGAACAACCAGTCTCTATGACGTATGCTGTCCATCAGGGGGCACGCATGGAACATAGTGGGTGTCGGCCACTGTGGGATGGTGGAGCAAGTCAGCGGGGGTGCCAGACCAAGGCAGGGCACTGATTGCTGTCATTGAGGCGAGCCTCTGGTGGTTACTGACAATTCTTTGCTCCTGCGCACCATGGTCCCACCTTTCACTGGCACCTGCTGCCAGTGACAGCCCCGCTCGCACCCACTGCCAGTGCTGGAGCTGCCTCTTGCACTTGCTACTGGTGCCCAGCACCAGCTCCAATCACTTGGCGCCATCAGCAGGTGCAAGCGGCTGCCGGCCCTAATTACCCCTCAGAGCTTTTCCACCTCCCCTAGCTCCTGAGGAGTGGCCAGGGCTGGCAGCCACTGCTCTCACCCACAGCCGGTGCCAGAGCCACTGCTGGTCCCGATTGCTTGGTGCCATCAGCGGGTACAAGCAGTGGCTGCCAGCTCCGATCACCTCTGAGGGCTTCTCCACCTCCCCCTGCTCCTGAGGGGCAATCAGGGCTGCAGCTGCCACTCGCACCCACTGATGGCACTGGCCCCAATCACTATTCAGCGTCAGCACATGGGAGTGGTGGCAGTGGGAGCAAGGCTGCCGGCAGACAGGGGACTGGGTACTGCGGCGGGAGGGGCTGGGCAGAGGCGTGAAGGATGGGCTGAGACCCACCTCTGTGCCCACCTCAGCCTCGCGGCCCACAGTTCCTCTCAAGGTACATGAATTCGTGCACTGGACCCCTAATCTTTTGATAATAAATCTAGTACCATTACAAAGACCCCATTTACTATTAAGATTTCTCAGTAGCATGATGATTGCACCTACTTTCAATTTTAATTTATGACACAGCATTCCCAAAAGAGTAATACTATTAAGAAATTCGATGGGAAAATTTTCCTTTTTGGCATCATCTGTTGGAATCATTACTCAAATAGGTGTGAAAATCTCCATCAAGTATATGCAAAATTTCTTCATTTACTTTATGAACGTGCTCATTTTTTTGGACAAAGAATTGCACATTTAAATATATTTTTAATATTATCTATAGATATACTTTTTCCAAAGGTAGCTTCAATAATAGATCCATTACAAATCATTTCACAGGGGATTTCAATAATATCCATTCCTAAATGAAAACTGCTATCAAGTTTTCAATCTCCAACTTTTACTAACCATTCACTATAAGCAGAATCCTCTGACCTCATATTTGTTTTAAGAGACAACTTTCTGAAACATCCCCAAACACTACAGTACTTTAAACTCATTTGTACTATGGCTGATCACATAGCATGTGGCACAACACTGAGACATTGTCAGAAATCCCCTCTGAGAAGAACTTTCCCACCAAATGCAACATTCAAATTCATAATTTCTCTTAGTAATCTACCTATGGAATTTATAATATGACTGGATATCATGGTGCATTCATCATTAATGAGAAGTTGGGTCTTTTTAATCGTTTTAGTAACTTCACTCTATATTGAGTCTAGAAATTAAAAAGTTTCATTTAATGGAATTGGCAATTTATATTGGGAATGAAAGGTTCTTCTACCAAGAAATAAATTTACAGCAATTCCTGTAGACACTGTGGGTAAAACAGTACCACCACGACCTCTAATATAATGTATTAAAACTTTATAAAGATGTTTTTCCACTACAGTCGGACCATCCGAGAAAAAAACATTTGAGGTGTACAGTTTGATCTTTGATGGCATAAGGCTGCCAACTGTTCATCATTCAGAGAATTTATCAAAACCTCTGCCCTGTTGTTGTAGGATTCATCACATGTAGTTGTATTCGTTAATGAAGGATAGTCTGGAAGTTTGAAATGCGAACATTTCATTCCATGCAATGTGAATACTTCTTGAATTTAGTTAAGAGCATGCATTTTACAGTTCACACAGAGGCACCTTCTCTTCAGTGTAATTTCCAACAAAAATCTTCAATAAAATCAGATTTATTCTCATGCCATAATTTGTCTGCATCAGAAGGACATCCAAACATGCATATATATGCATAAAGTTGCTGTAGTTGTTTGGGCATATTAAGAATGATTGCATTGTCAGTCGTATTTTTCCATATAGTGCCGTCAAATTAATAATCCTCTATGTTTAGCAGCTTCATGAAATGTATCATAAATTACACCTCCTAAAGCTCGCAGATCAGCAAAACTTATCGCACCTTTTACATGCAGAAGCAAAAGTCTAAGGTAATATCGTTCTGGTTCTCTAAAGCTCACAGTAAACAGTCTACCTAATACTTTATTCCTGTCCTTTTGGCATTTTCTCCATGAGGAATTATTAAACACATAATGTTGTGGAATCTCCCAATAATAATTATGCGCATCGGAATCTTCTCTATTCAATAAGAACCAAGCCATCAAAGTCGAGTTATGCCTTTTAGCCCTATCTATAACTTCAGCAAAATCTTCGGTATGAAAGTACAAATTCTGACCATTTGGCAAATAAATAGCTAATCTTGTGATTGCATGAGATTGGTCATGCATTCACATTGCAAAAAGTCTCTAAACAGCCTCAGGAGTGCTCACATACCTGGAGTCAATGAAGTCTTGTACTTCGTCATGATTGATAATATTATTTCAGAAATTTGAATATGTGCACAATCGTGCCCTTTATAGATGTATTTAAATAAATATTTGACACTTTTAATCGATGCACAGACTTCAACGTTTATATGACAGTTATATTTAAGGCACAAATACGGTTATAAGGGGCAATCCAAGTGTTACCAACAACTTTATTCCCTATAGACATTGTGCTACTAGATTTTCGTTTGTATTTGGGATATCCATCAATATTTCCAATGGTCGCATTTTGAAATTCTTTCGGATATCCCTTTGAACATTTTCCATATTCCATACATGGACTATTTGGATTTTGTATTCCACATGGTCCATTTACCATATTTGATTTTACCATTTGAAAAAGTCGAGGACACTCATCTTCATCTGGAATTTCTGCCTTAACTATACAGTCAAAGTCATCTTCCATTTGTAATTTGGATTCACTATCTAATATCAATAATATGTGAGTATAAGGCAGTCCACGTTTCTGAAATTCAATGACATGAATTTTAGCTGTAACTTTGCCAAATAAATCAAATTTACATATATCATTTAAAAGAGCATTCAACTTAATATTAAAAACCCTGGCTACCAAGTCAGGTCTGTTTTCAACTTTTTGCCAGCGTTGTAAATTACTTGTAATATCTGCCCATTTTGGGTTGCACACCAGGGTTATGACTAAATTGGGCTTGCCATACTTTGTTACAATTGCCATAGCATCCTGATATCGCTGCAGCATATTTCTGGGACTACCCTCAAAACACGATGAAAGTATTATCATTTTACCAATTAGCACATTGTCATTTTCAGATCTAGATGTGAGATAATCCATCAAACCACTCTATTTTTCAACTCTCAACTTAGATTGGTTTGCTTTAATGAAATTTATCCAATTGGCTTCCATTTTTTAATATGAATCGACAACATATTGTTGAGTTAATTTTCCTGCATTTAAAATAGGATTGAACGTGTCCTGGACAGAGAAATGAAATCCATAATACTGCATTTATGTGACTTGTGTTCTTACATTTCATCTAGTATTATTGTCGATTACACTATTGTCTCTGAGTCTTAATGCAATATCCATTCCCCAGCCTTTTTCACCATGTGGAAAAAGAATAGGATACATCATTGCATCTAACGTAGGAAATAGGATACTGATTTGTTTCATTTTACTGGCAATCAGGTTATTGGGATCTGGTTAACAATGAATGAGCAAGTCCCTTTCAAAAGAAGGTTCTCCATCTTCATTTCTGAATATGATGGCAACTTCAGTTACAAGAGGATAATTATATCTACCTGGATCCCTATGAAGATCATATTTAATCTCCATTTTTACTTCTGTGGGAGCAATAACTTTTGCTGCTGCTTCAGATTGGGCTTCCTTTTCTACCTCATGTAGCATCTTGTATGATTTTGTTAATTCGTTTATTTCATGCATGAGGTTGTTGATGCTGATCATGAGTCTTTCTGAGCAACCTTGGTTTTCTGGCATTGCTAATCTTTTACTCATCACTTCAACCATATCTAAAATATAGAGTTGAGCACACTTCCAAGAAACACCATCCAAAGAATGTAAAGGTCCAGTACGGTAATAAAGTTGTCCATGTATTCTAAAACAGTATGGCCCATATCCTGATGGTGATGCAATATTTGCACCCATTGAAGCAAAAGCAAAAGAACTATTTATTGAACAAATATTTTCCATGAAATTTTTACTGTCAGAATCTTTATCATTAATTTTTAAAAATATGCCAGGTATTCTGGAAAATGTATATCATTTGGACAATCTTTATCTTTGCTACAACATCGAGTAAATTTCCCATCAGATGCTTTTTCATCAGAGAAATTTAGTGGTAGGCAAAATTGACATCTAACAGTCATTCCACCACAACTATGTTCGATAATTGCATTCTCATTTACTCCATTTTCGCTGTAAAGGCAGTTATTACCAGTATTGGTAGTACTTGTTGATGACTCTTCTTTAGACATTTTGTCAATGACGCTGGCTTCTTTCAGCTTCAGCGGTACATTGTGCCAATAGTTGGTCTTCAGATACATTCTGCCAATGACAATGCTTTCTTAAACTTCAGAGGTACATTGTGCCAATCATTGGTCTTCAGACATTTTCTGTTGATAATGCCACTTTCTTTTGGCTGCAGAGGTACATTGTGCCAATCATTGGTCTTCAGATACATTCTGTCACTGACACTGGCTTCTTTTGCCAGTATAGGTACTTTGTGCCAATAGTTGGTCTTTAGACATATTGCCTCCTCCCTCCTGTCAGGGTCCGGGGTGCGGGTATCAGGCTCCTGCCTCCCTGCTGTCAGGGTGTGGGTTGCAGGTGAATGGGGTTCTGGACTGTCAGGGCGCAAATAGCAAGCTGACTAGTGGCCAATTCCACGAGGAATGGGGCTCCCGCCTCCCTGCTGTCAGGGTCTGGGATGCAGGTGAACCGGATTATGGGCTGTCAGGGCATGGACAGCAAGCTGGCCAATGGCCTATTCCATGAGGAATGGGGTTCCCGCCTCCTTGCTGTCAGGGTCCAGGGTGTGGGTGAATGGGATTCTGGGCTGTCAGGGTGCTGACAGCAAGGTCTGGGTCAGTGCTCGTCATAGCTACCAGCTGGTCATCTGATTGTTGGTCATTCTGGTCACTCCACTGTTTCGGTCACTAGGCTTTTATTATATAGGATATTACACTCTCAGAAAGAGAAACTAAAAACAATACTATTTACCGTTGTAATAAAAAAATTAATATATTTAGGAATAAACTTAACCAAGAAGGTAAAAGACCTGTACTCTGAAACTAAAGGACACTGAAGAAAGAGATAGAGGAAGATTTAAACAAGTATAAGAATATACCATATTTATGGATTGGTAGAATCAACATCATTATAATGTCCATATTGCCCTAGCCGGTTTGGCTCAGTGGATAGAGTGTCAACCTGTGGACTGAAGGGTACTGGGTTCGATTCCGGTCAAGGGCATGTACCTTGGTTGTAGGCACATCCCCAGTGGGAGGTGTGCGGGAGGCAGCTGGTCGATGTTTCTCTCTCGTCGATGTTTCTGGCTCTCTATCTCTCTCCCTTCCTCTCTGTGAAAAATCGGTAAAATATATTTAAAATGTTCATACTATCCAATGCAATCTATAGATTCAATGCAATCCCTACTAAAATGCCAAGGGAATATTTCACAGATCTACAACAAACACTCCAGAAATTTATATGGAACAAAATGACCCCGAATAGCTGCAGCAATCTTGAGGAAGAAGAGCAAAGTTGGAGGAATTACAGTACCAGATATCAAGTTATACTTCAAAGCCACTGTGCTCAAAACAGTCTGATACTGGCACAAGAACAGGCATATAGATCAATGGAACAAAAAAGAGAACTTGGAAATTGACCAAAGCCATTATTCTCAATTAATATTTGACAAAGGAGGCAAGAGATACATTGGAGTAGAGCTAGTCTCTTCAATAAATGGTGCTGGGAAACTTAAACAGGTATATGCAAAAAAAAAAAAATGAAACTAGACCACCAACTTACACCATACACAAGAATAAACTCAAAATGAATATAAGACTTAAATGTAAGACATGAAACCATAAAAGTTCTAGAAGAAACGGTAGGCACCAAACTCTCAGACATATCTTATAGCAATGTGTTTATTGATACATCACCCAGGATAATGGAAATTAAGGAGAAAATAAACAAATAGGACTACATTAAAATAAAAAAGCTTCTGTATTGCAAAAGAAACCATCAACAAACAATAAGATAGCCCACTACATGTGAGGACATATTTGCCAATGATATATCTAATGAGGGGTTAATCTCCAAAACATATAGGGAACTCATACAACTTAACAAAAGTAAGACAAACAATCCAATTAAAAAATGGGCAAAGGATCTAAATCGGCACTTCTCCAAAGCAGACATACAGAAGGCCAAGAGGCATATGAAAAAATGCTGAAAGTCACTAATCAGTCGAGAGATGCAAATCAAAATGACAAAGAGATATAACCTCACCCCTGTCAGAATGGCTATCATGAACTAATCAACAAATGACAAATGTCGAGGATGCGGGGAAAAGGGAAACTTAATATACTGCTCGTGGAGCCACTGTGGAAAACATTATGGAGTTTCCTCAAAAAGTTAAAAATGGAACTGCCATTTGACCAAGTAATCCCACTTCTAGGAATATATCCTAAGAACCCCAAAACACTAATCAGAAAGAATATATGCATATTCATAGCAGTTCAATTTATAATAGCTAAGATTTGGAAACAGCCTAATTGCCCATCAGCAGATGAGTGGATAAAAAAATTATGGTACATTTACACAATGGAATACTATGTGGCACTAAAAAAGAAATAACTCTTACCATTTGCAACAGCATGGATGGACCTGGAGAATATTATGCTGAGCAAAATAAGCCAGTCAGAGTAAGGTAAGTATCACATGATCTCACTCATATGTGGAATCTAATGAACCAAATAAACTGATGATCAAAAATAGACCCAGAGACATAGAAGCATGAACAGACTGTTGAACATCAGAGGGAAGGTGGGGAGGTGGGGGGAAGAGATCAACCAATGAACTTGTACGTATATATGTATAACCCGTGGACACAGATAATGGGGTGAGAAGGGGCTGGAGGGTTGGGAGATGGGAGCAGGCTGGAAGAGGTTAATGAGGGCTGGGGGTGGGAGAAGGAGGAACTATGTAATATTTTCAATAAAGATTTCTTTTAAAAAAGAATCACTTTAGTTACTTTGTTTGATACACAACTCTAGAATATGATACAGCTTATGGAGATACAGCTTATGTTCAATAATTGTTATACAGATATACAATAGCTGACATAATCTATCTAATAATAGGGTAATATGCAAATTGGTCAGGAGGCTGTCACATAATGACCATCGGCAGGCTGTGTGCACAGTAGGGGCAGGTGTGCAGAGACTTGCAGCATCAGGGACAGGGGCAGGGGTGGCGGGCTCGGCGGAGGGTGGGCTGTACTCCCCACATAGCGGCAGCAGCTGTGAGCGCTTCTGGTGGTCACTGCTGCTTGCCCAGAAGGACCACAGGTTTTTTCTGCCAAGTGGCAGCAGAGCCTCTCTTCCAGGAAACCTCCGCAATGGCAGCAAAGGTTGGTGAGCAAGGGACTGCCCAGCAGCAAAGGCAGGTGAGTGAGGGACAGCTTAGCAGCAAAGGCAGGTGAGTGAGGGACAGCTTAGCAGCAAAGGCAGGTGAGCAAGGGAAAGCCCAGCAGCGAAGGCGGGTGAGGGTGAGAGAATGCCCAGGAGCAAAGGCAGGTGAGGGAAAGTCTGAGCTCCACGCCTAAGAGCTCCCGGCCCGGTCACATCCCACCTTGGCCTCCAGCACCGCGGGTCAGGGGTTCGGAGTAAGACAGATCCTTCTTGTGGCTCCTCAAACTCCCAGGCTGCCTCCATTGCCCCTCAACACTCCTCGGGTCAGGTTTGGGAATTGGTGGAGGCCTCCAGGTGTCCGGGCAACCAATGTAGGGTTGGTGGCCTCCAGGTGTCCAGACCCAGTGACCCAGGGCTGGAAGGGGACTTGTACCCTTCCCTGCAGCCAGGAGAACCCTGGAAGATGCAGTCTGCCCATCTGGAGGGAGCGGGCCTAAGCCATCAGTACAACATCCCCTGAGGGCTCCCAGACTGTGAGAAGGGGCAGGCTGGGCATGAATTTCATGCACCAGGCCTCTAGTTCTTCATAAAATTCCTTGATCTTTAGGAGAAGAAATTGGCAAAGGGGGAAGGAAGCAATTTAGTTTATTAAATAAACCAGGTACTCAAGTTGCAGGATGACTTATGTCTCACAAGATGCCACTGGAGAGCAAGTTTTTCTATAGAGAAGGCTGCAAGGCTTATTTGTGATGTTAAAAACACACAGAACTTCACAAATTAACTTTTTCTGGTTGACTGAGCAATTGGGTGAAAGGCTTTAATTATAACCACTTAAGAAAAAAACAAATATCCCAGTCTCTGCCTCCCTTCTCCATTATATTCCACTCCATTTCTTACAACAAACAGCTCTTTTCATCAATTCCATTCTACTGTGAAGATAAAGCTTTCTCCTCTAATCTTTCTACCAAAATGGAGCTGGCTGCCTATCAAGAGAAAATAAACCTTGTTTATGATCTTTCCAACAAGAAAGCTGCTCTGCTAGGTGAATGAAAGGAGAAACAGTTATCAGCTGATCACTTTGCACATACCCTTCTATTTCCTTTGATCTACACCAATTATTTTAGAAAAAGGTGAGGTTTATAAATGAAGACAGTAATTTTTTTAAGTCTCTCTGTAAAAGGGTGGAAAAAAGGCCAAATAATAAACACAGCTACAAGCCCAATTTTAATTCGTTTCTTCTCTTGAGTTCACACTAAGAGAGCTACACTAGAGAAGAAGAAATAAAGACAGGCAAACATCAAGACTAATAAATTGATGACAAAATAAATCTGAACAAAGGGAAACAAAGTGAAGGCATGAAGAAGGGAAAAAGTGTTCATCTTCGCTAGAAATTTTGAAAATAAAAACTGCATTGACTTTGAGTTATCACTTGACCTGTACTAAAGATTAAAGAGAATACCCAGTACAGTTAAGATTCTATAGGAAAACTGGTTTTCTTGTTTTGTGTATTTCTATATCTCCAATCAGAGTAAATTGGAATTCTTTATCTACATGCACATATGTCTGCTTCTAACTTCCTAAGCACACCAAGATAGGCACTGGTTGAATTAATCTTTCTAGTCTCCAAGTGCCTGGGACAAAACAAACACTACTTATTTTTTGACAGAAGAAATCTATAGAAGAAGTATGATTATTTGTAGTAAAGTGGCTACTTTGTAACTCTTGCTTGTTTTATTCCTTTTTCATAAAAATTTCTGCTTACACAAACAAAGCACATACTAGTGTTTTATTTGACTTGTGCCTAGTAACTTCTGACCTATTCAGTAACTCTCATGATCAACAAATAAAGTTTATTTTATATTCTTGTGAATTTTATTCCTATTTCCTTTCCCCTATATCAGAGTAAGAGATTGCTAACCATATAGTTTCTCTACTTCTCTAAATTTTGACACTTTGTAGCTAATTATAAAATTTGATTCTAACCCTTTCCTGAAATAATACAGAAATTATATCACCTTTCTTCTAGATATTACATGTTTTAAGAATATTGAGTCCTGAGGCCTTCTTCCCTTGACACTAAGTGAAACAGCAGACCCAATGCAAAGCAAAACTCAGCACCATCTAGCTCCTTTATGCTGATTAATTTTTCTCTACAGTGCTTCCCATGACCTCATATACTATATATGTTTACTTTATTTGTTTGTTCACTCTGTCTACCCTTATTGTAACACATGATCCAGGAGTGCAGACATACTGGTAGAAAAATGCCTATTAAGTGAATTAGAAAGTTGAATGTGTTGGTTGAAAAATATTAAGTAGTGCTTCATTTTTCTGGTGCAATAAAAGTCTTATAGATTAATGTAACATAACTCTTTAAATATTGAGTCTTTTTAAAAATATAATTTTAAATGACCCTTTTATAAAATGTATTGCATACTTCTTTTCTTGAAGATTGTATAAATATTTTAAGTTATTACCTATAAATGCAAGGTAGTAGAGGTTATTGGTGACTAAAGATCTATTTAACCCTTCTGTTAGGCAGGATGGATAGCTGCTAGGGCAGGAGGATGGGAAGGGGGAAAAAAAGGAGAGTTTATCTCAGCCACCTAACAAAGAAGTCAGCAGTTTTTGGAACTGCCAAGATAAAAATCACCATATATTCTCATAAATTCTGGGAAAAGCCAAACAATGTAAAAGGGGGACCTTGAATTGTAGTCTACCTGGCAGAAGAACCTTGAAACCTATAGGGGAAAAAGTATAAAACTCTTAAACCCCCACCAGGTGAGGTGCTCAGACTAGCAGAATTGCCTGCTTGTGCTATATGACAAGAGCACCCCTTAATGCATTTACTTGCTTTGCTCCACTCATCTGAATTCTTTCTCATGAATATGACAAGCGCCAAAGAGGGGAGAGCCCCCTCTGACTTGGGAGGCTCTCCAATAACATCTTTCTGGATTGCTGAATCACAATCACCTGCTATCACTTTAATGGTTACACAGAAGCACAGCAAGTTTTGTTCCCAGCCAGTTAACCCTTTATACATGTGTGCTAGTTTTCCTCAGGGAAAAGGGGGGTGCAATGGGATAAGGAATTTGGCAATTGGAATAAGGTTATGTCTGCTGACAGACATGAATGAGAAAGATGAGTACCTAGGCTTGCCTAGGTCCAAAGAGAAGAGACAATTCCTCCCACTGGTTGGAGTCTTGAATGCCCTTGTGAGTAAGGGCATTGTAAGACCTTAAGGGGGCTCATAGGGACTTCCATTTCACTTGGAATTAACTAACTGGATCCTCTGGGTATGCACATATAAGGGTTGGTCACCTAGTGCTCCAAGCCTCCTGGTTGTTTTAGATGGCTGGGAGAGAAACAGAGTGATATGAGAGTGTGGGATGACCAGAGGGTAATGCTACTCAGAAACAGCATACAGAGACCCACTGCATCTAATAACTAGCCCATCTGTTCACAGACATGACTGCTAAAATAATAACTTTAAGCTACTATTCAGCCATTAAACTGCCAAACCTCTCTGCTTCATCAGGCTTTTTGGCCTCTCTATCTGCATTTATACTCTTTCTGTAGGGCTTGCAGGGGAGGAACTTGCTAGTTATGCAGGGCTTTGCAATATAGGTCTAATTGGGGGCCCCACAAGTTTGCAAGATATTACCCTAGGTAGGGGGAGGAGGTCACTTCCCTTGCTTGTTTACATGAACATTGTAAGGAAATACACTGGCCAGAAGCTATTAGCCAACAACTATTATTGTGTAAGCAGAGGCACAGGCAAGACACCCTGGTCGAACAAATTGAAGCTGAGATCTTAAGGTTATTGCCAAACTTATCAGGGCTCTTTACTCCACCCCATTAATTAGGATACTGGTTTCATGCCAATTATGGAATAAATGGGATAAGGGACCTTCTTCATGTACATACTCTGGGCTCTAATACCTAACTTTGAGAACCAAAGACAATTTGTTAAATATCTTGAGAAGTCTGACAGGTGCACCAAGGAATGTTGGCTTTGTCCTACTGAACTTTACCCAAAGTTGGGGGATATCATTAAATTTCCTGCTTGGATATGGACAAAGGGAGGGTTACTCACTCTATTCAGGCATCTGTTATGCATGGCTCTACAGGACCCATGAGACTGGGGGAGTCTGGAGAAATGTCAGATATTCAGACACTCCAGTAGGCAAATATATTTAATGACATTTTTTTTTTTTTTTTAGGAAATAACAATATTGCAAGGACCTAGAAGGGTCCTGTCTTTACAATGGCTGGTGGGACTAGGAATACTACAATTCTTGTTCTAGCAGCGTCTTTGGCAGGAAAAATGGATCATTAACTGGTGACACTGTCACCTAAAGAGGATAGGAGTGCGCTCGGAAGGTATAAGGCCTCCCTCCATGGTATAGGGAGGAAGGGGTTGGAGGCAAAGGAGATTTTAAATTAAATGGGAATAGAGACATTACGAAGGAATCAGGTGACTGGCATGGAGTTGAGTCCCTTGTGTGAGTGGGATAAAATTCATTCCCAGGGCATCTAGCTAGTGCTTCAGTCACTGGTAAGGCCACCCTCAGGGCATGGGATAAACACACCCTTGGATAACTGTAGCCAGGAAATTGGGTTACACAGTGAGACTAGTGAATTCTGGAAGCCCATGCCTGAGAAGGGATGCCTTCTGCAATCAGTGGAAACAACATAGGAGAAGGAATGGGGATGACCTATGATCTCTGTTCTCTTTCAGGTGGAAAACCAAAATTCAGTTATCACAAGGTTCACCTCTGGGATGCATCCTAAAGAACTGAGAAAAATTTGACCCTCAGACTTTAAAAAGAAAAAGATTGTTTTTCTTTTGTAGTACATCTTGGCACCAATACAAACGTGGGGACAGGGAAGTCTGACCTGCAAACAGATTATAACAATATTTGTTTTGCATAAAGAAGGCAAATGAAATGAAATACCTTATATTCAAATGTTTAAAACCCTTTACCAAGATAGAGATTTAAGAAAAACTTGTAGAATGTGTGTTGCCACAATGTCAGATGAATTAGAGGATACCTTCCTCACAGCCCTGGCAAGATGCAGGCCTCCAAACAGGCCTTTCCCCAAAAGCAGCTGCCTCTGTTAAATCCTTCTGCTGCAGAACTGCAAGCACCTGTTTAAAGTCCTGCCTCTACCAGGAGCAGAACTCATTATCACCCAAACTCTAACATGTTACATCTGAGGGAAGTCGCAAATGGAGAACCTGGTGAAGGAGTTATTTGGGTTCATGTTCCGTTTTGTATGTCTGACCTTGCCTTTTGCAAAAATAAACTTGGTCATTTTTCTGAAGACCCTAGTAAATTCACTTACAACTTAACTTGAAATAATTTACAATTTGTTCTGGAAATGCAAGAGCTTTTGTCGATGAATTAGTTGATCATCAAGCTCAACATCACATATACCTACCAGGGGCAGACACAATCCCAGATTAGAACCCTAATTGAATCTATCAAACTGGGATAAATAGGAAAGGACCCACTGAACCCATATGGTTACTTGTCTTACAGGAGGAATGAAAAAATGTATTATTAAGCCTGTTATGACAAAATGAAAAGGATTACTCAAAGAAAGAATGAAAACTTCACCCTTTTTCAAGGGCAATTAACATAAGCTTTACAAAAATGTATAAACATTGACCTAAGTCTGTTGAGGGCTGAGCACTTCTGGGGATGCATTTTATCCAGCAAGCAGCCCAAGACATCAGGAGAAAGCTACCAGGCCCCCACTGAGCAACTGGTAGAAATTTTTTCAGTGTTTTTAACAACTGAGACAGGGCAGAGGAAGAGCAAAAAGCCACCCAATGGAAATAAAGGCTCACTTATTAGCTGAGTGACCTCAGGTTACCCAGGCCCTGGACTACAACAGACATTAGAGGGGCGATGTTATTCCTGTGGACAAGTAGAATACTGGAAAAGGGAGTGCCCTGGGAAGGGCCTCCTCAAAAAACATGCACCCTCTGCTGCAAGTTCGGCCACTGGAAGAAGGACTGTTCCTGGAGCTAGAGGGTCACTGGACCCAAACCTACCCACATGATGGCCTTCAAATGAAGGGGCTCTATGCCCTAGTAGGAACCCACTAAGAACATCATCATTGAAGGAACGGAGCCAAGTATAATCCTTGATGTAACAGGTAAATCTTACATTTTTATTACACACTAGAGGCTCAATGCACAAATTCATGCAAGGGGCTCAGCCCTCACAGCCCTGGCTGCCTTGGCCCTCGCAGCCCCAGCTTCATCTGGAAGTTCGTCTGGACAGTCGTTCTGCTGTTCAGCTGACTGGTCTAATTACCATATTCTGCTTTTATTATTATATATAGGGGCTGCTTGCTCTAATCTGACCCACTCACCAAAGTCTCTTTCTTCCAAAACCTGTTTGATCACTGGGATGAATGGGCATACACAGTCCTACCATGCCACTCTACCCCTAGGCTGCAGCCTCAGGAATCTCACTTTAATCATGCCTCATTCTCTTATTTGGGAGCGACATCTTGTCTAGTCCAGGAACTACCATAACCCCCAAAGACACTTCTATCCTCTTTCCTTCTCAATGCCAATACAACATAGGGGCACATACCCTGGGGAGCATTAGCAAATTAACTTCACCTAGATGCCCCCTAAAGCTAGAGTTACATATTTACTAGTATTTACAGATATTTTCACCAAATAAATTAAAGCATTTCCTACCAGAAGAGAAAAAGACTACTGTGATGACCATGGCCAAGTACTTACTAAAAAAAAATCTTACCTAGGTTTGGACTACCAAGAAAATTACAGATTGACAATAGACCCTCTTTTATAGGCAAAATTACACAAGAACTGACTCCAATTTTAAGAAATATACTATTACACTCATGAAAACCTCAACCTTCAAGTAAAGTAAAAAAATAAAAAAATAAAAATCAAACCCTCAAAAGGATTCTAGCCAAGCTATACCAAACAAACAAACAAAAACAAACGGAGTCCTGGGTGTCTATGCTACCCATAGGTCTCATGAGAATAAGAAAGGCACCTAAAGAAAAATTACAAGTAAGCCCCTTTGAACTCACCTATGGCAGGCCTTTTCTCAAATCTGACCTGCTAATAGATGAGGAATTTTTCAGCTGTTATATTACACCATTAATCTAAGACAGGTACAAAAAGCATTACAGGAATATGAAAACAAAATTCTACCCACCCCCAATAATGACTACCAATATAAACAAGTTAAACCAGGGGACACAGTTTACTTAAAAACCTGGAGGGACAACTGCCCTGAATCCCAACTACAACCCAGATGGAAGGGTCCACATCAAGTCCTGGTAAGTACCACAACTGCAGTAAAGCTCATGGGGATAGCCAGTGGGGTTCATTTATCTTGAATTAAAACTATTTCTTATGAGTTTCCACAGGAATCACAACCTGAGACCAACTCTTGTAAACCTGTTGAGGAGCTCAAGCTCCTCTTAAAAACAAACAAACAAATAAAACAAAACCAAAACCAAAACCTATTACAGATAAGTAATAAAGATAAGTAATAACTTGGCCCTAATATAATTGTCTTTCTCATATTTCTGATCCTTTTTCTAATAGCCTATTGATACATTAAGACTTCTCCTCGAGAAAAGAAAATTTCCTGTCCCTGTTGGGTTTAACCCTTATTAGATAAAGTCCCATGTCCTCCCCTCCAGTAACCTCCTTGTCAAATGTATCACCTCTAGGATACAGAAATTCCATGTTGAGATGATGACTCTTTGGGAATTCCTGCCCATTCGTACTTTGGGAGAATTAGCCAATGGCCTCTCTGTTACAAGCTCAGATCCCATTTCCCTGCCTCCCTTAGATCAGGTAGAAAGAGACTTCCACACCCTACACAGGCAGGGACTACAGTCATTGTCAGCAGGAAACAGTTACAGAAAAAGGGGCTATCTTCCCTCATCAATCCTAAACAATTTTTAGGGATGAAGTCTCTGAGGAGGGGAATGTGGCAATATAGTAAGGAGCAAGGAAAATTCCTGGGCAAGTGGAATGGGGAAAATGAGACAAGAAAATTAAATAAGGCCAAACAATTTCAGCAGCTTGCAGCTAGCTTGTAAATTGCAAGACTTTACCTTCCCCAACCAAGGACACCTAAAAACAAATGGTTTATACCTCTCCTCCCTAACCAGAGAATACATTGCTTAAATCACCCCGGCCTGGTAAAATATAGAACAAAGACCCAATTAATTCCATTTGTGCCAGCTAAACCCAAGGACAGATGAAGTCTGGGGGACAAATAACCAGAACCCCAAAAGCATTTTGATGGTATCACTTGGGTAAATGACAGGCAGGATGGATAGCTGCTAAGGCAGGAGGAGGGGAAGGAGAAAAGGGGGAGTTTATAGAACTCACTGAACAAAGAAGTCAGCAATCTTGAGACTTGCCAAGATAAAATTGCTAGATGTTCTTGCAAATTCTGGGAAAAGCCATAACAATGTAAAAGGAGGACCTTGAAACCTATAGGGGAAAAATATAAAGCCCTTGAACCTCCAGCAAGTGGGATACTTAGACTAGCTGAGTTGCCTGCTTATGCTTTATGCCAAGTTTATTTCTTAATGCATTTGCTTGCTTTGCTTCCTTAATAAATTCACTTGCTTTTCTTCAGTACCACTTTCTGTCACTCACCTGAATTCTTTCTTGCAAGCATGACAAGAGCCAAAGAGGGGAGAGCCCCCTTTGACTTGGGCAGCTCTCTAGTAATAGATGGTTTTAAGGATAACTAATTTCATCTCTACTTACAGATTTTAAAAACTTATTTTCTAGTTGGAACTTACATTCTGGAAGAATGAGGGTGCCAGGTTATTGCTTAATCAGGGGTTTCAAGTGATACACAGCTAACTAAGTTTGCCAGGAATTTATATGTCCATTACTGTGAGATTTTTTTTTTGAAATTAAATTCATTGAGAAATTTTGCTTTGTGAGACAGTGACCTGCTCCAAGGTATTGTTTTAGATGCTTACATTCACTCTAAGTCAGAAATTTTTAAGTAGATATTTTACTAGAGAATATAATGGTAAGTGTATAAAGCTTAACTAAGAATAGAATTAAATACTGCCTAATGTCTGATTTATATTGATATGAATCCTATTGTGTTTCAGAATTTTTAAAAATATTAGGTACTACTTATTATGTAAGAGTGATATGGAGATTTAAAGAATGAAGATGTAGTTTTTGGTAACTCTTAGTAAAACTGACCTTGCACAACTGAACTCTGCATTTTATTTAAAGAACTGGAGGCCCAGTGCACAAAATTCCTGCATGGCAGTGGGGAGGGAGTGTCCCTCAGCCTGGCCTGCACCCTCTCCAATCCGGGACATGTCAGACATCCCTCTTGCAATCTGGGACCATTGGCTCCTAACCACTCACCTGCCTGTCTGCCTGATCGCCCCTAACTGCCCCCCCTTGCCGGCCTGATCGCCCCTAACTGCCTCTGCCTGCCAGCCTGATTGCCCCTTAACTGCCCCCTGCTGGCCTGATTGCCCCTAACTGCCCTCCCCTGCCAGCCTGGTCCCCCTAACTTCCCTCTCCTGCTGGCCTGATTGCCCCCTAACCACCTCTGCCTTGACCCCCACCACCGTGGCTTTGTCTGGAATGACGTCCGGAAGATGTCCAGTCTAATTAGCACATTACCCTTTTACTAGTATAGATGGGAAGACACATTATTTATTCATTTATTACATACTATGTAAACTCCTCTAAAACCTTAATTATGAAAATAATAAGTATTTATACTTAAATAACAGAAGGTATTGAATGTGAATTTAAACAACTTTAAAAAAATTTACTTCAGGGTGATTCTTTCCTTTCTAAAGTAGATTCTGTCATCTATGATATATAATGTCCCATTGCAAACAAATTAAAGTCTGTAACTTGTGTCATAAAACTATACAACAGGTGCCTGAGAGCCGACAACCACACTCTCAAATGCTTTGTCTCTAAATTCTGACAACTAAATCCATTAAGGTTTTTATGAAAATACCTCTTTTGAACTTTTCCAGCTGGTCTTTTGGCTTCTTCATTTTTCTTTTCAATGGGAATGAAACAGGTTTGGGTTTTTTTATAGAACAACAAAGAATCACAACCTTCAATTTGCTCTCCCAAAGAACATATGGCTCCCTGACTATTGTTATAATTTTGACTTATGCTTGATAAAGGGTAATTTCTGGGTGTCCATTTAGCTTTGACAATTTTTTTCCCCAACATTTTTCTGACAATTTATTTTTTTGAAAAAAAGTTGTTTACCAATAGAACATTCTAGCTTGCTAATATTCCATTAGCCTAGAATGAAGTTCAGCATGGAAGCTGTACTGGAAATTAAATGCACAGCTATCTTAAGAGCTTTATATCATCCTTTAAATCAGCAACATAAATATATATTTGAATGAAAAAAGATTAAGATATCAATATTACCTAATTTATTGGTAAAATTACATAATTTGACTTTAGGCAATTTTATTCTCTTAGAAGGCAAGGATAGTGGTTAGCAACCATGCAACTACCATCAGCATCATTACATCATTACTAATTGTGGTGAGAATCAAAAATTCAAGTTAAAAGAAGGTATTTATTTTCTTGCCATTTCTGTGCTAAGATGATCTTTTAAAGTTTGCTTTGCCTTAAAATCTTCCATATGAGAATCTCTGAGAGCTCCTGGTATACTGTCCTCTGGCCCTTAAAGTCAGGTGAATTTTACACTTTATTGAAAAACCACTGGGTGCTAGGCAAAAAGCAACTTGACTCTTAAACATACCTCCCTCTGCCCCTAAGAGTTGACATTAAACTGTAGGATATAGATAATGTGCATAAGGTAGAGAATGACAAATACTATGCAGAGAGGCACTGATAATGAGCTGTGAGAGTTCATAAGAGTGTAGAATTACTTTAACTTGAAGGTATCAAAGACACATTCATGGAAGAGATAGTGTTTCAATGGGGCCTTAAGTACAGGGTGGTATTTAGACATTCAGCAAGATGCTGTTCCTGGAAGATTAAGTATAAGAGCAGAGATAAGAAATCCAGTGAAAAACAAACATCAAAGGATTCAATTTAGTAGGAGTTCAGGACATTTGCTACATATTTAATTCCTTCTCTTTTTATTTTCACCTAAAGATAGCCTTACTGTGACTGATGTAGCTCCTGAAGAACTGGGAAACAGACCCAGAAAAACTCTCAATACATTTTATAATTTTTTAGATTAATAATTCCAATGATTGTTTTAGTCTAATGTTAAGCTATTGAAAAACTACTGATAATGCAACTTTTAATAACTGATATATAATTTTCTTTCTTCGTTCTACTCTTGCCACTCCGACAACCATGCACATTCTAAAAAGAGGCAGCACAGCATATCCACAGAGAAATACAGAGAATAAATACAAAAATTAATAGAAAAAGAAGTGATGTGATAATTCAGCAGTGGAGAGAAATAGGCACAACACAAATTGACCTCTATTGAATATATAATCTCATGTGGTGCTCTTTTAGGCTATTCTCAGGAAAGGCACCTATAAGCACATCCTTCATAACCAAAAGCATAAAAGGGACTATGAAATCTTTGTAATGGAATGGAACTCAAGTATTGATTAATTCACACTATACCCTCTATTTTTTTGTAGGCTCTAAAGATAAAGTTACGAGATAATGTGGAGGTGGAGCTGACAAAGACATCAATGTTCACCTTAAAAGTCAAAGAGTATAGGAATTCACTTTACTATATGTACTTTTGTTGCTTAGGAACATTATTTGATCACATAAATACCCACAGATGGTATATAATGGATATTTGTACATGAGATTCCAAAGACTTGAACTGTTCATCTACTTTAATAGAGGTTGATATACAATTTTATTACTCCTGGATTTTTTACTTGCAAATTTGTCTACTTGCTAAAATGTACTTATAGCTCAAAATTAATATTTGCGGTGCTTTTTTATTCATTTATGGACTCTGGTAAAGCACCTTTAAAAAATATGTATCACCTAATGCTCTTCCTCTTGTTTCAGCTGTCATACTGTAGAGTCTATTTAGTTCCAAATTGTTGTAGTTTTTTGTGTGATTTTGCCGTTTAACATATCTGCCAATCTTAGTGCCAAAGTGCTGTCCAGTGTTCCTAAACACAAGAAGGCTGTGACATGCTTTACAAGGTTTATATATGTACTAGAGGCCCGGTGCACAAAAATTTGTGCACTGGCAGGGAGGGAGGTGTCCCTCAGCCCCACGTGTGCCCTCTCACAGTCTGGGACCCCTCAGGAGATAACGACCTGCTGGCTTAGGCTTGCTCCCAGGTGGCAGAGGGCAGGCCCAATACCTAGGTGCAGCCGCTGGTCGGGCTCAGAGCAGGGCCGATTGGGGAGTTGGGGCGCCGCCCCCTGTCATGCACAGAGCAGGGTGGATCGGGAGGTTGTGATGCCACCCCCAGTCATGCTCAGGGTAGGGCCGATTGGGGGGTTGGGGCACCGTCTCCTGTCACACTCAAGGCAGGGTCGATGGGGAGATTGGGGTGCCACCCCCTGACACGCACAGAGCAGGGCCGATCAGAGGGTTGGGGTGCTGCCCCCTGTCATGCACAGAGCAGGGCCCATCAGGGAGGTTGGGGCTCTGTACCCTGTCACACACAGAGCAGGGCCGATCAGGGGGTTGGGGCGCCACCCCCTGTCATGAACAGAGCAGGGTGGATAGGAAGGTGGTGGCCTCACCCCCTGTCACACACAGAGCCACAGGGTGATCAAAGGGTTTCGGCGCTGTCCCCTGTCACGCTGCTCCAGGGGCCAGGAGGCCTCACGGCTCCGCTGATCCCAGTGCTGGAAGGCCTCATGGCTCCGCTTGACACTGGGGCAGTGAGGCCTCGCTGCTCCACTGATCCCAGTGCCGGGAGGCCTCGTGGCTCTGCTGATCCCGAGTTCGTGGGGCCTCATGGCTCCGCTGATCCCGGTGCTGGGAGGCATATTACCCTTTTACTATATAGGATAGAGGCCTGGTGCATGGGTGGGGGCCGGCTGGTTTTCCATGAAGGGTGTCCTGGATCAGGGTGGGGGTCTTGCTTGGGTGTCTGGCCAGCCTGGATAAGGGGATGATGGCTGTTTGCAGGTGGTCACACCCCATTCAGGGTGGGGGTCCCCACTGGGGTGCCTGGCCAGCCTAGATGAGGGGATGATGGCTGTTTGTAGCTGGTCACACACCCTTCATGGTGGGGGTCCCCATGGGGTGCCTGTCCAGTCTGGGTGAGGGGCTAAGGGCCATTTTCAGGCTGGCGGGTGATTGAAGCTCCCAACCTCTCCTTTTTTTCTTTTTTCTTTTTTTTTTCTGGGATTTATTTACCTTCTATGGCTGTCACTGGAACTGAGACCGGCTTTAGCTCTGAGGCCTGGCTCCAGCTCTGAGACCTCAGCTGCTGAAAGTAGGGATCTGGGTTTGTTTGGGTTCTATAATTGAAACTCTGTTGCAACTCCAGCTCTGCCGGCTGGCTGAAAGCATGGGGATTGTTTAGCTTCTATACTTGCAACATTGTTTCTTAGACTGCAAGCTCAGAGCCCAGCAGTGTCAGGCGGGGAACCTTGGCTTCCTCCATCACTGGAGCAAGCAAGCCTCCTGTTTGCTTCAGCTGCCTGGCTGCCGGCTGCCATCTTGGTTGGCAGTTAATTTGCATATCGCCCTGATTAGCCAATGGGAAGCGTGTCGGAGGTATGGTTAATTACCATGTTTGTCTATTATTAGATAGGATTAGAAAGATAAACTTGTTCATAAGGGATGATGCTGTTGTTGTGAGTTCCAAATTAATGAATCAATAACATATATCAAATAAGGTATCTTTAAAGAGAATCACACATGAAACAAGATTATATATTAATTGGTTCATAAAAAGTTGTAACTGGAAGCCTGCAGGGAACCTGACTCAGTATTTCCCCTATGGAGCAGTTAATATAAGCAGCAATTTTATACAACATAACTACTACAAATAAGGAAAATCAATCATATTTATTCAATAAAAGTAACAATAAATTAATCTTTAGAGACAAGACAAGATGGAGCACAGGAAGTGGAAATGTGTTCGTCCTCCACACACATTTTTCCTTCTTTTTATCAACCTTTCTCTAGCACATAGCAAGGAGTGTTAACTGAAAGGAATCTTTACTGCATTCATAGATGGCCCACCCTGATCTCCAGCTCCATTCATCTATCCTTTGACATGACAGCACTAGGTCCTGACACAGTTGTGGGTGAAGACTGTCCTGGCTCCTGCATAGCTATCTGCCATAATTTGAGAATACACAAAGAAAATTTGTAGGATAATTTTTAACCTATAGGAAAATAATATATATGGGATGAACTCTGATGCAGAATAATGCCTAATCCTGCTGGAGAATCTTGGGATAATTTGTTGTGGGATCACAGTTGAAGCAATATTCCACATCTAGGATTAATGCCTATTCATGTTTTTGTTGAGAACTGGAGTAACAGACCTCATGGAAGTGATCTTTTGAGGCTGTAAGGGTCCTCCAGAAAGAGAGTTCATCTATATATATATATAAAAGACTAATATGCAAAATGTCCCCTCAGGAGTTCGACTGGGAGACCAGGAGTTCGATTGCTCACTATGATGTGTGCTGATCACCAAGGGCGGCGCAGAACATGGCAGGTGACCAGTGGCCCTGTTGGTGAGGGTGGCAAGGAGGAGGCGGGGAGGTGAGGAATCTGATTGGCTCTGACAACTGGCCAGGCCTAGGGACCCTACCTGTGCACAAATTTCAGACACTGGGCCTCTAGTTATCATATAAATGGATTTGTTAGGCAACAAGAATATAGACTCTGTATGTTTTAAACATCAGAGCAAAGTAGAGATTCAGAGTGTAGTGTAAGGGTGTTACTCATCTCTAACTTGTGTCCAGTCTCCTGGATGAATGTTTGGGACCCAGAAAAAGAGAAAACCATAAGTAAAAATGTAAAGACATGCTTAATCAATCTATTTTTCATATAAGATACCAACCAGCACTCTTTTGAGTATCCTTTTCCTTTAATACAGAATAACAGAAAAGACCACCACATTCCTGGTAGCTACTGATGGCATGTTAGGCATTTCCACATTCTATGGAACTGTCAGGTTAAATTACTCATTTTAAATCCTTAAGTATGTGGTAGATCTAGGATTCAAATGCAGCCTGCTAATATTCTTCCTATACTTCCTCTAAATTATCATATTACTTCAGTTACATTGGCATTCTACTTACAGGTGATTCTAAGTTAATTTTAATTTGCTTTAACTTAATTTATAAGTGAGTGCTATTGAAAGAAGCAAACATGTTCTGAGTGCATTTCCCTCTCCCAATTGCAAACCCTAATGAATAGTGAGACTGATAAATGGTAAGAATTAAGAGGAAAAACAAAGAATACAGGGTCAGTTTCTAAATATTTAAGACTAAATCATAAAAAAATTCACACAAACTATGAGTAGGACCCAATTGCTTTATAAATGAATTTCAGGCCATACCCAAAAATCAGGGAAGCTGGAAGGAAAATGCTTCTTCCAGACTGAATGGTTGCTTCATCAGGCCACAGCTGGGTCAGAATTAGTAAGTCTTACTTGCAGGGATCCCCACCTTTCGTTAAGCATGAGCCCCTCCCTCAAGCCCACCCCTTAAAAAAAGCCCCCCCCCAAAAAAAAGGAAGAAAGAAAAGAAAAAGGATATGTTTATTTTCAGACCCTACTTTATTTTTTTTTTAAATATATTTTATTGATTTTTTACAGAGAGGAAGGGAGAGAGACAGAGAGCCAGAAACATCGATGAGAGAGAAACATCGATCAGCTGCCTCCTGCACATCTCCCACTGGAGATATGCCCGCAACCCAGGCACATGCCCTTGACCGGAATCGAACCTGGGACCTTCCAGTCCGCAGGCCGACGCTCTATCCACTGAGCCAAACCGGTTTCGGCCAGACCCTACTTTAAAAAGATAGAAAAAGAGGAGAACCAAGAGTTTATATCTTCTAACCTAGAGTTTAAAAATATTTTCTTGATCGAACCTGATTTAATTGTGCAATACTTTGTTTACTGAATTAGAAGTTTAATACCAGTGGAATGAATGCCTTCACTATTGGTATGCACTCCTAGGATGAGGAATTCAGGTTTATATCTACAGAGGACAAAGGACAAAGCAAACAAATAACTGCAAGGTGAATTCTCATTTACAATATGCACATTACTGGAATGTGCAGTCTAAATTAAAAGTTAACTTAGTCACTGGAATGCTGTAATATGAGTGGCTAAAGAAACTTTTTTCCTGAAAATGGAAGTGTGGTACTGTATTTTAAACAAAAATACAAACTAATTCAAGAAATAATTATGTAGTCCTTGCTGTTGCAGACCAAAGAGTGGGCCCTAGAGAAAATTGACCTTAGTTTATTGACACCACCTCCAAGTATAGCCATGGTCGTTTCCAAAGTGTAGAAGAGAAGAAAATATCATGGGACCACTTAAAAAAGACCAAATTGAAAAGGAAGAAGAAGCTTAATATCAGTAACAGATTGTATAGTGAGTGAAGTCTCAATAAAAATTATTTTCTACTAAAAAAAAGTGGAAAAAAAAAAGATTTATGTTGGTGAACAAGACATGTATAAACTCCAAGCATTTTAGAGGAAGAATAAATGCTGGATTGCATCTTTTATCACTGCCCCATTTTACCAAGATCTAGAAAGGCTGTGATTTGAGTAAGATTACAAAGCAGCTATTTGCAGAAGAGGAATACATTCCCAGAGATTTTCACTCTTAGTCCAGTGATATTGCCATTTAACAGATTGTGATCTCAAATATTTTTCTTAAGCACAAGATCATAAAAGTTGTGTGTTTTAAGTAATATGAAATTAAACAGTAGGGGGATTCACTTCAGAGATTTTATATGGCTTCAGCAGTAAAGACATCTGGGAAATGTTGAACTCTTTCTGTTTAACCTTCTGTGACTGTTTAATGCTCTGTAGCCTCAGGTTTAGCTGACTCCCCAGAAAGCATGAATGTCACCCAAAGATAAATGTCAGGTCACAGGAAGGAGGTTAATGAATCTATAGAGTGTGGATAACTGCCTGATGTTATTATCTGTTAACTCAGAGATGCATTGTTCTTTCTGGTGATCTATGTGACTACCCACCATATGTTTTTATTATTAACTTCCTATAAAAAAAGAAACTCTGTCCTAGGAGGTGTGCAGACTCCCCCTCTCACCCCTCCCCACCCCCGCCAGCCACCACTGGCAGCAAGCAACTTCTTTGCCCATGTATGTAAGTTTCTCCTGTTAAAGGCCTTATAAATTTGAATAAGGCTATGTGTCAGTTTCTCAGAATCAATCCTGAATTTAGACTTTTGGGGATTTCCCCCAACAATATATGTATAATAAATTTGGGGAAGACTTAAAAAAATTATCTCTCTTTAAGGCAGCCCAAAAGTAATTTTCTATTATCTTTTTCCCATTAACAAATAGAAGTAAAACAAAACAACCCTGTACTTTCATAGAAACAGTAATTACTTTACCAAAAGCTGAATTTTAAGTTTGTCAAGATCCACACCTTCTGCCTCTGGGGGAAAAGAAAAAAATACAAAACAAAACACCTGGTGCAGCAAGACTTCATGCATGCACTGCCTGAAGCAACACATAACTTTGTTAGATCTCTGGAAACACATTCTTAAAATAAACTTAATAGCCTTCAGGTCTCTCTTCAAACCAGAGCCTAATTCTTTTTGTGGCGCCAGACATCTCCTCCCATCCCTAGGCGACTCTGCAGGGAAATAAAAGCAGTGGTTCTCTGAGCACCTTTAAGATTAACCGGTTTAGCACCATTTAGTTAATTCCCTGTGAAGTGAGGTTGTTTTCTAATTTCTATTTGTATATCAGCAGCATGCACATTACTATAAGGCATAGCCATTACAATTAACAAAGGTTACAGTTTGAACTATATTTTGGATTATCTTTTAAAAATGTGTTATATCCACATTGAGACAAAATATAAAAAAGGAAAAAAACACTAGAAGTACCTTAATCTGATTGTTTAAAAAGAAACCACCTTTACCCTATCTTGTTTCTATTTTTACCGAAAGTTAAATTTGATGGCTGTGATAGAGGGATTAAGGTTACATGGAAGCACAAAACCCATTCTATGAATTAAAATATTGTGAGTGAATTGTAACTTGGAATTCTAGAATGGGAAAATTAAATGAGAACTCCCTAAAGATATTTTTAGATTGTCCTATTATTCTTTTTTCCTACAATCTGAGTCAGTAACATGTTCATAGGTATATTTGTTTTCAGCAGCAAAATCAAGATTTGGAAGTTTTAGATTTCTAGACTTAAAAATTAAAGATAAATATGCAAATCTTATCTGGTTTCCTGGCTATTACTTCAAACTAAAAAAGCATTTTCATTGAGGTTTGTCAAGGAAGAAAGGAGAGTGGGAAGGAGGAAAGAAGGAAAACAGGAAAAAAAAAGAAAAAGAGAGAAAAAGAAAAAAGTATATAATTATACTGATGAATAAAACAAATATAAACTCTAAGCATTTTAGAGGAAAAATAAATGCTGGATTGTATCTTTTATCATTGCCCCATTAAAGCTGTGATTTGAATAAGATTACAAAGCAGCTATTTGCAGAAGAGGAATACATTCCCAGAGATTTTCACTTAGTCCAGTGGTATTGCCATTTTACAGACTGTGATTTCAAATATTTTTCTTAAGCACAAGATCATAAAAGTTGTGTGTTTTAAATGATATGAAATTAAACAGTAGGGGGATTCACTTCAGAGATTTAATATGGCTCCAGCAGTAAAGACATCTGGGAAATGTTGAACTCTTTCTGTTTAACCTTCTGTGATTGTTTAACTCTGTAGCTTCAGGTTTATCTGACTACCCAGAAATCTGGAATGTAACCCAGAGATAAATGTCAGGTCACAAGAAGGAGAGAGAGAGAGAGAGAGAGAGAGAGAGAGAGAGAGAGAGAGAGAGAGAGAATGAATGGAGTAGGATACCATCAGTTTGTTTTTCACATTTTATTTTCATTTATTTCAGATTAGTTTCACAATGGTAGTTTTTATACTTGACTTGTGTATTGTTTCATTAGTCAAATCCTTTGGTGACTGCTCTGTCCCCTCTAAAATTATGCCAGAGTTACACATACAGCCCTCCTTGGTGATTTTACTGTCTCTGGTTAATAAAAAGGCCCTTCATTTATGTATTTAACTGCCAAAAGAAAAGAAAAAAGACCCAATAAGTATAAGGAAAAGTTAGTATGGTCTTAGAGCACCAGAACTTGTAGGAAAAACATTTAGACAACATACAGCATAGTGGTTTTTTAAATAGAGCTCAGAGCACATGTTATGAAGAATAATGATGGTTCACATATAGATCTCTATAAGACTTAGAATCTACTAAGGAGCGTAAACCAAATATCCTACATAAATTATAATACAAAATGTAAGGTAAAATAATGAACATCCATTATATGGGGCTCAGAGGAGAGGCAGGAGGACATTGGACTGGGGAGACCACTAGAGTCTTGGCATAATAGGCACTGTGGAGGGACACTGAAGGATGGCATTACTTCGAGGGGGAAGGAATCACACACACAAAAACAAAACAAAAAACAAAACAAAAAAGAACAGGTGCAGGAGGACAGCATTTTGTGGATAGTAATAAATTGTCCAGCTTTGTAAAGTTTGTGGAAGCAAAGCAGAGAAGAGGAGATAAGTTGAAAAGTGAGGGGGCTGACAAAGAAAACTTGGTGTAGAGAAGGCAAAATCTGAATTCTTCCTTACAAAATATTAATTTGACTAGGGGCCCGGTGCACGAAATTCGTGCACTGGGTGTGTGTGGGGGGGAGTGTCCATCAGCCCAGCCTGCCCCCTCTCACATACTGGGAGCCCTCAGGTGTTGACCCCCATCACCCTCCAATCGCAGGATCGGCCCCTTGCCCAGGCCTGACGCCTCTGGCTGAGGCGTCCGGCCCGGGCAGCGGGGACCCGCAGCAGCAGCGGCCCCGCGATCCTGGGCTTCGCTTTAGGCCCAGGCAAGGGACCCCTAGCTCCTGGGACTGCCAGCTTCGACCGTGCCCAGATCCCATCGCTGGCTCCACCCCTACTTCCTGCTATCACTGGCCAGGGCGGAAAAGGCACCTGATTCTGCGATCATGGCTGGGGGGCAGGGCAAAGGTGGCCCCAGGGCCGCCTTTGCCCTGCCCCCCAGCTCTTAGCTCCCCCCTGGGTTTCCGATCACTGTCAGTGGCAGGGGGCTTCTTCCTGCTTTCCCTTTCGCCTCCCTGCATTGTGCCTACATATGCAAATTAACCGCCATCTTGTTGGCAGTTAACTGCCAATCTTAGTTGGCAGTTAACTGCCAATCATAGTTGGCAGTTAATTTGCATATAGCCCTGATTAGCCAATGAAAAGGGTAGCTCGTATGCCAATTACCATTTTTCTCTTTTATTAGTGTTGATAAAATTATAGAAGGATTTGTTAGAATAAAAATGGACTAGAAATCCAATATATAATTAACAAATAACCACCAAAATAGGATTTCTGCCAGTGGGAGAGAAAACTTGCATTATGATACAAATGAGTCCATATATTTGCCATAAGAAAAATAAAAGGTTTGCACATAATAAAATAGAAATCCTTAAAATATTAAAATTTACCCATGAACATGTAAAATGACCAAACAAAAATGCACACTATAGCCCTGGCTGGTTTGGCTTAGTGGATGGAGAATTGGCCTGTGGACTGAAGGGTCCCAGGTCTAATTCTGGTCAGAAGCACATGCCTGGGTTAAGGCCTTGATCCCCAGTGGAGGGCATGTAGGAGGCAGCTGAGGGATGATTCTTTCTCACCACTGATGTTTCTCTCTCTCTCCTTTCCTCTCTGAAATCAATATAAATATATATATTTTTTAAATGCCCACCATAAACAGACAATTACATGAATTCCTGAACTACTAGATTGGACACAAACTTTTTGCCAAACTGCCATATCATAGAATTCCTTCTTACTAAAACTCTTTTGGCAACTAACTTTGTATGGATGGAAGTCAATAAATGAAGGACCCTATCCCTACACTGAATTTTAGAAAATTCTATCATCTAAATTTTTTAATAAGTATATTTTGGTAAGGCACTTATGTCTTTTTTAAAACTTTGAAAAAATGTACTGTCCTGTTTAAACAATAATCTATAGCTTAGATACTTGCTTTCAAAATAAAAGTTGTTGTTTTAATTAGAAAAAAATTGTATTTAATTCACCACTGTCTGTTTAAACAAAGTAACTTTATTTTACTGAGAAAGAAATATATTATTAGTAATCAGAAGCCATTATTAGCAGCAATAAGGTGTTCCCATTAACTTTTAAATAAACCATCCGTAAGTTTTACAAGTAATTTTCTTAAGTATTATATACAATAAATTAGGGTAAGAAACTAAAACCTTTATTTAAAGATCCTAATTTAGGCATTCTATGTGCTCATGTACTCAAAGGTTTGAAAATCAGGCCTTATTAAAATGTACATAAATTTTGAAGTTCTGATTGTTTTCATTGTCCTTAAGAAAGTGGTGTAAGAAAAGTACTCTAAGAGATCATTTATTTTGAGCAGTAAAAAGAAACAATGACTAGATGTCTTGGAGAAGTTTTATTCTTAAGTGTTTATTTGGTATAAATCCAAATGCATATCACAGATAAAAGTTTCTCTCTCAATCCCTTCCAGCCTCTTCACTTAAAAAAAAATAGGATCAGTGTGACAAAATTTCTTTAGGCCAAGATAAACCACATGTTTCTTCATTTGGTTAATATACAGTGCTGATGGAACTTTATGAATATTCTGGGAATTGGAGACAATGATTACTACAGAGAAGTCATGGGTTATAGAAACACATTTAGAAGCATTTTTGGAAGCCAATACATTGATTTTGCAACTCAAAACATGGTCTAAATCAGTGGATCTTGTGTGTGTGTGTGTGTGTGTGTGTGTGTATTAGGAGTATAAATGATTTTGACCTCCTGAGGACATTTGGCAATGTTGGGAGACATTTTTGATTGTCACAATGGGGAAGAGGGAAGGAGTAGTCTAGTGGGTAGAGGCCAGGGAGACCAGGGACCCTAGAATGCACAGGACAGTCAGTCCCCTCCCCCCAGCAAAGAATTAGAATTATCTGGACCAAAATGTCAATCATGCTATTGGGAAACCATGGTCTAAACTGCCATATCAATATATACAACTAAATGTTAACATATTATTTGACTTTTCTCCATGAATTCCATGTTTTCTTATGAATTGCTTACACATGTGGTTAAATGATTAATATACTTCCTCTTCTTATGTAAATATGCAGAACTTTTTCAAATCCATCATTAATGTAGAAAAGCTTCCATTACAAAGGGCTTATTCTCTTATTATAGGAAATAGTTGAGTCGGTAGTTTTCCTACTTAGTCAAAATTTATGACTAATTTTCTGGGAATTTAGGAGTGAGAATCTTGAAAAATGCACCAAACTGTGTCAAAGTGATACTGTATGCATGATTTAGATTTTAGTATGTAATCAAATACGTGTAGGATGATTTCTATTTTAGAGCTTTCAGCAGATTTGGCTTCACCAGAACACCTTAGAATTGAGAATAGGAAGTAGAGGGGCTTCCTAAAGTCATTATAGGAAGGGAAAACTGGGCACAGAACACAGGTTGTCCAGTTTTTTATGGCTTTTTATAGCTAACAAGAAAAATACTACATATTCAAATGCACATGTGTGCCTTTGTGTACACACACACACACACACACACACACACACACATCTTCACATCTTACTTTTGTTTTTATAAAGAATGAAAATATTGTTCAAAATATTATCTAGAAATATTGAACACAGTCTTTTATCTGGTTTTCCACTGAACAATTTTAAAAAGCATTTCCCAGCATGTTTTTTTCAAACTTTATTTTCCTGTCTGTTAATAAGTATTATGGTAAAAAATCATTCTGAGTCAACTAGGAGGGATATATGCTGGGATTAAGCTATGTAATCAGAATGATTTAAGGCAGTAATTCTTATGGCCTTACTAGTAAATATGGCAATGTATATTTAGCATGTACAAGGAAGGGATAGAATATGCTACATTTCCCAATCTCATTTCACCAGGGAACCCATTATGAAGGTATCATGCAAGGCTCTGTTCTATAGGATAAACTTTGTGACCAGTTGAAAATCCAGTTATGAACAGGGAGTCTTTTGTAGTATCAATCACATCTAAGTAACATAATTTACAATTTAACACCATATATTGGAATTGCACTTCATAATCTTGAGAAACAAACACCAATAAAAGTAAAGTAGACAGAGGCAAGGAAGCATCAAACAGACTGTCAAACTACAGCGGGAAGGTAGGGAAGGGTTGGGGGAGGGGTAAGAGAGAAACTGAAGGACTTGTATGCATGCATATAAGCACAACCAACAGACCCAGGACACTGTGGGTGAGGGGACGAGGGCAAGTGCGGGTGGGGGTGGGTGGGGGGGGGCGGAGTAGGGGAGGCCAGGGGGAGGTCAGTAGGGGGGAAAAAAAGAGACAATGTACTACTTTTTGTAATACCTTAAACAATAAAATTTTTTAAAAATAGTAAAGGATTTCCCCCTATCAGCTATATAAATTCTGGTTCAAAGCACTGCCTAACCTAAATGGCAAAGCAAATATGTTAACTTGTAGAAGGCCAAGAAAAAGAAACTAAGTTCAGGTAAACACACTGATTACTAGTATATCTGTTTACTAGATATCATGTTTATTGTTGGAGACACTTAAATGTGTGTGTGGGGGGGGGAGAGGGGGGGCGGGGAGAGGGGAGTGCTTAGCAGTATAGTCCCCAGCCCTGTTTTTTATTTATCCTTATTTTATTTTATTTTTTTTTGGGGGGGGGAACCCATAAAGTTTTATTGAAAGACATTCAGACCTAAGAAATCAATGGAAATACCACATTCCTGATTAGAAGGAATCCAAATCATTAAGATATCAATTCTCCCCCAGAATTTTTCCTTAAATTCAATGCAATTTCAATCAAATCTGAACAAGTTGCTTCTAGGAATTCAACAGAGTGATGCTAAAATTTATATTAAAATAATATTCCTGGAGAAGAATAAGATAAGGTGACTTGCCCCACCAGATATAAAGACTTATTATATGCTGTATTAATTAGGGCGATGTAGTACTGGCACAGAAATAGATAAATTTGACCAAAGGAACTGAACTTAACATCTGCTATCACTTTGCTGCTACCACCTATTTCCCAGACCTGTTTTTTATTTTTTAATTATTTTTTTGTTTTTATTATTATTTTTTAAAATTTTTTTTTTATTGATTTCAGAGAGGAAGAGAGAGATAGAAACATCAATGATGAAAGAGAATCATTGACTGGCTGCCTCCTGTACACCCCCACACTGGGGATCCAGCCCGCAACCAGGGCATGTGCCCTTGCCTGGAATCAAGCCCGGGACCTTTCAGTCCACAGGCAAATGCTACATCCACTGAGCTAAACCAGCTGGGCCCAGTCCTGTTTTTTATTTGTATTTATTTATTTTTTTCTCAGCCTGCTGTAATACAGGCATAACTCCTATTATTGTGCATTGCTTCCTTGCATTTCACAGATATTGAGTTTTCATCAACATTGAGGCAAGATCCTATACCAGCAAAAGAATCACAGCTCACTGAAGGCTCATATGATGGTTAGCATTTATTTTTTAGCAATAAAGTCCAGTCCTGTTTTTTAATTAGTCAAATGTGGGATCAAATGTACAGAGACAAAGATTAGGATTTTGGCCAGCTCCACAAAAACACAGCTAAAATCACTAACAATATACAATGAGCCATGTCAACCTCTGTTTTCAGTTGAATATTACTCCCTGTGGATATTTGAACACTATGATACACCCAACTCTGATAAGGGATTTAAAGCCTTACCAAGAAGAATGCTTCTGAAGCTATTGAAATTACTAGCAAGGGAAGAAAGGGCTAAACTGGGATTTGGCTAGAGGACAATGATGCAACAAAAACTTTAAGGCTGATAAACAGATAAAAAATCTGAAAGTACATTGTTGCCTAGTCTGTACTTCACCCTGTGTAATAACTACTTCCCACTAGAATATAAAAAAATACTACAGCTTTAATACAACAGCTTTGTAAAGATCAATTTTAGAAGAAAACAGAAAGACATCTTTGAATCATCAATTCACGTCTCAACTGGTTGTTATAATATAACCAGTTCTACTGAAAAAGATCTTTTATTCACTGAAGAACCAAATGAAAATGAATACTGTTAATTAAGTCTACTTCTCACCACCCCACATTTATATATACACATGTATATGCATATACATGCAGGTGCTCTGGGGACATAGATGTAAAAGGCAAGATCATGTTGTAGTAATGAAAAAGACAAAGAAATACATCTTTTCTGTTCTGTTTGGGAAGGAATGAGATGCTGGAGAGTAAAGGGTGCTATGATGGTTTAAAGGAGGGACACACACAGGCGTGAAGGGAGGCTCTGGAACACAATTATGAACAACTATTATTACACTGCTCTATAATAAAGTGAAATTGACAGGTAAGAGACTTTCTTACCCCGCCACCACCCTCCCCTCTGATAGCTGTAAGTCTGTTCAATGTATCCATGCCAATGTTCTTATTTTGTTCGTCAGTTACTTATAATAAACTAGAGGCCTGGTGCACAAATTCGTGCACCAGTGGGGTCCCTCAGTCTGGCCTGCGGGATCAGGCCCAACTGGCTCTCCAACATCCCCCAAGGGGTCCTGTATTGCAAGAGGGCACAGGCCAGACCGAGGGACCTCACTGGTGCACAACTGGGGCCAGGGAGGGACACAGAGGTTGGCCAGCCAGAGAGGGACTCCAGGAGGGCTCCAGGGCATGTCCAGCTCATCTCGCTCAGTTCTGATTGGCCGGTCCCCAGCAGCAAGCTAACCTACCAGTCAGAGTGTCTGCCCCCTGATGGTCAGTGCACATCATAGCAAGAGGTTGAGCAGCCTTAGCATATCATTAGCATATTACACTTTGATTGGTTGAAGGGCCGACCGAACAACCAGACACTTAGCATATTAGGCTTTTATTATATAGGATAGGCTCCATCGTGCCATATGAGGTTCTGCACTTGTTTTAAAATAGATTTATCTCTTTCTTCCATAATTATAAGTTGTTTACTGTCACTTATGTTACTAATGCTTACTTTTTTTAGTAGACTCTCTATCCCCATCTTAATATCATCTTTGAAATCTGCCAGTGGCCTGAAATAATGAGACAAACTAAACATGCTCCGAGTGCACCAACTGGGAGAAATCTTACTACATACTTTTTTTTAAAATAGCATAATGGTAAAGAATGTACTATCCAGAGTGAGAAAAACCTGGGTAGAAATTCAAGTATGCTAAGTATAAAGTTGGCTGGAGCATCCCTGGATTGTATCTTAAGTGTAGACTTGGATATCTGGAGTCCCTACGTAAGGATATATCTTTGAGTAAGGTGGATGAGACTGTGCATGGACTTGGTGGCATCAGTTTTTTTCATCAGAAGCTTGATTACTTACTTGCTTCTTCTCATCAGTGTGCCATATAGATAAGTTTGCCAAATATTTTGAGTTTTATACACATGAAATGTTAAAGTATCTGTGGTCCTATTCCAATTTATCCTATGAAACCTAGTTCAAACCTTGCTATTGGGCCATTTCCACTAACTATATGACTTCCATTGCTCTGACAATTATTTAACAGTTGCAGTAATTCACAAGTGTTGGTTATTGTCATTGTAGAAGATAGGGGACCAAGTTAAACCCTAATTTTTAAGTTCTAAATTTAAAAGTCATTGTTATAATAATTGTAGTGTAGTAAAGAACAAGGGTTATTGCTTATAGTTAGAAAAATACACATAGATTTAAAACGGATATTACTTCGAAAGCCCCACAAAAATTATAATTCTGTAAATAATAAAATTGCATAAACTAAAAACAAATAGAACAGGAAAAGATGCAAAAGCAAAAATATTTGAAATCTGAAAAGCAGGTGGCAAGTGTAACAGACTTAAAAGATTAGAAAAAATAAAAAATGAAATCAGCATTGGGGAAAGCCCAGAGACCTAACTAGCATCTAAAAAAACAAAAAAAAGGGCTCAGAAATGGATGGGACCAGGTAGCTTCTCATAGCTGCCTATGTTTTATCCTCTGTCAAATTTACATTCCAGTACTCATTCTAATTTATATAATTACAGTTTTTTAAATTTAATTTTTATTTTTAATTAAATTTATTAGGATGGCATTGATTCACAAAACCATACAGGTTCCAAGTGTACAACTCAATAAGACATCATCTGCACACTGTTTTGTGCAAGCATCCCACCAAACAAAGTTTCTTTCCATCCCCATTTCCCTCCTTGCCCCTTTGTCCACCTTCATCTAGCGGCTAGATTCTAGCCCCATCCCCTTTTCCTCTGGCTATCAGCACACAGTTGTCTATATCTATACATTATGTATATATGAATTTTGGCTAATCCCTTCACATTTCATCTAGTCCCCCCCTCCCCCCGACCCGACCCTCTGATAGCTTTAAGTCTGTTCAATGTATCCATGCCAATGTTCTTATTTTGTTCGTCAGTTTATTTAGTTCACTAGAGGCCCAATTCACAAAATTCATGCAAGGGCCTTGGTCCCCACCCGCCACCTCCACGACCTGAGGCCTCTGCCGCCTCTGCCTCAGTCCCTGCCCACCCGTGGCTTTGTCCAGAAGGAAGGACGTCCAGAAAGATGTCCTATCTAATTAGCATATTACACTTTTATTATTATAGATTAGATTCCACATAAAGTGATGTAGTATGGTTTGCCTTTCTCTGACTGGCTTATTTATCTTAGAATAATAACCTCTAGGTCAATCCATACTGTTTCAAACATAAGATTTTCTTATTTTTTACAGCTGCATAGTATTACATTGTATAAATGTACCACAGCTTTTTTTATCCACTCATCTACTGATGGGCACTTAGGCTGTTTCCAGATCTTGGATATTATAAATAATGCTGCAATGAATATAGAGTTGCATATATACTTTTGAAATAGTGCTTTGGGATTCTTAAAATATATTCCCAGAAGTGGAATCACTAGTCAAAAGGCAGCTCCATTTTTAATTTTTTTAGAAAACTGCATACGGTTTTAAACAGTGGCTGCACAAGTCTGCATTCCCATCAACAGTGCAAAAGAGATCCCTTTTCTCTACATACTTGCCAGCAAGTTGTTTGTTGATTTATTGATGATAACCATTTTGACGGGTGTGAGGTGATATCTCATTGTGGTTTTCATTTCCATCTCTGTGATGATTAGTGATGTTGAGCATCTTTTCATATATCTATTTGCCATCTATATGTCCTCTTTGAAAAAGTGTCCCTTCAGGTCCTATGCCCATTTTTTAAATTGGATTGTTTTCCTGGTGTTGAGTTGTATAAGTATTTTATATATTTTGGAAATTAAGCCCTTTCCGATGTATCATTGGCAAATATGTTCTCCCACAGAATGGGTTCCCTCACATTTTGTTGATGGTTTCTTTTGTTGTTCAAAAGCTTTTTAGTTTGATGTACTCCCATTTTTTAATTTTTTCCTTTGTTTTACTTGTTTGATAAGATATAATGACAAAAATATTGCTAGGAGAGATGTCTGATATTTTACTCCCTATGTTTCCTTTTAAAATTTTTATGGTTCTGTGACTTACATTAAAGTCTTTTATCCATTTTGAGTTTAATCTTGTGTATGGTGTAAGTTAATGGTCTAGTTTCATTTTTTTTTTACATGTACCTGTCCAACTTTCCCAATATCATTTATTAAAAAGACTATCTTTATTGTATATTCTTCCCTCCTTTGTCAATCACAAAAGTGGGTTGATTTCTAGGTTCTCTGTTCTGTTTCATTGATCTATATACCTATTCCTCTGCCAGTACCAGGCTGTTTTGATAACAATGGCCTTATTTTATATTAGGTATTATGATACCTAACTCTGTTCTTTCTCAAGATTGCTGAGGCTATTTTGGTCTTTTGTGGTTTCATATACATGTTTGGAGTATTTGTTTTAGATTTGTGAAATTTGCCATTGGTATTTTAACAAAATTGCATTGAATCTGTAAATTGCTATGGCAAGTATGGACATTATAATGATGTTATTTTTTCCTATCCATAAACATGATATGTGCTTCCACTTTTTTGTATCTTCTTCAATTTCTTTCTTCAATGTCCTATAATATTCCAAGTACAGGTCTTTTACCTCCTTGGTTAAATTTATTCTTAGGTACCTTATTTTTGTTGTTATTATTGCAATAATAAATCAGATTTTTCTCTTAATTTCACTTTCTGATCATTTATTATTGGCGTAAAAATGTGACAGAGTTCTGAATATTAATATTTTATCCTGGTACTTTGCCAAATTCATTATTAGATCTAATAGTTTTTGATGGAGTCTTTAGGGTTTTCTATGTACAATATCATGTCAACTGCAAATAATGAGAGTTTTACTTCCTCCTTTCCAATTTGGATGTCTTTCATTCTTCTTCTTGTATGGTTGCTGTGGTTAAGACTTCCAGTACTTTATTGAATAAGAGTGGTGAAAACGAGCATTCATGTCTTGTTCCTGATCTTAAGGGAAACACTTTTAGCTTTTGTCCATTGAGTGTAAAATTGGCTGCAGTTTTTTCATATATGGCCTTTATTATGTTGAAGTATGATACCTCTATTCCCACTTTGCTGAGAGTTTATTATCATAAATAGGTGCTAAATTTTTTAAATGCCTTTTCTGTATCTATTAATATGATCATGTGATTTTATCCTCCTTTTTGTTTATGTGATGTATCACACTTACTGATTTGCAAATATGGTACCAACCTTGCATTCCTGGAATAAATCCTACTAGATCATGGTATATGATCTTTTTAATGTATTGCTGGATCCACTTTGGTAATATTTAGTTGAGGATATTAGTATCTATGTTCATCAGGGATATTGGACTATAATTTTCTTTCTTTGTAGTTCTTTATCAGCTTTTCAAATTAGGATAATGTTCATCTCATAAAAAATAAAAAAGCTTGGATGTCTTCTCTACTTTTGAATTTTGGGAATGGTTTGAGAAGGAATGTTTCATAAAATTCACCTATCTGGTCCAATAAATTTGTTTGCATTGAGTTTTTTGATTATTGTTTTAATTTCATTTGTTGTTATACATTCACTCAGGTTTTCTGATTCGTCCTGACTGTATGTTTCTAGGAATTTATCCATTTTACCCAAGGTGTCCAATTTGTTGGCAAATAGTTGTTCAGAGTATTTTCTAATAATCCTTTGTATTTCTGTGATGTCATTTCTTACTTTTTCTCATTTCTAACTTTATTTATTTGGGTTATCTCTCTTTTTTTCTTGATGAGTCCAGTTAAAAGTTTTCAAATCTTTTTTAAAAAATATATTTTTTATTGATTTCAGAGAGTAAGAGAGAGGGAGAGAGTACCAGGATAAAATCATTGATAGGCTGCCTCCTGCATGCCCCTCCCATCTCCCACACTGGGGATTGAGCACCACAACCTGGGCATGTGCCTGTAGCTGGAATCGAACCTGGGACCCTTCAGTCCACAGGCAGACGCTCTATCCACTGAGCCAAACCAGCTAGGGCAAGGTTTGCCAATCTTGTTTATCTTTTCAACAACTAAGTCTTAGTTTCATTGATCTTTTTTATTTTTTATTTTTAGTCTCTATGTTATTTATTTCCACTCTGATCTTTATTATTTCCTTCCTTCTATGTACTTCGGGCTTTTCTTGTTCTTTTTCTAATTATTTTAAGTGTAGGGTTCCAGGGGTGGGCAAACTTTTTGACTCGAGGGCCACAACGGGTTCGTAAACTGGACTGGAGGGCCGGAACAAAAGCATGGATGGAGTGTTTGTGTGAACTAATATAAATTCAAAGTAAACATTATTACATAAAAGGGTACGGTCATTTTTTTTAATAGTTTTATTCATTTCAAACGGGCCGTATCCGGCCCGCGGGCCGTAGTTTGCCCACGGCTGGGTTAGACTGTTTATTTGAGACTTTTTGTGCTTCTTGAGTAGGCTTGTAATGCTATGAACTTCTCTCTCAGGACTGCTTTTGCTGTGTCTCATATATTTTAGGTCCTTGTATGTTCATTCTCATTATCTTCCTGATAATTTTTCATTGTTCCGTTGATCTCATTGTCTACCCATTTATTGCTTAATAACATGCTAATTATCCTTCACATGTTCGCATATTTTTCGTTTTTTCATTGTAGTAGATTTCTAGATTCATAACACTGTGATCAGAGAAGATGCTTGATATGACTTCAGTCTTTTTGGATTTTTGGCTTATTTTATGTACTAATGTGTTCTAACTTTGAAAATGTTCAGTGTGCACTTGAGAAAAATGTATATTCTGCTACTTTGGGATAAAATGTTCTATAAATATCAACTAAATAAATCTGATCTAATATGACTTTTTTAAAAAAAATTATTAAGAATTTTCATTATATTTATTGATTTATTTTAATTTACCTTTATTGTTGAAAATAATGCAGGTGTCCACTTTCTCCACCATTTACCCTTGTAGGCCACACCTGCTCCCCACACCAAGCCTTCACCACACTATTGTCTGTGTCCATGGGCTATGCATATAAGTTCTTTGGTTAATCTTTTCCCACCCATCCACCCATCTGCCTTCCCCCTAAGATTCATTAGTCTGTTCAATGCTTCTATGAATCTGGCTCTATTTTGTTCATCAGTTTATTTTATTCATTAGGTTCCACACATGAGTGAGATCATGTGGTATCTGTCTTTCTCAGACTGGCTTACTTCACTTATTTCTCCAGGTTCCTCCATGCTGTCTCAAAGAGTAAGGGATCCTTCTTTTTTACAGCTGCATAGGATTCCATGGTGTAAATGTACAACAGCCTCTTTTATCCGCTCTTCTACTGAAGGGCACTTGGGCTGTTTACAGATCTTAGCTATTGTAAATTGCACTGCTATGAACATAGGGGTGCATAGATTCTTTCTGATTGGTGCTTGGGTTTCTAAGGATATGTTCTTAGAAGTAGGATCACTGGGTAAAAGGCAGTTGCAATTTTATTTTTTGAGGAAATTCCATACTGTTTTCCATAGTGGCTGCAACAGTCTGCATTCCCAGCAGCAGTGTACTAGGGTTCCCTTTTCTCCACATACTTGCCATTACTTGTCATTTGTTGATTTGTTGATGACAGCCATTGTGTCAGGTGTGAGGTGATACCTCATTGTCATTTTAATTTGCTTCTCTCCGATGGTTAGTGACTGAGCATTTTTTCATATGTCTGTTGGCCATCAGTATTATTCATGGTATTTTCTTACAATCATTTGTATTTCTGTGGTGTCAGTTGTTATGTCACCACTTTCCTTTCTGCTTTTATTTATTTGAATCCTCTCTCTTTATTTCTTGATGACTCTGGCTAAAGGTTCATCAATCTTGTTTAATTTTTCTTGTTTTCTGTTTTTTGTTTTTGAGGTAGGCCTGTAATGTTATAAACTTCCCACTCAGGACTGCTTTTGCTGTGTCTCAGACTTTGTGATGTTGGGTCTTCAAATTCATTTGTTTCCAGGAACTTTTTGATATCTTTCTTCGTCTCATTGGTAACGTGTTCATTGTTTAATAACATGCTATCTAGCCTCCATGTGTTTTGAGTGCTTTTACTGTAGTTGATTTCTAATTTCATGCCATTGTAATTCAAGAAGATGCTTTAAATTATTTCAAACTTCTTCAACTTGTAGAGACTTGTTTTATGTCTTCATATGTGGTTTATCTTTGAGAATGATGCATGTGTATATGAAAAGAATGTATATTCTGCAACTTCAAGGTGAAATGTTCTGTAAATATCAGTTAAATCCATCTGATCTTTGGGAAAATGGCAGCTGATTAAGTGGAAGCTACCCTGACATAGTCCTAGGAACAAACTGGAATTACTCTAAAATACATTTAAAAATCCTGGATAATCAACTAAAGCCTAGCTGGAGAGAACCCTGATATCCAAGGACTGAAAATGGAAACCCCATAGAGACGGTTAGGAAGTGCCGAGTCAGGTGAGGAAACGGTGACTCTAAATGACACACTAGATCAGATGGATTCAATTGACATTTACAAAATATTTCACCCCAAAGTTATAGAATATACTTTCTTCTCAAGTGCACATTGGTTACTTTCAAAAATAGACCATATGTTAGGACACAAACCAAGTCACTGCAAGTTCAAAAAGATTGAAATCATGTCAAGCATCTTCTTGGATCACAATAGCATGACATAAGAAATCAACTAAATGGGAGGTAGAAAATGGTGGCCAAATAGGCAGCAGTGTCATGCACTTCCTCCTAGGGCCAGGCCAGAAAAGCAACTAAATCAGAGAGCATCCACCCTGAATTAACAAATTAGACACAGCTGAGGAGACAATTTTCAATAAGGAAGGGCAGAGGACTCCTAGAGAATGCCGTTTGCCAGCCATAACCCACTTGGAACCATCACTGTGCCTCTGCAGTGAGTGGCGCAGTACCTCCTGGCAGCCTCCCAGAAGTCTGCAGGGAATAGTGCTGGCAGAGTGAGCTCCCGCACCAGGCCTCCTCACCAGCCTGCTAAGACCGAGCATCCTAGGATCTGGCTCCAAGACACTGCAGTGAGCGCAAGCCAGGGGGAACCCTGTGCCCACCCCCTCCCTGGATTCCAGAACCTTCAAGCCTGATCCAGAGCCACCCAGAGTCTGCTCCACCCTCAGTCCCAGGACCTGCTGTTGGGTGACCTGGAGCAACCCAGAGCACACCCCAGTCTGGGAAATAGGGGAGCTCTGACTGTGTAACCCAGAACAACCCAGGCACACTCCACCCCGGTCCCTGGGACAGTCCTGCCAGGGCCATCCGGTGCAACCCAACATGCACCTCACCCCAGGTGATGGGAGAGTGGATGGAGCAACTCAGGGTGACCAGCCCCAGATCTACACTGAGGAGAGGAAAGCAGGAGCATCACAGTGCACGTATCACTCAGAGCTACAAGAAAGCTGGGACTGTGCAACCCATACCCACTCTACCCCAAACCCAGGGGCTTGCTGCCGGGGCAACATGCAGAAACCCAGTGTGAGCCCCTCTCGGGCCGCAGGGGAGCTCTGACTGTGCGACCCAGAGCAAGCCACAGCTGCTTCTCCCTGGCCCCTGGGACAGTCCTGCAGAGGCTACCTGGAGCAATTCAGCACAAACCTCACTCTGGGTCACAGGGAAGCACTGCCAGGGTGACCCAGAGCAAGCTGGTGTGCCCTGCCAGGGGCCACAGGACCATGCTGCAAGTGCACAGCCAGAGGGACCTAGGGTACCACCATGCAACAGGTACAAGGGCCGCATAGGAAAATGCATGCCAGAGAGCTCTGGGACCTCACAGGGAGTTGCACATCAGAGGAACTGTGCACGTGCTCCCACCATCCCAAGCATCTAAAGCAGACAACTAAGGCACCAGATCCCTTGGAGAAGGGTATACAATTCAGAGCAGAGACAATAAAGGCATGAGATTCAAGGCAGATCCAGCCTCTGGGTAAATGATTTCTGGACCATTGCCTTGATAGGGTCTTTAACCTCTCAAACCCCAAGCAAGGTGACCAGTGCAAGAAAGAGACAGAAAAAATGGGGATACAAAGAAACAACCCCCCAAAGAAAGAAAAGGAGGAACCATCAGAAAAGGAACTAAATGAAACAGAGGCATGAAATACATCAGAAAAAGAATTCAGAGTAAGGGTCATACTGTTCATAAACGATAGATGAGAAAATCAACAACTTATGTAAAGATCAAGAGGAAATAAAAAATGATATAGCTACAATAAAGAACAGGATGGTATGTTTCAACAGTAGACTAGAAGAAGCTAAGGACTGAATAAGTGAGTTAGAAGATAGGGCAGGAAAACATACCCAATCTGAACAGCAATTGGAGGGAAAAAATTAGAAAGCAGGAGGAAAGCCAAAGGGAGCTTTGAAACAACATGAAAGGAATTAACATACATATAATAGGGTAGCCAAAAGGACAAGAATAGAAACAAGGATTAGAAAACCTATTTGAAGAAATAATACCAGAAAACATCCCTGATTTGTGGAAGAAAAAGTCACACAAGCACAGTCCTAAACAAGACAAACTCAAAAAGACCCACATAAAAACACATCATAATTACAATGGCAAACATTAACGACAAAGATATAATCGTAAAGGCTACAATGGAGAGACAGAGAGTTACTACAAAGGATCTCCCATCAGACTATCAAATGATTTCTCAACAGAAACACATATGGCCAGAAGGGAATGGAATGAAGCATACAAAATGATACAAAGCAAGGGACTGAATCCAAGAATACTCTATACAATAAGGCTATCATTGAAAGCTGAAGGGGAAATCAGGAGCTTCGCAGACAAAAAAAAGCTAAGGGAGTTTATCACTACCAAGCCATCAATGAAATAAATGCTAAAGGAACTGTTGTAAAAAGAAGAAACAGAAAGGGAAGAAGGGACACAGGTATCTATAATAATAAAAGTGTAATATGCAAATCGACTGAATGGCCAAACTGTGGAACCACTGTCCAGATGACCACGCTATGACACCCACTAGCGCCAGGCCAGGTAAGGAGTGTGTGATATGACTGTTCTGGGGCCCAGCCATAACCCCATGATCACCCCACAGAGGGAGGCCCAGGCTACCGGCCAGTGCAGCAATCAATTGGCAGGCCCCCTGATGCCCCAAAGAAGGAGGCCCAGGCTACCTGGTGGTGTCACTGAAGCAGGTGGACAGGGCCTCCTTCTGTGGGGGCAATCCACCATGGAGCCCCAGCCAGCTAGGCAGAGCCTACCTCTTTGGAGCGACCAATTGCAGAGCTCCCTGACTGTGAGAGGGCTCAGGCCAGACTTAGGGATCCTCCTAGTGCATGAATTTCATGCACCGGGCCTCAAATCCTATATAATAAAAGGCTAATATGCAAATAGACTGAACAGCAGAACGACTAGTTGCTATGACGCATACTGAACATCAGGGGGCAGATGCTTGATGCAGGAGCTTCCCCCTGGTGGTCAGTTGGCTCCCACAGGGGGATTGCTGCTCAGCCAGAAGCCCTGAGCCACACTCATGGCTGGCGAATGCAGCGGTGGTGGCAGGAGCCTCTTCCGCTTTTGCGGCAGTGCAAAGGATGGCTAACTGGCAGCTTAGGCTGAGGGAAACCCCTCCCCCAAGTGCATGCATTTTGTGCACTGTGCTTCTAGTAAAGAGTAAAAATAGCTACAAACAATTACCTATCAATAATAACCATAAACGTAAATGGACTAAATGCTCCAATCAAAAGACACAGAGTGGCTGAATGAATAAGAAAACATGACCCATGCCCTGACTGGTTTGGCTCAGTGGACAGAGCATCAGCCTGCGGACTGAAGGGTCCCAGGTTCGATTCCAGTCAAGGGCATGTACCTTAGTTGCAGGCACATCCCCCGTGGGGGGCATGCAGGAGGCAGCTGGTCGATGTTTCTCTCTCATCGATGTTTCTAACTCTCTATCCCTCTCCTTTCCTCTCTGTAAAAAATCAATAAAATATGTTAAAAAAAAAAAGAAAACATGACCCATATATATGCTGTCTACAAGAGACCAAACTCAGCACAAGGGACTCACACAGACTGAAAATGAAGGGATGAAAATGAAAACAAAGCTAAGGTAGCAATACTAATATCTGACAAAATGGACCTCAGAGTGAAGGCCATAACAAGTGATAAGCAAGGTCACTTCATAATACTACAGAGAGAAATTCAAGAAGAGGATATAACTCTGGTAAACATATATGCACCCAATGCAGGAGAACCCAAATATATAAAAAATCTTCTGGAAGGTATCAAGGGAGAGATCGACAACAATACAATCATAGTCGGGGATTTTAATAACCTATTGACATCACTGGATAAATCCTCTAGACAAAAAAATAAGCAAAGAAACAGAAATCCTAAAAGACTCATGAGATCAGATGGAATTAATCAACATCTTCAGAACATTTCACTGCAAAGCTACAGAATATACTTTCTTCTCAAGTGTACATAGGTCATTTTCATAGATAAACCACATTTTGGGACACAGTTAAAGTCTATTCAAATTCAGTAAAATAGAAATTATATCGAGCATCTTCTCAGATCACAATGGCTTAAAATTAGAAATCAAACTACAATAAAAAACAAAATCAAACACTTAGAAGCTAATTATCATGCTACTAAACAATGATTGGGTTACCAAATATATCAAAGAAGAAATAAAAAACATCCTGGATACAAATGACAATGAAAACACAACAACCCCAAATCTATGGACACAGTGAAAGCAGTCTTGAGAGGGACCCAAATAAACAAAATCAGAAATGAAAGAGGTGAAATAACAACAGATCCCATAGAAATACAAACTATTTATTGAAAAAAAACTATGAACCACTCTATCCCAACAAACTGGTCAATCTAGAAGAAATGAATATATTCTTAGGAAAATACGATATTCCAAAACTCAATCAAGAAGAATAAAAAAATCTGAATAGGCTGATAACTATGGAGGAAATTGAAGCAGTAATTAAAAAAAAAAAAACTTCCAGCAAACAAAAGCCCTGGGCCAGATGACTTCACAGGGGACTTTTGCCAAACATTCAAAGAAGAACTAATACCTACACTCCTCAGACTATTCCAAAAAATTAAAGAGGATGGCACACTTCCAAGCTCTTTCTATGAAATCCTAATCCCAAAGACACTACAAAGAAAGGGAATTATAGGCCAATATCTCTGATGAACATAGATGCTAAAATCCTCAACAAAGTCCTAGCAAACCTGATCTAGCATTATATTATTAGAAAGATCACATACCATGACCAAGTGGGATTTATTCTGGGAATCCAAGGATGGTACAATATCCACAAATCAATAAATATGATAAATCACATAAACAAACTGACAGATCAAAATCACATAATTGTATCAATTGATGCAGAAAAAGCATTTGACAAAATCCAACAATCTTTCTTGATAAAAACTCTCAGCAAAGTGGGAATAGAGGGATCATACCTCAACATAATAAAAGCCTTATAAGACAAACCTACAGTGAACATCATACACAATGGGCAAAAACCATTTCCCCTAACAACCGGAACAAGACAGGATGCCCACTCTCAACATAGTACTGGAAGTGCTTGCCGTAACGATCAGACTAGAAGAAGAAATAAAAGGCATCCAAATAGGGAAAGAAGAATTAAAACTGTCTTTATTTGCAGATGACATGATATTGTACATAGAAAACCCTAAAGATTCCAACAAAAACTACTATCATTAATAAATGAATTTGAAAATGTAGCAGGATACAAAATTAACACCCAGAAATCTATGGCTTTGTTATACACAAATAACGAACTCACAGAAAGAGAAACTAAAAAAAAAACAAAAACCAAAAAACAAACAAACAAAAAACAATCCCATTTACCATTGCAACAACAACAAAAAATTATGATACCTAGGAATACATTTAACAAAGGAGGTAAAGTACCTGTACTCAGAAAACTAAAGGATGTTGAAAAAAATAGATAGAGGAAGACATAAACAAGTGGAAGAATATACTGGGTCATGGATTGGTAACATCAACATAATTAAAATGTCCATACTACCCAAAGCAATCTATAGATTCAATGCACTCTTCATTAAAATACCAATGTCATATTTCACAGACCTAGAACAAACTATCCAAAAATTCATCTGGAATAAAAAAAAGACCCCAAATAGCTGCAGCAATCTCGAGAAAGAAGAACAAAATAGGTGGGATCACAATACCTGATATTAAGCTATACTACAAACCCATTGTTGTCAAAACTGCCTGATACTGGTACAAGAACAGACATATGGACCAATGGAATAGAACAGAGAATCCAGAAATTGACCCAAGCTATTATCCTATTTAATAAAAGAGAAACATGGTAATTAGCATACAACCGCTACCCTTCCCATTGGCTAATCAGGGCGATATGCAAATTAACTGCCCGCCAAGACGGCGGCCGGCAGCCAGGCATAGGGAAGCTAACATGAGGCTTGCTTGCTTCATTGACGGGGGACTCCAACATTCCCCACCTGCCATGCCGGCCTCAGAGCTTGCAGTTTGAAACATTGTAACAAATATAGAAGCTAAACAAAACTCCAGAAATCTGCTTTCAGCGAGCTGGGATCTCAAAGCTGGAGTTATACATTGTTTCGATTATAGAACCCAAACAAACCAGATACCTGCTTTCAGCAGCAGAGGCCACAGAGCTGGAGCCAGAGCAAAAGCAGGCCCAGAATAAAAAAAAAAAAAAGAAAAGAAAAAAAGGAGCAGTTGGGAGCTTCAGTCACCCGCCAGCCTGAAAACAGCCCTCAGCCCCTCACCCAGACTGGCCAGGCACCCCAGTGGGGACCCCCACCCTCAAGGGTGTGTGACCAGCTGCAAACAGCCATCATCCCCTCAACCAGACTGGCCAGGCACCCCAGTGGGGACCCCCACCCTGATCCAGGACACGCTTCAGGGCAAACCAGCCAGCCCCACCCATACACCAGGCCTCTATCCTATATAGTAAAAAGGTAATATGCCTCCCAGCACTGGGATCAGCAGAGCCGAGAGGCCTCCCAGCACGGGGATCAGCATGACAGGGGGCAGCGCCCAAACCCCCTGATCGCCCTGCAGCTCTGTGTGTGAAAGGGGGCGGGGCCACAACCTCCCTATCCGCCCTGCTCTGTTCGTGACAGGGTGCGATGCCCCAACCCCCTGATTGGCCCTGCTCTGTGTGTGACAGGGTGCGGCGCCCCAACCCCCACACCCCCACAGGCCCTGCTCTGTGTGTGACAGGGTAGAGCCATAACCTCCCCATCGGCCCTGCCCTGAGTGTGAGAGTGGCAGCGCCCCAACCCCCTGATCTGCCCTGCTCTGTGTGTGACAGGGGGCGGTGCCCCAACTCCCCTATCGGCCCTACTCTGTGAGTGACAGGGGGGAACTCTTCAACCCCCTGATGGGCCCTGCTCTGTGTGTGACAGGGGGGAGCTCCCCAACCCCCTGATGGGCCCTGCTCTGTATGTGACAGGGAGGAGCTCCCCAACCCCCCTGACGTGGCCCTGCTCTGTGCGTGACAGGGGGGAGCTCCCCAACCACCTGATCGATCCTGCTCTGTGCGTGACAGGGTACGGAGCCCCAACCCCCCTGATGGGCCCTGCTCTGTGCATGACAGGGGGCAGCTCCCAAACCCCCTGATTTGCCCTGCTTTGTGCGTGACAAGGGGTGGCGCCGCAACGTCCCCATCGACCCTGCCTCGAGTGTGACTGGGGGCCGTGCCCCAACCCCCCAATCGGCCCTACCCTGAGCATGACTGAGGGTGGCATCGCAACCTCCCGATCCACCCTGCTCTGTGCATGACGGGGGCGGCGCCCCAGCTCCCCAATCGGCCCTGCTCTGAGCCCGACCAGGGGCTGCACCTAGGGATTGGGCATTCCCTCTGCCACCTGGGAGCAGGCCTAAGCCAGCAGTTCGTTATCTCCTGAGGGGTCCCAGACTGCGAGAGGGCACAGGCCGGGCTGAGGGACCCCTCCTACCCCCCGAGTGCACAAATTTTTGTGCACCGGGCCTGTAGTGCTGAATTAATATTTGACAAAGGAGGCATGAACATACAATGGAGTCAAGACATTCTCTTCAATAAATGGTGTTGGGAAAATTGGACAGTACATGCAAAAAAATGAAACTAGACCACTAACTTACACCATACATAAAAATAAACTCAAAGTGGATAAAGGATTTAAACCTAAGATGGGAAATTATAAAAATCTTAGAAGAATCCATAGGCAGCAAAATATCAGATATATGTCGTAGCAATATCTTTACCAATACAGCTTCTAAGGCAATGGAAACTAAGGAGAAAATAAACAAATGGGACTATATCAGCATAAAAAGCTTCTTGCCCTAGCTGGTTTGGCTCAGTGGATAGAGCGTCGGCCTGCAGACTGAAGGGTTCCAGGTTCGATTCCAGTCAAGGGCATGTACCTTGGTTGCGGGCACATCCCCAGTAGCGGGTGTGCAGGAGGCAGCTGATCAATGTTTCTCTCTCATCGATGTTTCTAACTCTCTATCTCTCCCTTCCTCTCTGTAAAAAGTCAATAAAATATATTAAAAAATAAAATAAAATAAAAAGCTTCTGCATAGCAAAAGAACCATCAGCAAAACAACAAGAAAGCCCACTGCACAGGAGAATGTATTTGCCAATGTTATATTCAATAAGGGCCTATTCTCCAAAGTTTATATGGAACTCATACACCTTAAGAAAAGGAAGATAAAGATAAACAATCCAATCAAAAAGTGGGCAAAGGACTTAAATAGCCAATTTTTAAAAGTGAACATACAGAAGGCCAAGAGACATATGCAAACATGCTCAAAGTCACTAACATCTGAGAGATGCAAATCAAAAGGACATTGAGATAGAATCTCACACCTGTCATAATGGCTACCATCAACAAATTAACGAACAACAAGTGCTGGCAAGGATATGGAGAAAGAGAAACCCTCGTGCACTGCTAGGGGGAAATGCAGACTGGTGCAACCACTGTGGAAAACAGTATGGATTTTCCTAAAAAAAAATGGGAACTACCATTTGACCCAGTAATTCCACCTCTAGGAATATAACCCACGAAATTGGAAACACCAATCAGAAAGCATGTTTGCACCCCTCTGTTTGTAGCAGCACAATTTATAATAGCTAATATTTGGAAACATCCTAAGTGCCCATCAGCAGATGAGTGGATTAAAAAATTGTGGTACATCTACAGAATGGAATACTACACTGTTGTAAAAAAAAAAGGAACTTTTACCATTCACAACAGCATGGATGGACATGGAGAGCATTAAACTAAGCAAAATAAGGAGGCATGAACATACAATGGAGAAAGATAAACATCACATCATCTCACTCATTTGTGGAATATAATGAACAACATAAACTGATGAACAAAAATAGATCCAGAGAGAAGCATGGAACAGACCGTTAAACTTCAGAGGGAAGGCAAGGGTTGGGGAGGGTAAGAAATCAACCAAAGTACTTGTATGTATGCATATAAGCATAACCAATGGACACAGACACTAGGGGGTTGATGGCATATTCTAGGGTGTGGCTGGGAGAGGTCTATGGGGGAAAAAGAAGAAATATGTAATGGTATATGTAATACTTAAAAGAATAAAGTATTTAAAACAAAAAGTAAAAGAAATCAACTACAGTAAAAAACACTCAAAAACATCCAAAGACATGGAGGTTAAATAAAGTATAAACCACAAAGAGCAACATGATCATTAGCTTCACCCACGGATTCTAATTTACCATATCATCAACTGCTGTATTTTTAAGTTCATTTGAAAAGCCATTGCTCCTAATAGTGCACACATTAGTAAAGCCCCATTTCAAATAGTGGATGTTTAAAATATTACTCAGCTTACTCTCTCTTATTTTTTACTTTTTTACCATTTTTAGCATTTATAAATCAAATATAGTTCTATAACATGAATTTGCAGTATGTAAAAAAAAAAAGTCATCCTATATAATAAAAGGGTAATATGCAAATTGACCCTAATGGTGGAATGACCAGGAATAGCTGGTCACTATGACACACAATGACCAGCAGGGGGAAGACGCTCAATGCAGGAGCTTCCTCCTGGCGGTCAGTGCGCTTCCACAAGGTGAGCCTCGCTCAGCAGAAGCCAGTTCATGGCTGGCTAGCACAGTGGAAATGGTGGGAGTTTCTCCCACCTCCACAGTAGCACTACAGATGGAGTGGGCCTAAACCGTTATTCGGACATCCCCTGAGGGGTCCTGGGTTTCCAGAGGGATATCTGACTGCCAGCTTAAGTCCATTCCCTTGGGGAGCTGGCTTAAGCCGGCAGGTGGATATCCCGAGGGGTCCCAGACTGCAAGAGGATGCAGGCCCAGCTGAGGGACATCCCCCCGCCCCTGCCAAGTGTCCGAGTTTTTGTGCACTGGGCCTCTAGTTTAAAAATACTTTGTCTCTATAGCTTAGTAAGTATTTGTGCTACCTTACTGTAATACTTGCATTTCAACCCATTACTTGTTTATTTATAAAAAAAAATCATGGACATACTAAAATTGATTATTACAACCAAAAGTTACCTTAGAGTTTATAAAACACAATAAAAAGTTTTTGTAAAAGTATAGTTTTTTTGGCTTTAAAATGCCAAAAATTCAAATAGACAAATTATAAGAGTGGAAAGAACAGTTGAAGAACTATGTTCCATCTTGTTATTTTAAACACACTTAAATGTAAGCCACTTTAAACTACAGAATAAGATTGTGTTGGCCTCAGTAGGTAATATACTTTTTTGAATGCTCTCGGACCTTAACTATGCCTTTAAATGTGAGGTTCTGAACTTGATATCACCTTGTCAAAGCTAATGATAAAAGTAACTCTAAATTATGTTATAATGTGTTTTGTCATTATCAATAAAACAAGTTAAAGCCATGCATTGCATAACCTAATAAGACCCAGAATCCCTGCTCTTAGAGGCATTTGGTAGAATCTCTTTAGGAAATAGACCAATAGTATTAAGGAAGCCCATCCTAGGTGTTGTGGGAATGATGCATGTTATATAAGCTAAACGAGTGAACCCAAAAGAGCTACTAAAAGTGGAGAGATTAGAAGACATTCATGGTGAAGTTGGAAGTTTGGTTGAGTCTTAAAGAGAGGAATGATCAGAGCAGACTCAGGCTTTTTAGGAAGGGCAACAGTATGAGCAAAGAAAGGCAACTATAGAATTTCATGAAGCGCCAGGTTGGAACAGGCCAGAGATGCCTGGCTGAAAGGGCTATACTTAACTGTTGCCCTGTTTATCTCCTTCCCCAATCATAGAGGAATCTACATAATGAACTTCAGTTTCTTCCCTTTTCATTAACACTTTACCCACATTGCAGTAGGTCTTCTGGTCCCACTAAAATTGTGTTTAATATAGTCACCAATCAAGTCTAAGTTGCCAAATCCACTGAGCAGTATGTAGCACTTATCCTACTTTGTCTTTTTCCAATTTTTGCCAATTAATAAAATCATATTCAATAAACATCATATTCAATTGTTTTTGAAACTCTCTTAATAAGTGATGATAATCTTTACTACAACTATCACTACTTCATAATTTCTATTACTACTAATACCCTAACTAACAACAGCAATTATTGTAGATTTTTCCAAGTGCTCTCCATCTATTGCAGTACTTAATCCTCACATAAATACTATTAGATAGATGCTGTTAGCATACTAATTTTCAAATCAGGAAGGTAAAAATGCTTAGAGAGGTTAGTTACCTTATCTAGTGTAATGTAGCTCATATTTCTGGAAGTGAAGTTCAAAATTGACTTTACTTTCTTTTGGTTTTATTTCTAACTCTCTGAAAGTCTCATCTCTGGAAGCTCATTCATGAGCTTCTCTTTCTCAAGGGATTCCTTAACTGTTGCTGCTCTCCAGGGTTCTATGTTTAGCAATCTGCTGGTCTTATACTCTGCCTCTGACTGATCTTTATTCATTTCATTTTCATGGCTCCAGCTCCTATTTGTACTTTAAAATCTGAGATCTCATCCAAACCAATATCATCAGCTCCAGACCAAGATCATATTCCATTGCACATTTGCCTCAATGTTCCACAGGCACCTGGAACTCACACAGTCCAAAGTTGAACTCCACAAATCTGCTTTTCTTGTGATCCATATTGTAGAAAGTAGTGATTTCTTCTCCTTATCTTCCAAAACAGAACATGAGAAGTGATTCCAGCTTTTCCCATTCACCAGTCTCCATATCTAATCAGCTGCTTTAAACATCTCTGGAATTCATCCCCCCTTTTCTTTGCCATGGCAACCTCACATTATGTCAGCCCCACATAATGCCTGCCATGGGCGTCACCCTTGTGTATTTGCTGCTCGTTTCACATTCTTGTACTCCCCTCTATCTTCCACTTAGGTCCCCAGTGATCTTCCCAAGATGTTAGTCCAGTCGTCGGCAAACTGAGGCTCACGAGCCACATGCGGCTCTTTGGTCCCTTGAGTGTGGCTCTTCCACAAAATAACACGCGCGGGCGCACAGGTACAATGAGATTGAAACTTTGTGGCCCATGCGCAGACATATATATATATTATTGATTTCAGGGAGAAAGGGAGAGGGAGAGAGAGATAGAAACATCAATGATGAGAGAGAATCATTGATCGGCTGCCTCCTGCACACCCCACACTGGGGATCAAGCCCAAAACCTAGGCATATGCCCTGACTGGAAATCTAACTGTGACCTCCTGGTACATAGGTCAATGATCAACTACTGAGCCATGCTGGCCAGGAACTAGCTCCCTTTTTCACTTGAGGATAAAGTCCAAAACCTTACAAAAACATCATCTGTTCTTCCCATATGGCCCCAGTCTCATTCACCTAGTTCCTTCACACCAACCAAACTGTCTGTGAATCCAGGAACCTGATGCATTCAACTCTAACAAATATTTTGTGAGCATTTATTATATATCAAGCACTGATCTAAACTATTTTTTACTGCTATATTTTGTTTTCTTAGAAAATTCTTGAGTATCATTTTGTTTTAATTTACTATTAGTCCCAATTTTCAAATTATAGTTTACAACTGTTGTATATCCCACAAATCAAAACAAAGTTTCCCTGTAATTTTATGGGTGCTAGCTAATCTCAAATTGCACTTTCCAGAGATATTACAGCAGTGGTTCCCAACCTTTTTTTGGTCATGCCCCACCTAAGCATCTCTAAAATCCTGATTTCCCCCACCCCCATCACATACAATTCTTATTATTCAAAAAGTGAACTCCTATTCACGTGGAGGAAGCCTAAAAGGCCATTAACGTCTAAACAAGCTTCCAAAGAACATGGCATCCATGAAAGAGAAAAATAAAAGAACAAAAGGACAGTTGAAGTACTGAGGAAGAAATCACTAAGAAATTGTTAAAGCCCTAGCTGATTTGGCTCAGTGGATAGAGTGTCAGCCTGTAGACTAAAGGGTCCTGTGTTTGATTCCAGTCAAGGGCACATGCCTGGGCTGTGGGCTTGATCCCCACTAGGGGGCATTCAGGAGGCGGAGCCAATCAGTGATTCTCTCATCATGGATGTTTCTATCTCTCTCTCTCCCTCTCCCTTCCTCTTTGAAATCAATAAAAATATATTTTTTAAAATATGTTAAAAAATAATATGAAGTGATATGAAAAAATAGCAAATACAGTTTCAAAACATATAGTAGAGGGCTGAAATGCATAAATATGTCACGAGGCCCCTAGAACTATAAGAAATGCAAAAAAATCACTGTTAATAACTCATTCTCAAATTGCCCCCCTTAAAATCAACCTCCCTCCCCCATGGGGCATGTGCCCCACGTTGGGAACCACGTATTAGAGAGATATATGCTAACATTGTTTGATTAAGATTTGTCTTGGGTACTGTTTATAATTTTAAAAAGCCCTAAATAATAAAAAGATGTACATTCTATCTATCTAGTGTTAAAGCTACAACTGTTTAGAGGCCTCGTTGGGCTCCTATTTGCTAAAAAACTAAATTTGTTCATTATTTTATTAATTTACTCAACAAATTTTGAAAATGTGTGTTGTACAGAGGGCTGTGTTAGGGGTAAAGAATATGATAAGAGAGACATGTCCCCCAAGGGGAGATGGACAGGAATACCAACTACTGAAATGCCCATATGTGGCATAGTCATGCAAAGGACTCTCATGGGTAGGTGGCACAAAGAAATCGCTTCAGATTAGTCACTAGTGGTTTCCAAGAGGAGACAATGATGAAGCTGAATCTTTAAAGACAAAGAAAACGTAATAGAGAAGGGAGAAGGGAGTCGAAAATATTTGAGCCATGCAGAGTAACAAATGAAGAAGCCACTAAAAGTAAGCTATAAGTGCTAAAACAAATGAAAAAGAATTAAGGAACCAGGAACAAAAATAACAGTTCATATGTGAGTTACCTACCTGAATCTCCTCTGCTATAAAATTTCCATTAAAAGGAAATGGGTTGGTTTTTAGCAACATCATACATTTCTTTCCATGGTGGTATTTCATTATCTACTTAAACTAGGAATACCCATTTATTCTTTGCTTCTTCCATAAGCTACATGCTCAAAAGAGTCTTGCTACATAATATTATGTTACATACATAACAATGGGTAGAGATAACATAAATAAACATTTGAGGGGAGGGTAGAAAGATGGAAACATTTCATTGTAAATCATAAAAAAAAAAGATTTCACGTGGTAAAATAACATAAAAATTATAATGATCTTTTCTGTACTTTTAAAAAAATGATGCCCTGGTTACAGAGAGCAGTTTTACTGATGTACCAGTTAATAAGATCTGAATACTTCTGAACAAGTTCCAGTCACATATCAGTCTCTCAATACCTATTTCTGGTCTCGACTTTGATGTTCATTTGTTTCCTTTTGAAACAATTTTCTAGCACCCTAAGGCCAGAAAACGTAAGCCAGTTAGAACCACTTGCTAAAAATCATTCTTATAAATTGGTTACTTTCTAGTTAAATATTATCTTTCAAATTCTGTGATATCTTGTATTATTAAGTGAACCTCTGAGGCAAAGAAAAGCTTGATTGAATAAACAGTGCAACCTAGTCTAGTTCTGAAAGCTTGTGGCTGGGGGCTGTTTCATGTAGCCAAAGTGAGCCATATTCTCTGCGCCCTCCATTCTGAAATTGACTGCTCCTCTCTATTCCCCGGAGAAATGGGGAATTCCAATTTACACACCAACAACACACCTCTGTGTGTTTATGGGGGACAGGTGAAATAAATCCCACTCTCCTATCCTCATTACCTGAAAATATGGCTGGAGATTGCTGCTCAGATGGGGAGGCATAAAAAATGCAGGTGGTGTTGCCTAATTGTGCTGCTGCTCCCAGCTCCCTCACATGCTCGCCTGTCTAAAGCAGTGTCTCCCATAACATAAACTCAGCTTCTGGGTCCACTCTAAAAGCTTCTCCATTCTCTGACTAACCCAAACATTTTATATATTTGGACTCTTCACTATTTATTGTGTGTTAAGCTGATAGCAGGAACTATTTAAGTTGTCCTAAGTAGCTCCCAAGTAAACATTTATTTCTATTTTTAAATTTTATATACTGAAATATTAATTAATGAGTTTTAATTATTTAGTTGTTTTTAAATTTTATTTTCCAATTACATTTTATATTAAATATTATTTCATATTAGTTTCAGTGTATGACATAGTGATCAGACAATTATATAGTTTATGTAGTGGTCCCTCCAATATTTCAAGTGCCACCTGGCACTGTACATAGTTATTATAATATTATTGACTATATTTCCTATGCTGTACTTTACATCCCTGTGACTATTTTGTAAACTACCAATTTTTACTTTTTAATCCCTTCATCTTTTATTCTAGCACCAGAAAACCCCTTCCCTCTGGCAACTATTAATCTGTTCTCTGTATCTATGAGTCTGTTTCTGTGTTATTTGTTCATTTATTTTGTTCTTTAGATTCCACATATAAGTGAAATCATATAATATTTGTCTTTCTCTGACTTATTTCACTTATCATAATAACCTGTAGATCTATCCATGCTGTTGAAAATGGTAAGGTTTTATTGTTTTTTTATGGACGAGTAATATTCCATTGTACATATGTACCACTTCTTTCTTATTTACTCATTCACTGATGGGCATTTGTATTGCTTCAACATTTAGAATATTCTATATAATAAAGAGCTAACATGCAAATGGTTGTCATACCCTCATGCCCTCACGCCGGGGCCAGGGGACCTGAGGCTGGGCGGACCTGAGGCTGCGCCCCTGGCCCTAGCGCTGGGGCTGGGAGACCTGAGGCTGGGCCAGAGGACCTGAGGCCATGCCCCCTGCCTGGCGGGACTTGATGCGGGACCTGAGGCTGCACCCCCTACCCAGCGTCGGGCCGGGTGTGGGTCTCGTGTGATTTCGAGGCACCCACGGGTGGGTGGGGACTTGACTCTGGGTCCTGCAGTGCACCCCAGACTCTGACAGGAGAGAGATTTCCATATATATTTTACTAATTTTGTTTCATCTCTGACATTTCTATTATAGAGAAAGGGCAAATAACAATATTAAAATATTTCCTCTAAGTAATTCCCTTTTAATGTGCACAAATCTTGTGCACTAGGCCACTAGTTGTAAATAATGTTGCAATTAACATAGGTGTGCAGATAGTCTTCCGAATTACTGTTTTGAGTTTTTTCGATTACATATCCAGAAGTGGAATAGCTGGGTCATAAGGCAGTTTCATTTTTATATTTTGAGCAACCTCCATATTGTTTTCCATAGTGGCTGCACCAATCTGCATTCCCACCAACAGTACACAAGGGTTCTAGTTTCTCCCAAACCTCACCAACACTATTGATGAGAGCCATTGTGACAGGTGTGAAGTAGTATCTCATTTTGGTTTTAATTTGCATTTCTCTGATGATTAGTGACATTGAACATCTTTTCATGTATATTGGCCATCTTTGAAGAAGTGTCTACTCAGGTCCTCTGCCCATTTTTAAATTTCATGCTTAGTTTTATTGATGTTGAATTGTGTGAGTTCTTTATTAATTTTGGATACTAACCCATTATCATAAATATCATTGGAAAATGTGTTCTCCCATTCAGTAGCTTGTGTTTTTGTTTTGTTGATGGTTTTCTTTACTGTGAAAAACCTTTTTAGTCTGATGTTGAACATTTGCTTCTTTTTTTTTTTGGTTTCCTTTGCACAAGGAGATATATCTGAAAAAAATATTGCTAGGAGAAATGTCAGAAATTTTACTGCCTATGTTTTATTTTAAGAGTTTTATGGTTTTGAGTCTTACATTTAAGACTTTAATCCATTTTAGTTTATTCTTGTATATGATATAAGACGGTGGTCTACTTTAATTTTATTGCATGTATATGTCCCATTTTCCCAACACAATTTATTAAATAGACTGTCTTTACCCCACTGTATGTTCTTCCCTCTTTTGTATGTATTAATTGACCATAAATGCTGGGGTCCAACCCCAGCAGGTCCAGGGGTCCCCAAAGGTGTGGACGGAGTCGGCGAAGAAGGAAGGACACGGAGACAGTGTTCAGTTGATCAGCAGCCTAGCCAGGATCTCCAGCCAGGATCTCCAGCCAAATTCTGGTCTGGATCTCCAGAGAGGTTCTGCTTCGGATCTCCAGCCAGGTTCTGTGGCCATGTTCCCTTGCTAGGTTCTCCAGCCAGGTTCTGTCCAGGTTCTCCAGCCAGGTTCAGTCACCAGGTTCTAGTCAGGTTCTCTTGCCAATTTCTGTAGTCAGGTTCAGTCCAGGATCTTTTGCCATGTTCTCTCCAGCGAAGTTCTTCTGTCTGTAGGTTCTGTGTAGGTTGTCTTCTTGGCTCTGTTTCTTGCTGTCTTGTTACATCTGTATTTATACCAGTTGATTCAATCCTATCAATCTCTATTACAAAGGTTAGGGCGTTTCTTATCTCCATTCCAGGGAGTAAAGATTATGTAGCTTAAGCATGATTGTTCATAGTTAAAGTGATTAATTACCCGCCTGGCACTTAGTTGAGGGGTTTTATTCCCTCCCTAACTTCAGGGGAAAATCCCTACCTGGGGATTCAACCTTTCTCAGAGAGTTGACCTTGGTTAAAACACAGCGCCAAGAAGGTGAGCAAACATATTAAGAACCGTATGCCATATATGCCAGGTCCCTTGAAACAGCAAGGATGGACCGGCTCCCGGCACATAAAGACATGGATTTATTTCTGGGCTCTATATTCCATTCCATTGATCTCTATGTCTGTTTTTTTGTTTGTTTGTTTTATGTCAGTGCCATGATGTTTGATTACTAAAGCCTTGTAATATAGTTTTTGACACCAGGTAGTATGGTACCTCAAACTTTGTTCTTTTTCACCATTGCTGTGGCTATTGGGGGCCTTTTACATTTTCATATAAATTTTTGAAATATTTGTTCTAGATCTGTGAGATATGCCATTGATATTTTAGTAAGAATTGCATTGAATTTGTAGATTGTTTTGGGTAGTTTTAATGATGTTAATTCTTCCTATCCATAATCAGTATATTTTTCCATTTATTTGTATTTTTTGCAATTTACTCAATGTCCAATAATTTTCTGAGTACAGGTCTTTTACCTTTTTGGTTAAATATTTGCTTAGGTGTCATATTTATTTTTAGGTTGCAATTGTAAATGGGGTTGTTTTCATAGTTTCCCCTTCTGATAGTTCATGATTGGCATATAAAATACAACCAGTTTCTGAATATTTATTTTGTATATTGGTACTTTACTAAATCCGCTTATTAGTTCATTTATCAGGCTTTTGTGTGGAATCTTTAGGGTTCTCTTTATACAGTATCATATCATCAGCATATAATGACAGTTTACTTCTTTCTTTCCAATTTGGATGCCTTTTTTTGTTCCCTTTTTAAAACTGCTGTGGCTTGGACATTGAGTACTATGTTTAATAAGAGTGGCTAAAGTGGACATCCCTGTTTGGTTCCTGATCATAAGAAAAATACTTTTTTATATTTCCCCAATGAGAATGATATTAGCTGTGGATATATCATATACTAGAGGCCCGGTGCGTGAAATTTGTGCATGGTGGGGGGGGGGGGGCAGGGGGAGAGAAGTGTCCCTCAGCCCAGCCTGCACCTTCTCCAACCTGGGACCACTCGGGGGATGTCAGACTGCTGGGATCAGGCCTAAACCAGCAGTCGGACATCCTTCTCACAATCCGGAATTGCTGGCTCCCAACGACTCGCCAGCCTGCCTGCCTGATTGCCCCTAACTGCTTCTGCCTGCCTGCCTGATCACTCCCTAACCACTCCCCTGCCAGCCTGATCAATGCCTAACTGCTCCCCTGCTGGCCTGATCACCCCCAACTGCCCTCCCCTGCTGGCCTGGTCCCCCTCAACTACCCTCCTCTGCCAGCATGGTCCCCTCTAACTGCCTCCCCTGCTGGCCTGGTCCTCCCCAAATTCCTTCCCCTGCTGCCCTGGTCCCCCCCAACTGCCCTCCCCTGCTAGCCTGGTCACCCACAACTACCCTTCCCTGCCAGCCTGGTCAGGCACCCCAGTGGGGACCCCCAACCTGAAGGGGGCATGACCAGCTGCAACCAGCCATCAGCCCCTCACCCAGGCTGGCCAGGCACCCCAGCGCGACCCCCACCCTGATCCGGGACATGCGTCTGGGCAAACCAGCCGGACCCTACCCATGCACCAGGCCTCTATCCTATATAATAAAAGGGTAATATACAAACAGACCCTAAGAGCAGAACGACTGAGAATAACTGGTCACTATGACACACACTGACCACCAGGGGGCAGACGCTCAATGCAGGAGCTGCCTGCTGGTGGTCAGTGCGCTCCCACAGGGGAAGTTCTGCTCAGCCACAAGCCAGGCTGACGGCTGCCAGTACAGCAGTGGTGGTGGGAGCCTCTACCGCCTCCTCAGCAGTGCTAAGGATGTCTGACTGCAGCTTAGGCCTGCTCCCTGCTGGCAAGTGGACATCCCTCGAGGGCTCCTGGGCTTCTAGAGGGATGTCTGATTGCCAGCTTAGGCCCAATCTCCTGGGGAGCAGGCCTAAGCCAGCAGGTGGTCATCCCTTGAGGGGTCCCAGACTGTGAGAGGGCACAGGCCGGGCTGAGGGAACCCCCCCCCAGTGCACAAATTTTGTGCACTGGACCTCCAGTTGGTTATAATTGATTTGTTCAGATTTTCTGTTTCTTCTTAATTCAGAATTTGAAGATTGCTTGTTTAAAGAAATATATCCATTTCCAGACTATCCAATTTGTGGATAAGCATTTTTAAAGCTCTTACTATAATTTCCTGCTGTGAGAACCAGCAATTATTATGATACATTAGATGGAATTTATTTACTAAAAGACAAACAAACAACAAACAACCCCCCCCCCCCCAAAAGAAAACCTGACAATTGGATGACAAAGATATAGTATCTTTTTCATAGATATAATCAGGGGAAAAACAATGAAGAGAACAAGTAATTCCTTTCTTTAATGAATTTCATTTTCAAACATAGCCATTCTTGGATGTGTGTATTGCTCTCATAGGTCTTTGCTTATTTAAATTCGACTAAAGATTCACCAAGATGGCAGCATAGGTAAACATGGTACTTGTTGCCTCCCACAATCACATCAAAATTACAACTAAAATACAGAACAACCATCACTCAGAACCACCTGTAATCTGGTCTAATAGAAGTCCTACAAATAGAGAAGTAATGAAGAAAGCACATTGAGACTGATAGGAGGAGTGGAGGTGCAGAATGGGCTGGCCCAACACCCATGTATGTTGTTCTTTTTTTTTTAATCAGGAGGGAGATTCTAGCTGCAGAGGCCTCCCTTGAGAATGAACACTACTTTGAATAAAGCACTTTTGATGTTTCTCTTGAAATTATCATGTTTACTTAGATTACAAAATCTGCATTATTAACCGGTACACCTGGTAAAGTCTACAGAAAAGCAGGTGTAGCCATACTTATATCTGATAAAATATATTTCAAGATAACAAAGGTAATGAGATAAAAAATGTACATTTATAATGATAAAGGGGACACTACATCAACAAGATATAACATGTTTTAATATAAATTCACCCAACCAAGGAGCACTGAACTATATGAACCAACTACTCACAGAGCTAAAGGAAAAAACTGATAAAAACACAATTGTATTTGGGGACCTTAATACACCATTGACAACTCTAGATAAATGATCCAAACAGAAAATCAATAAAGAAATACCAGCCTTAAATGGCACATTAAACCAAATAGACATAATTGACATTTACAAATTGTTTTATCCAAGAACATCTGATTACACATTTTTTTCCATTGCACATGGAACATTCTCAAGGATAGTTCCAACATATGTTGGGTCACAAAACTAACCTCAACAAATTAAAAAATACTGAAATTATACCATGTATATTCTTTGACCACAATGCCTTGAAATTAGAAATCAATTACAAAAAGGAAGTAAAGAAACTCATAAATATGTGAAGATTAAACAAAATACTACTAAAAATGATTGGAACAAAGAAGAAATAAAAGGTGAGATCAAAAGATATATATATATATATATATATATATATATATATATATATATATATATATATACAAATGAGAATGACTATATGACATATCAAAACTTTTGGAATGCAGCAAAAGGGAAATCATCAGAGGGAAGTTTATATAATTACAGGTCTTTCACACAAAACAAGAAAACAAGTAAACAATCTACAATTTCATCTTAAAGAACTAGAAAAATAAAAATAAAAGCAATCCAAAGTCAGCAGAATAAAAAAAAAATAGAGTATAATTGAATGAAATATTTCTAGGAACTAATACACTTCTTTTAGGTTATTGACTTTGTTGGCATATAGTATTTTATACTATTCTAGTATCATCTGATATATCTGTGATGTCTGTGGTAATTTTTCTTTGATTTCTGATTTTGTTTATATGGATTTTTTTTTCCTTAGTGAGTATAGCCAGGAATTTGTCAATTTTATTAATCATTTCAAAAAATGAGCTCTTTGTTGCATTAATTTTTTTATTTTATTTATTTATTAAATCTTTATTGTTCAGATTATTACATTTGTTCCTCTTTTTCCCCCCCATAACTCCCCTCCTCCCAGTTCCCACCCCACCCTCCGCCCTCACTCCCCACCCACTGTCCTCATCCATAGATGCACCATTTTTGTCCAGTCTCTTCCCGCATCTCGCACACCCCTTTCCCCTCCAAGAATAGTCAGTCCATTCCCTTTCTATGTCCCTGATTCTATTATGATCACCAGATTATTTATTCACTTGATTCTTAGATTCACTTGTTGATAGATGCATGTTTGTTGTTCACAATTTGTATCTTTACTTTTTCTTCTTCTTCCTCTTCTTAAAGGATACCTTTCAGCATTTCATAGAATACTGGTTTGTTGGTGATGAACTCCTTTAGCTTTTCCTTATCTGTGAACCTCTTTATCTGACCTTCAGTTCTGAATAATAGCGTTGCTGGATAAAGTAATCTTGGTTGTAGGTTCTTGGCATTCATCACTTTGAATATTTCTTGCCACTCCCTTCTGGCCTGCAAAGTTTCTGTTGAGAAATCAGCTGACAGTCGTATGGGTATTCCCTTGTAGGTAACTGACTGTTTTTCTCTTGCTGCTCTTAAGATTCTCTCTTTGTCTTTTGCTCTTGGCATTTTAATTATGATGTGACTTGGTGTGGTCCTCTTTGGATTCCTTTTGTTTGGGGTTCTCTGCGCTTCCTGGACCTTTAAGTCTATTTCTTTCACCAGGTGGGGGAAGTTTTCTGTCATTATTTCTTCAAATACGTTTTCAATATCTTGCTCTCTCTCATCTTCTGGCACCCCTATAATTCTGATGTTGGTACGCTTGAAGCTGTCCCAGAGGCTTCTTACACTATCTTCGTATTTTCAGATTCTTTTTTCATTTTGCTTTTCCAGTTGGGTGTTTTTTGCTTCTTCGCATTTCGAATCTTTGACTTGATTCTTGCGCTCCTCTGGTCTGCAGTTCGGTGTCTGTATAATATTCTTTATTTCAGTCAGTGTATGCTTAATTTCTAGTTGGTTCTTTATCACAACATCGAGGGTCTCATTAGATTTCTTGTAGATCTCATTAAGTTTATCGGCAGTTTCTAGAAACTTATTGAAAGACCTTAAAAGTGTGGTTTTGAGCTCTGTATCCTCCATTTCTGTCATTTTTCTTTGTCTCCACATTTTTTATGCTTTCTTGGTGCACCCCCATGTGGTCCTTGTGCGCAGTCTTTTTGTAGTTAAGCCTTGGTTGTTGTAGGTAATACTGGCGGGGATTTGACCTCCAGGCCAACTGGCTATGAGAATCAGCTGGGTCTGCAGTGGGAGAACTTCTGTGCTGGATCTCTAGGCGGTGCTAATCTAGCCTTTGCCTGAGGCTATCCGGCAAATGCCTCTGTGCAGGGCTTGGGCGGGGCGGGTCCCAGGGGATCTACAGGGCGGGCTGGAGCGAGCAGTACCTCGGAGAGAAAGCTGCCTTCGAGTTCTGACCTAAGCCAGACAGTCCCGCTTCTCCCGTTTGAGTCTGGGTCCCTAGAGACTCGCCCGGATCTGGAGCTCAGAGTCTGAGACTCCCTCCCGATTGGAAACAACAACTGTGCCCTCCGCCGCCAGCCTGCTCCCCGTGCACTCCACACCTCAGTATTTCACTTCAGCACTGCGCCTCCTCTGAGTCTGGGTATGATATTCTCTTTCCTCCTAGTTGTAGAATTTCCACTCAGCAAGCCTTCCTGTGGTTCTGGATGATGTCCGTTCCGTCTTTTAGGTGTAATTTGAATTGGTTGTTTGAGGCAGCAATCTCTGGCGTTAACCTATGCCGCCATCTTGGTTTCTCCCCGCATTAATTTTTTGAATAGCCATTGTTCTTTTGCTGAATCCTTCTCATGCAAGTACAGGATGGGGGCACCATATCTGAGTCTCCATCAACCTGGATAACAATTTAACCTCCTTCCCCCACCTCCTCCCCTGCCAGTGATTCCCTGAGACCCCAGCTAAGTTTCAGGCCCGCACAAGCAGCTTCCAGTGTCTTTTCCATACAAACTGCCTGTTTTGGTTCATACTTTGAACTTTCCTAAAATCTCTCAAAGGTTCACAAACCCCAAACAAGAAGCATTTGGCCTTGACATGTAGAGTACCTCTTGCTAAGTGGCTCCAATATCAGCACTAATGGCAGCTGGACTTGGTGTACAGCTTACCATCCCACAGGCACTTTCAAGCCCAGCAAAAGTAGCAGCCATCTGGAAATTGCATTGTAGCTCATGCGAGGTAGCCTCGGGCAAGGCAGAGACAGCAGCTTACTTTGGCCTGCGCCTCCCAGTAGGTCCCATTGACATCTCACCCAGTGGATAGCTTCAGACCATGTTGGAGTACCACCCAATCACCTCCACCAGTGACACACTCAAGGGGTGCACACAGCATACACAAGAGCCTTGTTGAAGAAAGTTTTGCCTTGTGGTTTTGATACTTGCACAGCAGCTTTATCACTGTAGTTGTAGCTGGTCCTTATAGCTGATTCACCTGGGAGTCATTCTCTCAATGATGTGCAAATGGTAATCAAAGCTCAACTAAAACAGGAAGTTGCTCACAGTTCATATGGAGGGTACACCTGAAGCACCTGGTTTTGGTTACCAAAGAGGCTGAGTCACTAGGCCCTATAGGACACATACTACACAAGGCCACTCTACCAAGATGGGAAGACATAGCAGCTCTACTTAATACATATGAGCAAGCACATGAGACAGCTAAACTGAGCTGGCAAATATGTCCCAACTAAAAGAAGAGAACAAACTCAAGAAAAAGAACTAAACAAAATGGAGACAAACAATCTACCAGATTCAAAGTTCAAAATACTGGTTATAAGGATGCTCAATGAACTGAGGGGAAGAGTAGATGAACTCAATGAGAAGCTTAACAAAGAAATAGAAAACATAAAAATGGATATAGAGAACATAAAAAGAACCAGTCAGAAATGAAGAATACAATAACTGAAATGAAGAATACATTAGAGGAAATGAACAGTAGATTAGTAGAAGCAGAGAATATAATCAGCATTTTGAATGATATGGTAGCAGAAAACACCCAATCAGAACAGCAAATAGAAAAAAAATCTATGAGAATAGTTTAAGGGGCATCTAGGACAACTTTAAGCATACCAACATTCATATCATGGGGGTGCCAGAGATAAGAGAGCAAGGAATTGAAAACCTATTTTAAAAATTATAATAGAAAACTCCATAACCTGGTGAATGAAATAGACATATAAGCCCAGAAAGCACAGAGAGTTTCAAACAAGATGAACTCAAAGAGGCCCAGACAAAGACACATCATAATTAAAATGCCAAAGTTCAAAAAAAAAGAAAGAATCTTAAAAGCAGCAAGAGAAAAGCAGTTAGCTATGTGCAAGATAGCTCATACAAGATTGTCAGCTGATTTCTTAACAGAAACAGTCCAGGCTATAATGGATTGGCATGAAATATTCAAAGTGATGAAAAGCAAGGACATATAAAACTTTGATTTCCCATCAAAGCTATCATTTAGAATCAAAGGACAGATAAAGAGCTTCCCAGACAAGAAAAATCTAAAGGAATTCACCACCACCATTTACAAGAAATGTTAAAGGATTATCCTTAAGAATAAGGAAAAACAAGATAAAATATATAAATAAAAAATGCCAATAAAACACATTTATCAACAATTACTTTGAATGCAAATGGAACAAAAATATAGGGTGGCTGAATAGATAAGAAAACCTTATATATGTGGTCTACAAGAAACACTCTTTAGATAAAAAAAACTCAGACAGACTGAAAGCTAAAAGATGGAAAATGATATCTTATGAAAACACAAATTAAAACAAACAAACAAACTGGTTTAGCAACACTTATACGAGACAAATTAGACTTTAAGACAAAGGAAATAACAAGAGACGAAGAATCCCAAAACACTAAATCATAAGTCATATACATCCTGGTTTTGGTTACCAAAGAGGCTGAGTCACTAGGCCCTATAGGACACATACTACACAAGGCCACTCTACCAAGATGGGAAGACATAGCAGCTCTACTTAATACATATGAGCAAGCACATGAGACAGCTAAACTGTCTCATGAATACATATACATCCATGTATTCTCTGCAGATTATTTACATTAGCCATGATATGGAAGCAACCTAAGTGTCCATCTATAGATAAATGGATAAATAAGTAATTAATGTATACAATGAAATATAAATCAGCCATTAAAAAATGAAAACTTGACATTTCCAACAACTTGGGTGAACCTATAAGGTACTGTGTTGGGTGAAATAAGTCTGACAGAAAAAGACAGATGCTAGATGATTTCACTTATATGTAGAACCATAGAAAACAAAAACAAAATTAACAAGCAAACAAACAACAAAAACAGACTTTTAGATACAGATAGTTGTCAGAAGGCAAGGGGTTGAGGGGATGGGTGAAAAATGTGAAGGGAGTAGGAAGTACACAATTAGTAGTTACAGAATATGAATGAGGATGTAAAGATAGTATAGAAAACATAGTCAATAATATTAATCACTATGTATAGTGTCAGATGGGTACTAGATTTATTGGGACAATCACTTAATAAGTTAAATAAATGTCTAATCTCTGGGTTGTACACCTGAAACTAATATAATATTGTATACTTTAGACCGTGGGTATACACCAATAAGAAAGACTATATGCACCTCTATGTTCATAGCAGCACAAGTGAAAATATAGCTAAGATTTGGAAAAAACCTAAGTACCCATCAGCAGATGAGTAGATTAAAAACTGTGGTACATATACACGATGGAATACTATGCTGCTGTAAAACAAAACAAAACAAAACAAAACACTCTTACCATTTGCAACAACATGGATAAACCTGGAGAGCATTATGCTAAGCAAAATAAGCCAGTCAAAGAAAGACAAGGATCACATGATCTCACTCATTTGTGGAATATAATGAAAAACATAAACTGATGAACAAAAATAGATCCAGAGACATAGAAGCATTGAACAGTCAAACCTCACATAGAAGGCAGGGGAGGGCAAGAGGGGTAGGGGAAGAAGTAAAAGATCAACCAACAGACTTATATGCATACATATAAGCATAACCAATGGACACAGAGAATAGGGGGTGAGGGCCTGTGCTGGGGGGGCAGGGGAGTGGGCTGGGAGAGGTCAATAGAGAGAAAAGGAAACATATGCAATTTTTTCAATAATAAAGAATTTAAGCCGAAACCGGTTTGGCTCAGTGGATAGAGCGTCAGCCTGTGGACTGAGGGGTCCCAGGTTCGATTCCGGTCAAGGGCATGTGCCTGGGTTCCGGGAATATCCCCAGTGGGGGATGTGCAGGAGGCAGCTGATCGATGTTTCTCTCTCATCGATGTTTCTAACTCTCTATCTCTCTCCCTTCCTCTCTGTAAAAAATCAATAAAATATATTAAAAAAATAATAAAGAATTTAAAAAATAAATTGTACCCCAACTGTAACTGATAAATAAAACATTGTTTAAAGATATAAAGAGTTGTCACTGACAAATAAAATGCAATAAATTGAGAAGAAAATATTTAACAAACCACTATGGAGGTACCAACAAAAATTAAAAAATAGAACTATCTAATGACCCAACAATTCCACTTCTCGTATTTATTCCAAATAATCCAAAACACTAATTCAAAAACATATATGCACCCCTATGTTTAATGCAGCAGTATTTACAATAGCAAGGATGTTGCAACTTATGCTTCCATTGATACACAAAAGAATAGTGATAATCCAAAATAGCTGCAGAGTTGGTAGAAACTACACCCCCACCTTCCAGTGCAAAACCAAAAAAAGCTTCTGAACAGCAAAAGAAACTGACAACAAAACAAAGACACCTGTCAGAATGGCTATCATCAATAAATCAACAAAGGACAAGTGCTGGGGAGGGTGCAGAGAAAAAGGAACCCTCCTGCACTGCTGGTGGGAATGCAGACTGGTGTAGCCACTGTGGAGAACAGTATGGAGTTTCCTCAAAAAACTAAAAATGGAACTCCCATTTGACCCAGTAATCTCACTTCTAAGAATATACCCCCAAGAGACTAGAAACACCAATTAGAAAGGATATATGCGCCCCTATTTCCATAGCAGCACAATTTACAATAGCTAAGATCTGGAAACAGCCTAAGTGCCTATCAGCAGATGAATGGATTAGAAAACTGTGGTACATCTACACAATGGAATACTATGCTGCTGTAAAAAAGAAGGAATTCTTACCATTTGCAACAGCATGGATGGAACTGGAGAGCATTATGCTAAGTGAAATAAGCCAGTCAGTGAAAGAAAAATACCACATGATCTCACTCATGTATGGATAATATAGACCATTATAAACTGATGAACAACAATAGATACAGAAGAAGAGCAGCAATAAACAGACTGTCAAACTACAGCAGGAATGCTGGGGAGAGTTGGGGGGGGGGGTGGTAAGAGATCAACCAAAGGACTTGTATGCATGCATATAAGCATAACCAATGGACACAAGACACTTGGGAGTAGAGGAGGCTGGGGGAAGGTCAAGGGGGGAAAAAAGGAGACAAATGTACTACTCTTTGTAATATTTTAAGCAATTAAAAAAAAGCAAAAAAAGAGAGAGAAGTAATATAACATACTGCTATATTGATACTAATTATGGGTCACACATTAAATCTCTGAGGTCAAATGGTTAGGTGATAAAATATTACCGTATAGAAAATCTGCTTGAATATCTTTAGATCATCTTGTTAAAACAGTTGTCCTAAAAATGTGCTTCCAGTGTCAGTAGCCTTGACATTGTCTGAATCCCACCCCAGACCTACTGAATCAGATGCTGTGGGAGTAGGGCCCTCCAGGTTTTTTTGATGCATGCTAAAATCACTGCTCAAGCAATATAGACTTAGCTTAATCAGTTAAATCCATATTTAAAAAAATAAGTCAGAATTCCAGGTAGCATTTGAACCTACTCTTTCTAAATAAGTGTATCTCACTCTTGGCGACATACTGAAATTACTTGAGGAGCTAAAAGAAAGAAAAATACCAACGCTTGTGTCCCAGCTCCAGAGATTTAGGTTTCTGGAACTGGCTTGGACTTCGGGATTTTTGAAAACTCCCTAGATGACTCTGATACCTGACTAAGGTTGATAATTTATTTTCTCTAAGCCATAGGTAGTATACAGGAAGGACACATTTTAGAATTCTGATCCCCAAAGTGTAAGATAATAAATTTGTGTTGTTTTAAGTCACTAAGTTTGTGGGTTATAGCATCAATAGGAAATTAATACAGTGAGTCTGGGATATTTATTTTAATTCTTTGATTAATTTATTTTAATTCTTCCTAAGTAAAATAGAAATAATAGAGACCACTAGCTGCTCTTATACCGGTAATAATCCAGTAAGCTGACTTGGGTAAATTGCTGGTCAAATAGGAAGTATTCAATAACACACTACCCCCATCTCTTCCATCACCATGAATCTTGTGATGATGGCTACATTCAGAACTGAGGATATGTCATTAACAGGTAATTGTATAATAGATTTTGTAAAAACATCTCTTAAATGTATTTTGTAATTTTTTTATAGTAAAGAAAGAGAAAGAAAGAAACTGGCAGAACAAGAGCTATTAGCAAATACCAGAACATCTGTTTATGTACAGCTTATCACTGGATTTAACCAACTTTATCTAAAAGATCATTTTCTCAAGTGAAGCTTGAATCATAGAAACTTAGAATTAATATCTAATCCAGTCTCACCCCATGTAAGAACCAGTTTTAACACCCTTTGCTATGGCCATTCAGTCTAGACTTGAATACTTTGAGTGAAAGGAAGATTACTATGACAGCTCACTTTAATTTCAAGAAGCAATTCACAGCTATCACAGCTAGACAAAAATCTTTCTTCTACTTCCTCCTTTGGTTGTGGTTCCAAACTTAAGGTATTTAAAGCCATTTTCAAGAAAAGCTATTTTTTACCTGGATGTACAGCATTGGGAACAAATGAAAAAGGAATGTAACTCAAATTTGTGTGTTTGTGTATGTGAACTTGTGTGTTGAGCAGACAAGAAAGAGCAGATATGTATCCTTGAGCCTACAAGATGAGGATAAATATGAGAAAAGGAAAAAGAGAAGGAAGACATATATTAAAAAGAAGAAAAAGCTATATAGATGTTATGAAACTACAAAGATATTTTCTAAATGGTTGTGGAGGTATGGGAGCAGCTGGGTACAGGCTGATAAGAGTTTTGCTTCTGCATCTATTTTTGTTTGAAAATAGCAAAACACAATGCGCAAACTGCTAGGAGGATGAATCACAGGGGAAAAAAAAGTAGAAACTGGTAGTAAAAACAAAAACAAAACAGTAATAGACCTTTGTAAAGATCTTTGTCATGAGCAGGAAAATGAGACTTTCAAATAGTCCAGTTATGTAGAAAGAGCTTGTTTCTAAGTTTCTGAGAGATTCATTCACCCTAATTAGGTAGGATATGAAAGAAGAAAAAACTACATTTCCCCAATGTTCCCTTAAACTATTTTAAAAATAAATTATTTTTCCTCTTGTTAATATTCTTTTGTAAATCAACTCTTAACTTACTTCAGAACTCAAAAATTCTAAGCACAAATTATTACAAGTAAGAATTTATCATCACGTAGCAATTTATAGTTTACTAGAGACCTGGTGCACGACATTCGTGCCCCGGGGTGGGGGGGCAGGGTCCCCTCAGCCCAGCCTGTGACTTCTCGCAGTTTGGGACTGGCTTAGGCCTGCTCCCTACAGACATCTCCCGAGGGGTCCTTAGTGCTGCCGCAGAGGCAGGAGAGGGTCCTGCTCACAATCTGTGAGCCCACTGGCGAGCCCAGCTTCTGGCTGAGCGGCGCTCCCCCCTGTGGGAACACACTGACCACCAGGGGGCAGCTCCTGCATTAAGCGTGTGCCCTCTGGTGATCAGTGCATGTCATAGCAACCGGTCATTCCACCATTCAGTCAATTTGCATATTAGCCTTTTATTATATAGCATATGTTTTCTTTGATATTACTTAAGCTGAGATTAAGGTTTAATTAATTTACCTTAATGCACAATATATTTTTATCTATATGTGGGATCCTGGAGATTAGAAAAATTAAGAGATTTAACCAAAGTTACAGATAATAAATGGCTGAGGTAAGATTTAAACCTTTTCTCTGGACTCTAAATCCTGAATTCTCTCTACAATACTATGGATTTTGAAATATAGTCTCTAATCCAATTAGCAGGTGCATTATGTATATTTGAATAGCACTATTTTGTGAAAATCAAATATCTCTACTAATTAAAAAAAACTGTTTTATTAGAAGTGGATGGCAGCAGATTAAAAATCTGATTAGGATCTAGGAATGAATTAGAGTTATTAGATCCTTCCATTGATTCCCTTGCCAAGCATTGGTGTTTGGAGAACTCTAAATTAGCAAATAAAGATTGCATACATCTCCTGTTTCTGAATCCAGTCTATTGAGTTATCCTACCTTATCTAGAGAGATATTCTGCTTTTTATTCATTTGGCAATAGCAAATAATAGTAAATCAACCCTGCATCTCACTAACCCTTCCTCATGTTTTGAATTATTCCTTTTGTATTTAATCACTATGCAGCCATTACAAAATATGATGAAATATTTGGGGTACAAGCTTTCTTTTCTATATTGGATTTGTCCTCCTTAACAAATGTCATTTGTTAAAGTGCATTTAAATAAATTTGGATTTGCCCTAGCTGGTTTGGCTTAGTGGATAGAGCATCGGCCTGTGGACTGAAAGGTCCCGGGTTTGATTCTGGTCAGAGGCACATGCCTGGGTTGTGAGGTCGATCCCCAGTGGGGGCCATGCAGGAGAAAGCCAATCAATGATTCTCTCTCATTATTGATGTTTCTATCTCTCTCTCCCTTACCCTCTCCTTTCCTCTCTGAAATCAATAAAGATATATTATAAAAAAAATATAGAAATAAATAAATAAATATGGCTTCAACATTTTGGAGATGAGACTGTAAAATATCTTGAAACTCCTAAAAATAATTTTTGAACAAAATATTTCAGCAATCTCATAACTTTGAAAATTAGAGATACAATTGAATATTTTGATCAACAAATGATAACTTTACTTTTAAGGAGCAATAAAATATATAAAGCAGCTACTCACAGAAATAAAGGGAGAAACAGATCAAAATACAATCGTATTTGGAAACCTTACACTCCATTGACAGCTCTAGACAGATCAACCAAACAGAAAACCAATAAACAAATATTGGCCTTAAATACAACACTAGACCAAATGGACATAATTGACATTTACAGAACATTTCATCCCAGAGCATCAGATTATAAATTCTCTTCCAGTGCACACGGAACATTCTTAAGGATAGAAAATATGTTGGGTCACTGAACTAGCATCAACGAATTCAAGAAGACTGAAATTATACCAAGCATATTTTCTGACCACATTGCCTTGAAATTAGAAATCGACTGCAAAAAGGAAGTAAAGAAATTCACAAATATGTGGAGATAAAACAATATATTACTAAAAAAAATGACTGGGTAAAATGAGAATGACAATACAACATACCAAAAGCAGTAATAAGAGGGAAGTTTATATCATTACAGGCCTATCAAACTGAAATCCCAAGTAAGCAACCTAACATCACATGTTAAAGTACTAGAAAAAGAAGAACAAAAGCAACCCAAAGTCAGCAGTAGAAAGAAAATAATAAAATTTAGAGCAGAATTAAATGAAATAAAGAACAAAAACACTATACAAAAAAATCAATTAAACAAAGAGCTGGTTCTTTGAAAAGATTTGTAAAATTGACAAATCCCTGGCTAGACTCACTAAGAAAAAAAAGGAAAAGACCCATGAAAATGAATTCATAAATGAGAAAGGAGAAGTTACCACAGATACACAAAGAATCATACTAGAATATTATGAAAGACTATGTGCCACCAAATTTAATAACTTAGAAGTGGATTAGTTCCTAGAAATATATAACCTTCCTAAAACCCTAGACTAAATAATAAAGAATTGGAAAATCTAAATATACTAATTAGCAGTGAGGAAACTGAAACAACTATCAAAACCTCCCAAAAAAACAAAAGTCCAGGATGACATGGTTTCACCAGTGAATTCTACCAAACATTCAAAGAATTAAAACTTATTCTTCTCAAACACTTCCAAAAAGTTGAAGAAGAGGTAATACTCCCTAACACATTCTATAAGGCCAATATAGGATGATACCAAAACCTGGATCTCTCTCTCTCTCTCTCTCTCTCTCTCTCTCTCTCTCTCTCACACACACACACACACACACACACACACACACACACACACAAAACTACAGAACAATATATCTGATGAAAACAGGTATAACAATCTTAAACATAATACTAGCAAATAGAATACAACAGTACATCCAAAAAATAATACATCATGATCAAGTAGAGTTCATTCCAGGGTCACAAGTATGATTCAGCATATGCAAATCAATCAATGTATTACACACATTAACAGAAGAAAGGATAAAAATCATATAATCTTATCAATAGATGCAGAAAAAGCATTTGATAAGATACAACATTCGTTTATGATTAAAACACTCAATAAAATAGGAATAGAGGAAAGTACCTCAACATAATAAAGGCCATAAATTATAAACCCTCAGCTAAATCATTCTCAATCGCAAAAAAAAAACTAAAAGCTTTTCCTCTAAGATTAGGAACAAGACGAGGATGTCTACTCTCCCCACTCTTACTCAACATAATGCTTGAAGTCCTAACCAGAGCAATAAGGCAAGAGAATGAAATGAAAGGCAGCCAAATAGGGAAGAAAGAAGTCAAACTGTCACTTTCTGTGGATGACATGATTCTGTATATAGAAAACCCTAAAGACTCCACCAAAAACCTATTAGAAATAATAAACAAATACAGTCAAGTTGCAGGATACAAAATTAATGTGCAAAAATCCATTGCCTTCCTGAATACTAACAAGAAAACTTCAGAAAAAGAAAAGAAAAAACAAATCCTTTTGCAACTGCAACCAAAAGAATAAAATAGCTAGGAATAAACTTAACAAAGAATGTGAAAAACCTATGTACTGAAAATTACAAAGCATTATTAAAAGAGATTGAAAAAGATACAACAAAATGGAAAAATATGCCATGTTCATGGATTGGAAGAATAAACACAGTTAAAAGGCCATATTAACTCAAAGCAATATACAGATTTAATGCAATCTGCATCAAAATCTCAATGTCACTGTTTAAAGAAATAGAACCAGAAAGCATAAGATTTATATGAAACCACAAAAGTCCGTGCATGGACAAAGCAATTCTGAGAAAAAAGAACAAAGCTGGAGGTATCACACTACCTGACTTCAAATTTTACTACAGAGTTACAATAATCAAAACAGCATGGTACTGGTAGCAAAACAGACCCATACATCAATGAAACAGAATAAACAACCCAGCTCTAAAACCACATATATATGGACAGATCATCTTCAACAAAGAAGCCAGAAATACACAATGGAGTAAAGATAGTCTCTTCAATAAATGGTGCTGGGAAAACTGGAAAGCCACATGCAAACAAATGAAATGGGAATACAGTTTGTCCCAATGTACAAAAATTAATTAAAATGGATCAAAGGACTAAATATAAGACCCAAAACAATAAGTTACATAGAAGAAAATATAGGTACCAAACTTTTGGAATTTAGTCATATAGAACAACTTATGAACTTGACCTGAAAGGCAAGGGAAGTAAAGGCAAAAATAAATGAATGGGACTAAAAAGCTTCTGCACAGCAAAAGAAACTGACAACAAAACAAAGAGGCAACCAACCAGGTGGGAGATGATATTTGAAAACAGTAACTCTGAGAAAGGTTTAATTTCAAAATATATAAAGAACTCATAAAATTCAACACCAAACAAACTACCCAATCAATAAATGGGCAGAGAAATTGAAAATACACCTCTCCCAAGAAGACATACAAACAGCTAATCTTATGTAATAAAAGCCCAGCGACCACAATGGCATAATGACCAGAACAACCACTCAAGGTGCACTGACCACTTCTTGGTCCCCCCCCGCCCGCCCGGGCCCACAGGCTCTGATCACAGCATGGCCAATGGGGAACCACAGGGAACTGGGTGGGTGGCAGTGGGGCAGAACTGGGGAATGGCAAGCAGACGGAACGGCCAACATCTTGGTCTCTACCTCCGGTCCGCAGACTCCAATCGCAGCATGGTGAACGCAGAACCATGGGGAACCGGGTGGGTGGTGGCAGGGCGGGACTGGGGACTGGCAAGTAGGTGGAAGATGGCCCTGATCGCAGGCTAGGCCTAGGGACCATACCCGCGCACGATTTCGTGTGCTAAGCCTCTAGTAGAAATATAAAAAGATGTTCAACCTCACTGGCAATTAGGGAAATGCAATTCAAAACTATAATGAGATACCACCTCACACCTGTTAGAGTATCCATTATCAACAAGACAAGCAATAAACGTTGGAGAGGTTGTAGAAAAAGAGGAACCCTCATTTATTGGTGGTGAGAATGTAGATTGGTACAACCACTATGGAAAGCAATCCAGCAGTTCCTCAAAAAATTAAAAATAGGAGAGAAACCAAGATGGCGCCATAGGTAAACACCGGGGTTTGCTGCCTCAAAAAAACCACTTTAAAAATACAACTAAAAGACGGAATGGACATCATACAGAACCACAGGAAGGCTGGCTGAGTGGAAATTCTACAACTAGAAGGAAAGAGAAAAGCATACCGGGACTCAGAGGAGGCGCAGTGTGGAAGTAAAATACTAAGGTGCGGAAGTGCATACGGAGCAGGCTGGTGGCTGAGGGCGCGGTTGTCGTTTTCAATCGGGAGGGAGTCTCAGGCTCTGAGTTCCAGTTCCTGGAGAGTCTCTAGGGACCCAGACTCATACAGGAGAAGTGGGACTGTCTGGCAGTGGTCGGAACTCGAGGGCAGCTTTCTCTCCGAGGGGCTTGCAGCGATTACTGGGACACTGAGAAGCAGAGCCTCTGAGGGCTGGACTGAGAGCAGCCATAACTGCTAGCCCTGCCCTGTTGATCCTGTGGGACCCGCCCCGCCCAAGCCCTGCAGGGAGGCTTTTGCTGGATAGCCTCAGGCAAAGGCTAGATTAGCACCTCCCTAGAGATCCAGGAGCCAGGAAACCCAGAGGTCAGAGTGGGACCATTCAGTCTGCAGCTCCGTGGAACCATAAAGGACACACTCAGGGGGCAGAGTCAGTGAGCACCAAAGCCCCATTGAAGCAAGTCTTGCCCCAGAGGGGAGTCTCCAGCACAGAAGTTCTCCCACTGTAGACACAGCTGATTCTCACAGCCAATTGGCCTGGAGGTCAATTCCTCCCAGTGATAACTACAACAATCAAGGCTTAATTATAACAAGAGTGTGCACAAAGCCCACAAGGGGGTGCACCAAGAATGCCCTCCTAGGTAATTGGGGAGGCTGAACCACTGGGCCCTAGAGGACACTCAGCACAGAAAACCACTTTATCAACACAGGGAAGCATAAAAAAATGTGGAGACAAAGAAAAAGGACACAAATGACAGAAATAGTGGAAAGCAAACTACTGGATATAGAGTTCAAAACCACACTTTTAAGGTTTTTCAAGAATTTTCTAGAAACTGCCGATAAACTTAATGAGACCTACAAGAAATCTAATGAGACCCTCGAGGTTGTGATAAAGGACCAACTAGAAATTAAGCATACACTGACTGAAATAAAGAATATTATACAGACTCCCAACAGCAGACTAGAGGATCGCAAGAATCAAGTCAACGATTTGAAATACGAAGAAGCAAAAAACACCCAACCGGAAAAGCAAAATGAAAAAAGAATCCAAAAATACGGAGATAGTGTAAGGAGCCTCTGGGACAGCTTCAAGCGTACCAACATCCGAATTATAGGGGTGCCAGAAGATGAGAGAGAGCAAGATATTGAAAACCTATTTGAAGAAATAATGACAGAAAACTTCCCCCACCTGGTGAAAGAAATAGACTTACAAGTTCAGGAAGTGCAGAGAACCCCAAACAAAAAGAATCCAAAGAGGACCACACCAAGACACATCATAATTAAAATGCCAAGAGCAAGACAAAGAGAGAATCTTAAAAGCAGAAAGAGAAAGACACTCAGTTACCTACAAGGGAGTATCCATACGAATGTCAGCTGATTTCTTAACAGAAACTTTGCAGGCCAGAAGGGAGTGGCAAGAAATATTCAAAGTGAGGAATGCCAAGAACCTACAACCAAGATTACTTTATCCAGCAAAGCTATCATTCAGAATTGAAGGTCAGATAAAGAGCTTCACAGATAAGAAAAAGCTAAAGGAGTTCATCACCACCAAACCAGTATTCTATGAAATCCTGAAAGGTATCCTTTAAGAAGAGGAAGAAGAAAAAGGTAAAGATACAAATTATGAACAACAAATACACATCTAGCAACAAGTGAATCTGAAAATCAAGTGAATAATCTGATGAACAGAATGAACTGGTGATTATAAGAGAATCAGGGGCATAGAAAGGGAATGGACTGGCTATTCTTGGGGGGGAAAGGGGTGAGGGGGATGCGGGAAGAGACTGGACAAAAATCGTGCACCTATGGATGAGGACAGTGGATGGGGAGTGAGGGAGGAGGGTGGGGTGGGAACTGGGTGGAGGGGAGTTATGGGGGGGGAAGAGGAACAAATGTAATAATATGAACAATAAATATTTAATTAATAATAATAAAAAAAGAAATAATAATTTAAAAGAAAATTAAGAATAGAGCTACCATACAACCCAGCAATCCCTCTCCTGGTTATATACCTGAAAAATTTGAAATCATGTATTTGCAAAGATATATGTACCCCTATCTTCATTGCAGCATTACTCATGGTGGCCAAGACATGGAAACAACCAAAGTGTCCTGTGATAGAGGACTGGATAAAGAAGATGTGGTAAATATACACCCCAATGGAATTCTACTACTCAGCCATAAGAAAGGATGAAATTGCATCATTTGCAACAACATAGATGGATCTTGAGAACATTACGCTAAGTGAAATAAGTCAGTCAGAAAAAGCTAAGAACCATACAATTTTACTCTTATCTGATATATGAAACTGAACTCATAAATATCACAGCAGTGTAGTGGTTGCAAGAGGGAAGGGGGTCAGGGGGAGAAGGATGTCCTAATAAATGGTGACAGTAGATTTGACTTTGGGTGGAGGGCATATGTTGCAATATACAGATCTTGTAACATAGACACCCACACCTGAAACTTATATAATCATGATGAGCAATGTCACCCCAATAAATTTAATTTAAAAATAAAATAAAATGCTGGTTTTATTTTAAAAGAATAACAAAACAACAAAAAGGCATAGGTCAAGAAATACAATCACCCAGGATGAAGTAAATGTATAACAAGGAGGAAGTATGTTTTACAGAGTATTACAGAAAAACCCTTAACCACAACCTGTATTATACGTACATCACTAGAGGCCCAGTGCATGGATTTACTGGTGGGGTCCCTCGGCCTGGCCTGCACCCTCTTGCAATCTGGGACCCCTCGGGGGATGTCGGAGAGCTGGTTTCGGCCCAATCACCACAGGCCAGGGCGAGGGACCCCACAGGTGCACAAATACGTGCACCGGGCCTCTAATATGCATATAAGATCTTTGGTTAATCTTTTCCCCCCCTTCCCCCTCCCCCCTTCCCTCTGAGATTCATCAGTCTGTTCCATGTTTCCATGCCTGTGGTTTCCACTCCTGCACTGTCTGCCCCCTGGTGGTCAGTGTGCATCATAACTACCAGCTGGTTGGCCACTCGGCCAGTCGCTTAGTCTTTCCTCTCTCTCTCTCTCTCTCTCTCTCTCTCTCTCTCTCTCTCTCTCTCTCTATATATATATATATATATATATATATATATATATATAGTTTCCCTGTCTGGCCTGTTTACATCTAATTCCTTAACTCTAAGTCTCAGATATCTACAAGATATGCTAATGTATTTAAAACTGTTTGTGGTCACTCTCAATATTTATGAAAGTAATAAAGTATAAAATGTTCTTTTTAATCCATGTTTTATAATTACATAAACTCATTTCATATTTTTCAATAGGAAAAAAATTGCTTTAAAATTCTAAAATAATTTTTAATTTAATAAATAATAAGACTTTTTAAAGCTATCTGTACATAAATATAATAAATAAGTGATTTGATCAACACATTATAACTTTAGGAATATAAAAAAACAAAGTCATAGAGCAGACAATCAAGTGATGGTTACCAGAGTGGAAGGAAATGAGGGAAGGGTGAAATATGTAAAGGGATTAAAATATATGGTAATGAAGGATACTAGATTTTGAGTGGGGATTACACTATAGAGTACAGATGTGAAATTTTAATGTTGCACACCTGAAAATTATTCAATATTATTACCCAAATTACCCCAATAAATTTAATTTAAAAAAACAATCCTGTCTCTGAAATCTCAAAATTAAATGCTTTAAGTATCATTAATTCTAAAGACTCCACAACACACGGTCTTCACCACATTCTCTACCTCTATCCACAAAGTGACTATTTAATGGAGCAGGTGAAACAGGGACTTATAAAGATGAACATCCTTAAAATAACTGATTTGTTTCTAGAGACTTTCACTTTATTATATCATTCAGCAACATCACATAGAAAAAGCTCCAATATAAAAATAGCTTTGTTGCCCTGGCCAGTGTGGCTCAGTTGGTTGAGCATCATCCCATGCACTGAAGGGTCGCTGGTTATATTCTCAGTCAGGGCACATACCCAGGTTGTGGGCTCAGTCCTCCTGTAGAGATGCATTCAGGAGGCAACTGATTAATGTTTCTCTCTCTCCCTTTCCTTTCCTCTCTCCCTAAAAAAAAATCAATAAAACATAAAAAGTGCTTTGCTAACCCACTTTGTCTCTTACAGTGTTATCTTTCTCCCAAGTTAAATTAAACAGATATCAAGTGTTGTTTATTCAACTTTATTCTTATGAATGCTGACTTTTACCATATATATATATACTTGAGATGGGGATGGGATTTGAAAGGAAGGAGATTGGTGGTTGTCTCAGTTTTCTCAAAATCATGCAAAAAAAGGGGGAGTGAAGTGAGTCTATTAAGGTAAACATATAAAATCCCATTCTCAATGGTGTCTAGAACATAAAGTAATAAGATTCAGCATGCTTACTATATTAATGAAGTTAAAGAAATGGCAGCATCTAAAAATGCTGAAATATCTAAAAGCTAAAACTCAAAACCCAAAACAAAACTATGCATAAACACCTAAGATAAACTCTTTTATAATAAGCAAGGCAAAAAGTTTGATATCACTATAAAAGTCTGTGCAAAGAATATTAGGAAATTATATGTTCTTATACACCTATGTGTGTTTGAAAACTATCTAAAAGTAAACACAAGCCTCCATTTATTTTTCATTTATTTTACCTGGTAAGACTATTTTACTTTTCTTTATATTCCTTTCTTGACTTTTCAACTATTTCACATAAAAATTTAAGAGAAAATAGAAACCAACAGTTATTTTATGTTCAGCATTTATTCATAACTTCACTCCACAAATATTTATTGACCTTCCAGTAAGTGCCAAGTGGAGACTCAGCATTGAAAAAGGAGAAATGAATATAAAACAAAACAAAACAAAAACAAAGCAAACGAGCAAAAAATACCCCAGCTCCTACAGTGGAAAAGCTTATGAACACAAATGTAATATAAAGGGTCCTAAACTGGTATACTGATTGTTAAGATGGTGAATGAAACTGTAGTGATTAATAGGTAGACAGAAAGATTATTTAAAACTTTTCAGTCAGAATTCAAGGCCAAAATGCCTAGAAGAGCTCACATTGTTAATCAATCCTATATAATAAAAGAGAAACATGCAGATTAGCCATCCCTCTGCTATGCTCAAGCCATGCCCGCCAGCCAAGCCCACAGGCCAATCTGAGTGACTATGCAAATCATCAGACTAAGATGGTGGTTAATTTGCATACACGGGTGTCAAGCGCCCCAGGAGGCGACGGCGGCTGTGGCCATGAGCTCCTGGGACTTTTGACGGTCGGGGAGGCATGGCCACCCGTGCCTAGCCATGCCTGTGGACTCCTGGTACCTTGCCGGTGGAGAGTGGGAGGTTTGGAGGACTTGGCAGAGCAAAAGACTGCTGGACATAGAGCAGAGTGAGAGAGAGGGTGACTTGGAGGGCGTGGCTCCCTCTCACACCCCAACTTCCTTATCACAGCTGTGGAAACTGACAGCAGGGAGGAGGAAGTCCCACCTCCACAGAATCAGTCAGAATCAGCCTTTGGTCAGACAGCTCTCAGCAACCTGATAGCCAAGACTCTCATTCACCTGCATCTCAGACTGTGACAGTAAAGAGATGGGACTATGTCTAAAGAACAACTATTGATACAACGTAGCTCTGCAGCTCAAAGATGCCGGCGTTATCAACAGAAAGTGTCTGCAGAGCAGCATGCGTCTGATCTTGAAAGAAGGCGGCGCCTACAACCGGATTTATCTGAACACCAGCTACTAGAAAAACGTTGCTCTGATGCCGAAAAACACTGGTGTTATCGACAGAAAATGCCTCAAGACCAACGTGCCTTTGAAGTTGAAAGAAGGCGGTGGCGACGACAGAATATGTTGAGAGAACAGACATCAACAATTACTACCAATTCCAGTAGGAACTGCCTTCTCAGCGAAAATGGAGTACATGAGGATGCAATCCTTGAACGTAGTTGTGGTGGAATGACTGTTCGATGTGAATTTTGCCTATCACTAAATTTCTTGAATGAAAAACCATCCGATGGGAAATTTACTCAATGTTGTAGCAAAGGGAAAGTCTGTCCAAATGATATACATTTTCCAGATTACCTGGCATACTTTAAAAGATTAATGACAAACGAAGATTCTGACAGTAAAAATTTCATGGAAAATATTCGTTCCATAAATAGTTCTTCTGCTTTTGCTTCCATGGGTGCAAATATTGCATCGCCAACAGGATATGGGCCATACTGTTTTAGAATACACGGACAAGTTTATTACCGTACTGGACCTTTACAATCTTCGGATGGTGTTTCTGAGAAGTTTGCTCAACTCTCTATTTTGGATACAGCCAAAGCTACAAGTAAAAGATTAGCAATACCAGAAAACCAGGGCTTCTCAGAAAGACTCATGATCAACATCAACAACCTCATGCGTGAAATAAGTGAATTAACAAAATCGTACAAGATGCTACATGAGGTAGAAAAGGAAGCCCAATCTGAAGCAGCAGCAAAAGGTATTGCTCCCACAGAAGTAACAATGGCGATTAAATACGATCGCAACAGTGACCCGGGTAGATATAATTCTCCCCGTGTAACCAAGGTTGCTGTCATATTCAGAAACGAAGATGGAGAGCCTCCTTTTGAAAGGGACTTGCTCATTCATTGTAAACCAGATCTCAATAATCCAAATGCCACTCAAATGAAACAAATCAATATCCTGTTTCCTACATTAGATGCAATGACATACCCTATTCTTTTCCCACATGGTGAAAAAGGCTGGGGAACAGATTTTGCATTAAGACTCAGAGACAACAGTGTCATCGTCAATAATACTAGACAAAATGTAAGGACATGAGTCACACAAATGCAGTATTATGGGTTTCATCTCTCTATGCGGGACACGTTCAATCCTATTTTAACTGCAGGAAAATTAACTCAACAGTTTATCGTGGATTCATATTAAAAAATGGTGGGGGCCTCTTGTACTGTTGGGGTTTGGCTCCCCTCTAGCTACTGATTTCAGGGGGCAATGGGGCTCAACATAACTTTGGTGAGAGTAATCTCCTGCTGCTCCCTGTGTGTCTCTGCATGAGAAGGAGGGAAGGAGATCCCTGGAGTTCAAATGAGAATGAAGGAAAGAGGAGAGGAATATATGTTTTTCTCTGTGTATTTCTCAGAGCAGCTTTAGATAACCATGGGGTTAGGAGCAGGAGAAGGGCAGGCATCCTCAGTTGTCTGAGCACTAAGCATCTCAGTGCTCAGCCTGTCTGTACTAGCCACAGGGAGGCATGAACACATTTAGGAGAGAAGAGGAACCACTCTGTGAGTGTTCCTGCTTCAAGTGCTGCATCACCCTCCCTAGAGTAGCTAGAGAGGGACTACCTTGTCCCAAGTAATCCAGTGGGGAGAAGAGGGTGGATGGCTAGGGCATATTTCCAGTTCTGAATGGACTGTGGCCCTGTGGAGGGAAGGTGAGGGCATCAGAGAGCCTCTGGAAGGCAGTTAAGAACTTTTCTTCCTGCTGTGAGCCTCTAGTACAGTGATTCTCAACCTTCCGAATGCTGTGACCCTTTAATACAGTTCCTCATGTTGTGGTGATCCCCAACCATAAAATTATTTTCATTGCTACTTCATAACTGTAATTTTGCTACTGTTATGAATCGTAATGTAAATATCTGATATGCAGGATGTATTTTCATTGTTACAAATTGAACATAAAGCATAGTGATTAATCACAAAAACAATATGTAATTATATATGTGTTTTCCGATGATCTTAGGCGACCCCTGTGAAAGGGTTGTTTGACCCCCAAAGGGGTCACGACTCACAGGTTGAGAACTGCTGCTCTAGTGCCTTAATGGCATATATGTCCTGGGGGAGCTCTGACTTCCTCCAAAGCAGCCACTTCCTCCACTTTCTCCTTCTTGATGTCCTTTAGCATCTGTAGGGCCTTTGTGTCCACTGTCCCCATCAGAAGCTGGATGTCCTCTGCTGTGGGGTCTCTATCTCCATCAAGTACAGAGGAGGAAATGGTGATAGAGCTTGGAACATGGTATACTAGGGATTAAGCCAGCTACTCGATTTTTTGTCTTATATCAAGCTTTTCATTGGGAACTGGCCCTTCTGTTTTTATGTCTTGTATTGTTGTGTGCAGTCTTCAAACAGCTTATGATTCATCTCCATAAATAGTTTCAGGACACTGTAGATGACTACATGGATGGTCTTGTTCCATGGACTCATCCATGGACTCATCTTGGAGTTTCTGTAGATTACAGGGAACATGATGGGAAGGACTCTGGCAGCATTGTCACTTATCAGGTTCATGATATACTCATTGTTCCAGTAATAGAGAGCACACTCCGTCACCTGGAAATGCGGGCTGCGGACACACTTGGCAAGCTTGCAGAAGAGTGGTTCTATCACTTTGCTGAACTCTGAGAGTTAGGTCATCCAGAATCTCTTCTAGCACATTCAGGAACATCACCTCCTTGGGGCTGTGGGTCTTTGGCCAGAACTTGAGAAGTTCCATAATCATTGGCTCAGTGGACCTCTGTCCTTGTCCAGAAATTGTACCACTCAGTATTCTAGTTGAGGGTGGTAGATACTCAGGGACTTGACCTTGTGAAGGGAAAGAAGGACATGGATAAGGAACATCTTTTGCTCTTCCTTAAGGGGAAAAGGTAAGCCACTGATGATGATGCCCAGGATCTCTAGGAGCTTGGCAATCCCATTGTGATACTCAGTCTGATAAATGAACCTATAAAATATGTGGTTGATCTGCCTAGGGATATAAGCCCAAAGACCCCAAAACTTGCCATAGATTTGGTGTAAGATGGTCTTCAGAAAGTCTGCTCTCAAGGATTCTCACTGTCAAACAGAGCAAAAACAAGTTTCTGGTCAATGTACATCTTGGCTGTTTCACTGGTAATCAGTAGACTCAATGAAACATAGGAAAAAACTCATATTTGAGCTGGAGATGTGGCCAGGTGGCTTTCAGGGTAAATTCATTTTCCTCTGGGTCAAACTTAGCCCCAGTGGAATGTCATAAAAGTCACAGTCTCCGGAAGAGGTTTGCTGAAAAGATGTTGACAGCCTCAGGGTAAATGGCCTCAGTGACAATGATAATATCATGGCTATGAGTAACATACTCCATCATTTCCTTGAGTCCTGCCCACTCCACTTCTTTGATTTTGAGATCACTGAGTGTGTCTAACACAAAGTCAAAGAGGACGTGACATAGCTTCTGGATAAATAGCTTTCTACTCATGGTTTGGTGAATCTTTCAAGGCAGTAAACTTCTGCAACTCCTGATTCTTGCTGAAATTGAAGCAGGAGGAGCTTTACTGTTGCTCCTTCTTGACAATCTGGAGGTCTACTGATTTTGCTGAGCTGCATGATGTGTGGCTTGCTGTTGCTGGGATGGTTGTTGGATGACAGTGGCTAAGGCTGGGGCTGAGGCTGAGGCTGGGGCTGCAGCTGTGGCTAGACTTGAGTCTGATTGCTTGGGCTCGACTCCTGACACTGCTGTTAATTAACTGAAAGTCATAACAGTCTCTCAGTGCCTCAGTTTCCTCATCTCCTCAGAGCTCCACTATCCTTGCCTGAGTGGCTGGGCTTGGTAGTGCCTTTGGCAAGAGGGCCAGCCTTCTCCTTCCTCAGTTTATATGGCAACTCGGTCCATTTGGACAGGCCTGGCTCCTGCGGCCCCGCTCTGGCTCCGGCTTTGCTTGGCTGCACTTGGCCTGCCATGATTTTACATTTTTATTATATGAAATTAAGAAGTATCTGTTTACTTCACATCATTCAAACAAGCAATATTCAGCTTTTAAGGAACATGTTAAAAGTAATATAAATATCTGCAGCAACCACTTTCCAATTATATAAATGGAGAATTTAAAAATATATGCTCTTTTGTTATATAAATTACTAATTTTCTTAAATTGCATTTATTTATTTGCTTTTATATTTATAATATTGACTAATTAAAACATCTATCAGCTGGGGTGACTACAGCATTTTATATACTAAACTAGGGGCCCAGTGCACGAAATTCGTGCACTGGGTGTGGGGGGGGGAGGGGAGTGTCCCTCAGCCCAGCCTGCCCCCTCTCACATACTGGGAGCCCTCAGGTGTTGACCCCCATCACCCTCCAATCGCAGGATCGGCCCCTTGCCCAGGCCTGACGCCTCTGACAGAGGTGTCAGGCCTGGGCAGGGGACCCTCATTTCCCCCCATCACTGGTTCTGCCCCCAGCCCAGGCCTGATGCCTCTGGCCCAGGCATCAGGCCTGGGCAGGGGACCCCCAGACCCCTCCGATTGCTGGCTCTGCCCCTTCCCCAGGCCTGATGCCTCAGCCAGAGGCGTAGACCCCCAACACCCTCTGATCACCTGATCGGCCCCTTGCCCAGGCCTGACGCCTCCGCCAGAGGTGTCAGGCTTGGACAGGGGACCCCCATCTCCCCCCGATCACTGGCTCTGGCCCCCGCCCAGGCCTGAGGCCTCTGGCACAGGAATCATGCCTGGGCAGGGGACCCCCATCTCCCTCTGATCGCTTGCTCCACCCCCCGCCCAAGCCTGACGCCTCTGACCCAGGCTTCAGGCCTGGGCAAGGGGACCATCATATCCCCCCAATCCCCGGCTCCGCCCCCCGCCCAGGCCTGATGCCTCGGCCAGAGGAGTTGACCCTCATCACCCTCCGATCACCAATCACCGGATCAGCCCCTTGACCAGGCCTGAGGCGTCCGGCTCGGGCAGTGGGGACCCGCAGCTGCAGCGGCCCCGCGATCCTGGGCTCCGCTTTAGGCCCAGGCAAGGGACCCCTAGCTCCCGGGACTGCCAGCTTCGACCGTGTCCAGCTCCCATCGCTGGCTCCACCCCTACTTCCTGCTCTCACTGGCCAGGGCAGCAAAGGCACCGGATTCTCCGATCATGGCTGGGGGGCAGGGCAAAGGTGGCCCCAGGGCTGCCTTTGCCCTGCCCCCCAGCTCTTAGCTCCCCCCTGGGTTTCCGATCACTGTCAGTGGCAGGGGGCTTCTTCCTGCTTTCCCTTTCGCCTCCCTGCATTGTGCCTACATATGCAAATTAACCGCCATCTTGTTGGCAGTTAACTGCCAATCATAGTTGGCAGTTAATTTGCATATAGCCCTGATTAGCCAATGAAAAGGGTATCGTCGTACGCCAATTACCATTTTTCTCTTTTATTAGTTTAGATATATTAAGGTGATTCCAAGACCTGAACAAACAGGGTATTATATCAGTGTCTTCACTCTGCTTGGCTCAATGTATTAGACATGAAACCAACCTTATCCTTTTGCAGATGTTTTGGAGTGCTATATTTGATAAAAGCAAGTTACAATATTTAACCATCAAGCCTACAAAATTTATACTTCCCATCATTAAAAAGTAGAAATCAAACATGCAAACCAAGCTCAAGAGATACAGTGTTTCCATTATTTCACCATCATTATTGATTTATTAAAATCTTAGTTTAGCTACAACCAGCAATGAAATAATTTCTGTATCATTTGTGGCCTTTAAACTCAGCATTACAGAAGTGTTCATTATTGTCAAATTATATCCCTGTATATCCTTTCTCTCCACAAATAAACAAATAGTCAAACTTTATACACAGCTACTGTGAGAAAGACAAAAGAAAGGAAGAACAAAGGAAGAAAATGAGAAGAGAAAAAACAGAGGGAAAATAAGCAAGAGAAGTAAAATAAAAAATAAAAGAAATGAAAAGCTCTGGAAACCCTCACAGTATTCGCCTCAAAAGCAGCAGTAGCTACCTGCACATTACTGTGTAACAAGAACTATGCTGCGTGAATCATCCTATTTCCATGAACTAACTTATTTAATGTTCAAAAGAACCCTTATTAGCTAGGTAATATTATTGTTCCACTTTACAAATGAAACTGAGGCTAAGGAAGGTTCAGTTACTTGGCTCAGAGTCACATCACCAATTATTGCAAGAGAAAGAATCAGTATTTATTCCAGTTCTAATTCAAAAGCTCTGCTCCTAACTAAGTGTGCTCAATAGGCTGGCTTTCCTGTCTACATATTTCAAAGACATCTAATAATTAATATGTTAAAATTGGTCTCTGAATTTCCTCCCTTAAATATTTTCCAGTTTCTCCTAGCCTTTTTTATCTCAATGGAACTACCATTCTTTGCTGGCCAAGAAACCCAAAATATCTTCAAATTATCCTTTTTTCCTTACTCCATAACGCAACCTATAATAATAAAACCATAACATGCTAATTAGACCAGACAGCCGAACGACCTTCCAGACGTCATTCCGGACAAAGCCACAGCAGCAGGGGCTGAGGCAGAGGCAGTTAGGGCTGATCAGGCAGGCAGGCAGAGTGATTAGGGGAGATCAGGCAGGCAGGCAAGCACTTTGGGGTGATCAGGCAGGCAGGCGAGTGGTTAGGGGTGATCAGACTGGCAAGCAAATGATTAGGGGTTATCAGGTAGGCAGGTGAGTGGTTAGAGGCAATCAGGCAGGCAGGCGAGTGGTTAGGGGCAATCAGGCAGGCTAGTGGTTAGGAGCCAGTGGTCTCGGATTACAAGAGGGATATCTGACTGCGGGTTTAGGCCTGATCCACAGGGATCAGGCCTAAACCCGCAGTCAGACATCCCCCAAGGGGTCCCAGATTACGAGAGGGTACAGGCTGGGCTGAGGGACCAACCCCCTCACTGCATGAATTTCATGCACCAGGCCTCTAGTCTATTAATAAGTCCTAAAGATTGAAATTCATAATTATACAAGTTGGTCATCTTCTTTCCCTATTACATATGTCTTACTGTAATAGCCTCATGTTAGTTTGTTTCCCCCTTTCTACTTCCCCTTGATTCTCTATAGCTGCAAGAGTCATCTTAAAATAAAAATTGGAACATATTAATCCCTTGCATTACAATGACTTGCAGGGGCAGGGCAAAATCTAAATTACTGTCATGGCTTTATAAGGCTCTGTACCATTAGGCTCCAGGTTAATTCGCCAGCATCTTCTTGTGCTTCTCTCAGCTTTGTTAATTGAGCTCCAGGTATGATGGTGTTCTTCTGGTCACTTGAACACACAAATGCTGTTCCCTATGCTGAGAACATTTCTTCCTTCTCTTCCTGTCATAGCTTCATTAAGGTCTAATCTTAAATATCCCTTCCAGAGGCCTTTCCTGACAGCTGAATCTCTATCTTGGATTTAGTGATAAACTCCATAATATTTTAAACAGTGTATAAATGTTTTATTTGTCTATTGCTTCATCATCTGTATTTATCAAAACCTCAGGTTAGAGATCATGACTGTTATGTTCATTATTCTCTTAGATCTAAATAAATGCTCTAAAAATACATGTTGAATAATTCAATAAATAAATGAGCAGGAAGCCTTTCTTTAGCAAGTAAGTTTTACATCTGATCCTGAGCCATTGTATTCTGAGGTTCTAGCATATATAGACTTATACCAATTGTAAGTATGTACTAGAGTAACTAGACCATTTAATACCACCTTTCATTTTTCCCAGCAATCCAGAGCAAACTTAAAAACATAGAATGGAATATTCTTGAGTTATATAATATATACCGCAAATAAATATTTGATTTGAGATTATGATGTTTTAATTATCTATAAAAGATTTGATTAGTTTTTTAAAAAAACAGCTGTTATTTATTTTGAAGGTGAATAAAAAAATCATGCGAAAACTCTAGAAATAGGACTAATAAGAATTCATAGTCCCTTATCTGAAATAGCATTGGCAAATATGTTCTCCCATCCAGTGGGCTTTCTTGTTGTTTTGTTGATGGTTTCTTTTGCTTTTTATTTTGATGTAGTCCCATTTGTTTATTTTCTCCTTAGTTTCCATTGCCTTAGGAGCTGTATCAGTAAAGATATTGCTACAACATATGTCTGATATTTTGCTGCCTATGGAGTCTTCTAAGATTTTTATGGTTTCCCATCTTATATTTAAGTCCTTTAACGATTTTGAGTTTGGTTTTGTATATGGTGTAAGTTGGTGGTCTAGTTTCATTTTTTCCTCCATGTATATGACCAAATATCACAGCACCATTTATTGAAGAGACTGTCTTGACTCCATTGTGTGCTTTTGCCCCCTTTGTCAAATATTGAGCATAGGGACTTGGGTCTATTTCTGGGTTCTCTGTTCTGTTCCATTGGTCTGTATGTCTTTTCTTGTGCCAGTACCAGGCAATTCTGAGAACTATGGCTTTGTAATATAGCTTGACATCTGAAATTGTGATCCCTCCAACTTTGTTCTTCTTCCTTAGGATTGCTGTGGGTATTCGGGGCCTTTTTTTATTCCAGATGAATTTTTGGAGAGTTTATTCTAGATCTGTGAAATATGCCATTGGTATTTCAATGGGGATTGCATTGAATCTATAGATTGCTTTGGGTAGTATGGACATTTTAATGATGTTGATTCTACCAATCCATGAACACAGTATTTACTTCCATTTGTTTATGTCTTCCTCTATCTCTTTTTGCAATATCCTCTAGTTTTCCAAGTACAGGTCTTTTACCTCCTCAGTTAAGTTTATACCTAGGTATCTTAATTTTTTTGGTGCAATGGTAAATGGGATTTTTTGTTTGTTTGTTTCTGTGAGTTCATTATTGGTGTATAAAAAAGCCATAAATTTATGGGTGTTAATTTTATATCCTGCTACATTGCCGAATTCATTTATTAAGTCTAATAGTTTTTTGATGGAGTCTTTGAGGTTTTCTATGTACAGTATCATGTCATCTGCGAATAAGGGCAGTTTTGCTTGTTCTTTTCCAATTTGGATGCCTTATATTTCTTCTTCTTGTCTGATCACTATGGCTAGCACTTCCAGTATTATATAGAACAGAAGGGGGGGGAGAATGAGTATCCCTGTCTTGTTCCTGTTCTTAGGGAAAATGGATTTAGTTTTTGCCCATTGAGTATGATGTTGGCTGTAGGTTTGTCATATAAGGCTTTTATTAAGTTCAAATATGATCCCTCTATTTCCATCTTGCTGAGAGTTTTTACCAAGAAAACATGTTCGATTTTGTCAAATGATTTTTCTGCATTGATTGATATGATAAGGGTTCAATCTCCAAAATTTACAGGGAACTCATACAACTTAACAAAAGGAAGATAAACGATCCAATCAAAAAATGGGCAAAGGACCTAAATAGATACTTTTTGAAAGAGGACATACAGAAGGCTGAGAGACATATGAAAATATGCTCAAACTCACTAATCATCTAAGAAATACAAATCAAAACAACAATGAGGTACCACCTCACACCTGTCAGAATGGCTATCATCAACAAATCAACAAACCACAAGTTCTGGTGAGGATGTCAAGAAAAAGGAAACCTCATGCACTGCTGGTGGGAATGCAGACTGGTGCAGCCACTGTGGAAAACAGTATAGAGTTTCCTCAAAAAATTAAAAATGGAACTCCCATTTGACCCAGTAATCCCACTGCTAGGAATATATCCAGAGAAACCAGAAACACCAATCACAAAGGACATATGCACCCCTATGTTCATAGCAGCACAATTTACAATAGCTAAGATTTGGAAACAGCCTAAGTGTCCATCAGCAGATGAGTAGATTAAAAAACTGTGGTACATCTACACAATGGAATACTACACTGCTATAAAAAAGGAGGAACTTTTACCATTTGCAACAGCATAGATGGAAATGGAGAGCATTATGCTAATCAAAATAAGCCATTCGAAGAAAGATAAATATCACATGATCTCACTCATATATGGGATATAATGATCAACATAAACTGATGACCAAAAATAGATTCAGAGGCAAAATAGCACTGAACAGGCCGTCCAACCTCAGAGAGAAGGCAGGAACAGGGGCGGGGATTAGAGATCAACCAAAGAACTTGTATGCATGCATATTAGCATAACCAATGAACACAGACACTGGGGCAGTGGGGGCTTGCCCTCGGGGGTGGGACTGGCGGGGGGGATGTCAATTGGGGGAAAAGGAGACATATGTAATACTGGGAACAATTTAAAAAAAAGGTCTTATCTAATAAAAGAGAAACATGCAAATTGACACTCACAAGCCATGCCTGCCAGCCAATCAGAGCAACTATATGCAAGTTAACCCAACCAAGATGGCGGCTGGCAGCCACAGAGCTGGAGCAAGCAGGCGGCTTGGTTGCCCCGGCAATGGAGGAAGCCAAGCTTCCCACCTGCCCTGGCCTGCTGTGGGCTCCACTAAAGGCAACAAAGTTTCAATTATAGAAGATAAATAAATCCCAGATACCTGCTTCCAGCCAGCCTCCACTAGGAGTCTGGGTGGCTGAGGGCTGTGGCCCGCCTGCAAGCAGCCATCAGCCCCTCACCCAAAATGGCCACACCCTCATGGGGTGAGGGTCCCCACTGGGGGGCTTGGCTAGCCTGCAGACAGCCATCAGCCCCTCACCCAGGCTGTCCAGGCACCCCAGCGGGACCCCCACCTTGATCTGGGACACCCTTCAGGGCAAACCAGCTGGCCCCCACCAGGCCTCTATCCTATATAATAAAAGGGTAATATGCAAATTGACCCTAACAGCAGAAAGACTGGGAATGACTGGTCACTATGACACACACTGACCACCAGGGAACAGATGCTCAATGCAGGAGCTGCCCCCTGGTGGTCAGTGTGCTCCCACAGGACCTCTGCTCAGCCATAAGCCAGGCTGATGGTTGCCAGTACAGCGGTGGTGGCAGGAGCCTCTCCCACCTCCTCAGCAGCGCTAAGGATGACCGACTGCAGCTTAGGCCTGCTCCTTGCTGGCAAGTGGACATCCCCTGAGGGCTCCTGGGCTGCCAGAGGGATGTCTGACTCCCAGCTTAGGCCCAATCCCCCAGGGAGCGGGCCTAAGCCAGCAGGTGGACATCCCCAAGAAGTTCCAGACTGCAGGAGGGCACAGGCCATGCTAAGGGAACCCCCTCGAGTGCACAAATTTTTGTGCACTGAGCCTCTACTATAACTATAAAAACTTAAATAAACAAGAAAAAAAAGAATTCATAGACAGCAAAAGATCTCGCAAGTAAAGTTTCTTCTAAACAAAAGCCAATAAAAATAGTACATCTATATAATATATGATTTTGAAATGAACCAAAAGAAAAATAAATAATAATATTTAGTTTATACTTTTCTATTTAAAAGTTATAACTTCTTTCATGGACATTACTGGTACTTTATAGAGTGATACTTTTAAAGGCAGAAATCTGATATAGAAAAACCTTGATAACCTGAACAGTTTTGCTCAATGGAAAAAGAAAGGTTTATAAATACTTTGCCATAATAGCCAACACCCCATTCCAGGGTCTGTATTCTAATAGATCTTACGCTCTCTTACAGAGTAAAAATATTTGTATCAGTGCCTGACATTACTTCACAGTCTTATTATAACTCCCTAAGGCATTATCTTTCCTTTGGTTCTCATGTTACCAGCAATTAATTTAATTGCCAAGAACACTTGCTTTTTTCCTCTAAGCTGAATATGTCTGTATGATCTTATTCAGGCCTTGTTTTCTAACTATGGCACTTATATTTTCTGACCCTTACTTTAAATTAAGGCTAATTGTCAATAATGACTTTTCTTAAAACCCTAAAGTTACTGGTCACCTTTAAGCAAAAACTTGTGTTCCTTCTAACTAGAATGAAGAGCTTCAAGTCTCTTTATATCTGGATCTTCAGTTGTCAAATATAGAATAAAATCTGAAAGCCTTGACCTTAGCAGACATTTCATTTACAGAAATCAGTTTGCAGCTTTTTCAACTATGTCAAGTTGCTATTTATATCTTTCAATAGCATATAAATTAAGGATCTTGGTGGATGGAAAATTGGTCACCAAAAGGCATAATCAAAGACAGCAGCAGCAGGAAGTGTCTGGCTATGAAACAGATTAGTTATAATGGCCAACACAGATATCATGTCTGACACCCCAGTTTCAGTGCCAAAAGCTGAGGACAGAACTCTCTTCAACTGCATGCCCATGCCATATAAGAATTCAAACAAAAAAGCAGCAAACCAATTTTCATAGGGCTCTTTCTACTCACTATATGAAGCCAGATGGTCACATATACTAATTCTTTCATACTTCTAAAAATAAATTCATGGGATATAATGGTGAGGCCTTGAGACTGAAAACAAGCAAAGGAAAGAAAGTAATTTAAAAATTACATAATTACTTTTTAATAAGGACTGACGATACTTTATGCTAATATAGCTTTCTACACTCTACTTGTCATAATGTTGTCTCACATCACATGAGGCAAAAATATGGGGTAATTAAAAATACTTAAGAGTTCAGAGATGCATAGAAAATGTTTATTTCCTTTTAAAATGGTATAAATCAGCGGTTCTCAACCTGTGGGTCGCAAACAATGAAAATACATCCTGCATATCAGATATTTACATTATGATTCATAACAGTAGCAAAATTACAGTTATGAAGTAGCAACAAAAATAATTTTATGATTGGGGGTCACCACAACATGAGGAACTGTATTAAAGGGTCGGGGCATTAGGGAGGTTGAGAACCACTGGAAATGTTTATATAATAAAATGACAACTTTTTTCTTCTGAAATGAATTTTTTAGAATAACATCAGCTTTGGATTTACAGTTACTGTGAGTCTATTCAACCTTAATTGTATTTTACCAAAGGTTTCAAAGAAACTTTCAGTGCTCAATTTCATGTGTTTAAAAAATGGGATAGAGAGGGTTGATGGGAAGTGATAAGTCTATGAACTTGTATACATATATGCATATTCCGTGTACACAGACAATGAATGGGATGGTGAGGGCCTGGGGGAGAAGGTAACTAGAGTGGTCTAGAAGAGGTTAATGGTGGGGGAAGGAGGACTTATGTAATACTTTCAACAATAAAGATTGAAGATTGAAAAATAATAATATTAAAATATTTAAAAATGTGAAAGCTTGCCCTGGCTGGTTTGGTTCTATGGTTACAGCAGCAGCCCGCAGACTGAAGGGTCATATGTTGAATTCCAGTCAAAGGTACGTACTTCGGTTGCAGGCTTTATCCCAGGCCCCAGTTTGGGCACATATGGGAGGCAACCAATCGATGTGCCTCTCTCTCTTCCCCTCCCTTACACACTCTCTAAAAATCTATGGAAAAAATATCCCAGGTGAGATTAACAACAAAATGTGAAAGCTTTACTAAAAATCTTTCTTGGTGCCACAGCGATTTAAATTAATGCTAGGATAAGAGATTGTTCTAAAGAAATGCAAAAGGTACAATGGGAATTATTTATAGCATTTCTCAAAATACTATTTAATTGATCTTTATATTTAAAAAGAGCTTCTTTTCCCCATTTATCTATACATTCATTTTAATATTTGTTAAATATTTACCATGTGTTCAACTCTGCCTAAGTTCTATGATACAAGGATCAATGACACCTTTTTGATCCTTCTCTACTAATGAAGGTCTTCACATTCCCACATAATAAGAATGCAACCATTTGGGTTGTATATGAAAGTAGGAATAGAAGCACACAAAAAAGGGTGTTACTAACTTTGGAGGGGAAATAACATTTGGGCCTGGTGTTGAAGAGTGATTAACAGTCATTAGGGTTGAGGGTGGAACATATCTGGAATAATTATGTGAGACTGGCTTTCATGTCATAATAAAGAGCTAGAAGAGTTCCTTGTAGAGAAAACTAAAAAGAGACAGAAGCACTTGCATGTTAAAATACTTTATAGGAAAATTACAGAGTTTAATGCGGAGAGCAAATCAGATAAAAATACTATATTTGGTTATAAAGGGGATAAAAGAATATATGCTTTATTTCTTTCCACAAAATTCTGGAGTACTAGATCTGAAATTAGAATTCAAAGAGGCAATTATCAAAGGAGAATGTATTTTTCAGGTCTGTGGTTATTATTATGAGTTATCCACAGGAAGACATCATGAAGCCATAAAGGGTAAAAACAAAATAGAAGATGGTTTAGCCATCCATAGGTAATTGCTACATATACTCATATTCACAAGCTCCTTAAATGAAGCCACAGACAATGGGAGCATATTTCCTGACTTCAGAGTTTGACTTTATAAATAGTAACTATGAGATTGCATATGTTGACAGGTCCCAGAATATCTGGATATATTTTGATATAATATCTTCATATTCTACACTAATTTTTCAATAAACGTGTTTCATTACTAAGTGATCACTTTAACATTACTCTATGATGGACTTTATAATTATGAATTTTAAGAGCTGCATATTTTGTTATCTTGATGCCATTACTAAAAAACTTTTTTTATTTTTATTGGTAATTTAATTTCTAGATTTTTTATTTTTACTTGGTGGCATGTATGTGTTTATAAGATTTTCCTTCTATTGAGCTATGTTTCAAGTGGAATATTAGAGCCTTTATGACTCCAAATATATACTAACAGATTTTCCTTCAAAAGTATTTTCTCAGTTTACAATTTCACAGAATGCATTCAGTGTACCTGTTTCATCATAATCCCAATATTAAGTGGCTTTTTAAAGGGTATTTTTAAAAATATGGGTTTTTTTACTGATTTTTAGAAAGAGAGAAGGAAACATCAATGAGAAAGAAACATAGATCGGCTGCCTCCTGCATGTCCTCTACTGGGGATGGAGCCCAGAACTCTGGCAACCCTGATCAGGAATTGAACCAGTGACCTCTTGGTTGATGCTCAACCACTGAGCTACCCCGGCTGGACTGTGTATTAAGTGATTTTTTACAAAGGGTTTTTTGTGATTTAATTGATAAGTAGATATAAAAATAGTACCTTAAGGTTGATTTGATTTGTGTTTATTTGAAATTTAGAAAGAATAAATATTTTTATATGTAGTTTAAAAAAAGAATTATAGTATGATGACAAGAAAGAATATTACAAATTTTAGGACACAGTGACTTTTAAAGTGTTCTAAAACAAAAATTTACACTCCAAAGGACACAGAACTTTTTCTCTATTAGCCAATCCTATCCTGACTTCATTCTTATCTATTAAACTTTCCTAAAAACTAGGCCTTGTTCATGTCACGTCGGGGTCACCAAACACCAAAAAAAAAAAAAAAAAAAAAAAAAAAAACTAGGCCTGGAGAACCCAAAAAATTTTGAATTATCATCCCTCCCTCTCCTTGCCCCACACCTATCCTGAGTAAGTACTGAAGTTATTTTTTGAGGAAAGAAATATGGGATTTTAATTTGCCACTAGCTGCCTAGTTATGCAATTTAAAGAAGGTCAGTTAGCTATTTCTGTGACTCAGTTATCTCATCTCCCAAGTAGAAATATTTTGTTTTATTGTTTATTTGTTTTTTACCAAGCTCTCAGGGATGCTATGTAGGCAAAGTTTAATGAATAATAATAAACCAAATATAAGACTAAATATCCTAATTGGAAGAACCCTAAGATATAAGAATCTGTGTGTTTGTGTGTATATATGCTATATTAACCAACATTTATCAAATCTAAACTCTCTAATGTGAAAATCTTGACATTATCTGTTCTGCAAATAGCATACTCTTTAGACCTGTCATTTGGTCATTGCCTCCAAAAATAAAAAAATAATAACTCTGTCCTAAGCACCATCCCATTAATGATAGGTGGTCCTAATCCATTTTTATATCATAACAGAAAAAATTTGTGGCTAGCCAGATTCTTATGATAATACTAGAGGCCTAGCGCATAAAATTCGTGTGCGGGTATGGTCCCTAGGCCTGGCCTGTGATCAGGGCCATCTTTCCTGGCCCCACCCCCCAGTGCCACCCACCCCTGGTTCCCCATTCACCATCGGGTAATCAGAACCTGCTGGCCAGGGAAAGGGACCGAGAGGTGGTCAGTGCACCTTATAGTGGCTGGTCAAGCGGCCATTCTGGTCATTCTGCCGTTGGGGTCAATTTGCATATTACCCTTTTATTATATAGGATAATTAAGTCTGAAACAAAATATTTTTAGCTCTCTGTTCTCCTCAATCTTTTACCTCATTCTTGACTCCTAAAATTAAAAGTTCTATTTTATTTTTAAGGTTATTTGATGACTATATTTGTCTCAGCAATTTCTTCATTTAGTTATTATCCTAAATGAATCTTGATGACTTGAAGAGACATATTTAGTTGATTGAAAAGAAAATTTGTCATAGAAAGTTCTTAATTTTATGCCATGGTACCTTGACTTGCTTCCCAGATATGAAATACTAAAATAAATTCATGAGCATGTTTATGACTATGCTTACTATCATGATATGAAGTAGATAATCATAAATCACTACAACTAAGTTCAGTAGACCCACTGGTTCAAAAGTCTATCACCACCTAGATGGGAAGAATAAGTACCCTTCAGAGAGCTCTGTTACTTCCTGGGTAGATGAATACATTTGGAGAAGTCACCTGGCTTCTCTGAAATCTAAATCTCTCCAAAACAAGAATTCTCATCCATTTAAGTGCCTTCCATAGTTCCTGCGACATACACCTCTTTGAGAAGTGTCAAAAATATCAAATATGTATCTTCATAAACATGTAAGTAATGCCATGTCAGTTGGGAGAAGAAAAGTAAACCCATCTCTGGAATTTTTCTCTCACGCATGAAAATCCTAGTTTTGAAAAAGCTCCTGAAATGATTTACTTCTTATTTCCATGAAAATAATCTTTATAGGCTCAGCCACATTTTCAGCAAATCCAAAAATAAAACCAGTCTCTTCAGCTAATCATTCCTAACTTAAAATTTTTCCAAAACTTTGAATACAGACACAAATTTTAAAGTAACTGCTACCATTCCATCTAGCTAAGGGGAAAAAAAGTACAGAATTATAGAGTGTGTATATATACAGGATGAGAAAAAAAGTAGGTTTATAGTTGTACATGAAACAGAGTTTATTCTTATATTATTATTTATTAATTGTTGTATTATTTTCCATATGAACAACTGTAAACCTGCTTTTCTTCCAGCCTATATATATAATGAGGGGGCAAAATATAAAAATAAGTATAGGCTACATCTTAGAATCGTAGCCATTGAATTTCAAACAGGTGTTGTTTTTTTTTGCAATTTTAAAATCATAATTTTGCTATTGAGGTTTATTCAGTCATTATCCTATCTAATAATAGACAAACATGGTAACTGACCAGACCTTCGCTATGCCTCCCATTGGCTAAGAAACGTGATATGCAAATTAACTGCCAACAAAGATGGCGGCTAATTTGCATACTGCAGGCAGGACAGGACAGTGCAAGCCGCCAGCACAGGGCCCTCCAGGGCAGGCTGGTCCCAGAAGACCCAGAAGCCAAGCTGCCTCACCGCACGGGACCTGATCTGGCCCTGGGCGGCGAGGCAGCCCGGCCCCAGAAGACCCAGAAGCTGGGTGGCGAGGCAGCCAGCTCAGTCGCTCCTCTGCGTCTGGAAGCGGGAGGTAGCTCTTCACCTGGAGGCTTAAGCCCAAGGTGGGAGGCGCCATTTTCTATACAGAATGGCAGGGGGTGTGGCTAAGCACAAGGTGGCACCTTGTTTGCATACAGAGAGGGGGCGTGGCTCAGAGCTGGGCGGTTTGCATACAGAGAGGCAGGGGCATGGCTCAGAGTGGGGTGGCGCTATGTCCAGAGAGACGGGTGCTGAGGCCGGGTGTTCGCCTGAGGATGCGAGCGGCGGCAAAGGAGCACAAGGTAGAAGAGGTGCGGCTTCATGCAAGTGAAGGAAAAGTGCAGGTCGCCCAGCCATGACGCCATTCCAAGCTTTCCGGCCCGGGTTTACAAATGTACATATAACTTCAGATGTTGCAGTTGCATGTAGTTTATTCCCTTCCCCTCATCTTGGGTATTAAAGTCATGCCCACCCCCTGGGCAGCCAGGCCTCACGTTCACGGCACAGACGAGGTTTGGTTCTGGGGTCAACCCTTAAATTTTAAGTGGCTGCTACACTTGGTCGATAGGAAGAGTGAGACTTTAGCCCTGAAAAGACAGAAGGCTTGGGGCAGACGGTTCCCTCGAGGGCTCAGCCCGCTTTCGGGCCATAGGCACAGAGAACATCCAGAGCAGCCCCCGGAGCAGGCGTCCGTCTGAGCTCTGACGAGGCCGTTTTGCAGCCTCCCCTTCCTCCGTCCCAGGTGGTGGGGGCCATGACTGCCTGGAGGCTACTCCCTGGAAGCCATTCTCCCCTCAGCCTGTAGCTGTAAAACAGCGCATGCGAAGAGAATCTTTTTTTGTGCCTCATCTTAAAAAGTTAAAAAAAAAAAAAAAAGGTGCGTGACTCCTCACTGTGTTCATTTGTAAAAAAAAAAAAAAAAAAAAAAAAATGCTCTTAAGACCCTGGGCAGCGAGGCAGCCCGGCCCCAGAAGACCCAGAAGATGCCTGATATGGTAGTAACACTATCAGTAAGCATTCTGAAAGTCAGTGGCATAAATGCACCAATTAAAAGACAGATTATGAGGCTGAATCAAAAACAAAACCCACTTTAAATATAAAGACACAAATAGATTAAAAGTAAATGAATTAAGCTGAAGCCTGTTTTGCTCAGTGGATAGAGCATTAGCCCGTGGACTGAAGGGTCCCAGGTTCGATTCCAGTCAAGGGCATGTTCCTCAGTTGCTGGCTTGATCCCCAGTCCCTATCAAAGCATGTGCAGGAGGCAACCAATCAATGCGTCTCTCCCTTTCCCTTCACTCTCTCTAAAATTCAATGGAAAAATATCCTTGGGTGAAGATTAACAAAAATAAAGTAAATGGATTAAGTAACATTAAAGAGATTATAAGAAAAATATATTCCAAATTTTGTTAGTTGTATAATGGTTATGTTTAAATTATTAACACCTAAGAAATTGGGTGAAGGGTACATATAATATGCTGTAGTATTTCATAGTTTTTTTTTACATGTATGAGATTTCAAATTAAAATATTAAAAAATTAAAAATTAATAAAATATTAATTGAAATGTATCTGTATTTCATGAAAAATCTCCTAATTGCTTCTAGCATAATTTATTAAATTGTGCTAAAATTTACAATGGTTCAATTACAAGATATCTGAATTCTAAATGATATAATAGAAAATATATAATAGTGCAATTATAAGCACGTATCTGAAAATAAAAATTTAAAGAAGTGAATTTAAAGAAGGGATTAGCCAAAGAAAACATATGTACAACCCATGGACACAGATAACAGTATGGTGATGGCCAGAGAAAAGTGGGGGGCAAGAGCTGGGTAGAGGGGGCAAAAGGGGGGAAATAGGGACATCCTATTTATAATAATATTAAAAGGCTAATATGCAAATTGACTGAACGGCAGAATGACCGGTTGCTGTGATGCACACTGGCCACCAGGGGGCAGACGCTCAATGCAGGAGCTGCCCCCTGGTGGTCAGTGCACTTCCATATGGGGAGTGCCACTCAGCCAGAAGCTGGCTCATGGCTGGCCAGCGCAGAGGTGGTGGGAGAGGCTCCGAAGCAGCACTAAGAATGTCCAACTAACGGTTTAGACCCGATCCCTTGGGGGCCTAAGCCTTTAGTCGGACATCCCCCGAGGGCTCCCTGGCTGCCAAAAGGATGTCTGACTGCAAGCTTAGGCCTGATCCCCCAGGGAGTGGGCCTAAGTTGACAGGTGGACATCCCCCAAGGGGTCCTGGACTGAAAATGGGCACAGGCCGGGCTGAGGGACAACCCCCCCCCCCGCCCCCCGCTGAGTGCACAAATTTTTGTGTACTGGGCCTCTAGTTTAAAATAAACATTATTCAGTCTTGAACAAATAATTTAGTCTTTAAATGTTAATGAGCTATACTAATTTAGATTATATTAGCATCTCACTATAAAGTTTACTGACTAGAATTTCTCATTTGAGCAGTAGATTATTCTTTTAAGAGTTGGTATCCTTTTTAGAATTTTATTTTATTCTAAGATTCGCTTATCAACAAATAGAATACTTAAATATGATTTGGTTACTATAAAAACAAAGCATTAACTTTCTTAAATATCTGACTTGTGGTAGAAACAAACTAGTTGAACCGAAGTTAACACTTTTTTGTCTCACTGGCACACACCCAGCAGCTTTCATATTTCAGAGCTGTGATCATGTTACATCCAAAGATATTTTAAATAAATGTTATTTATGTTTCAAAACATGTGAAGAGTAAGCATGTAATCTTTTTGAGATAGATGACATAATAGCATGCCATTTTAAAAACATCACATGGAAACAGATGAATCAATCTGAATTATTTCTTTTCTCCCTCTCTTTTCTCTCTTACAATATTACCTCACTTCTTGTGTCCTGTTCATACAATACACATTCTTCCTGATGTTCTATTGCTTCTCTTAAGAGCATGTGAGAACAGAAACATCCTTTTAAATCAACCTGGAAGCAGCCTTTTTCTCTCCTCATCAACAGGGTTAGGAAGAGAACTGAAAAGAGTCTGAGCAGCAGTCAAAGCTTTGAAGGAGAAATGACAATAATATTGCAAAGGGGACTTAGATTACAGGTCATATCCTATTCTCTATAGTGTCCTTCAGAAGTCACCAAGGAAAATTTTATCTAGACTAAGTCACAAACTCCCCCAAATAAGAAAGTTATTAGACATACTGAGATTGGTGAGATTTAAACACATTTATTTAGCACTGATTCTTTGGTGAAAGCAACATATTTTCCACCAGCACTAATCCACACAGTACCCTTGTGCAAATTAGAAAAAGATAACTTGTTCTAATTTGTACATGAGTAGACATACCCTGTTAGGAACACTCAGATAAGCAAATGGCTTGCAAGTGGAGCTGGGCTAAATTCCAATATCCTCTTGTCACCTCAAGCAGGCAGCCTCATACAGAGCATAACCTGAACAACTGAAAATAGAAATCCTATTTATACAGATATTTCTTTTAGTGCTTTATAAATCATAAAACAAAATAACATAATTAGAACATTTATCTAAAATTATTGCAGAGTAGCACTGTATCAGATTGAGAATATAGAAAATACAAAAATTATTTAGTATAAAATCAGGTGAGCATAAAATAATACTTGATACAGAGTCCTTGTAATATCAAAGAGCTACCAATGAAAATCACTCTCCTTGTTTATACTAAAAGGAGAGTGAAATACTTACCACCATCTTCAACTGTAAATTGGAATAGATCACTTGTGGCATTAGCCCCTTCTCTTAAAACATAGCATATTTTCATGTCATCAATGTCAGCTAGAAAATAACCAAAGAACAAGATGATTAATCACTAGGGCAAAATTGATGACTTATGAAATCCTATTGGCTGTAACTATCCCCATCCCCTTCTTTTCCTAAGGGAAACAGTGCTATTTTATTTCTGGATTTCAGCTGTCCCATAGAAATCTGATCCCTTATACAGAGTATAAGAATTAGGTTATAATAATAGCAAGGTGTTGCCCCTCTCAATAGCATTTGCATGTTCATGCACCAAAGAAGTCACTGCTTAAATATGGACTGTCAGGCTCCATGACAGGTAGAAAGAAAGATATTTGGAAGCATGGCAGATCTCCTGGCACTACTGAAATCACACCCATTATCTCCCTATAGGACTGGCCCTAAGAGGAAAGAGGTTACCCTGCCCTCCCTCAAGCTAACTTTCTTACCACTTGTAGTTTAGCAGACTTCTTGCTTTAAGCAGTCCAAATTTTGAAAGAAAAAAAAAATCAGAATTTTTTTAAGATCCCAGATTGAAATAACTAACATGAGAGAAGATAAAATAAAATAATCTAATAATATCTAAAAACTTTATTCACGGAAAAAAAAATTATTCTGTCTCAGAAATGCTCTTTCTGTTGCTTCCTACATTAGCTATCAAATTCCCTGGCATAATTTGTTTTTAATATTGACTAACATACAATTCTTACAATTTATTCATTCATTTTACCAGTTCCTCTCCTTAATGATGCAACACAGAAAACAATAAAACAAATACTCTGTTCTGTGATACTTAAAATAAACCATTATTTGATTGACTTTAAGCAGTAAGTAGTTATTTCCAAGGCTGTGCAAAATCAAGAACATAGCTAAAAATTCTATCAACAATGATATGTAATATTTATTTGTCTCATGTATTCTCTATGGTTTTTCCATCTCTTAAGAACTCTACTAAGAGTAGGATCCATGATGGCAGAATAGGTGGAAGCTATACTCATCTCTTCCCAGGACTAAACTAGAATTACAACTAAATTATAGAGCAATCATCCTGAATAACCAACTGCACAGTAGCTAAAGAGAAGTCTTATAACCATAAATTTACAGAGGAAGCCACATTGAGACTGGTGGAAAAGGCAGAGATACAAAAAGGGCTGACCCTGTTTCCACTGGCGGTGGCTTAAGTTTTGAACGGATATCTCAGCTGTGGAAGTTCCCCCCGAGGAGCATAGAGTCTAAACTCCAAACCAGACTCTCCAGCCCAGAGCAACAGAGTCACCAACATCAGGCTATGAAAAGTAACAGGGTTTCTGTTCACCAGGGAGAAATGGCTAGAGGCACAGGAATCCTCTTAAAGGGCCAATGCACAAAATTTTATTTGTAGCCACTCACCCTGGGCTCTGGTGAATGGAGGGTGGAGAGAACTAGAGTTGCATGAAGAGAGTCTAGGGTTTGTGGCTTTGGGAAGGACCTGAAGGGACAGCCACCAAAATCCCTGTGCTGAGTCATTCTCTCATACCATAGAGGCCATCTTTTGTAAGCGAAACATTCTGCTCTGTATGGCATCAGCCTAGGGCAGTGGTCAGTGAACTAATTAGTCAACAGAGCCAAATATCAACAGTACAACAATTGAAATTTCTTTTGAGAACCAAATTTTTTAAACTTAAACTATATAGGTAGGTACATTGTTATTAACTTAATTAGGGTACTCCGAAGCTGGCCTTTGCTAAAAACGTCCTCAATCTGATTGAGGTACGTTCGCTGAGGTCGACCCCTTCCAACTCTCCCATCCACACTCATCTTGTATACTTGTTTCATCTATCTCCTTTTGTTCATCCTCTCTATATGTCCACCCCCCACTTCTTCTAACGCCACTTCTTCAAAATAGACTCGCCCAGGCCGAAAACCAACTTCTGCGCATGGGCCACGAAGTTTCAATCGCACTGTACATGCGCGCCCACATGTGGTATTTTGTGGAAGAGCCACACTAAAGGGGCCAAAGAGCCGCATGTGGCTCGCGAGCCACCGTTTGCCAACCACTGGCCTAGGGGAAGGCAATAGCCCCACACTCTGAACTTCCTCCCACCCCACCCTGCCGATGTTACACCCTGCTGAGGAGTATAGCCAGAGGCTCTTTCAGTGACTGAGCCTAACAGGTGGACTGCAGGTGGAGGCAGGAAGAGGCTGAACTCTGGGTGCCTTGGGACTTTTGCTGACCTGCCCTCAAGCCTGGTGCTGGTAAAAGCCAGCCTTGGTGCACATCTTGGTCCTTCCCCTGTGTACCCAGCCACAGAAGACGCAGTCACAAACTGTGGTTTGCTGTTAGCTCCAAACAGGTTTCCTGAGGCCAATCACAGGCAGCATCTGACAGTGGCCTGCAACCGAGTGCCTCCCAAGAGGCCCAGAACCAACATACCTAGTGGTCAGCTTCAAACAAAAACAGAGAAGGTTCCAATAAGCTTCACAAGTAGCATATCCAAAGGGCACTAAACCCTGCTGAAGTGAATTAGGCTATGTGGAGTCAGCACCTGCACAGCAGCTTGCACGCCATGGCCAAGGTTGAGCTTCAAAGTCAGCTAGCCTGAAAGTCAATCCCACACACAAATGGGCCGATAGCAATCAATATTAAATTACAATAGGAGGGCCTACATAACCTACACAAGGGACATTCCCAGAGCACCCAGTTCAGGTGATGAAAGAGACTGCACCACTGGACCCAACAGGACACCTACTACATTAGGGCATCCCAAGAAGACTGGAAGTCAAATCAGATCTATCTAATACATAGAAACACACACAAAGAGGCAGCCAAAATAAGGAGACAAAGAAACAGGCCCCAAATGAAAGAACAGAAGAAATCTCCATAGAAAGAGCTAAATGAATGGAGACAAGCAATTTATCTGATATAGAGTTCAAAGAAATGATTATAAAAAGGATATAGAAACAATAGTAAAGGTCAGAAATGAAGAATATGATATATAAAATGAAGAATACTAGTACACTGGGAGGAATAAATAGTTGTTTGGATAAAGCAGAGGATCAAAGCAGCTTTCTGGAAGACAAGGTAGAATAAATGCCCAATCAAAATAGTAAAAGAAAGAATTTTTTAAAAAAGTATAAGTTAAGAGACCTTTTGGACAACACAAAACAACAACATCCACATCATAGGGGTATCAGAAGGAGAAGAGAGAGCAATGATTAAGAACACTTGAAGAAATAATGACCAAACACTTCCCTAACCTGGTGAAGGCAAAGGACACACAGTTCAGATAGTGCAAAGAGTCCCAAATAAGAAGGGCCTAAAGAGGTTCACACCAAGACACATCATAATTAAAATGTCAAAGATAAAAGACAAAGAGGGAATCTTAAAAGCCACATGAAAAAGGCAGTTACCTAAAGGGAACTCCCATAAGACTGTCAGCTGATTTCTCAACAGAAATGTTTCAGACCAAAAGGGACTGACATGAAATATTCAAAGTGATGAAAAGCAACGACCTACAACCAAGGCTACTTTAGCTAGCAAGGCTATCATTTAAAATAGTAGCAATAAAGAGCCTCTCCAACAAGACACAGTAAAAGAGTTTGTTACCACCAAACCAGTATTACAAGAAATGTAAAAGAACCATTCTTGGACATTTCTTATAACAATATTTTTTCTGATATATCTATTAGGGAAGGGGAACAAAAGAAAAGTAAACTGACGGGACTACAGCAAACTAAGAAGGTTTTGCAGAGCAAAAGAAACAATCAACAAAATGAAAAGACAACACTAAGTTAAAAAACATGTTCACCAATACATCTGATGAGAAGTTAATGTCCAAAATTTATAAAGAACTTATAAAACTCAATACCAAAAAACAAACAATCCAATTAAAAATGGGCAAAGGACCTGAATACATACTTCTCTAAAGAGGACATACAGATTGGTCCTTAGACTATGAAAAGATGCTAAACGTCACTAATAATTAGAGGAATGCAAGTTAAAACCACAACAAGATATCCTCTCATACCTAGAAGAATGGCTATCATCAATAAATCAGCAACCAACAAGTATAGGCAAGGATGTAGAGAAAAAGGAATGCTTGTGCACTGTTGGTGGGAATGAAGATTGGTACAGCCACCGTGGGGAACAGTATGGAGGTGCCTCAAGAAATTACAAATAGAACTGCCTTATAACCAAGAGATACTACATCTGGGAATTTATCCGGAGACAACCAAAACACGAATTTTAAAGAATATATGCACCCCTGTGTTCATTGCAGCATCCTATCCTATATAATAAAAGCCTAATATGCAAATTGACCGACTGGTGGAATGACCGGTCACTATGACGTGCACTGACCACCAGGGGGCAGATGCTCAATGCAGGACCTGACCCCAGCCCGCAGGTCCCAGGCTGGCCAAGGCGGGTGCCAGCAGGGGCTCCCTGATCACCCCGCTGGTCGCCCCACATATCGGCCCTGATCGTCAACCAGGCCTAGGGACCTTACCCATGCACAAATTTCATACATCGGGCCTCTAGTTTTTTATAATAGCCAAGACTTGGAAGAGGCCCAAGTGTTGATCAGTAGATGGGAGGATAAAGAAGCTATGGTACATTTACAGAATGGAATACTACTCAGCTGTAAAAGACAAAGAAATTCATTCTTGTGATGGCATGGACGGACTTGGAGAGCATTATGCTAAGGGGAATAAGCCAATTAGAGACAAATACCATATAATTTCACTTATATGTAGATCTAATGAACTAACAAGCAAAACAGAGACAGACTCATGGATAGAGAGCAAGCTGACACCTGTCTGGGGTGGTGGTTGGGTTAGTGAGGGATGACCAAATGACTGAACAGCAGGCTGCATGGGGCAACCAGGCTGCTAGGGGGGCTGTGAGGGGCAACCAGGCCGGCAGGGGGCTGCAGTTGGGGGCAACCAGGCCAGCAGGGGGGGTCAGTTGGGGGCGACCAGGCCAGCAGGGAGGGCAATAAGAGGTGACCAGGCTGGTGGAGGGGGGGCAATTAGGGGTGACCAGGCCAGCAAAGGGGGCAGTTAGGAGTGACCAGGCTGGCAGGGAGGAGGCAGTTGGGGGTGACCTGGCTGGCAGCGGGGGGCAGTTAGGGGCGACCAAACGGGCATGCAGAGGCAGTGAGGGGCAATCAGGCCAGCAGCGGGGGGGGGGGGGGGGGGCGGCGGGAGAGGGAGGGGCAGTTAAGGGCAATTAGGAGCGATTAGGAGCCAAGAGGTCCAGGATTGTGAGAGGGATGTCTGACTTTTGGTTTAGGCCCAATCCCGGCAGTTGGACATCCCCGAGGGGTCTAGGATTGGAGAGAGTGTAGGCTGGGCTGAAGGAAACCCCCCCCCCTTTCTGTGCACAAATTTCATGCACCGGGCCTCTACTTAGGAAAATAAAAACCTAGAAGCCAAAATGTAATCTTCTTTAAGCAAACATCTAACAATTAACTAGATTTTTTTTTCTAAATATTAAATATGCATTGAATGTATTTCAGTATATCCACACAACCATTCCATGGGTTATGAAACCATACCCTGGTTCAAACACTTAGGGGAAATTTCTAAAAATTTATAAATGAGGTCTCACAAGAAAAAACAATCCAGGTATTTGAGAAAAGTGATTTTGACCTAGAGTTGAGGGATCAGGGTCATCTTAGCAGAGAGGTAAAGTTTAAAATAACTAAATAATTTCCATAATTTGTCTAATTCCACTTTGTTAACTTTTTCTAATAATGAAATTTAATACATTTTATAAATTAATTAGTTTTTCTCCTATCAATCATTTCATCAATCAATTTAGGAATAACTTTCTCTGGCCATGCGTGCTAAATTAATTTAATTTACTGCGTTGAAAACCAATCAAAATATATTTTAGTTTATCCCTTCATAATAACAAAAGAAAAACAAATAAAGAGATTGCATAGTCCTCACTCTAAGCACTTCTTTCATTTCCCTTACTAGAAGAGCAGCCATGGTAGCTCTATGATAGATGTTTACTCACTTATCTAATACCCATAAATATCTGCTATGAGCCAAACTCCAGTCTCAACTTGTTCAAATGAGTGCTGTATTATTAAATACCAATAATTTTTCTTATCAATATTTGAGTTTTTATTGGGTTGTGATAATTTATTTTTAAAAAGAAATCTTAGAAATTTACCTTTACTTTTTATAAGAAATTTACTACTACTCTTCATTTACATATGACCATGGTGAGTCCAAGTTAGTGAGTGCAACACCTGTAATGAAATAGCACATTTGCCTGTCTTCATCCTAAAATTTCTTTTAAAAAAATCTTTAACATTGGAATCCTTTTTCTGGTCAGACAAGTGATTTGAAGTAACATTTTTCTATCCTCCAATATGTAGGATGGGCAAAAGAAAGTTTATATTTGTGAGTGCATGGGACATAGAGTTTATTCTTATATTATTATTTATTTATTAAATATTATTATTTATATTATTTGTCTTATTATTATTATTGTTATTATTTTGTATCCTTACTTATGATTTATCTTTTAGGTAATGATGGCTGGTAACTTAACCAACAACCAGCGAAAGTGGATACTTAAGCCTACTTTTGCCTAAGCCTGTATTCCTTTCATCCTCTTCACTCACATGTAAACAAACCAATCTAAGATAACATGGCATCTCTATCCTCAGAAAACCTTCACACACAAGTTTCCTGCTGATCTGGCATGACACTTGTCACTCTGAGGTTTTCCTGTCCCTGCAGGCCTAAGGATATATATTCAGGCTTTCAGCCAAGAATCATAAGGTTGGAGTGTAGGACTATTTGCCAGCATCTAAATCAGAGAAACAGTTTACTTTAGCACTATACTTTGTGACATCTTTGTTTATTAAAGCATTGGTTATCTAAGAGCACAACACTATTGCATGAAAAGAATACCCCCATTGGGATGTCCTAGGGTTAAACTCCATCTCTACCCAGAGAGCCCACATAGGATAGATCAAGTTTGCATTCTGACATGGTGAGATTTTTATAAAAGCAACTCAAAGCCCTTTGTAGTGAAAATCACAGGTTCTAGAGAGCAGATTCCTAACTCCCAAGCCAGCATACTGAACTGGCTTCTCCCTTCATTCCCTGAGTAACTTTGCTTAGGTCACCTGCCCTTCCTGTCTGAGATTATGTCTGCACATAAAAAAAATTAAGTTAGAAAAATACTTTAGCCTCAAGAATGCAAATGAATGTAGATGCAAACAGTGCTTGTTATTGAGTTTGAAACAGGGCAGAGAAAAGTTTTGAAATTAAAAAAATAATTTTTGCCTGGTCAATGTGGCTCAATCATTGAGTGTCTACCCATGAAACAAGAGGTCCCTGGTTCAATTCTGGGTCAGGGCACATGCCCAGGTTGTAGGTTTGATCCCTAGTAGGGGACATGCAGGAAGCAACCGATTGGTGTTTCTCCCTCACGGATGTTTCAATCTCTCTATACCTCTCCCTTACTCTCTAAAAATTCAATAAAAACATATTTTAAAATAACAATAATAATTTTCTCCTTATACTATTACTTTTATTAACATATCTTCAAGTTCTTAATAATGAAGTGGATGCATATTTTGGTGACAGAAAGACTGTCTTCTTATACATCATGTCTTCTTATACTCTCTTACTTTGTGTATACCATAGTAACATGCCTTGTACATATTTTTATAAATCTAGATAGATGTTTACTTCTTATGTCTTTGGACAGGTATTTGTCTTGAAATATTAAAATTATAAAATCTACAAAATATAAATACAGATTTTTAGTTACAAAGTTTCTACCAACTATAATAGTATTATAACAATGCTCTAAAAATTAAAGTAATATAAATTTGGAGGCTCTATTTAATAATAATAATCTGAATACACAATTTAGAAAGCACATCTCTCTGTGGTGTTAAAATGCTTCATAAACTATTTGCAGCATACAAATCAGGCTGCTCCGGAGACAGTTGTATGGCAAATGACGCAGAGCTGAAAAGCTTGCTTCAATTTTAATTCACCAAAGTCTGGCTCCTGTTCTGGCAGCAACCCTTGCTGCTATATAAAAAAAATATCAATACTCTCTCTAGTGAAGGTCACTGCAGTGGGACACATGGCAAGAAAGGAGCTGTTCTGCCAGGCAAGAAGGTCCCTGAATTCTCCCTTTCCTTTTATGTCCCTTTCCTTCTTTCTCTTAGAATATCATTTGAGCCTCTACTTAATAATGTTTACAGTGACAGCCATATCCTCAGGAAATAAGACCTAAAATGCCCAATGGTTATAAAGAAAGAAAAATGAACCATACCTTGTGTGAACTGAGTGACACTGTGGTTGCCTTTGCCCAAGTTGAGGAGATATCCATGTCGAGGGAGCTCTGTAACAATAAACCTAAGAGAAAAACACAGGCTGTCTCTGTCCTCAGCTTTTAATATTTTGTTTGTGATCATGAATCCCAAGTGGCCAGTGGCCAGAGTGCGAAGTGTAGAAGCTCCTTTGTTCACTGCAATGTGGGGGACACTATTGTCAACAGCTAAGACCTGGATCTTCATCACTTGGGGTCTTCTTGTTTCAAATACTGTATCAGGAAAAACATAGAACTCTGTATGGGAGCCATCAGTTACCGTGAAGGAGAAGCTGTCTTTACTTGACTCAGTGCCATCATGCCTATAGCTGATTAAGTTTTCATTTAAGTCTTGCTTAGTAAAAACCATGGCAGGCCTGGTATTGTTAAGTAGGAGTTGACCATGAACAGGCATCTGGGTGACAGTGAATTTTAGGAGTTTATCAGGAGTATCTCTGTCTTCAACAGTGAGTTCAAAGGGAGTGATCAGCTTGTTTTCACCTTCACTGACAATCAGGTTATGGATAGTGACAATTGGCTTTTTGTTGTCCACATCACTAATGGAGATACGGAATGTCCGGAAGACAGGGTTATGTCCATCAGTGACTTGAAACTCAAAACTGTCCATCTTCACCTCATCATCAGCTGTGTGTATGTAGTAGATTTTGTTTCCAGCCAGTTGAAGCTGAGTGAAAGATGTGATAGAAACTCCAGGTTGATCTGTGCATTCTAAGAGACCTCTCAGGGGAGCCTTGGTGATGGTAAACACTAAGTTTTCATCAGGACTGTTCAAATCACTAGTGCTTAAGAGGTCTGTTGTGAGGATGACTTTACCACCTTCCTTCAAGGACACTCCCTTACTTATCACATCAGGGAAGACAATGTCAACGCTCCCAATAGATACATAAAAATAGCAATCTATGAGGGTATTTGTTCCATCAGTCACATCAAATTTAATTAGGTCCTGAATGCTGTCTTGCCCAGAATGGACATATTGAATTAAGTTCCTGTCCACTTCATCCTGGGTAAAATTCATGCCCAGTGTGATATTTTCAAAGGCATGCATAGGTTTTTGTCTCTGTAATAATCCATGTTCTGGCCCATAACGAATTATATAAACCAACGATTTGTCTTCAGAATCTAAATCAGTTGCCATTAATATTTTATTATTCATAATTTTGGTTTCCCCAACTTCTATTTCTAATCCACTATTAATGGCCATTCTGGGGGTCTCATCATCAACAGGGATAACCATAATGAGAACTGTCTTTTCCACAGAGTGCTTACCATCTGTTAGTTTAATCACAAAACTATCTTCCTGGGTCTCAGAGTCATCATGCTCATAAATAATGCTGGAACTCTCTATGATCTGGTCCAAGGTAAAGCTTTTGACCAAAACTGTGCTGTTTATCAGCTGGTTCATGATGCGACCATGAGTAGGAAATTGGGTAAGAGTGAAAGTTAAATCATCCAGGGGAATGTCAGCATCAGCAGCATTGAGGATGGGCGTATCAATCACCAGACTCATGCCTTCCATCACCATAAATTCTCTCATAAATATTTCTGGCTGTTCATCATTGGTGGGAATGATAACAATAGAGAAAAAATGTCTCTCTGAAAAGTTAATGCCATCAGAACAACGAAATATAAATCTATCTTCCACAGGTTCCACTCCTTTATGTATGCTCTGGACATAGTTAATATGATCATGCCTGAGGTCTTTCAGTGTGAAGGCACTTATGGCAATCCCTGCTCTTGATTTTTCAGAGCCTGGTGCTGGAGAAATATTTTCAACGTAACCTGAGGTAGGCTGAATAACTATAGTGCACAGGATGTCGTCATTTAGGGAATCAATATCTTCAGCACTTATATGCATTGTGGTTATGACACTTTTATCACCTTCCATTACTATAAACTGTTCACCTACAGAAATTTCTGGGGCCTGGCTGTCAATAGGAAGGATGGTCACCCACACAGTAACTCTTTGGACAGTACTGCCACTTATTCTCCATTTTTGAGATATAGCTGACAGACTCAGGTTAAAAGAGTCCTCTTTGGGCAATAGGCCTATCTCACCACTGGTATGGGCATAGACAACAGAGCCCTCCAGGATGTCCCTTTGGGTAAACTGCTCTGCTGGAACTCCATTGACAAGGATTTCTCCATATAAGGGCGGATCTTCCAAGAGGAAAGTCAACATTAAATCATCACTGTCTTCATCAGTCCCCTTGATAACACTGGCAGTGATTTCAGTAGCCCCATTCTCTAAAACATCTAGGTAGGACCCCAGAGTGCCAGCAGGAAGGCTCAGCATGGGCACCTCATCATCCACTGATTGGACATTCACTCTGAGAATTATGGGCACCACATGGTGTCTGTCACTGACCTCCAAGGAGCAGTTATCAGTAAGGGAGTCATCCCCACTATGGTCATAGGAAATCCGACCCTGTTTTATGTCCTCCAGATGGAAAACCCCACCTACAGGTAGTATCTGTCCAGACACCCTTATGTGACCATGTTTGGGTGCCTGTGTTAGAGTAAAAGAGATGTGGGCTACATCAGTGTCTATATCATTCACATGCAACTCAGACTCACTCAGGATGTGGTGTCCTTTCTCCTTAGTAGTAAAGCCTGTGTTGAGGATCTCAGGTGGCTGGTTGTCCTCTGGCTGCAAGTAAAGGGTGAAGACACCTGAAGCTACATTCCCAGCTCGGTCCTCCACCTGGAACTGGAACTGGGCCACTCGGGCAGCCACTCCCAGTTCTTGATCTGGAGGTCTGTAAGCAATTTTATGGTGATTGATCTGGGCTTGGGTAAAATGGGCCACCACGATAGAAGGGTTGTCAGTCAGGACCAAGGTTCCTAATGGGGCTGGCGAGTGGTTTTTATCTGTGTCCATTGGAGGCTGAGTCACTGTGTAATGTAGTTCTCGGTCATCTGTGTCCAGGTCAGTGTATTGCAGCCATTTCTTCCTCAGCGGTGTAAGCTTGGATTCTTGCACCACCATCCGAAGGGGACAGCCACTGCCCAACTCTGGAGGGAGGCGATCCACAGGATGAATGCGGATCACAAACTTCTGTAGCCCAGATTGATTAGGGGGGTCATGGTTATCCTGAACTCGAAATGTGAACTGATCCATCACTGGTCCAGGATTATGGGGCCCAGAGTGCATATAGAACAGCCTCCCCTTTATTATGTCCTGCTGCCGCCACTTTGTCACTATTTTCTCATAAAATGTTCCTTGTTTCTTCCAAGGACTTCCAATAAGCTGCTCCACCTCTTGTGGAGGATGAGGTTGGCGGATAATCAGATGGCCTGTAGTTGAGGGAGACTCCAGCACAAAAAGCAGCAGAGAGTCATCTGAGTCTATGTCAGTTGCACTGAGAGCAAAGGGTTGTATGGGCATTGTTTCACCCTCTGCCAGTGTCAGCCCTGTGTTGGCACTGAGGACTGGTGGCTGGTCATCCACAGGCACTAAGGTGATAGGGAATAGGAATTGCACCTGGTGCCTGTGTCCTCCATCTACCATTCGAAGCACCAGGTTGTCACTCAGTGAGCCATCTTTGTCATCATGGTGGTAGACCACCTCACCAGCTGTTAGCTGAGCTACTGTAAAGGCCTTAGTGACAGGGTTACCACTGGAGCCAACCAGAAGGATGAGGTGACCATGTTGGAGCCCAGCCACCACCTCTAGCTGCACTGCCTCTAGGTCATCTTCATCACTGATGACCAAGTTTTGTGGTCCACTGCCTATAGGGCCGGTGAGGGGCCGAGACTGGCCCTCATAGAGAATGAGACCAGTGTTGCGGGTAACCACCGGAGCCAGTGTATTCATGGGCTTCACCACCACCATGAAGGCAAAGGGATCTGAGGCTGCTCCTTCTGGGTCTACTACCTCCAGCTCAAATTCAAAGGGACGCTCCTGGTCAGAGTCTTCAGAGGGTGGCTGGTAGGCAATCTTCAGGAGGCGCAGATCTCTCTGAGTAAAGGAGGAGAGCGGCAGGTTGCGATCATCAGTGCTTACCAGGTAGCCCTGGCCAGGCTGAAATGGGGAGGTGAGGTTGAAGATCAACAAGTCAGGGGTAGATTCAGCATCCTCAGCTGCCAACATGTCTGGTGTGAGGGCGGTCAGTACAAACTGGTCCACCTCCATCATCATCATGGCCACAAAACTGGGCTTGGGGGCAGTGTTCTCAACCCCTCCTCGGATTCTCACCAGCATCTGGAAGTGCTCGCGTTTCAAAGCAGGGCTGCCCACAGGAGCCCCTCGCAAGTGCAGCTCCACCACCATGGGCACCCAGTCTCTGTTTGGTGAGCGACTGGAGGCTGTGTGACGGTAGCACACACCTAGCTCCTGAAAAGCTTTGCAGTCCATCAGGAGAGGCTCCTGGGTATCCCCCTCGCTGGCTAGTCCTGGGACCTGCGGGTAGTGTAGAAGTTCCCCATAGCGAGGCAGCGTGCCCAAGCCAGACAGGATGCCCACACGACACTCCTCTGTCTCAGACTGGTAGGTGAACTCCAAGCTCTGGGCGTCCAGAGCATTGCTGGTCCCCAGCAGCTCCTCCACGACCAGAGGCAAGTTCCGAGTCACAACTTCCAGCTGAGTAAAGACTACAACCACCTCCAGCACCAAGGGAAGCACTGCAGTCCCTCCCTGCGCGTCATAGCGCAGCTGCAGCGGAATGCGATCTCGCGAGGGGCTGCGCGCACCCAGGTGAGAGTAGCTCACCTCTCTAGGACCGAAATCGCAGGGGAAGCGCTTGGGATTCAGGCGGCCGGGCCGCTGGGCCAGAGCGTCGTTGTCTAGTACGGTCACAGTGCAATGGTCCCCCGGCTGCACCTGCAGCACCAGGTCCTGCAGTGGATCCAGCCAGACCTCACGGCCAAAAGGCACCCGGAGCCCACGGTTCGCCATTACTATAGCCTCCTTGGCGGGGACCCCTGCAAACCCCGGGAGACCTGAGGACAGCAACACCCGGCCGGGGGCATCGGGCTGTGCTGGAAGGCAGCTTACCAGTGGCAGGAGAAGCAGCAGCAGCAACAGGGTCCGTGGCGGAGGCCGAGGCATTGGCTGAAAACTGGTGGCTTTGGCTACCCGGCGTGCGTGGGAGGCTATCCTGGGGTTCCTGAATAAGTGCATGGTCCAGGACGGTGTTAGTGCTCTAACAGGTAAGTCCGAGAGCGCGCAGTCAGTCTCTGGGCAGGGAGCAATAGACCCCTTCGGAAAGTGCCAGGAACTCCGCGCGCTGCGTGGGGGTCCTGTTTGTAGCCGAGGCTGGGCCAGGATGAGAAAATTGCTTGGCGCGCTCTGGCCTGAAACTGCAGCGGGGGAGGATAAGTCCTCCAGGCCTCGCGGCTCAGTCGCGGGAACTAAGTCTCTCCACTCCTCCTTCCCTGGTCCCAGGACCTAGCTTGAGCTTTAAGGGAAATCCCGCCCCCTTGCACCCCCTCATCCCAGTCCTTCTTGTAGGCCAATCCTAGGTCCCGGAGGAGGCCAAGAGTCTAGGGTTGGATAGTGATTTCTGCCAATCAGCTCCTAGGGACGGAGGCGGGCAAAGCGCTGGGAGGGGAGGAGAGAGAAGATTCAACAAGTTTTCTTGCAAGTTAAGGACTTAGAGCTGCCTGCCCTGCCCTCCTCGCTCTCCAATAGGGCAGCTCAGCTCAGCTCCGGGCGGCTACCCATTGGGCTAGATTCACTTCAAGTACCTGCGATCCAGGATTACCCATGTTAGCTCCCATCCCCCAAATTCAATGGAATTCCGCGCAGGGATGGTTATTTCTCACGGAAACTTGCAAACCCGTGAGAAAAGTTATAGCAATGCCGCTTGAGTTTGAATCGAAACCCAGGATGGCTTGCAGTTGGGGGCTGGGGGGGGGGGGGGGGCTGGGGTAGGGGGGGGATCTGAAGCATATTTGCAAAAGAACAGCTGAAACTAAAAGCCAATGCTAGAATTAGTTGAACTTCCCCCCTCGCCCCAGCCCTCTCCCCCCCCCCCCCCCGCCACTATTGTCTCCTCATAAATTAAAATAAACATAGCCCTTAGGTTGGTGAGTTTTTAATAAGTCCCTCCTTTGGAAACAAAGTTCACAGAGTAAAAGTAAAAAAGACATTAGAATGCGCGAGAAACACAGTTTGATCAGAATCGGGAAGCTAGAACTAAAGTGTAAATTTAGGGAATGTAGCCCCAAGCTCTTCCCAAGCCATAGCTATTGTAGCTGTCATTAGAGAGGTTCCAGCTGTCCTCACAGCAATTAGACCAAGTGCAAACTAAACCCACTTGTCACCCTCACGTTTCTTTGCCTACCAAGGGAACTGATAAATATCCCAAGGGTAAACTAAAATAGGTTAGCTCTCATTCAGTTAGCCAGTTTTGAAATCAGAGCTTGAGCTCTAACTGCCCCCTTGTGTTTGTCTGGTTTTAGAAAGGTATAGATTTCCTTACTGGGAGGTTTTCTAACTACCCTCCACTTGCCCATCCCCCCACGCCCCAAATCCTCACAGTGAAAACCCAACCATTTTCAGATCAGTTCCTTGAGCAGTCTTGCTTATACTAACCAAAATGTTTCATTTCAAATGATGTTCTTTTCTCCCCAATAATAATAATCAGATTATTAATTGCAATATAGAATTGGAATAATAGTCGTTCTGCCCTTTTCCTGCTTAAATATATTTTAGACTTGGGAAAGAAAGCAGTATAAGAAACTGTTATGCCCTTTAAAATTTCAGTCTAAGTTGAAGATATAGGGTGCATATGTGGGCATATTTCAGTAAGAAGCATTTATCTTTTTAACCCTTTTGTGACTTTAGCCTGAGTTCCTCCAATCTGGGATTTTGATCACCTCCTGACACATTGAGTGCTATTTTCCAGGCCACGGCACAATCTTTGTACATAAATATTGTTGGAAGGTGTCAGATTCTGCTCCAGGAAGCACCCCTGGGCAGTGTGTGCCCCTAGGGTCAAGAGATGGAAAGTTCTGAAATCTTTCAGATGAGAAAGAGAGAGAGAGAGAGAGAGAGAGAGAGAGAGAGAGAGAGACAGAGAGAGAGAGAGAGAGATCAAAAAAGCACTCATCCAAACAAATAATATTTACCTCATTAAATTAATACTGTTTATTCTCTATATTTTATACTTTTGGGAAGCTATTAACTTCCCTTACAGTTGGTGAATACATTTCAAAATGTAGTACAAAATGAACATTTAGGAACATAGAAAATTTGTGGCCAGTATTTTCAACATACAAGAAAATCCCCATCTAACTGTTCACCAATGTTCAATTTGCTTTGGCATTATTATTTTTTTATTATGCTTCTTTATTATTGCATACAGAATTCAAATTGCAGTGACAAGGAAAAGTCTATTATTTCCTTTTCACCAATAAGACAAGTAGGAAGATGCTAAGTGAAATAGAACATCAATCTCACAATATGGTTCTTTATATATTATATTTCAGATCCTAGTTATGTGCTTTGATTGAAAAATGTCAAATGGAAATAAAGTGGCCCTTATTTAGGCCTTGTGACTCTGGGTATGTTCTGGCCAGAACCAGGCAAACAGACTGACCCCTAATGCTTCCCAAGTAGCTCCAGGGTTTTCTTTTCTTTTAAAGTCTAACTCTGTTTCACTTTCAAGCAGTGACAAATAAGATCAGCATTTGAAGTACGGTAGTATTTCTAAGGGGCAGAGTTTAGTATTTTGTTTCATGGTAAAAGAATTTATTTTTAAGGAAATCAATAGACTACATTTTTTTAACTTTACTTAGCCTGCCTTGATTGAAGTGATAGAGTGAACCTTAGGGCTTATTATTGGGGGCAGCGGGGGGATTGGGGAGGTGGAGTAAATAAATGTTTTAGTTCTTTTTTTATCAACATAGTAGGCAACACATACTGTTATTTACTTAAATATATGTTGCATTATGATTATTGATAAAATATCAAAATATTAAATTCTCCTCTAAAGGATATATTATTGATGATGATGATCTTTCCTTTGGATAAATATACTAGTGTTAAAAGTTTCTATACTTAAATTAGAAAGAAAATATTATTTTATAGCCAACATTCTCAATATCATAAGAGGTAAAATAAATTGACAAACTTGTAATTTATTAAAAGTCTCAGCTTAAATCTTCAGTTTTTACTTTCTTAAGCCTTTTAACACTTCCTGAATATACTCTGGGCAAAATATCCTTTCAAATGAATTCTTCACCTACACTGAATTTATCTGAAAAATAAAAAAGTCAATATTAAGAAAAAAATTGTAAATGGAAGATTATAAGAGAGGGTTTCGCATGACAGCAAAAATTACTGGCGTGCCATGTTTGGCACGCGTGCCAGGGCTTGCCCATCCCTGCCCTAGGAAAATTCAGTACCCGTTTCCATTAAACATTGACTATGCGGGAGATGGATCCTACAATTCCCTCCTCTTCCTTTTTACACTAATTGATCCTAACTTCATTAGCTGTTCTAAAACCTATTGAGTTTCTTAGAGGGAGAAGGAAAGAGAGAGAGTCTACACAGGTTCCTCCATTGCCAGCTTCAGAGCAGTTGGAGTGTTAGAGCACGTCTCAGGGTCCAGTCCACTTCTCCTCCAGTTGGCCCAGCGTCCTCGCTCTGCTCATGTCTGTTTAACTGCCCACCACACCCCCTCAAAGAGCTTGGCTCTGAATTCTTTTAGGGAAAAGGGCCATAGAGTCTCTTCTGAAACTGCTTCATGCTGAAGAGGGGTGGAGTTTTCTTTCAGAGCCAAGAGATCCTTGCTCTCTGTTGGAGGGACCATGAGGCCTGGGTATGGAAGGAGGTGGCAATGGTGTCTGGCGGTGATAATCTCTAAGTGTGAGTAGGGCTTGTAACCTGGTGGAGACAAACTATGTTATAAAATTTCAAAAGTTAGAACAGCTAGAATTATGAAAAATGGTCTGGTGGAAGAAAACAAAACAAAACAAAACAAAACACATTTTGCCGAACCGGTTTGGCTCAGTGGATAGAGCATCAGCCTGCGGACTCAAGGGTCCCAGGTTCGATTCCGGTCAAGGGCATATACCTTGGTGGCGAGCACATCCCCACTGGGGGGCGTGCAGGAGGCAGCTGGTCGATGTTTCTCTCTCATCGATGTTTCTAACTCTCTATCCCTCTCCCTTCTTCTCTGTAGAAAATCAATAAAATATATTTAAAAAAAACCAAACAAACAAAAAAATGAATTCTTAAATTTGTTTAGCATATGGTAAACATACCAAAATGTCTCCTCAAATCAACTTAAAGCTAAAACTTTTAACTTAAAGTTTGAACTTGAATGATTTGTGACCTAAGATTTTGCTTCCTAAAATAAAAATGCTGTTTCCTAAAATAAAAGAAGAATGCAATGAATTTATGATGCAGGCAAGACATTCAGTTAGAAACTGGATGGCAGGTCTGGGACTCTACAGTCAGATTGGAACTAAAGATACACTTGGTTAAATTTTGAATGTTACAGTGTCATTACAGAATTTCACTTTTTCTTATGTTCCTCTGTTGGCTCAAAAAACCAATAGAGGAGATTGCCTCATAGGCACCTTAAAAATACTTACAGGTGAATGATCAAAATTTTATGCCAAGCATCTTCTTTTAAATTTATCTTTATTGTTGAAAGTATTACAGATGTCCCCTTTGTTTGTTCATTTGTTTGTTTGTGAGTTTGTTTCCCCATTGACCCCCTCCATCTGGTACCCATCCCTGCCAGCCCTTTACTACTCTATTGCCTATGTCCATGGGTTATGCATATATGCATATCAGTTCCCAGCCCCCTTACCCCCAAGCATCCTATATAATAAAAACCTAATATGCTAAGTGTCCGGTTGTCCAGTTGTCCATTCAGCCAAAGGGTAATCCTATCTAATAAAAGAGAAACATGGTAATTGGTGTACAACCACTACCCTTCCCATTGGCTAATCAGTGAGATATGCAAATTAACTGCCAGCCAAGATGGCGGCCGGCAGTCAGGCAGCTTGAAACTAACATGAGGCTTGCTTGCTTCAGTGAGGGAGGACTGCAAGGTTCCCCATCTGCCTTGCCGGCCTCTGAGCTTGCAGTTTAAGAAACATTGTAACAATTATAGAAGCTAAACAAAACCCCAGAAACCAGCTTTCAGCGAGCAGGGATCTCAGAGCTGGAGTTGATACAGAGTTTCGATTATAGAACCTAAACAAACCAGATACCTGCTTTCAGCAGCTGAGGCCTCAGAGCTGGAGCCAGGCTAAAGCTGGCCCAGAATAATAATTAAAAAAAAAGACAAAAAGGAGCAGTTGGGAGCTTCAGTCCCAGCCTGAAAACAGCCCTCAGCCCCTCACCCAGACTGGCCAGGCACCCCAGTGGAGACCCCCACCCTGAACGGTGTGTGACCAGCTGCAAACAGCCATCATCCCCTCACCCAGGCTGGCCAGGCACCCAAGTGGGGACCCCCACCCTGATCCAGGACACCCTTCAGGGCAAACCAGCCAGCCCCACCCATGCACCAGGCCTCTACCCTATATAGTAAAAGGGTAATATGCCTCCCAGCACCGGGATCAGCGGAGCCGCGAGGCCTCCCGGCACCAGGATCAGCGTGACAGGGGGCAGCGCCCAAACCCCCTGATCGCCCTGCAGCTCTGTGTGTGACAGGGGGCGGGGCCACAACCTCCCTATCCACCCTGCTCTGTTCATGACAGGGGAAGGTGCCCCAACCCCCTGATCAGCCCTGCTCTGTGCCTGATTGGGGGGAGCCCTGCGGCTCTGAGTGTGACAGGGTGCGGCGCCTCAACCCCCTGATCGGCCCTACTCTGTGTGTGACAGGGTGCGGTGCCCCAACCCCCCCGCCCCCCACGGGCCCTGCTCTGTGTGTGACGGGGTAGAGCCATAACCTCCCCATCGGCCCTGCCCTGAGGGTGACAGTGGCAGCGCCCCAAACCCCTGATTGGCCCTGCTCTGTGGGTGATAGAGGGTGGTGCCCCAACCCCCTTATCCACCCTGCCCTGAGTGTGACAGGGGGCAGTGCCCCAACTCCCCTATCGGCCCTACTCTGTGAGTGACAGGGGGGAGCTCCTCAACCCCCTGATCGGCCCTGCTCTGTGCATGACAGGGGGGAGCTCCCCAACCCCCTGGTTGACCCTGCTCTGTGTGTGACAGGGTACGGAGCCCCAACACCCCTGATGGGCCCTGCTCTGTGCGTGACAGGGGGTGGCGCCGCAACCTCCCCATTGACCCTGCCTTGAGTGTGACGGGGCCGGTGTTCCAACCCCCCAATCGGCCCTACCCTGAGTGTGACTGAGGGTGGCATCACAACCTCCCAATCTGCCCTGCTCTGCATGACAAGGGAAGGCGCCCCAACTCCCCAATCGGCCCTGCTCTGAGTCCGACCAGGGGCTGGTCCTAGGGATTGGGCCTGCCCTCTGCCACCCGGGAGCAGGCCTAAGCCAGCAGGTCGTTATCTCCCGAGAGGTCCCAGACTGTGAGAGGGCACAGGCCGGGCTGAGGGACCCCCCCCCCCACCCTGAGTGCACAAATTTTTGTGCACCGGGCCTCTAGTATGCTAATGATATGCTAAGGTCGTTCAACCACTCACTATGACATGCGCTGACCACCAGGGGGCAGATGCTCCAATGGGTAGGTTAGCTTGCTTCTATGATCCAGCCAATTGGGACTGAGTGAGATGGGCCAAACATGCCCTGGAGCCCTCCCACAATCCCTCCCTAGCTGGCCAACCTCTGCATTCCTCCCTGGCCCCAATAGTGCACCAGTGGGGTTCCTTGGCCTGGCCTGCACCCTCTCGCAATCTGGGTCCCCTCAGGGGATGTCTGAGAGCCAGTTTTGGCCTGATCCCACAGGCCAGGTCAAGGGACCCCACTGGTGCATGAATTTGTGCACCAGGACTTTAGTCTTTAGTAGTTCTCAACACAATTTTATTCTCTGATAGCTTCAAAACCATAGCTTGACTATAAACACCAAACTCACTGATTTCACAGTAGTGTTAAAGGACTAATTGACCAAGAGCTGGGTTCCAGCCTTGAGTCTGACATCCACTAACTATGTGACTTGCAGTAATTTTCTTTGTTTTGAAACTACAATCTCCCTAACTACAAACCAAGAAACTCAGACTTCATGAACAAATTCCCTTCGATTCCCCTGTGGTTTTGGTGTTTGATGCCATAAGACCAAATTTATGGTTAGGCTGACATTATGCTTCCTGATGTTCTTTGGTCAGAGGCAGTAGTTCTCACCCTTGCCAAAAAAAAAAAAAAAAAAAACCTAACCCTGTTAATAAAAAATGTGTAACTACTACTAGGTCAGAGCTCATGCCTATGGATCAAGTGCTGCTTTTTAAAAAATATATGGAAAAACATTTGCATTCATTGATATGAACAGCTTACATCAATAACATTAAGAAAATATTTTTAACCAAACAAAAATTAAAAACCTAGCAATATAAAATAAAATTAAATTCTCTATAAGGATAAGTACATTTTCAAGATGAATCTATTATTAGGTGATACACATAGCATCACAGACACCTAGATTTTACAAAGTTATGTTTAGATGGGCATCTTATTATGGGGAAGAGAAAACACTGAATTAGGAGCCAGTTATTTTGAAGCAGACTTCCCACTTGCCTGCTTAAAGCTACAAGTCCCTGTCAGTGTCTCTAAAATTATGATTGGAAAACAGTAGAAAAGATGAAAATATTGCCTCAATCACCCTCATGAAGTTAATGAAAAGATAAAATGTGTACACACACACACACACACACACACACACACTGAGTTGCCAGATTATTATGACCACCTGACGTTGGTAGTCAAATTAGCCGTACACTGCATCGTATGGGATATGGAAGCCGAAGGCCTGTTCGAACACCTTTGCTGTCTGCAGTTACCAAGATAAAACATCTCCAATTCACACAGGAACACAAGGATTGGATAGTTGAGCATTGGAAAAAAGTCATGTGATCCAATGAATCACATTTCCAGTTGCATCATGCAGATGGCTGAGTGAGAATTTGGCAGAAACAGCATGAAAGCATGCACCCCACATGCATGAGTACAACCCTTCAAGCTGGTGGGGGCAGTGTTATGGTTTGGGGCATGTTTTCCTGGCATGATTTGGGCCCTTTAATTCGTGTGGAACAACGTCTGAATAGCACAACATACCTAAGTATTATTACTGATCAAGTTCATCCTATCATGATGATGGCTTATTCCAATGGAGATGGCTTCTTCCAACAAGACAATGCGCCATGCCATGGTGCTCGTATTGTGCAGGAGTGGTTTCAAAAACATGAGGGAGACTTTACCTTACTTAGGTGGCCCTCACAATCACCAGATCTCAATCCAAGGGAGCATTTGTGGGACGAAGTTAAAAGGGCCACCAGGCAGCTGGTTCCACAACCATCAAATCTCACAGAACTGGACAGTGCTATTCATCAGGCATGGTGTCAGATTCCTCGCATCACCTTTCAACATCTCGTGGAGTCAATGCCAAGAAGAATCATTTCAGTATTGAAGGCAAAAGGTGGCCCGATGAAGTACTGATGGGGTGATCATAATAATCTGGCCACTCAGTGTGTATCTCCTTTTTTTTGTAGTATCAATCTCCCTCAATAGCAATACCTCTTCAAACTATGCACACATCTCTCTTTCTGAAGCTTCTATATATACTATTTCAACTTTCTCACCAGATTTATAAACCTTCTATAGGTTTACTTTTCCCATACAAGTTACCTTGACCATCATCCCCTCACTCTCTGAAATCAGTTAGTAATTTGGAGAGAATCTATCTCCAGAATGTCTTTCACAGCTATCCTCTGTTTCCATTGCTATCATCATCCTAGTTCAGTTCACCATTATTTTTTCATTTAGATTTCTTCAAATCCTAGTCCCATTATGGTTGCATTTCTCAACCCATACTTGCTCTAAATGTGAAAAAAGACCCCTTTTTTAAATAGCATGTTGATAAATTTTTTTCTGGCCTCCCTTTGCCTATCAGTTGAAAAACACTCTCTTCATCTTTATATCTTATGCTATACACTAGAGGCCTGGTGCACAAAAATTTGTGCACTCGGGGGGAGGGGGGTCCCTCAGCCCGGCCTGTGCCCTCTCCCAGTCTGGGACCCCTCAGGAGATAACGGCCTGCTGGCTTAGGCCTGCTCCTGAGTGGCAGAGGGCAGGCCCAATCCCTAGGTGCAGCCCCTGGTCGGGCTCAGAGCAGGGCCGATTGGGGAGTTGGGGCGCCGCCCCGTCATGCACAGAGCAGGGCAGATTGGGAGGTTGTGATGCCACCCTCAGTCACACTCAGGTTAGGGCCAATTGGGGGGGGTGGGGCACCGTCCCCCGTCACACTCAAGGCAGGGTCGATGGGGAGGTTGCGGCGCCACTCCCTGTCACGCACAGAGCAGGGCCAATCAGGCGGTTGGGGCACTGCCCCTGTCACACACAGAGCAGCGCCCATCAGGGGGTTGGGGCACTGCCCTCTATCACCCACAGAGCAGGGCCGATCAGGAGGTTGGGGCGCCGCCACTCTCACACTCAGGGCAGGGCCAATGGGGAGGTTATGGCTCTACCCCATCACACACAGAGCAGGGCCCGTGGGTGCGGGGGGGTTGGGGAGCTCCCCCCTATCAGGCACAGAGCAGGGCTGCTCAAGGGGTTGGGGCCCCGCCCCCTGTCACACACAGAGCCGCAGGGCGATCAGGGGGTTTGTGCGCTGCCCCCTGTCACGCTGATCCCGGTGCCGGGAGGCATATTACCCTTTTACTATATAGGGTAGAGGCCTGCTGCATGGGTGGGGCCGGCTGGTTTGCCCTGAAGGGTGTCCTGGTCAGGGTGGGGGTCCCCACTGGGGTGCCTGGCCAGTCTGGGTGAGGGGCTGAGGGCTGTTTTCAGGCTGGGAGTGACTGAAGTTCCCAACCGCTCCTTTTTTTCTTTTTTCTTTTTTTATTCTGGGCAAGCTTTACCTTGAGGCTTGGCTCTAGCTCTTAGGCCTCCGCGGCTGAAAGTAGGTTTCTGGCCTTTGCTTACAATGTTGCAAATCTGCTGGCTGAACATTGTTACAATGTTTCTTAAACTGCCCGCTCAGAGGCCTGCAGACGCAGGCGGGGAAGGTTGGTTTCCTCCAACGATCCTCCGTCACTGAGGCAAGCAAGCCTCATGTTAGTTTCAAGCTGCCTGGCTGCCGGCCACCATCTTGGCTGACAGTTAATTTGCATATCTCACTGATTAGCCAATGAAAAGGGTAGCAGTCATACGCCAATTACCATGTTTCTCTTTTATTAGTGTAGATTGTTTTAGGATTGAACTTGATGTCTTGCTTCTAAATTTTTGTTCATTTAACTTTTTTGCCTTGACTTTTTAGTTCACCATGCTTCTTCTATCTGCAATGTTCTCCCTATATGCCCATGGGAATCAATCAGAAATTTAAGAACTATAAAAACTTTATAGACCATTTACTATAACTTCCTCATGTCACAGGTGAATTAAGGGATTTGAGACCTAAAAGTGGGGCTTGAAAGGAAAAATGATTCCTGACTCCAACTGCAAGGCCCATGTCTATATCCTACATTAAGTTCCAATTCAACTTTTAAGGGTGATGTCAAATATTTTTCCCCATGGACTCTATTCATCTATTCACCTTAGTTCAAGTTATGCATTTGTTGAATCTTTCACTCTACCGTCTTCCTCCTGCATCTTATGCTTTTGCTTGTATTTCTCCTATGAGAGCACTCTTACTATAGTAGCGTTATAGTAATCTGTTGTTCTCATGCTCTTCACTATTCTGAAAGCATTTTGAGCACACATCCTGCATGTTGTTCATCCCTTACCTCCATAAAGATCTTAATAAACACTCATTACATGAAACTAGATCACATTTTTATCCTTTCCTACAGAATTTCCCTGGAAACAACTCAGCCAGATTTCACAACAGCTTTGCAAGGTAGCCAGTTATAATACTGTATTTTCTTAGTAGTAAATAACAGAAACTGACTTTGACTGAATTAAACAAAAAGGAAATAAAGAGATATTGTATAGGTCCCATAATTTCTGGAAAAGTGGTACCATAAGACTTAGAAATGTGAACATGAACCAAAGAGCCTAAGCTTACAGAAACAAAGCTTCTCTTTAGTAATGGTCTGGTGGGCATGACATTGCAACTACTGCTGGACACTGCACCCTCCACTATGGCCAACACAGGTAGGAGTCAGCAGCCCTGTAACCTCTGCCTTTCCTGCTCTTGGACATGGGATATCACTGAAGCCACTGACCAAATGAATTTTTTTCTGGCCTCTCTTTGCGTATCAGTTGAAAAACACTCTCTTCATCTTTACTATTGACAGTTTCAGGCATCCACTGTGGATCTTGGAATGTATCTCCTGTGAATAAGGGTGGACTTTTATCTCTCTGTCATGGTAAATTCAAAGCTCCAGGCAGAACTGGATTAGCCAAATTTAAATCATGGGCCCACACCCTAGCTGCAAAAGGCAGAGGAAAAGTATTTGTCTAGCCTTTTTGGCTTCTTGGTATTGAGTGACTAGTTTACAACTAATAGAAGAATGAAGTTCACATTATTTGAACTCCATGAGGGAGCTAAAAATAACCACTCAGCATAGCAGATTAAGTAGCAATATAATCATTTTATATTTGAGAAAACAGATACACAGCAGGGTTCAGTGATTTTTTTTTCAAGTTCATAAAATTATTTACAAAACCAGAATTAAATAAATTAGGTCAAATAAATTTAAATCAAATAAATTAGAATTCAAGTAGAGTAATTCAGTTTGCTGTTTCTTTTACATTCTGAAATATGTTTTTTTGTGTGTTTTTGTTGGGTTTTGTTTGTTTGTTTGTTTTTCATTTTAAAGAACATTTGGCAGCCCAGCCAGTGTGGCTCAGTGGTTGAGCATCGACCTATGAACCAGGAGGTCAGGGTTCAATACCCTGTTGGGACATATGCCTGGGTTGCAAACTCTATTCCCAGTGTGGGGTGTGCAGGAAGCAGCCTATCAATGATTCTCTCTCATCACTGATGTTTCTATCTCTCTCTCCCTCTCCCTGTCTCTCTGAAACTAATATATATATATATATATATATATATATATATATATATATATATATATATACACATATACATATACATATGTGTGTGTGTGTGTGTATATATATATCTACACACACACATTTGGCAAACTCTTCTGATTTTTTTTTTTTTTTGCATAGGGTTACTGAGCACTGCAAAGAGGGAGAAGTGGTTGATGACAGCCTTATCTTCTGATAAGCTTTGATAATGAGAATTACTGAATGTACACTCTTGGGAACCTATTCAATCCACACAGTTGTGAAAATCCTTCTTGCTGAGGAAAGGGAAAAAATGGAGAAGGAAAGGGAGTAATGCCAAGTCACTGTGGCTGCAGAAGCCTGAGCTGAGCCAACTATAAGAAGTAAGTGTGGCCCAAGATTCAGCATAAAAGCCTAGACTTGACAACTTTTAATATAGTTTCCCAAAATATTTGGCTGTATCTGTTAGGATCTTTTTTTTAAAGCCAGTGATCTTGGGCATTAATATCAGTGGATTTTTCACCTGTAAGTCTTCAAACAGAATGAAGTAGAATTTAAACACAGCTTAAACAAGAGACAACCACTCAGCTGAACCTAGAAAAATTAAACAAAGAACAAGTAAGACAAAAAGCTCTTCTCTTACTGGGATTTAAATTTTAATAAATTTATTATGTAATGACTTATATAGGTTTCTTACAGCAATCCTATTTTTGTGACTTTTGTTAATAGGCTTCTATTGAAGTAGTTATGGTGTCCTTGGGATATACAATGTGAGATTTAACAAAGCCCCTTCTTCTTTTAATTAGGTAGCCAAAGTAATGTTTTGGGAACAGCCATACTTAGTCTTTCTAATGCCTCAAGACTCCTGCGTGTAAACATCTGTCTGGCCGTATATTTGACTTCCAGTGTGGATGGATGTTTTTTGTAAAAATATGAAATTAAGCTAGCCTTAACTCAGAAAAAAAAAAAAGTTTACATCGTTTACTTTCCATTACCTGCAGTCAACCATGGTCTGAAAAAATTAAATGGAAAATTCCAGATATAAACAATTCATAAGTTTTAGATTGTATGCTATTCTGAGTAGCATGATGAAATCTTATACCATTCCTGTCTGGAATGTGAATCATCCCTTTGTCTGACAAGAAGGAGAAAAAGTGAGGAGGAGGGAGAGAGAGAGGTCATATCAATAACCTTTATTATGGTCTGGTGTTATAATGGTTCTATTTTATTACTAGTTATTGTTGTTAAACTCTTACTGTACCTAATGCCTAAGTTATAAATTAAACTTTATTATAAGTATTATAGATATATATGATTAGGACCAAATATAGTAAATACTATGGGGTTTTTACTGTTGACAGTTTCAGGCATCCACTGTGGATCTTGGAATGTATCTCCTGTGAATAAGGGTGGACTTTTATCTAGAAATATATTGCTTTCATATATATATATATATATATATATATATATATATATATATATATATATATATATATATATACTAGAGGCCCGGTGCACAAAAATTTGTGTACTCGGGGGGGAGGCGGGTCCCTCAGCCCGGCCTGTGCCCTCTCGTAGTCTGGGACCCTTCGGGAGATAACAACCTGCTGGCTTAGGCCTGCTCCCGGGTGGCAGAGGGCAGGCCCAATCCCTAGGTGCAGCCCCTGGTCAGGCTCAGAGCAGGGCCGATTGGGGGGTTGGGGTGCCGCCCCATGTCACACTCAAGGCAGGGTCGATGGGGAGGTTGCGGCACCACCCCCGTCACGCAAAGAGCAGGGCCAATCAGGGTGTTGGGGCACTGCCCCCTGTCACTCACAGAGCAGGGCCCATCAGGGGGGTTGGGACTCTGTACCCTGTCACGCACAGAGCAGGGCCAATCAGGGGGTTGGGGCGCTGCACCCTGTCACGCACAGAGCAGGGCCCATCAGGGGGTTGGGGTGCCTTCCCCTGTCACGAACAGTGCAGGGCGGATAGGGAGGTTGTGGCCCCGCCCCCTGTCACACACAGAACCGCAGGGCAATCAGGGGGTTTGGGCGCTGCCCCCTGTCACGCTGATTTCGGTGCCGGGAAGCCTCTTGGCTCTGCTGATCCCAGTGCTGGGAGGCATATTACCCTTTTACTATATAGGGCAGAGGCCTGGTGCATGGGTGGGTGCCAGCTATTTTGCCCTGAAGGGTGTCCTGGATCAGGGTGGGGGTCCCCACTTGGGTGCCTGGCCAGCCTGGGTGAGGGGATGATGGCTATTTGCAGCTGGTCACACACCCTTCAGGGTGGGGGTCCCCACTGGGGTGCCTGGTCAGTCTGAGTGAGGGGCTGAGGGCTGTTTTCAGGCTGGGGGTGACTGAAGCTCCCAACCACTCCTTTTTTTCTTTTTCTTTTTTATTCTGGGCCAGCTTTAGCTCTGAGGCTTGGCTCCAGCTCTTAGGTCTCCACTGCTGAAAGTAGGTTTCTGGCCTTTGCTTACAATGTTGTGATCCTGCTGGCTGAAGCCCGGCAGACTAAAGCAGGTTTCTGGGGTTTTGTTTAGCTTCTATATTTGTTACATAGTTGCTTAGAGTTGCAGCTCAGAGGCCTGCAGTGGCAGGCGGGGAACGTTGGAGTCCTCCGTCACTGAGGCATGCAAGCCTCATGTTAGTTTCAAGCTGCCTGGCTGCCGGCCGCCATCTTGGCTGGCAGTTAATTTGCATATTGCCCTGATTAGCCAATGGGAAGGGTAGCGGTCATATGCCAATTACCATGTTTCTCTTTTATTAGATAGGATATAGATATATATATTGATATAGGTATATGATATTATGGAAGATTATGTTTTTTGCCTTAGGCTATGGTGGAATATCTAACTCTAACTGCTTACTGTTTGTGTTCACCAGAGGTTGTAGCCTACTGTGGGGACTCTGACCAGAGTACACCGGATGTTAAAGTGTTAAAGGCCCATTTGCCATATGCATGTGCAAAGGCAATGACACAGCATTTTTTCTGTACGCACTGCATAGGCGCAACTTTATAGTATGTAACTAATTCATATAACACTGATGTCACTATTTGACAAGAAGCCTTTTTTGCCTGGGTTGGTATAAAATGCCCTACTGAACAGCCAGTGGCAGGCTGCTTTGCCTGGCTGCTATGTATGCAATGGCTGCTTTGTCTGCAATAAAGCATGTCCTATATACCTGCGGCTGTTCATGTCTTCTTCCAATTCCCAGCATCCAAAGAGGTCCCGTCCCTCACAGAAGGGCTCAAACCCAACAACTACAATACTTACAGTATTATTGTGTTTCCAGGCATGTTTCTGTGGGTCCTTAAAAATAATATCTTAGCTGCTGGATCTGTTGTGTTGGCCCATGACTGTGGGAAATATATTGAAGGAATAATAGAAATACATGCATACATTTATAATATATAAACATATATAGTATATTTCATAAAATATTTAAATGTTTATAAAATATATCTTATTTTATATAGTATTAATATTAAGTCACTTGGGAGATAATATTATATAGGGGGAAACTAGGCTATTAAAATAAATAATTAATACCTCCAAATAAAAATATTATGACTATGGTTTCTTCCTTTTTTTACACAGTGAAAGAGTTTTGGAAGGTAAAATTCTGTCTAAATTTATTAAAGTTGTGTTTTTTTCTGATTCATATTTTTTATTGTTAACATTATTACCAATGTCCACCATTACCCCCTTTGTAAACCTCAACCACCACCACCACCATGTCCTTCACCATACTGTTGTCTGAGTCTATGGATTATGCTTATATGTTCTTTGGCTAATCAGTCCCTACCAACACTCACCCCTCTGAGATCTGCCAATCTGTTCTATATATTCATGACAATGGATCTATTTTGTTCATCCGTTTATTTTGTTCATTAGATTCCATATGTAAGTCTTTATCTTACTGGTTTATGTCATTTAGCATAATAATCTCCAGTTCCATTCTGTCGTAAAGGGATAAAGATCCTTCTTTTCATTTTTACAGCCACATAATATTCCATTGTGTAAATATACCACAGCTTGTTTGTCCACTCATCTACTGTGCTCACTGGGGCCATTTCCAGAACTTGGATATTATAAATAATGTGATATGAACATAGGGATGGATATGTTCTTTCTGACTGGTGTTTTGAGATTTGTAGAATATATTCCCAGAAGTAGAATTGTTGGGTCAAAAGACAATTCTGTTTTTAATTCTTTGAGGAAACTCCATAATGTTTTCCATAGCCACTGCACCAGTGTGCATTCCCTTCAGCAGTGCACAAGTGTTCTCTTTTCTCCACATCCTCCATAGCACTTGTTGTTGGTTGATTTATTTGATGGTTGCCATTCTGCCAGGTGTGAGGTAATATCTCATTGAAGTTTCAATTTGAATCTTTCTTATAATTACTGATGTTGAGCATTATTTTATATATCTACTAGTAGCCCGGTGCACGAAATTCATGCACATTGAAAAAGAGTTAATGAGAGGAACGTAATTTGGACTCACTATCTAATATCAATAATATGTGAGCGTGAGGCAGTCCATGTTTCTGAAATTCAATGACATGAATTTTAGCTATTATTTTGCCAAATAAATAGAATTTACAGGTATCATTTAAAAGAGCATTCAGCTTCATATTAAAAACTCTGGCTACCAAGTCAGGTCTGTTTTCAACATTTTGCCAGCATTGTAAATTGTTTGCAATATCTGCCCATTTGGGGTTACACGTCATGGTTATGAATAAATAAGGCTTTCCATACCTCCTTACAATTGCCATAGCATCCTGATATCGCTGTGGCATATTTCTGGGACTACCCTCAGAAGATGATGGAAGTATTATCATCTTACCAATCAGCACATTGTCATTTTCAGATCTAGATTTGAGATAATCCATCAAACCACTATATTTTTCAACTCTCAACTTACATTGGTTTGCTTTGATGAAATTTATCCAATTGGCCTCCCCTTTTGAATACGAATCCATGATAAACTGTTGAGTTAATTTTCCTGCATTTAAAATAGGATTGAACGTGTCCCGCACAGAGAGATGAAATCCATAATACTGCATTTGTGTGACTCGTGTCCTTACATTTTGTCTAGTATTATTGTCAATGACACTGTTGTCTCTGAGTCTTAATGCAAAATCTGTTCCCCAGCCTTTTTCAACATGTGGGAAAAGAATAGGATATGTCATTGCGTCTAATGTAGGAAACAGGATATTGATTTGTTTCATTTGAGTGGCATTTGGATTATTGGGATCTGGTTTACAATGAATGAGCAAGTCCCTTTCAAAAGGAGGTTCTCCACCTTCATTTCTGAATATGATAGCATTATGCCCCGATTTCAAAATCCCCTAAGACAGACCACTAGGGAGCCGAGTCTGATGCAAAAGCAAAGAGTCTTTATTCAAGCTAGCTTGGTCCCTCTGCCTCCACCGGAGGGAGCAGAGGCAGGATGCGAGAGAGCCCTGAGTCCCAAGAGAACAAGGAATTTATAGGGCTTGGGGAGGGGGGTGGAGGCACTTGGCCAATTCTGGTTAGTTGAGTGAGGGCTGGGGGCTAGTTTCCCTTGCTTTCCCATTGGCTGTGATAAGGGAAGGCTGAGTAACTGATACATTCTGTGGCTTTCCTGGGAGAGGAGTTAGGGACACACCTATCAGTTCCGTTCTGTCCTTTCATTAGGGACACAGCTATCAGTTCCATTCTTTCCTTTCATTCCCCCCTTGTCTTGGAACTTCCAGCTCAATCATGAGACAGACTGCATTTCTATTTCACCGTTGCTAGAGGCCTGTACTGGGCACGCAGAACTATCTACTGAACTACCCCTATATGCTTCATGACAAATTGGACTAGTTTGTTAATAATGCAGGGGCCGAAAATCAACAGTATTAGGAGGATTACAAGGGGTTCGGCGAGGTCCGCTGTCTTCTTGAGGGTGATCTGCAGCAGGTGTGTCTGGTCAGAGGTCACCTTCCACTCAGGCTCCCTGCTGTCCTGGGCACAGAAGGAGCTGGGCTTGTGACCTGGCAGAGACAAACTATAACAAATGGTCCGGTGGAAGGGAAAGAAACCATTTTAGCTTTAACAACTTCTATTGAAATGGGATTTTTCTTCTTAAAATTCTTCTATGGTTATCAAAAAAACAAAAACAAATCAAGACTAATTTATCTACTGTATTCAATTTGGCCTGATGTTTGCATAAACACAACAAGAATGGTAACTGACTACCTTTGCTGGAATTTCATGATTGAATCTTAATGTGCCCCATAGGGCCAGGAAGCCAAGCCATCCAGCTGCCATCAGGCCTGCCTGCAGTATCTGCTGAGTTAGGTGAATCCCTCACCTGTAGCAACTCCACCTGAGCCCACATTCTAAGCTTTAAGGCCCATCTCAGTAGCCCTCCTACTCGTTGTGGCCCAGAGTGTGTGGGGGTTCCACAGGGATGCAGAGGCATCCTTATTGCTCCCCTTCTACTCTGACCAACCGCCAGTGATGGTAGGGCATGGGCCTGATGCTCCAGCGCCAGCCATCTTCAGGGCTCCCAAGCAGGATACCAGGCTTTTCCCTTGGCACTCTTATTGGCTTCAAGTCTTCAGAGCTTAGACAGGTCTCTTTAAAATATGATACTCCAGTCAAAGTTTTCCGTTAATAAAACCACTATTAGGAACCAGTCTTATTGAATATATGCAAAGAAATGTATTGCCATGATTTATTAAGCATTGCCATATTTCAGAGGAATTATATAAGGTGAAAAACATACTGATATGCTCTAAGATTTTCTGATTTTGCTTACCAGTTTCTTTTCATGGATTCTTAAGAGTTATAACAAAACAGTAACTGTTGGATTTCTTTTATCAGTCCCCCCTAAGTACTTTGGCATAACTATTTACCCTCTGTTTAGGGAGGCAGAATGTAAATTATTTATTCTCTCTGGCTTACTGGCCTGTACTATTTGATTAATTTCCTTTTAATATTTCTCTTCTTTTTATCATGTACATAACCTTTATAAATTTCATACTTTCAAACCAGCCTTTAAACCTTCTTTCTATGTTCTTTAAAAATGCATAAACATGCCTCAGACCTTCTATTCCAAACAGGCCTTTCCCAGTTTTCTACAGTTGAGGTTTGTACCACCCCTGACATGGGCATGGTCACGCAGGCCCACAAGACAGTACACAGGCTGCCAACTATCAACTATCTCTAAATAGAGACCAAAACCTGATGGGTATTCTTCTTTGCCCAGTTGGGCACCTGCCCTCTCAGCAGCTACAGCTACATTCAAACCTGTAAGGGAATTGAAGGTTAATACAATATATTAATACAATGAAACATAATATTGGCACCATGGCCGCTTCAGACAGCTAAATCTTCTGCTACTAAACATGAGATATAGTAGGGCTATACAAACATCTTAGGGAGGTGACTAAAGTCTACTCTTGACCTTCCTTTATAGGGCAAAATTGTCCTTGTCTCCTTAGAGTCATGTCCATGAAGATGTAGGCATCATTTAAGTTTATTATACAGTTTTCTGCAGGTCACTGTCAGGGCTGTGCACTGCGACCAGTTCTTCTTTATAGCTATAAACACAGTCTGTCCAATTTTCTTAAAATGTATTCTGGCACAGGAGAAGGTTGTTTTGTTGTACACAGGTAGCTTAACCCCTCTACAACTGGCCTTGGAACTCTGCCCAGCAAACCGCAGTCTACAAGTTCAATACGCAGCCTCTGGTTCTCCTAACCCAATGAGGTTTCGGCCAGTATCTGAGTCAGACTCCTCCTCTCTTGGAGAATTTCAAAGTCCTGATGGCTCCCAGGTCTAGGGAGAGTGCCCTTTTGTTAACCCTGTTTATCAGTTACAGGGCCCCACTTTTTCTGCCTTCCCACCAGTTTCCTTTGTGGCAGAGCAGCAATCAGGCCTCTTCCAAGGGAGTGCACTGGAAGAGAATATCAGCACCTCCTCTTCCAGCAGCAACAGGTACTAAACCCTTTTAGTAAATTTGCAAACAGGGAGCTTTTGCTAGCTCTATCCACAGCTTTTCCTACTTCTCTTGCTGCTGCTTCTTTTTTCAGGGCCGCAGCAGCTCAGCTCAGGCATCCAGCCCCCCTTCTTTGACCTGGCTCTCAGGGGCTGAGTATGCCTGGCAAACAGTTCTAAATCACCAGGGTGGCTGCAGACCTCAGCTTTGTTCCTCCTCCGCTTTTCTCCTGGGAGTTTAGTTGTTTTTAACGTATTAGAATTCTTTATTATTAGAAACCTTAATCTTTTAATGATTACCAAATGTGCACAGTCAGCAATTTTAGATTAATATTTAGGAACACATTTTAAAGTACTTTTACTCTTAAGATATATCTAGACCTTTTGTGACAAAACTAAGAACAGGTATCAGTCTAATTCAGCATTGGAGGGGTTAAAAAGAATAAACCAGGGCAGAGAAAGACTAACTGTGCTTACAGTTACTTTTTGTGACCTTGAAGTTCATTGATAAGACCTGTTAGGTCTGCAGCCAGTAGCATAACTGCCAACACCCCTGCCCCCCCTTCCCTCAGCCCAGTTGTTTGCCTCCCTTTAAACAGTGGGAGTTTTGAAGAAAACCACAGACTGCTCCTATAGTAGCCCTCCCTCCCAGAGGCTGGGGTCCAACCTGTGGGAAAATATGACTCTTAGGCGGCCTGGAAAGATAACAGGTGCATAGGGAGATTTCTTGCAGACAGAAAGCCTGGAGACCATCTGAAATCCAGTTACAGATGCTTTCAGAATCAGGATGAGGGAGGAAGGGAAAGACCAGGTTATGTCCTCTATGAGGATTCTAATGAATAATTGAAAACAGCAAGTCAAACAAAACACGTCATAGGCAGGGCTAGGGCCAGTAAATCTCTCTTCCCTGCGGAGCTGTAAGTCCTTTGTGTCCACCAAAGAGATAAGAAAACCATAAATAACAAGTTCTTTGAAATTTACTACTTTGTTAATTTGCTAGGCAAATAGTTAACTTGAAAAGACTTCTCTCTTGCTTTTTTATAAGCAATCTCAGAACTAAGCAATCTTGGAACCTAGCCAGCCTTTATTTTAGCCTTTAAATCTATCCTAGAACTTCAAAATTTAAATTTAATACAGAGAATTTACAACCCAGGTAAGAACAACTAATAGACAGAAATTTATATTAACTAAGTGGGCTGATTCCCCTTTAATAGTGAGAAAAAGACTGAGAAAAAATAATTCTCGCAGCTGCTAAGAGATTTTGCAGACTATTTCCGGGTCCAGCCCAAATGTTCAGCCAGATGAGTTAACAGAAATGCAAAATAAATCTAAGTAGCTTTCACTTCACACAGACCAGTAATGAGCAACCAAAATAGACAAACACTCGTATTCACACTCTCTCAGTAGACTAGCCCAGACTGGAGCTGAGCAGATAAACAAAACAATGCCCAACTCCCAAGACGGCATGGTGGCACTCCTGGCACCTATGTCCCAGAACAGAATTCTTGACCAACGTCTTGGTGAGAACCTACCGGAGGAGTTAAGACTGCGTTTAGTCCCCCCTCTCAGTAGCAAATTGGCTAGTCCCACACAAACAAACAGCTGTTCACTCATGCTTCCTCAATGTTTCAGCATTTATTCTAATTCCACAATCTTTATTGTACCCTTTTAAAATTTTCTAACATGTAATTAAGAACAGTAGGTTTACTTTGTCCCAACCTCATGATGATCAGTGACGAGAGACAGACAAGGGCGGGGGTGACCTGTTTTCACAGATCCTCACTCAGATGCCTGCCTGACCAAAGTCGTGGAGCCACACAAAGGAGAGGAGAGGGCAGGCCCCCTCCCTCCACACTCACACACTTTCATCAGACATTCATTCAGCAAAGGCAGTTAGCTACCACAATATACAATTTTTCCCAATTCAACCCGAACCTTAAACTTTTAGCTGGCAAGTCAAATATTCAGCATTTCTCAATCAGTAACAGTTTTAAGAATAAACTTCAAAAAATACAAGACATAAGTTTTTTATCATTTGAATTCAGTAAGCTTCAAGTTCCCAAGTTCCCAGCGGTTCTGGAAGACCACACCTGAGACTGGCAAGCAGGTTTGGCCCAGCCCTTGACTTTAAAATGACCATAATGCTTAAAGGAGTAGTTTGAGTCTGTCCCATAATGTCCGTCCAGTAAGTCCACAGAAAACAGAAACAAACAAACAAACAAACAAACAAATAAAGGCCCCCCCCCCAAAAAAAAAATCAAACAAGAAAACCAGCCTTCCAAATCTACGGAAACAGAACCAAACGGCGGGAGTGACCCACCTCGTCTCAAATTCTAGTGAGGGGATTCCACGTCCCTCCTGAAGTGAGGGGATTCCACATCCCTCCTGAAGTGAGAGGATTCCATGTCCCTCCTGAAGGGAGATCGGAACGTCTTCCGACTCTCCCCACCCTTGGTCCTTCAGCAGTGTGTCCACCTAGACCACTTCGAGCACTACAGAATTTCAGAAATGAGCTCACACAGAACAGAACACACAACACACAGAACAGAACACACAACACACAGACACTTACCACGGTCAGTCAGACTCTCCGGATCGGGGTCCCTTGTGGGTCTTGGGAATCCCGGGTGGGCCCCCAAATGTTATGTCCAGATTTCAAAATCCCTCAAGACAGACCACTAGGGAGCTGAGTCCGATGCAAAAGCAAAGAGTCTTTATTCAAGCTAGCTTCCCTCAGCCTCCACCTGCGCAGAGGCAGGATGCAAGAGAGCCCCGAGTCCCAAGAGAACAAAGAATTTATAGGGCTTGGGGAGGGGTTTGGAGGCACTTGGTTGATTCTGGTTGGTTGAGTGAGGGCTGGGTGCTAGTTTCCCTTGCTTTCCCATTGGCTGAGATAAGGGCAGGCTGAGTAACTGATACATTCTGTGGCTTTCCTGGGAAAGGAGTTAGGGACACAGCTATCAGTTTCATTCTGTCCTTTTACTATCAGTTCTGTTCTGTCCTTTCATTAGGGACACAGCTATCAGTTCCATTCTGTCCTTTCAACAGCAACCTCAGTTACACGGGGAGAATTATATCTACCCGGGTCACTGTTGCAATCGTATTTAATCGCCATTGTTACTTCTGTGGGAGCAATACCTTTTGCTACTGCTACAGATTGGGCTTCCTTTTCTACCTCATGTAGCATCTTGTATGATTTTGTTAATTCATTGATTTCATGCATGAGGTTGTTGATGTTGATCATGAGTCTTTCTGAGAAGCCCTGGTTTTCTGGTATTGCTAATCTTTTACTTGTAGCTTTGGCTGTATCCAAAATAGAGAGTTGAGCAAACTTCTGAGAAACACCATCCGAAGATTCTAAAGGTCCAGTACGGTGATAAACTTGTCCGTGTATTCTAAAACAGTATGGCCCATATCCTGTTGGCGATGCAATATTTGCACCCATGGAAGCAAAAGCAAAAGAACTATTTATGGAACGAATGTTTTCCATGAAATTTTTACTGTCAGAATCTTCTTTTGTCATTAATCTTTTTAAATACGCTGGGTAATCTGGAAAATGTATATCATTTGGACAGACTTTCCCTTTGCTACAACATTGAGTATATTCCCCATAGGATGGTTTTTCATCTGAGAAATTTAGTGATAGGCAAAATTCACATCGAATAGTCATTCCACCACATCTATGTTCGAGGATTGCATCATCATGTACTTCATTTTCACTGAGAAGACAGTTCCTACCAGAATCGGTAGTATTTGTTGATGCCTGTTCTCTCAACATATTCTGTTGTCGCCACCGCCTTCTTTCAACTTCAAAGGCACGTTGGTCTTTAGACATTTTCTGTTGATAACACTGGTGTTTTTCGGCATCAGAGCGGTGTTTTTCCAATAGCTGGTGTTCAGATAAATCCTGTTGTAGGCACCGCCTTCTTTCAAGATCAGACACATGCTGCTCTGCAGACACTTTCTGTCGATAATGCTGGTATCTTTCGGCTGCAGAGCTATGTTGTATCAATAGTTGTTCTTTAGACATAGTCCCACCTCCCTACTATCGCAGTCTGAGATGCAGGTGAATGAGAATCCTGTCTATCAGGCCGCTGAGAGCTGTCTGACAAATGGCTGATTCTGACCGATTCTGTGGGGGTGGGACTTCCTCCACGCTGCTGTCAGTTTCCATAGCTGTGCTGAGGAATCTGGGGTGAGAGAGGGAGCCATGCCCTCCAAGCCGCCCTCTCGCTCTGCTCTGTGTCCAGCAGTCTTTTGCTCTGCCAAGTCCTCCAAACCTCCCGCTCTCTGCCCACTCCACTCCTGCTCTGCTCTCTGCTGGCAACATCCCAGGAGCCCATGGGTGTGGCTAAACACGGGCCGCCATGCCTCCCCGATCAGCAAAAGTCCTGGGAGTCCTGGGGCATGGCTAGGTGCGGCTAGCCGTGCCTCCTCAACCAGTGAAAGTCCTGGGAGCCCGTGGCCACCATCGCCTCCTAGGGCACTTGACACCTGCATATGCAAATTAGCCACCATTTTTGTCAGATAATTTGCACAGTCACTCGAATTGGCAGGTGTGCGTGGCTGGTGTGCTTGGCTTGTGGGTGTGACTTAGCACAGGGATGGCTAATTGCATGTTTGTCTATTATTATATAGTATTGGCCAACTATGTGTCCTCTTTGAAGAAGTGCCCATTCAGCTCCTTTCCCCATTTTTTAATTGGATTATTTGTCTTCTTGGTGTTGAGCTGTATAAGTTTTTTATATATTTTGGAGATTAACCTTTTATCAGATGTATCATTGAAGAATATGTTCTACCATAGAATGGTTTCTTTTTTCATTTTGTAGATGGTTTCTTTTGCTTTGCAGAAGCTTTTTAGGTTGATGTAGTCCCAGTTGTATGCATGCATATATATATACAAACACACACACACACACACACACACACACACACACACTAATAAAAGAGAAAGATGCAAATTGACCATCACTTCATGACGCCCACCAGCCAGTCAGGAGTAAGTATGCAAATTAACCTGACAAATCACTCCTGCTATTTTGCATCTGCTATTATGTATTTGAATAAGAAGTATGTATTTAACACATGCAAAATTTTTTTTTGATACAATAAAACAAAAGATTATTTGATTCTTCCCTGGAACACAAAAAAGCACAATCTTGAATCATTGGTGTGGCTTACGATAATTTTTCAAATATTTTTAATAAAATTCATGTAGAGATCTTCGCAGAGCCAAGCATTCTCTCTTTCAGGCCGACCTATTCAGCATCTCCAAGGAGGAGGCCTGTTATTCTGTGTTTTGTTTTGTTTTGTTTTTTTAATACTCACCAGAGGATATTTTTTCACTGCATTTTAGAGGGAGAGAGAGGGGGAGAGGGAGAGGGAGAGGGAGAGGGAGAGGGAGAGGGAGAGGGAGAGGGAGAGGGAGAGGGAGAGGGAGAGGGAGAAGGAGAGAGCTCGCTCACGGCCAAGGGAAGGCCCTAGCCAGCAGTCCCGCCTCTGCACGTGAGCTGCAGAGGAAATACCTTTTCTGATCGCTCATTGGCTAAGTTCCCTATATGCCGCCCGCAGTGTTCTTGGTAACTTGGGTAATAAGAATCCAAGAATGTGATCTAGGGTTTTTCCACCTCACTCTTGGAGGAAAAAACAAAGGTCTGCTGCTGGAGGGTCTAAGAAACGTCATATTCTGCCCTAGCTGGTCTGATAGAGCCTCGGCCTGCAAACCGCAGGGAGGCCGGGTTCGATTCTGATCAAGTGCATGTACCTAGGTTGCAGGCTCCTCCCTGGCTAGGGTCCAGGTCAGTGCTCATGCAGGAGGCAGCCAATTGCAGTGTCCCTCTCACCTTAATGTTTCTCTCTGTCTTTCCCTCTCTCTTCCATGCTCTCTAAAAATTAATGGAAAAATATCCTCGGGTGAGGATTAAAAAAAGAAAGAAAGAAATGGCATATCCTATGAAAGAGACATCTTTAAAATGCCTAAAGAAAGTTGTCATTTTTTCGTGGTGAAGGGATTGGAGTCTGTGTTGATGAAAACACCTTGGCGGCTGTGGCTGCTGACAGTGGCAGCAGCAGTGGGGTGATGGGGGCGGCACCTTCCCCTGATCAACCAGGTTGCCTCCTGCAGAGGGAGGCATACTGACTCGTGGGGAGCGGACCTAAGCTGTCAGGAGGACATCCCCTGAGGACTCCTGGACTGTGAGAGGGAGTAGGGTGGGCTGAGGGACGCCCCCCCCCCCACCACCAGTGCATGAATTTCGTGCACTGGGCCTCTATTATAAATATATATATATATATATATATATATATATATATATATATATATATATAGTTATTCTTGCCTAAAGAGATATATTGGCAAAAATATTGCTACACAAGATGTCTGAGATTTTACTACCTATGTCTTCTTTCAGGGTTTTTATGGTTTTGTGAGTTACCTTTAAGTCTGTTATTCATTTTGAGTTTATTCTTGTGTATGGTATAAGTTGGTGGTCTAATTTCATTTTTTTGCATGCATCTGTCCAATTTTCCCAACACCATTTATTGAAGAGACTGTCTTGACTCCATTATATACTCTTGCATCCTTTGTCAAATATTAATTGAGTGTGATGGCTTGGGTCAATTTCTGGGGTCTCTCTTCTATTCCATTGATCTATATGTCTGTTCTTTTATCAGTGCCAGTCTATTTTGATTACAGTAACTTTGTAGTATAACTTGATATCTGGTATTGTGATCCCTCCAACTTTGTTCTTCTTTCTCAAGGCTGCTGCATTGGGGTCCATTTTGGTTCTATATAAATTTTTGAAATATTTGTTCTAAATCTGTAATATATGCTGTTGGCATTTTAATGGGGATTACATTGAATCTGTAGAATGCTTTGAGTAGTATGGACATTTTAATGATCCATGAACATGGTATATTCTTCCACTTGCTAATATTTTGCACTATCTCTTTTTCCTGTCCTTTTCTGGTTTTCTGAGTACAAGTCTTTTACCTCCTCGGTTAAGTTTATTCCTATATATCTTAATTTTTGTTGTTGTTGCTAAATGGCATTATTTGTTTAGTTTCTCTTTCTGAGAATTTATTATCTATCTATATAAAAGGCTAATATGCTAAATATCCAACCATCCGGGTAATGACGTCAAGTAGCAATACCTGGCTTCCCCTCTCTAGTGATGACTAGTCTCAGGTGGAAACACTTTACACTGTAACCAAATATCTGTGAAGCATTTTCCCGTGCCTCATCTCATTTGATCCTCACCGAAGTCCTGGGGTAGGTAGATAGGAGACTCAGTGGAATATTATTTTCTTTTCATTAGCTGGAAAATGGAGATTTAGAAAGCTTAAAAACTTGACCCGACTAAAAAGAAGTAAGAAATGGTGGACCTTAAAAATGACTTCAATTTTTCTCACTGCGCAGAATATAATCAAACATTCCTGCAGTTCAATGTTTTACCCTTTGTTCTCTAACTAATAATGTGCTTCGTATTGATATTTATTGCTGTGTTGCTGACAATTACCTGAAAGAGAAGTTGGGATGCTTCACTGGGCTGGAAAAAGTTTAGCTACATCAAAAAGCAGGTCTAATTAAGCAAGTTTGTTCTATATCTATAAAAGGCTAAGTTGACTCGTGCATATGCGATGCATATAAAGTTCTCACTGGTGCCAATCTCATGCGTGTGTTTTGATCTGTCATTGTCAATTGTGAATTTGGTTGTTTTTGTGGACATTCTGAAGCTGAAAGAAAGCTGCGGTGTTGCATGGAAGTAACAATGGTGATTAAATATGATTGTAATAGTGATCCAAGTAGATATAATTATCCCTGTGTAAACCAAATTGCCCTCATATTCAGAAACGAAGATGGAGGACCTCCTTTTGAAAGGGACTTGATCATTCATTGCAAACCAGATCCCAATAATCCGAATGCCACTAAAATGAAACAAATCAGTATCCTGTTTCCTACATTTCATGCAATGATGTGTCCTATTCTTTTCCCACATGGTGAAAAAAAGGCTGGGGAACAGATATTGAATTAACACTCAGAGAAAACAGTGTAATCAACAATAATACTAGATTCAATGGATGATGCCCAAAATGAAAACTTTTCCATCAAATTTCTTGAAAGTATTACTCCTTTGGGAATGCCTTGTCATAAATTAGAATTGAAAGTAGGTGCTCCTGATAAATATTACTAGTAAATTGGGTCTTTGTAATGGCACTAGATTTATTATCAAAAGATTGTGACCTAACATAAAGCTGAAGTATTAACAGGATCTGCAGAGGAGAGGTTGTTCTGATTCCAAGAAATGATTTGTCCCCATCTGACACTGGCCTCAGTGTTGGAATAAGTTTAATCAATTTATCATTGTGTTTATCATTGTTGTTTTTATATCATGTTTTTGTTGTTTTTATGTAATGTTTTTGTTGGTTTTATATCCTGTCTTTGTTGTTGTTGTTATTGTTTATTTATTAATTAATTTATACATTATTTTCATATACATTTTACTAATTTTCTTTCATCTCTGACACTTCTTTCTATTATAGAGAAAGGATGAATAGTGATATTAAAATGTTTCTTATTAATTTCCTTTCAGTGTGCATGAATCCGTGCACCAGGCCACTAGTCCTATATAATAAAAGCCTTGGTGGTGTCATGCCACCATGCGACACCCTCGTGCGATGTCATCACAAGATGGCTGCCACAACATGGCCACACACACAGCAAAAGCAGGGCCCAGTGGCTGCTCCACGCATTGGGACTTGGGGGTCCCATGGCTCTGTGTGGCTCGGAGGAGGCTGGTCCCAGTGTCTCTGCTGTCTCGTGTGGAGGAGGAGGGTCTCAGTAGAGGAGGCAGGTCATGGCAGGGAAGGGCAGTAGTGGGCAATTAGGCAGGCAGGGGAGGGCAGTTGGGGGTGATCGAGCCAGCAGGGGAGGGCAGTTGGGGGTGTTCAGGCTAGCAGGGGAGGGCAGTGGGGGTAATCAGGCCAGCAGGGGAGCCATTAGGCATCAATCAGGCTGGCAGGGGAGCAGTTAGGGGGCGATCAAGCTGGCAGGCAGAAGCGGTTAGGAACAATCAGGCAGGCTGGCAGGTGAGCGGTTAGGAGCCAACAGTCCCAGATTGTGAGAGGGATGTCCGACTGCTGGTTTAGACCTGATCCCGGAAGTCAGACATCTCCCAAGTGGTCCCATATTGGAGAAGGTGCAGGCCGGGCTCAGTGACACACCCCCCCCCCCCCGCATGAATTTCGTGCACGAGGCCTCTAGAGTATAAAAATGCAGGAATGTCTGGGTGTTAATTTGGTATCCTGCTACATTGCCATTCATTTATTAAATCTAGTGGTGTTTTGGTGGTCTTTAGAGTTTTCCTATGTACATTACCATGTCATCAGTGAATAATGAGAGTTTTACTTCCTCCTTTCCAATTTGGATGACTTTTATTTCTTCTTCTTGTCAGATCACTGTCACTAGGACTTCCAGTACTATGTTGAATCCAGTACTATCCTATCTAATAAAAGAGAAACATGGTAATTGGCATATGACCGCTACCCTTCCCATTGGCTAATCAGGGCGATATGCAAATTAACTGTCAGCCAAGATGGCGGCGGGCAGCCAGGCAGCTTGAAACTAACATGAGGCTTGCTTGCTTCAGTGACGGAGGAAACCAACGTTCCCCGCCTGCCTTGCAGGCCTCTGAGCCTGCAGTTTGAAACATTTTAACAAATATAGAAGCTAAAAAAAACCCCAGAAACCAGCTTTCAGCGAGCTGGGATCTCAGAGCTGGAGTCAGAGCTGGAGTTATACATTGTTTCGATTACCTACTTTCAGCAGTGCAGGCCTGAGAGCTGGAGCCTCAGGGCTAAAGCTGGCCCAGAATTAAAAAAGAAAAAAGGAGCGGTTGGGAGCTTCCGTCACCTGCCAGCCTGAAAACAGCCCTCAGCCCCTCACCCAGACTGGCCAGGAACCCCAGTGGGGACCCCTACCCTGAATGGTATATGACCAGCTGCAAACAGCCCTCAGCCCCTCACCCAGGCTGGCCAGACACCCCAGTGGGGACGCCCACCCTGAAGGGTGTGTGACCAGCTGCAAACAGCCATCATCCCCTCACCCAGGCTGGCCAGGCACCCCAGGGGGGACCCCCACCCTGATCCAGGACACCATTCAGGGCAAACCAGCCAGCCCCACCCATGCACCAGGCCTCAACCCTATATAGTAAAAGGATAATATGCCTCCCGGCACCAGGATCAGTGTGACAGGGGGCAGCGCCCAAACCCCCTAATCGACCTGCAGCTCTGTGTGTGACAGGGGGCGGGGCCACAACCTCCCTATCCGCCCTGCTCTGTTTGTGACAGGGGAAGGCGCCCCAACCTCCTCATCAGCCCTGCTCTGTGCCTGATACGGGGGAGCTCCCCAACCTCTGATTGCCCTGCGGCTCTGTGTGTGACAGGGTGCGGCGCCCCAACCACCTGATCGGCCCTGCTCTGTGTGTGACAGGGTGCAGCGCCCCAACCCGCCCCCCTCCACGGGCCCTGCTCTGTGTGTGACAGGGTAGAGCCATAACCTCCCCATCGGCCCTGCCCTGAGTGTGAGAGTGGCGGCGCCGCAACCCCCTGATCGGCCCTGCTCTGTGGGTGATAGAGGGCGGTGCCACAACACCCCCCCCCCCCGCCCCACGGGCCCTGCTCTGTGTGTTATGGGGTAGAGCCATAACCTTCCCATCGGCCCTGCCCTGGGTGTGACAGTGGCGGCGGCCGTCCCAATTCCTGATCCGCCCTGCTCTGTGTTTGACAGGGGGCGGCGCCCCAACTCCCCTATAGGCCCTACTCTCTGAGTGACAGGAGGGAGCTCCTCAACCCCCTGATGGGCCCTGTTCTGTGCATGACAGGGGGGAGCTCCCCAACTCCCTGATGGACCCTGCTCCGTGCGTGACAGGGTAAGGAGCCCCAACCCCCCAGATTGGCCCTGCTCTGTGCGTGACAGGGGGTGGCGCCGCAACCTCCCCATCTACCCTGCCTCGAGTGTGACGGGGGCAGTGTCCCAAACCCCCAATCGGCCCTACCCTGAGCGTGACTAAGGGTGGCATCACTACCTCCTGATCCTCCCTGCTCTGTGCATGACAGGGGGCGGTGCCCCAACACCCCAATCGGCCCTGCTCTGAGCCCGACCAGGGGCTGCACCTAGGGATTGGGCCTGCCCTCTGCCACCTGGGAGCAGGCCTAAGCCAGCAGGCCGTTATCTCCTGAGGGGTCCCAGACTGCGAGAGGGCACAGGCCAAGCTGAGGGACCCCCCCCTCCCCCCCCGAGTGCACAAATTTTTGTGCACCCGGCCTCTAGTGTTGAATAAGAGTGGTGAAAGCACATATCCCTGTCTTGTTTCTGTTCTTATGGAGAATGGTTTTAGTTTTTGCCCATTGAGTATGATGTTCACTTTAGGTTTGTCATATATGGCCTTTATTATGCTGAGATATGATCCCTCTATTCCAACTTTCCTGAGAGTTTTTATCAAAGATAGGTGTTGTATTTTGTCGAATGTTTTTTTTCTGCATCAGTTGCTATGATCATGTGATTTTTGTGCTTCAATTTGTTTATGTGATGTATCACATTTACTGGTTTTTAAATATTATAACAGCTTGGCATCCCTGGAATTATTCCTACTTGGTTATGGTGTATGATCTTTTTAATATATTGCTGGATCTGATTTGCTAATATTTTGTTAAGGATTTTAGCATCTATGTTCATCAGGGATATTGGCCTGTAATTCTCTTTCTTTATCTTTATCTGCTGTTAGACTTAGAGTAATGCTGGCCACATTGAAAGAGCTTTAGAATAGTTTGTGGAGTACAAATGTTAGTTTTTCTTTGAATGTTTGGTAAAACTCCCTTGTGAAGCCCTCTAGACCAGGACTTTTATTTGCTAGAAGGGTTTTTTTTGTGTTTTTGTTTTGTTTTGTTTTGTTTTGTTTCTGTTTCAATTGCATCAGTTGTTATTTGCCTATTTGGATTTTCTGATTCTTCCTGATTCAGTTTTGGGAGATTGTACTTTTCTAGGAATTTGTCCATTTCGTCCAAGTTGTCCAGCTTGTCAGCATATAGTTGCTCACACTATTTTCTTACAATCCTTTGTATTTCTGTTGTGTCAGTTGTTATTTATCCACATTTATTTCTGATTTTATTTGTTTGGGGTCTCTCTCTTCGTTTCTTGATGAATCTGGTAACTTGTTTAACTTTTCAAAGATCCAGCTCTTGGTTTCATTGATCTTTTGTGTTGTTTTATTATGTCATTTATTTCTGTTCTACTCTTTATTATTTTCTTCCTTCTACTTACTCTGGGCTTCTCTTGTTATTCTTTTTTATTCTTTAAGTTGCATGGCTAAGTAGTTTATTATTAATTTTTCTTGTTTTTTGAGGTAGGCCTCTAGTGCTATGAAGTTCCTTCTCAGTACTGCTTTTGCTGGGTCCCAGAGATTTTGAGTTATTGTGTGTTCATTTTCATTTGTTTCCAGGAAGTTTTTTATTTATTTCTTGATCTCATTGGTAACCCATTCATTGTTGTATAACATGCTATTTAGCCTCCATGTGTTTGAATGTTTTTGAGTGTTTTTACTGTAGTTGATTTCTAATTTTATTCCACTGTGATCTGAGAAGATGCTTGATATGATTTCAATCTTCTTAAACTTGCAGAACCTTGTTTTGTGTCCTAACGTGTGATCTGTATTTTTGAATGACCAATGTGAACTTGAAAAGAATGTATATTCTTCAGCTTTGGGGTAAAATATTCTATAAATTTCAATTAAACCCATCTAATCCAATGTGTCATTTAGAGTCACTGTTTCGTTGTTACTATTTTGTCTGGAAGATCTATCCAGTGAAGTCAGCAGGCTGTTAAAATCCCCACTATGCCTGTATTACTGTCAATCTCTTCCTTAATATCCTCTAGAAGATTTTTTACATGTTTATGTGCTCCTATATTGGGTGCATATATGTTCATCAGGGTTAAATCCTCTTGTTGGTTCGATCCCTGTAGTATTATGTAGTGACCTTTTATGTCTTGTGATCACCTTCATTATGAAGCCTATTTTGTCAGATATGAATTGCTATCCCAGGTTTTGTGGGGTTTTTTTTTCCATTTCCATTTGCCTGGAAAAAATTTTCCCATCCCTTCATTCTCATCCTGTATGAGTCTTTTATTCTGAGTTTGTCTCTTTTAGACTGCATATGATTGTGTCAGGTTTTTTTTTATCCATTCAGCTACCCTATGTCTTTTGATGGGAGCATTTAATCCATTTACATGTAAGGATATTATTGATAGGTACTTATTTATTGCCATTTTAATTCTGTATATTTATGTTTTTCTCTCTCTATTTCTTTACAATTACAATAGTAATTGTATTCTATTTCATTACAATAGTCCCTTTAGCATTTCTTGCAGTCCTGGTTTGGTGGTGATAAATTCCTTTAGCCTTTTTTTTTTTTTTTGTCTGGGAAGCTTTTCATTTCACCATCTATTTTAATGATAGCCTTTCTGAATATAATATTCTTGATTTTAGAGCCCTGCTTTTCTTAACCTTGAGTACTTCATGCCATTCCCTTCTGGTCTCTAGAGTTTTTTATGAGAAATCAGCTGACAGCCTTACGGGAGCTCTTTTGTAGGTAACAAATTTCTTTTCTCTTGCTGCCTTTAAGATTCTCTCTTTGTCTTTAATTTTGGGCATTTTAATTGTGATGTGTCTGTGCATGGGCCTGTTTGGGTTCTTCTTGCTTTGGACTCTCTGTGCCTCCTGAATTTGTGTGACTTTTTCACCAGGTTGGAGAAAATTTCTGCCATTATTTCTTCAAACATATTCTCTATTCCTTGCTTGCTTTCTTCCACCTCTGGCACTCCAATTATGTGAATATTGTTATGTTTTATTTTGTTCCACAACTCCCTTAAGCTGTCCTCCTGTTCTTTAATTGTTTTTTCTTTTTGGTTCCCTGATTGAGTGATTTTTTTTTTACCCTGTTTTATAATTCACTGATCCAATCCTCAGCTTCCCCTAATCTGCTGTGTGTTCCTTCCAATGTATTCTTTATTAGTGCTATGTCATTCTTTTTTTCTGACTTCTTTTTTCCTAGTTACTATATCATTTCTCATGCTGTTGAGCATCTTTATCATCATTATTCTGAAGTCTATATCTGATACATTTCTTATCTCCATTTCATTTATCTTTTCTTCTGGAGAATTCTCTTTTTGTTTCATTTGAGGGTTGTCTTTTTATCTCCCCATTTAGGCTGCCTATTTGGGTTTGTGTCTATGTATTAGGTATAGCTGCTATGACTCCCAATCTTTAGTGCAGGACAATGTCAATTTCTGTTTCTGATTGGCCATGAGTACCCTATTTGGGACTATCCGCAATCCACAGCCTGTTGGTGCTTGATGCCTTTGGAAAGGACCAAGATGTGCACCACAGTCTGCTTTTCCTAGTCCCAGCCCTAGAAGGAGATCAGGTAAAGACTCAAAGCCTCCAGAGAGCCTCCTCTGCCTGCATTCTGATGGTTATCATCCTTGATTGGCCTCAGCCTCTTGACCACAGGGTGGGGCAAGAGTTCTTTCAACAGGGTGTGGTGACTGCCTTTTCCCCAGGCACAAACCACCTGAATAACAAAGGTCTATAGAAGAAAGATGTCCTCCTCAGCCTGATGAAATGACTCAGTACAGGAAACCAGGTGGCTGCTCTCTGAGCTCCAACCCCAGACCCCCCAACTCTGGACTCTCCTCACACAGCTCCAGTCCTCTCTGCCTTCCCTCTGCTAGAGCCCAAGGTGAATGGTTGCACACGGAATTTTGTACATTGGCCCTTTAAGAGGGTGCCTTCATTTCTAGCTGTCTCTAGCTGTCAGAAGCAACCCTGCTGCTTTACACAAGCAGGTATTATGTTTCTCAGTTCTGGTGCCCTGGGCTGGGGAGCCCAGCTTTGGGTTTAGACTCCAGAGTTCTCAGTGGGACCCCCCGACAGCTGAGATATCCCTCCACGTTCAACTGCTGTCTTTGGGAGTCTGGTCAGCCCTTTCAGGCCTCCACCCTTCCTACCAGTCTCTATGCAGTTTCCACTTTCCATCCTTGATTATCAGGTTCTCTCCAGGTAGTCTTCATTAAAGTTCAAGGTAGCTTTGCAGAAAGATTTTTGGGAAGGGAAGAGTCTCGATCTTTGGATAATTTCTTTCTTCTTTGGAGTATATGCCAAATAGCCACAAAATTGACTTTTAATCTCAAGTATCAGTTTAAATTCTAGGTTCTCTCTGAGCCCCAAGTAACTAAGATAATATGTCTTTTTCTTCTGTGTGCCCAGGAAGTAAAGAATATAAAGAGATGACTTAAGGTGTTTTATATTATTATATACTAGGGGCCCGGTGCACGAAATTCGTGCACTGGGTGTGTGTGAGGGGGGGCGGGGAGTGTCCCTCAGCCCAGCCTGCCCCCTCTCACATACTGGGAGCCCTCAGGCGTTGACCCCCATCACCCTCCGATCGCAGGATTGGCCCCTTGCCCAGGCCTGACGCCTCTGGTCTAGGAGTCCGGCCCGGGCAGCGGGGACCTGCAGTGGCAGCGGGGGGCGCCACGATTGTGCGGGCACTGCCCCTGCCCCTGCAGGATGCCTCTGGCTGAGGCATCCGGCCCAGGCAGCGGGGACCCACAGCTGCAGCGGCCCCACGATCGTGGGCTTCGCATTAAGCCCAGGCAAGGGGCCCCTAGCTCCTGGGACTGCCAGCTTCGACCGTGCCCAGCTCCCATCGCTGGCTCCACCCCTACTTTCTGCTATCACTGGCCAGGGCGGCAAAGGCGCCTGATTCTCCGATCATGGCTGGGCCCCCAGCTCTTAGCTCCCCAGCTCTTAGCTCCCCCCTGGGTTTCCGATCACTGTCAGTGGCAGAGGGCTTCTTCCTGCTTTCCCTTTCGCCTCCCTGCATTGTGCCTACATATGCAAATTAACCCCCATCTTGTTGACAGTTAACTGCCAATCTTAGTTGGCAGTTAATTTGCATATAGCCCTGATTAGCCAATGAAAAGGGTATCGTCGTACGCCAATTACCATTTTTCTCTTTTATTAGTGTTGATTGTCTTCTCATTTCCAGCACAAGATATCTTTGCTTCAATATGTGTTTCTGTATTCTTCATCTTATTTTAACATCATCATCCATATATGTGAAAATATAATATTATGATAATTTTTAATGTCTTACAAATACCAAAAAGTACTTAAAATTCTCAGGTTTCACAAATAAATATTTAGTCCTTTTTTATGGAAAAATTAAAGTGTTTATTTACAAATGCTGAAATTTTGCTTAAGTTATGTTTTTTTAAATTAAATTTTATTGGGGTGACATTAGTCAACATAAACATATAGGTTTCATGTATGGTTTACTAATTTACAAAATCTGTATATAGGACCATGTGCCCACCACCCAAAGTCAAATCTTTTCCTGTCACTTCATATTAGAACTCCTTAAGGCCTTTAGATAAAACCAGTCATAGTATAATGTTATATCCTTAGAGGTCTGCCCCTGATACATGCTGTGATTTTATCAGTAGTTTTCAGTGCAAGGAGGAGTTCAGTAATGGGCAGGTCTAGAGGGAGCAGAAATATGTATATTACAGGTCTCTACTTTCATCTAATTAAAGCTCCTAAATGGGGAGGGAGATTTCAGATTCAAATTTGACAAAAGCCAAGTTGGATATTAGAGCCTAAGTGTAGTAAGTTATATGTCAGCCCATGGCTTCAATTCCAAAGTAGGAAATGGACATTCAATTTAGCCTAAGACCAAGCATATGCACTAGGCACTGATAGGTGTGTGTGTGTGTGTGTGTGTGTGTGTGTGTGTGTGTGTGTGTGTGTTGAGATGGGAAAACATGGGGCAAGGGTGTGGATTGGAGAAGAAGTTGGCAGATGAGGGGTATCCATAGTCCTAGGAAAGGAAGATTAATTGTACTCTGCTGCTGCACTTTGGTGGTGTGTCTAAGCCTATTGGAATGCAGACTGCTGAGTCTGAAAGTTCAATCAAGTTAATGTCTGCAGATGAGAGAAACTGGAGGAATTAGGCACTAACCTGTTCATCCTGGAAGCAACTCAGGTCAGAACATATAACCTGAGTGTGTGTGTCTCTGGGTACATATGAGAATGCCCTTCCTCCATTTATCATTGGCTTTATTTTAATTCTTCTTATTATTTTATTTTTTTGAAATACCTCCAAGGATATGTTTATTGATTTTACACTTTATCTTAGCCAAAGGGCTGTGAAGCGATATGTATTTATTGTTTTTAGAGAGAGGAACAGAGACAGAGAGAGAAAGAGAGAGGAAGAGAGAGAGAGAAACATCGATGTGAGAGAAACATTGAATGGTTGCCTCCTGTACATGCCCCAACTGGGGATCAAACCCACAACCTAGGTATGTGATCTGACTAGGAATTAAACCCACAACCTTTTTGTGCATGCAACTATGCTCTAACTAACCAAGGCACCTGGCCAGGGCTCATCATTCGTTTTAATATCATTCAACCCACTCCACAGGATCAAGTCATATATAAATATAGTAATTTTCCAAAATGTGATGGAACAAAAAACATGATAGCCTATAAAATAGAGAAACATATATTTAGTTCTATTTCTTTTATGACCGTATAAACAACATAATATTTTTATCAAAATAGAATCTAAAAAATCATTATACTCCATGAATGTCATCTCATGGAGTTATTTACTCTTACTGCATCAGCCTATGTTCTGTTAATCCTAAAGATTACTCCATTTTGGGTGGAGGATGTTACTATTTAGACATTTTGATTCTATGGACCACACCCAGTATATTAAAAAAAAATCAGATCTCTAAGTTATGGAAGAGGCTTCTGATTGTCACAAATTTTATTTTGTCTTTTTGACCAAGAATAAAAAGCACATTTTGAAGCTTCCCTTGAAGTTCGGTCGGCACTATATAATTGGGTTTGGCAATGGGGTGTGAGCAGAGGCGGGGTACATAATTTCTAATCCTGGTAACCCTCCTCACTTCTCCCAGGTGGGGATGTAAAAAGATAAAGACACCCAGACTGCTTATCCATTGCTTGGAGTACTGCTGCCCAGACCAGATCTAACTACCATGTAATCAAGAAATAGTCCTTACTGTGATACACTACTGAGCTTTTGGGATTGGTTTAACCCATCCTGAAGGGAAGAGGGATAATCTCACTTCTTATGGGGAATATGTATAAATTTACTGAGACCTAATCCAAAGAAAATCAATAACAAATAAGGGCAATTACATGTTTTTCTTTTGGATGAGCTAGAAAACAAATGATCTGAATCTTAAAACAAAATGAAAATAACTTCATATTCCCTAGCATATTAATTTTTATTGTTTCATGACAAATTACCCAAAATGTAGTGGGTAAAAAAAACAATAAATATTTGCTACCTCCACTTTCTGTGGTTCAGATATCTTGGAGTAGCTACCTTGGTGTCTCAAATGACATTACAATCAAATGTCAGTCTGGTCTATAGTCATCTAAGGGCTTAATTAAAGCCAGAACATCCAGTTTCAAAAAAGGTTCACTCACATGGCTGTTGGCTTGAGACCTCAGTTTCTCACCATGAAGACCTTGCTAAGACTGTTCAGATCATGGAAACTAATTTCCCCCAGCTCTACAGATTTCAGAGAGAGAGGCAGAAGCTACATCTTTTATACCTACTTTTTGAAATGACATATCATATGCAATATAATTCATACTCTAACTTTCCCGAGTTTGGTTAAATTTTACAAATTCAGGACACAGACACCCACAAGGCTGTTTCCAACTTCAGACACCAGCTGTAATCTTGGGAGTTCCCAGGCCATCTGCACTTCTGATCACCTGGCTCCAAATTTGTGGGTTCTTAACTATCCTCCCAGGCACAATACTTCACTAGAATGACTCATGGAACTCAGGACAGAACTAGCATTTACATTACTTTTTTATCATAAAGAATTCAAATCAGAACCAACCAAAGAGATGCAAAAAGCAAGGTCTCAAAGGGTTTCTAACACAAGGCTTCCATGTCCTCAGTACACATACACTGGCAGTACTCTTGCTATCAATATCCAGGGAGCTCATCCAGCTTCTTTGGTATCCAGGTTTTTATTAAGATTTTGCACTGTAGGCTTAGTTGATTGAATCATTGACCACAGGATTAAATTCAATTTTAGCCTTTCCTTTCTTCCCAGGAGATCAGACTGATGTCATGTGACTCAAAGTCCCAACCCCCTAATCACATGGTTGGTCTTCCTGGCACAGCCAACCTTCATGGTGAAACTATCTAGGAGCCTATCATAAGTCACCTCTTTAGCATAAACTCAGGCGTGGTCTGAGGAGCTCACTATGAATAACAGACACTAACCCTAATCCATTGACACAGGAACCAGGGATGAAGGCAAGCAAATTCTTTATTATACAATGCCATATTTCTACCATATTTTAGTTTCATACAGACCAGCCCTGATACAGTTTGTGAGGAAGCTACAGAAGGACACAAATACCAAAAGTCAGGTATCATTGGGAGCCCTCTTAGAGGCTGCCCAGGGCTCCTAATAAAAATAAAATAAAATATCCATAAATTGTACTTGGAGTTCTTATAAAATACTATTGGAATTATTAAAGTGTTCTCCCAGATTAGGCAATTAATAAATATACGTTGCCCTAGCCAGTTTAGCTCGGTGGATAGAGCATCGGCCTGCGAACTGAAAGGTCCCAGGTTTGATTCCAATCAAAAGCATGTACCTTGGTTTCGGGCACAACCCCAATGGGAGGTGTGTAGGAGGCAACTGATTGATGTTTCTCTCTCATCGATGTTTCTAACTATCTATCTCTCTCCCTTCCTCTCTGTAAAAAATCAATAAAATATATTTAAAAATATAAATATACATTGAAGTATTAATAATAAATGTATAATTAATAAATATACATTTGAAGTATACATTGAAATATAGCAAATAAAAATGTAAATTTTTCTTCTGGAGAAATGACTTGTGATGTTTAACTTAAAATTATATTAATTACATTTAGTTCACAAGTAATGTTATTTTTAGAAGAGTAGACTAAAGAAAGGCAGGTCCAAGATGGCATCATACTTAAGAAAGAACTAATGGGAGTATTAATTTGTATGGATCAGGTATATTTTTTCTAATAATATTACATTGAATATAAATTTAAAGAAGTTTTTAGTAAGAAAGCTTTGTAATCTATTCTAAGATAAATGAAAGATGAACAAAGATCAAATAAAAAAAACACCTTGTATTTGGCTCTCGTTTTTATTAGATTAGTATGTCTGAGTTAAGGAAAATTTTTCTGCTTAGTGTAATCAATTTCCTTTCTTTCTACTATGCCGTATAAGTTAATTTTAAGCATTATATTTTCCCTTAATTAAAAAGTAATAAGATTTAAGAAAAATTTAAGAAAAAACAGAATTAATCATTTTTTAATCCTTACACAAAAATACATTTTTATTGATTTTAGAAAGAGAGGAAGGGAAAGAGAGAAACATCGATGTGAGAGAGGAACATTAATTGGTTGCCTCCTGTATGCACTCAGACCAGTGATCGAACCTGCAGTCTGGAAATGTGCCAAGACTGGGAATAGAGCCTGTAACCTTTGGGTGTATTGGATGATGCTCCAACCAACTGACCCACATTGGCCAGGGCCAGAATTAATCTTTAACCAAAGTTAAAATAGCAACTTAATCATGTGGCTCAATAATTTATCTTTAGCCCTAACCGGTTTGGCTCAGTAGATAGAGTGTCGGCCTACAGACTGAAGGATCCTAGGTTCAATTCCAGTCAAGGGCATGTACCTTGGTTGCGGTCACATCCCCAGTAGAGGGTGTGCAGGAGGCAGCTGATAGATGTTTCTCTCTCATCATTGTTTCTAACTCTCCCTCTTCCTTCCTCTCTATAAAAAATCAATAAAATAGCCCTAACCGGTTTGGCTCAGTGGATAGAGCGTTGGCCTGCGGAACAAGGGTTCCCAGGTTCGATTATGGTCAAGGGTATGTACCTTGGTTGTGGGCACATCCCCAGTGGGGAGTGTGCAGGAGGCAGCTGATTGATGTTTCTCTCATTGATGTTTCTAACTCTCTATTCCTCTCCCTTCCTCTCTGTGAAAAAATCAATAAAATATATATAAAAAATAAATAAAGGGACCAGCTTTTCAGCTAAAAATTAAAAAAAATCAAAATATATTTTTTAAAATAATAATAAATAAAAAAATAATTTTTCTTTCTTTCTTTCTTTCTTTCTTTCTTTCTTTATTTTTAATTGCTTAAAGTATTACAAAGGGTATTACATATGTGTCCATTTTATCCCCCCGCCCTAGACAGTCCCCTAGCCTCCCCTATCCCCCAGTGTCTTATGTCCATTGGTTATGCTTATATGCATGCATACAAGTCCTTTAGTTGATCTCTTAACTCCCTACCTCCTGCCCCCCAACCCTCCCCGGCCTTCCCGCTGCAGTTTGACAATCTGTTTGAGGCAGCTCTGCCTCTGTATCTATTATTGTTCAAAAGTTTATAATGGTCTCTATTATCCATGAATGAGTGAGATCATGTGGTATTTTTCCTTCATTGACTGGCTTATTTCACTTAGCATAATGCTCTCCAGTTCCATCCATGACGTTGCAAATGGTAAGAGTTCCTTCCTTTTTAGAGCAGCATAGTATTCCATCGTGTAGATGTACCACAGTTTTCTAATCCATTCATCTACTGATGGGCACTTAGGCTGTTTCCAGATCTTAGCTATGGTGAATTGTGCTGCTATGAACATAGGGGTGCATATATCTTTTCTGATTGGTGTGTCTGGTTTCTTGGGATATATTCCTAGAAGTGGGATCACAGGGTCAAATGGGAGTTCCATTTTCAGTTTTTTAAGGAAACTCCATACTGTCTTCCATAGTGGCTGCACCAGTCTGCATTCCCACCAGCAGTGCACAAGTGTTCCTTTTTCTCCACATCCTCTCCAGCACTTGTCATTTGTTGATTTGTTGATGATAGCCAGTCTGACAGGTGTGAGATGGTACCTCATTGTTGTTTTGATTTGCATCTCTCGGATGATTAGTGACTTTGAGCATGTTTTCATATGTCTCTTGGCTTTCTGAATGTCCTCTTTTGAAAGGTGTCTATTTAGGTCCTTTGCCCATTTTTTGATTGGATTGTTTATCTTCCTTTTGTTAAGTTGTATAAGTTCCCTATAAATGTTGGAGATTAGGCCCTTATCAGATATGTCATTGGCAAATATGTTTTCCCACACAGTGGGTTTTCTCGTTGTTTTGTTGATGGTTTCTTTTGCTGTGCAGAAGCTTTTTATTTTGATGTAGTCCCATTTGTTCATTTTCTCTTTCGTTTCAAGTGCCCTAGGAGCTGTATCAGTGAAGAAATTGCTTCACCATATGTCTGAGATTTTGTTGCCTTTGGATTCTTCTAGAATTTTTATGGTTTCCTGTCGTACATTTAAGTCCTTTATCCATTTTGAGTTTATTTTTGTGTATGGTGTAAGTTGGTGGTCTAGTTTCATTTTCTTGCATATGTCTGTCCAATTTTCCCAACACCATTTATTGAAGAGACTATCTTGGCTCCATTGTATGTTCTTGCCTCCTTTGTCAAATATTAATTGAGCATATTGGTTCGGGCCGATTTCTGGGCTCTCTATTCTATTCCATTGATCTATATGCCTATTCTTGTGACAGTACCAGGCTGTTTTGAGAACAGTGGCTTTGTAATACATCTTGATATCTGGTATTGAGATCCCACCTACTTTGTTCTTTTTCAGGATTGCTGCAGCTATTCGGGGTCTTTTTTTATTCCAGATGAATTTTTGGAGAGTTCGTTCTAGATCTCTGAAGTATGCTGTTGGTATTTTAATGGGAAGTGCGTTGAATTTATAGATTGCTTTGGGTAGTATGGACATTTTAATGATGTTGTTTCTACCAATCCATGAACACGGTATGTTCTTCCATCAGTTTATGTCTTCCTCTTTATCTTTTTTCAACGAACTGTAGTTTTCTGAATATAGGTCTTTTACCTCTTTAGTTAAGTTTATTCCTAGGTAGCTTAATTTTTTTGGTGCGATGGTAAATGGGATTGTTTTTATAATCTCTCTTTCTGAAAGTTCACTATTGGTGTATAGAAATGCCTCAGATTTCTTGGGGTTAATTTTGTATCCTGCTACATTGCCAAATTCATGTATTAAGTCTAGTAGCTTTTTGATGGAGTCTCTAGGGTTTTGTATGTATAATATCATGTCGTCTGCAAATAAGGACATTTTCACTTCCTCTTTTCCAATTTGGATGCCTTTTATTTCTTCTTCTTGCCGAATTGCAATGGCTAACACTTCCAGTACTATGTTGAACAGGAGTGGTGAGAGGGGGCATCCCTGTCTTGTTCCTGTTCTTAGGGGAAATGGTGTTAGTTTTTGTCCGTTGAGTATGATGCTAGCTGTGGGCCTGTCATATATGGCTTTTATTATGTTGAGGTATGATCCCTCTACTCCCACCTTACTGAGAGTTTTTATCAAAAATGGGTGTTGAATTTTGTCAAATGCTTTTTCTGCATCAATTGATATGACCATGTGGTTTTTTTCTTTCAATTTGTTTATGTGATGTATCACGTTTATTGATTTGCGGATATTGTACCATCCTTGCATCCCTGGGATAAATCCAACTTGGTCATGGTGTATGATCTTTCTGATGTACTGCTGGATCCGATTTGCTAAGATTTTGTTGAGGATTTTGGCATCTATGTTCATGAGGGATATTGGCCTGTAATTCTCTTTCATTGTGTTGTCTTTACCTGGTTTTGGTATTAGGGTGATGCTGGCTTCATAGAATGAGCTTGGAAGTGTTCCTTCCTCTTGAATTTTTTGTAGTAGTCTGAGGAGGATAGGTTTTAGTTCTTCCTTGAATGTTTGGTAAAAATCCCCTGTGAAGCCATCTGGTCCTGGGCTTTTGTTTGCTGGAAGCTTTTTGATGACTGCTTCAATTTCTTCCATAGTTATTGGCTTGTTGAGATTTTTAGATTCTTCCTGATTGAGTTTTGGAATGTTGTATTTTTCTAGGAATTTGTCCATTTCTTCAAGGTTGTCTAATTTGTTGGAGTAGAGCTGTCCATAGTATTTTTTAACAATCATTTGTATTTCTGTGGGGTCTGTTGTTATTTCGCCTCTATCGTTTCTGATTTTGTTTATTTGGGTCCTCTCTCTTTGCTTCTTGGTTAGTCTGGCTAGAGGTTTGTCAATCTTGTTTATCCTTTCAAAGAACCAGCTCTTGGTTTCATTGATTTTCTGTATTGTTTTTTTTTTTTTTTTGGTCTCTATGTCATTTATTTCTGCTCTAATCTTTATTATCTCCTTCCTTCCGCTCACTCTGGGGTTTTCTTGTTGCTCTCTTTCTAATTCTTTGAGTTGTAGAGTTAGCTGATTTACTACCATTTTTTCTTGTTTTTTGAGATAGGCCTGTAGAGCTATAAACTTCCCTCTCAGGACTGCTTTCATTGTGTCCCATAGGTTTTGGATTGTTGTGTTTTCATTGTCATTAGTTTCCAGGATGTTTTTAATTTCTTCTTTGATCTCACTGGTAACCCAATCAATATTTAATAGCATGCTATTCAGCTTCCAGGTGTTTGAGTATTTTGGGTTGTTTTTATTGTAGTTTATTTCTAATATTATGCCATCGTGGTCTGCGAAGATGCTTTTTATGATTTCAATCTTCTTGAATTTGGGGATACTTTGCTTGTGACCCAATATATGCTCTATTTTTGAATATGTGTCATGAGCACTTGAGTAGAATGTATATTCCGTGGCACTGGGGTGAAGTGTTCTGAATATGTCTATTAAGTCCATCTGATCTAGTGAGTCATTTAGGATTGCTGTATCTTTGCTGATTGTTTGTCTAGAGGACTTATCCAGTGCTGTCAGTGGTGTATTAAAGTCCCCTACTATGATTGTATTGTTGTTGATCTCTCCTTTGATATCTTCCAGGAGTTTTTTTATGAATTTGGGTGCTACTGCATTGGGTGCATATATGTTTACCAGGGTTATATCTTCTTGTTGTATTGATCCCTCTAGTATTATGAAGTGGCCTTCCTTATCTCTTGTTAAGGCCTTCACTTTGAGGTCTATTTTGTCCGATATAAGTATTGCTACCCCAGCTTTCTTTTCCTTTCCTTTTGTCTGAAAGATATTTTTCCATCCTTTCACTTTCAGTCTGTGTGAGTCCCTTCTAATGAGGTGGGTTTCTTGTAGACAGCAGATGTATGGGTCATGTTTTTTTATCCATTCAGCCACTCGATGTCTTTTTTTTGGAGCATTTAGTCCGTTTACGTTTAAAGTTACTATTGAAAGGTATTTGTTTGTAGCCATTTCTTTTTTGTGTGGCTGTTTTCTTTCTGAGCTTTTTATTTCTTGTTTTTGTACCAGTCCCTTTAGCATTCCTTGCATTGCTGGCTTGGTGGTGAGAAACTCCCTTAGCCTTTTTTTGTCTGTGAAGCTTCTTATTTCCCCTTCAAGTTTGAATGATAGCCTTGCTGGATAGAGTATTCTTGGATTCAGTCCTTTGCTTTGCATCACTTTGTAAATTTCTGTCCATTCTTTTCTGGCCTGATGTGTTTCTGTTGAGAAATCATTTGACAATCTAATGGGAGATCCCTTGTATGTAACTTTCCATCTCTCTCTTGCAGCCTGTAAGATTCTCTCTTTGTCCTGAACATTTGCCATGGTAATTATGATGTGTCTTGGTGTGGGTCTTTTCGGGTTCACCTTGTTTGGGACTCTCTGGGCTTGTGTGACTTTTTTCTTCCCCACCTCAGGGAAGTTTTCTGATATTATTTCTTCTAATAGGTTTTCTAATCCTTGTTGATCCCTCTGTTGTTCTGGTACCACTATTATTCATATGTTGTTTCGTTTCATGTTTTCCCAAAGCTCCCTTAGGCTCTCCTCCTGTCTTTTAATTTTTTTCTCCAATTGCTGTACATTTTGAGTGTGTTTTGCTTCTTTGTCTTCTAATTCACTAATTCGGTCCTCCTCTTCTCCTAGTCTACTGTTGATACTTTCAATGGAGTTTTTCATTGCAGCTATATCACTCTTCATTTCTTCTTGGGTCTTACTTAAGTTGTTGATTTTTTCATTTGTTTCTTCTAGCTTCTTCCATATGTTATTGATTCTTTCATGTGTTTCTTCTTGCTTCTTGCAGAGGTTGTCGATATTTTCTCCCATCCGGTTTATGCACTCTAGGACCCTTATTCTGAATTCTTTTTCTGTCATGTTGCATGCCTCTGTATTACTTAGCTGCTTTTCTGGAGAGTCCTCCTTCTCTTTCCTTTGGGGGTTTCTTTGTCTACCCATGTTTGATCTCACTGACATATCTAGACGTTGAGTTGTTCAGTGGTTGCTCCCTTGGTGGCAGTGACTCCTTGGTCTGTGGTTGCTCTTCGGGCGGTTGCGGTAGCAGCTGCTCTTCAGTTGGCAGCAGCTCCTCTGGTGGGTGGTGTTCACAGCTGTGGTGGCTCTTCTGGCTGGTGGGGCGAGGTTTCACGTACAGCTGCTGTTCCTCAGCAGAGGGTGTGGTGCTCAGGAGGTTGCTGTAGCTTGGATCTGCTGCGTTGATTTAAAGGCACAAAATACAACACAACAAGGCACCACGTACCAGGTAGTATACACAAATATATTCACGATATTAATAACCCCAAATAAAGGTGACCACCCAAATTAAGAGAATTAGGGGATAAGGAGGAAGGAAGGGAAAAAAGTAAAAGAGAAAAAAGTAAAGAAATGTACGGACCAAAAAAAGGAGTATAAAAATGAAATTGGGAAAAAGGAGGGGGGAAAATAAAAGCGAGAAAAGAAAAGAAAAGAAAAAAAAGAAAGAGAAAAAAGAAAAAAATAAAGAGCGAAAAGAGAGAATAAAGTGGAAGAGGGGAAGAGAGTTTTTATATGAGGAGAATACTCCTATAGAACAGCCATTAATCCCAACAAATTCCAGCAACAGCTCCCTGGAGATGAATGCAAACTAGAAACAACCAATAATATAACGATGAAAATAGAATGGAGAACATTAATCCCAAAATAAAATAAAGAGAAAATAAAATGCACTTTAAAAAATGGTAAAATGGTAGCAGTAATAATACTGGTTAAAAATAATAAGGTAGTAATTAAAAGGGTAAAATCAGGTATTGGAAAAAGAAGAAAAAAAAAGAGAAGAAAAAGAAGAAGAAGAAGAAGAAAAAATGGTTTCTTAGTTTAAAGTTGAAAAAAGAAAAAAAAAATTGCAGTAGTGAAGGTCCTTCGGTTCTTCTATTCTTCAGTGTGGCTCGCCTTAGACCTGCCAGGTATTCAGGAGAGTGTTGGGTTTCCCTGCGTTACACTGTTCTTCTGTGTTGTAAACCACAGTCCTTATTTTAAAGCAGGCCGCATTTTTTCCCCAGACTGCCTTATTTTGTGTTTAGCAAAGAGTCAGTTTGTGGGTCAGCCTCTGGCTGGCAGTGTTCTGGGGTTGGCCTCTGAGGCTATAGGGCCTCTCTGTCCAGTGGAAGTTCACTGCCCAGAGCTGGCTGTATAATAGTTAGTTACCGGCGCTGTGTTGTTGCTGGGATTGAAAAATCCCTCTATAGGCCAGACCCTGTTAACTCCCAGGGACTGATCAGGTTATTTTTAATCCTTGATCTCCTACAGGTTGGAATCTGGGTGTGGCTGTGCTCCTTGCCTGGGGGCTGGGGGGAGGAGTCTTACTCTCTGGAGAGAATGGCTGCCCCAGACCTGGGCTCAGGGGTGTCTCAGCACTCAATTCGCTGCCACCTCTCCCGGCCCCCATTCTCTCCTCAGTCTCTCCCCAGATTCCACTCCTCTGCACACTCTCCCTCTCTTCAGCACAGGTGAGTGTCTGTATCTGAAATGTCCCATGAACAGGATTCAGTGAAAACAAACAAACAAACGCCGGCCGTGGAAACGGGGAAGGCTTGGTTTCTGTAAGCTTCTTCTCATACTGGGACTGCATGGTCTGGTCAGCTCTTCAGGCTGCCCCCTTTAGGCTCAGTCCTCTGTGATCACAGAACCCAGCTCTCATTTCCCCTGGTGGTGCCAGGAATCCCAAGATTCTCCTTTCCCCCGTCAGGGGCTGTGCCTGTCCCAAGGGACGTGGCTGTCTGCCACCCGGTCTCCCTCTGACTCGACTCTGGGCTCAGAGGTCTGGAAAACTTTCCTGCCCAAAACCCTGGTTTTTTTACCTTTCCAGGGGAGTTCTGCTCTTCCCGGCTGCAAACCGTCTCACCAGCTGAGCAATTTCGCCAATTCGGTGTGGGTGCTATTAGTTTCAGCTGCTCACTCCATTTGCTCCTGGACACGACCTGGGACACGTCTGCCTATATCGCCGCCATCTTCCCTCCAATTTTTCTTTATTTTTTAATCATGATTTTAAGCCAGATGACTTTGGATTCTATGATATCAGATGCTTGGAATTTAATTAAGTTTGTTCTGTTTGAAGATTTAATTTTCATTATTCCTGATTCATATATTTTTGTTGTCTTCTGAACTGAATCTTTACCTCATTGAAGATTAATAGTATAAACCTTTGTTTAATTTTATTGACTCTTCTTTTGATAAATTACCTTTGAAAATGGGCTAAAGGACCAGTAGGAAATATGCTCTTTAGAAGTTCTTATCTTTCCTTTTACTGATGAATAGCAGAGTCATTATAAAGTCAAGACAACCCATTCTTTGCCTTTTTTCCCTTTGTTCAATAAAGTAAGATACAGAATGCAATAGAAATCTCTCAATAAATGCAATTTAAGAATTTCAAGTTTTCTTTTTAGAGAGTTATCCAAATACATAGTCTAGCTTATGTTTAAATCATCTTGGATTGAATTTCAACAATTGTCTGACAGCATTAATGAAACATGAATGAGGACATTAGGGGGCAAATAGGGCTTAAAGTAATTATTTTATTTACTAGAGGCCTGGTGCATAAAATTTGTGTACTGGGGGGGGGGGGTCCCTCAGCCCAGCCTGAACCCTCTCACAGTCTGGGAGCCCTTGAGGGATGTCCATAGCACTGCTGTGGAGGCGGGAGAGGCTCCCGCCACCACTGCTGCACTTGCCAGCCATGAGCCTGGCCTGCATTGAGCTTCTGGCCCCTGGTGGTCAGTGTGAGTCATAGCGACTGGTTGTTCTGCTGTTCAGTCAATTTGCATATTAGTCTTCTATTATATAGGATATCCAGGAGAAGACAAAGATCAATGGTATTTAAAAATAAATTAAGCAAGTAGTAGAAAACCCAAACAATTATTACTTGATGATGAAAGAAACATTTTCTTGTCCTGATAGATAACAGTTTATGATTTTCCATGTAAACAGGATTCATGTATCAAAGCTTCCTAATTTAACTGTAGTCATTGATCTGTTTAGGTTTAGTAGATTCTGAGATATAGTGCTATACTTTTCTACAAGATTTCATTGCTAGATATATAAATAAATTCTAGTCTAGTTCAAGAATTTAAAAATCTGTAGAAAATCTCCATCTATCTTTCATCAGTTTTCATTCTGACAAAATCTAGGAATATGCCCATGAGATAGATTGGTCCACAAGTACATTATATTACAATAGCACCAATTGAAAACAGAGTTGGGTCTAAAGTCTACTTTAAAAAACATTTAATCTCTGGGCAGAAATGTTATTTTTAAAAGAGTAAGCTAAAGAAAGGCAGGTCCAAGATGGCATCATAAAAGGACATGGAGCTTGCCCCCCTTCCATTAATAGACTAAATGTGCATATTTATTTATTTATTTATTTATTTATATTGAATTTATTGGGAGTGGCACTATTTAATAAAATTATTTAGGTTTCAGGTTTACAACTCTATAATACACCATCTGTGTATTGCATTTTGTGTACCTACTGTACAAAGTCAAATCTTCCTCTCACCATATATTTGAATCGCTGTATCCTTTACTACCCCCCACCAGCTTCCCTCATCAGACTGTTGTCTGTATCTATAAGGATTTTGTGTTGTTGTTTTTTCTCAATCCTTTCACCTATTTTACACACCCCTGTACCCTCCTCCCCTCTGACAGCTGCCAGTCTGTTCTCTATCTATACATCCTATCTAATAAAAGAGAAACATGGTAATTAGCCATACAGCCACTACCCTTCCTATTGGCTAATCAGTGAGATATGCAAATTAACTGCCAACCAAGATCGTGGCCGGAAGCCAGGCAGCTGACGCAAACAGGGAGGCTTGCTTGCTTCAGTGACTGAGGAAGCCAAGCTTCCCTGCCTGCCTTGCTGGCCTCTCAGCTGCACTCTAAGCAACATTGTAACAAATATAGAAGCTAAACAAAACCCTGGGCATCAGCCAGCAGGACCGCAACATTGTTTCAAATACAGAAGGTAAACAAAGGCCAGAAACATGCTTTCAGCAGCAGAGGTCTCAGAGTTGGAGCTGAGCCTCAGAGCTAAAGCTGGCCCAGAATAAAATAAAATGGAAAACAGAAGCGGTTGGGAGCTTCAGTCACCCGCCAGCCTGAAAACGGCCCTCAGGCCCTCACCCAGGCTGGCCAGGCACCCCAGTGGGGACCCCCACCCTGATCCAGGACACCCTTCAGGGCAAACCAGCCAGCCCCACCCATGCACCAGGCCTCTACCCTATATAGTAAAAGTGTAATACGCCTCCCAGCACTGGGATCAGCGGAGCCGAGAGGCCTCCCGGCACCAGGATCAGCATGACAGGGGGCAGCGACCAAACCCCTGATCGCCCTGTGGCTATGTGTGTGAAAGGGGGCGGGGCCACAACCTCCCTATCCACCCTGCTCTGTTCGTGACAGGGGGGAGCTCCTCAACCCCCTGATTGGCCCTGCTCTGTGTGTGACGGGGGGCGGGGGCTCCCCAACCCCCTGATCGCCCTGCAGCTCTGTGTGACAGGGTGCGGCACCCCAACCCCACCCCCCATCAGCCCTGCCCTGAGTGTGACAGTGGCGGCGCCCCAACCCAACCCCCTGATCCGCCGTGCTCTGTGTGTGACAGGGGGTGGTGCCCCAACTCCCCTATCGGCCCTGCTCTGTGAGTGACAGGGGGGAGCTCCTCAACTCCCTGATCAGCCCTGCTCTGTGCATGACAGGGGGGAGCTCCCCAACCCCCTGATCAACCCTGCTCTGTGTGTGACAGGGTACGGAGCCCCAACCCCCCTGATGGGCCCTGCTCTGTGCGTGACAGGGCGTGGCGCCACAACCTCCCTATCGACCCTGCCTTGAGTGTGACAGGTGGCAGTGCCCCAACCCCCCAATTGGCCCTACCCTGAGTTTGACTAAGGGTGGCATCACAACCTCCCGATCCACCCTACTCTGTGCATGACAGGGGGTGGCGCTCCAACTCCCCAATTGGCCCTGTTCTGAGCCTGACCAGGGGCTGCACCTAGGGATTGGGCCTGCCCTCTGCCACCCGGGAGTAGGCCTAAGCCAACAGGTAATTATCTCCCGAGCGGTCCCAGACTGCGAGAGGGCACAGGCCGGGCTGATAGACCCCCTCTTCCCCCCCGAGTGCACAAATTTTTTGCACTGGGCCTCTAGTCTATTTATATTTTGTTAGTTTATTTTGTTCATTGGATTCTACATATGAGGGAATTCATATTATACTTGTCTTTATATGTCTGGCTTATTTCACTTAACATAATTCTCTCTAGGTCTATTTATGTTGTTGCAAAGAATAAGATTTCCTTCTTTTTTATGGCAAAGTAGTATTCCATTGTGTAAATATAGCAAAACTTATTTATCCACTCATCTACTGATGGATTCATGGGCTGCTTCCAAGTCTTGGTTATTGGAAATAGCACTGCAATGAACATAGAGGTGCATATATTCTTTCAAATTAGAATTTCAGGTTTCTTTGGATATATTCCCAGAAATGGAATTGCTGGATCATAAGGCAATTTCATTTTTAATATTATGAGGTAACTCCATACTGCTTTCTACTGTGCTCTATTGCATTCTGACCAATAGTGTACGAGGGTGCCAGAAGCCAGTCCATCCTTGCTGCTTGACACAGTCGCTGCAGGGAAGAAACATCTGCACAGCATATGTTTCAAGGGACCTGGCGTAAACACCTTATAAGATATAAGGCATACTGTTCTTAATATGTTTGTTCCCCTTCTTAGCGCTATGTTCTTTAACCAAGGTCACCTCTCTGAGAAAGATTGTTTCCCCAGGTGGGGATTTTTCCCTGGAGTTAGGGATTAACAGGACTAAGGAAGGGAATAAATTAGTAAAACCTGTGGGGAGCTGATATAGGGTTAAGCCTCGGACTGACCTGTTGGTAAAGTCACAAACAATTCCCAGTTTAGAGGGCACAGTCCTCTTAGCATATTTAGGCTTGACCTTATGAGGCTCTCTAGATCTTATCTGGGAGCTAATGGGCTGAGGGAAGTGCAGGAAGTGGCCAAAACAAGTGAAACTCGCAAGAACTGTGTAACTATGGAAACCACTACCTTGTTTACCTCTCACTATAAAATAAAGGCTCAGCTTTCCTTTGGATCTTTTTCTGTGGCCTCAGCCAGGCACAGGGAAGATCCACGGAGACTAAAGAGAGCTATGCTGATCATCTGAACACTGTCTCCGTATAAATCGTTCTTCGCCAACTCCATCCACACCTTTGGGAACCCCTGGACCTGATGGGGCTGGCCCCCAACACGAGGGTTTCTTTTCTCCACATTCTCAGTAACACTCATAGTTGTTTTATTAACAATAGCCATCTGAGAGCTGTGAAATGATATCTTATTGTGGTTTTAGCTTGCATTTCTCTGATGACTAGTGATGTTAACCATCTTTTCATTTGTCTATTGGGCATGTGTATGTCCTCTTTGGATAAGTGTCTATTCAGGTACTTTGCCCATTTTTTAATTAGGTTGTTTTTTAGTGTTGAGTTGTATAAGTTATGTTTGTGTGTGTGTGTGTTTACAAATTTTAGATATTAACACCTTATAAGATATATCATTGGCAAATATGTTCTTGCATTCAGTGAGTTGCTGTTTTTCATATTGTTTTTTTTTTGTTTTTTTTGTTGTTTTTGTTTTTGCTGTGCAAAAACTTTTTAGCTAAATGTAGTCCCATTTGTTTATTTTTTCTTTTGTTTCACTTACCCTAGGTGGTATTGCTAAGAGAAATGTTTGCAATTTTATTACTCATGTTTTCTTCTAGAATTTTTATTTTTTGGACCAAACATATAAGACTTTCACCCATTTTGAGTTTATTCTTGTATGGTGTAAGAAGGTGGTCTAGTTTCATTTTTTTTGCTCGTATCTATCCAATTTTCCAACACCATTTATTAAATAGACTTTTTTTTACCCCATTTTGTGTTCTTGCCTCCTTTGTCAAATATTAATTGACAATATAGCACAGGTTTATTTCTGGGATTTCTGTTCTGTTCCATTGATATATGTGTCTGCTTTTATACTAGTTACCATGCTGTTTTGATTACTATGGCTTTGTAGTATAGTTTTATAATAGGTTGTATGATACCTCCAACTTGCTCTCCTTTCTCAAGATTTCTTTGGCTATTCAGGGTCTTCTATGCTTCTGTATAATTTTTTTGGAATATTTGTTCTAGCTCTGAGATACCATATATTTCTGTGTATAAGATGCTATTTTTTTTCTAAAATCATTAGACTGAAAATTGATGGGCATCTTATACACGGAAGTCAGCTGAGGAGGTGGCCACGCGGGTGCGTAGCTGCCCATACCTTGTCAAAAGGCTTTCTCCAATCACGAGCCTTACTGTTACTGACTTCAGCTGATGCATAATTGGAGGTGGAGGTGGAGAGTGCACAGAGAGGAGAGTGGACTTGAGCAGGTGGGGCAGGGGGGCAGCAGCTGGACAGGGGTGTGATAGCGGAGGCGGGGCGAGGGCAGGGGTGAAGGGGCCTGTGGTAAATCTAGGGGCCAGGGTGCTGGCTCCACCACAGGGGCTGGGGTCTCAAAGTCTTACAAGAAGGTTGGGGAGAGGTTGCTGTAGGCGGAATCCATGGAGCAGGAGCTGCCCTTCCCGGGGCCCAGGGCCAGCAGTTCGCTGGTCAGTGTGACAGATGAGGCGGTGGTACTGAGGGACATCTCCTCCGACTGGGAGCTGAAGGGGCTGCCCTCGAACTTGGGAGAGGAGAGCTGCTGGGGTCCAACCCCAGCAGGTCCAGGGGTCCCCAAAGGTGTGGACGGAGTCGATGAAGAATGAATGACACAGAGGCTGCGTTCAGTTGATCATCATGGCCAGGTTCTCTTGTCAGGGTCTCCAGCCAAGTTCTAGCCAGGTTCTCCAGCCAGGTTCGGTCTAGGTCTAGGATCTCCAGCCAGGTTCTGTTGCTAGGTTCTCCAGACTGGTTCTGTCCAGGTTCTCCAGCCATGTTCGGTCACCAGGTTCTGTAGCCAGGTTCTTCAGCCAGGTTCTATCCAGGTTCTCCTGCCATGTTCTGTCTAGGTTCTCTAGCCAAGTTCTGTAGCCAGGTTCTGTCCAGAATCTTTTGTCATGTTCTCTTCCTAGGTTCTGTCTCTAGGTTCTTTCTCTAAGTTCTGTATCCTGTTGTCTTGTTACATCTGTATTTATACCAGTTGATTCCAATCCTATCAATTTCTATTCCAAAAGTTAGGGCGTTTCTTATCTCCATTCCAGGGAGTAAAGATTATGTAGCTTAAGCGTGATTGTTTGTAGTTAAAGTGATTAACTACCCGCCTGGCACTTAGTTAAGGGGTCTTATTCCCTCCCTAACTTTAGGGGAAAATCCCTACCTGGGGAAACAACCTTTCTCAGAGAGGTGACCTTGGTTAAAACACATAGCGCCAAGAAAGTGAGCAAACATATTAAGAACAGTATGCTATATACGCCAGGTCCCTTGAAACATATGCTGTGCAGATGTTTCTTTCCTGCAGCGACTGTCAAGCAGCAAGGATGGACTGGGTCCCGGCAGAGAGCATCTCCCCCGGCTCCAGCACCATCATGGCCAGGGTCTCCGTGGAGCCGCCCAAGGCGCAGTGCTCAGGAGTCCAGGCTGTTGCTGCTTTTGCGCAGGATGGTGGGGGAGCTGGCGGCGGAAGTGCTACTCTCCCCACCCTCCTCTTCCTCTTCCTCCTCCAGGCTCTGCAGGTGCTGCTGGCTGCCTGCGTGGTCCTGCGCATGCAGCTGCACAACTGGTTCTGGGCATTGTAAATGGAGTTCACCCAGCCCCGGCACAGAGCCTGCCCGCTGGCCTGGAACATGTAGGCCCCCACGGCGCTGTGGAACTCGTTCAGGTAGATGAGGAGGAAGGAGCCAGGGTCCCGCAGCTCCGGCACACGATCTTGTCCACCAGCAGTGGTGGCCTGATGACCTTGGTCCTCTCAGCCTTCTTCACTGCCTTGGTCACTAAGAGCAGGTCCGTGAAGAGGAAGCAGTACACATCCATCTTGCTGTGCTTTCCCTCCTTCATCCTCAGGCTGCCCTCCAACAGCAGCTGACGCGTCTCCTCTGGGGAGGCACCTGGGATGGGAACGGTCAGGTCCAGGTGCAGAAATTCCTTCAGGAGCTTGTCCACCTCATGGTTGCTACCCTCCACCACCTTGTAGGCATCCATGCGGCTCACCACGGCCGCCAGCTGCTGCTGCATGCACGCATTCACGTGGTGGAAGAAGCGCTCCACGGAGCTGATCATGGTGATGACGGCCTCCTTGGCACGCTGCTCGTCCGTCTTCCTCAGCACCGACTTGAGCAGCAGCAGGTACTTGGTGAGCCGATGGTGGGGCTTGGCAAGCATGTCGCTCAGCTTCAGCCGCTGGCATTGCTGATGCTTCTGGCCCACATCACCTAGGCCGGGAAGAGGTTGTTGTCGCGCAGCAGGCTGCGCGTGTACTCCATGCAGCCCTCCTCCTCCATGCAGTACCGGATGTAGGGCTTGAAGAGGGACCGAACATCTCGAAGCCTTTGAGGAGGTCCCGGGCTGCAGCAGCGCCTGCATGCACAGTGCCTTTTCCACCATCGGCGCCATCACGCTGCCCCACAGCCCGCGGTGCAGACATGTGATCTTGGGGATGTTGCTGAACAGGAGCAGGGCATGCAGGTGTCCAGACTCCTCCCCTTCACCCAGGAGTCCCCGCCTCTCCATTCACCCCCTCAGCCAGCGGGGAGCCCCCTCGGTGGGTCCACTGCTCTGGGCGCTGGGGGGGTGGAGACCGCAGAGGGCAAGGCCCTGAAGCAGGAGGAGGCCGCGGAAGGTAGGCGAGGAACCCAGGACGCATTGCGCCCCTGCCACCACCCAGCATCCCACTGGGGCCTGCACCCAGGAGTGCCATGGCCGCGGCAGGGCCACCGGATGGGCTTGGAGATGAGTCCTCCACGCACAATCCCAGCAGCCTGCCTGGTGTAGGCAGGGATTTGGGTCACCTTGAGGGAGGCTCCTGCCTTTCTCTGCTCCTCTCCTGGTGGAGCGGCAGGACTCCAGCACTGAGGTCAGAGGAGCCGCCTTCCAGCCCCCAGGCACTTCTCGGAGTTGGAAGTTGCGCCATTTGCCTCCGCCTAGGACTGGAACTCTGCACCCCCAGGGTGCATAAACACACAGGGCTTCCATCAGGCTTCCCTGATCCTGGGGCATGAGGCCTCTCCGCTCCACTGATCTGGGACAGGAGGCCTTGCGGCTCCACTGATTCCGGTGCCGGGAGGCCTCTGCTCAGCTCATTCCAGGGCCCTGAGGCCTTGTGGCACCGCTGATCCTGGGGCCCTGAGGCCTTGCTGCTCTGAGGCTTTGGGGATGTTTGGCTTCACTCCACCGCTTGGAGCCTGGGTATGCAAATTAACCGCCATCTTTTAGCTTCTATAATTGAAACATTGTATCTTTTGTAGCTGTTGCTTCAGGAGCTCAGAGCCCAGTGGCAGGCAGCGGCAGGCAGCGGCAGGCAGGGAAGCTTGGCTTCCTCCATCGCCAGGGCAACCAAGCCTCCTCTTCCTTCAGCTGCCTGGCTGCCGGCCATCTTGGTTGGCAGTTAATTTGCATATCGCCCTGATTAGCCAATGGGAAGGGTAGTGCAGTTATGGTTAATTACCATGTTTGTCTATTATTAGATAGGACTAGAGGCCCGGTGCACAAAAATTTGTGCACTTGGGAGTAGGGGGCCCCTCAGCCTGGCCTGTGCCCTCTCGCAGTCTGGGACCCCTCAGGGGTGACCACTTGCTGGCTTAGGCCTGCTCCCCGGGGGATTGGGCCTAAGCTGGCAATCAGACATCCCTCTGGCAGCCTGGCAGCGCTCGGGGGATGCCCACTTGCCAGCAGGCAGCAGACCTAAGCTGCAGTCAGACATCCTTAGCACTGCTGAGGAGGCAGGAGAGGCTCCCACCACCACTGCTGTACTGGAAGCCATCAGCCTGGCTTGTGGCTGAGCAGAGCTCCCCCCTGTGAGAGTGCACTGACCACCAGGGGGCAGCTCCTGCATTGAGCGTCTTCCCCCTGGTGATCAGTGTGTGTCATAGTGACCACTCATTCCCAGTCTTTCTGCTGTTAGGGTCAGTTTGCATATTACCCATTTACTATATAGGATAGATGCCTGGTGCATGGGTGGGGGCTGGCTGGTTTGCCCTGAAGGGTGATCCGGATAAGGGTGGGGGTCCCGCTTGGGTACCTGGCCAGCCTGGATGATGGGCTGATGGCTGTTTGCAGCTGGTCACACCCCCTTCAGGTCACACCCCCACTGGGGTTCCTGGCCAGTCTGGATGAGAGGCTGAGGGCCATTTTCAGGCTGGCGGGTGACTGAAGCTCCCAGCCTCTTTTTCTTTTTCTTTTTTTTTATTCTGAGATTTATTTACCTTCTATAGCTGTCACTGGAGCTGAGAGCCGGCTCCAGCTCTGAGGCCGTGGCTGGCTAAAAGCAGGTACCTGGGGTTTGTTTAGCTTCTATAATTGAAACACTGTTGCATCTGGAGCTCAGAGCTGGGCCGCAGCAGGCGGGAACCTTGGCTTCCTCCATCACTGGAGCAAGCAAGCCTCATGTTCACTTCAGCTGCCTGGCTGCCGGCCGCCATATTTGTTGGCAGTTAATTTGCATATCCTGCTGATTAGCCAATGGGAAGCGAAGTAGAGGTATGGTTAATTACCATGTTTTTCTATTATTAGATAGGATAATCATTTGAATACAGGTCATTTACATTTTTGGTTAAATTTATTTTGGGTATTTCACTTTTTTTTTCTTTTTGGGGAACTGGCCCGGGCTTTGGCTGCCTTTCGTCCTCACACAGCTGAGGCCCTATTGATCCCCCGCCGTGGCCCCTCGGTGGGTAGGCCCACGGACAACCCTCTGCCACCACCACCACCACCACCCCTGGGAAGGGGGCACTCACAAAGGGAAGAGAGGCCACGGGTGGGGTGGGGTTCCCAGGGGCTGCGAGGCCTCAGAGGTTCGTGGGTGCCTAGCGCTCTCAGCCCACAAAGGGTGCAGGCAGGCAGGACCCCTCCTCTCTCCTCAGGAAGGTGGCGGCACCAACTCACTCTCTTGGCCACCCTCCCTCTCGTTCTCTGAGCCCTGAAGCCACAGAGGCCAGCCGCTGCCCAGGTTCCCCACCCTTCCCCAACACCACTCCCCTCCTCCCAATAGTCATCCCAGTCGCAGGTATTTCACTTTTTGAAGCAATTGTGAATGGGATTATTTTCTTAGTTTCTCTTTCCTTTTTTATTTAATTTTTTTCTTTATTGATTAAGGTATTACATATGTGTCCTTATTCCCCCCATTACGCCCCCCCCACCTCCACAACTCATGCCCTCACCCTCTGTTGTCTCTGTCCATTGGTTAGGCTTATATGCATGCATACAACCAATTGATGGTTGATCTCTCCCCCTTGTCCTCCCCCTTCCCTACCTTCCCTCTAAGGGGGGTCTGATTGATGCTTCTCTGGATCTGTTTTTGTTCATCAGTTTATGCTGTTCATTATATTCCATAAATGAGTGAGATAATGATAGTTCGTTGTTCTATATAATAAAGAGATAATATGCAAATTGACTGTCATGCCCTCACACAAGATGGCTGCCCCCATGTGGTCACAAGATGGCCATCACAAGATGGCCAGCAGGGGAGGGCAGTTGGGGGGGGCAGGCCTGCAGGGGAGGGCAGTTGAGGGGGACCGGGCTGGCAGGGGAGGGCAGTTGTGGGCAACCAGGCTGGCAGGGGAGGGCAGTTGGGGGCAATCAGGCCAGCAGGGAGCAGTTAGGCATTTATCAGGCTAGCAGTGGAGTGGTTAGGGAGTGATCAGGCTGGCAGGCAAAAGTGGTTAGGGGCAATCAGGCAGGTAGGCAGGCAAGTGGTTGGGAGCCAGCAGTCCCAGATTGTGAGAGGGATGTCCAACTGCCGGTTTAGGCCCAGGTTTAGGCAGTTGTACATTCCCCGAGGGGTCCCAGATTGGAGAGGGTGCAGGCTGGGCTGAGGGTCACCCCCCTCCCAGTGAATGAATTTTGTGCACCAGCCCTCTAGTTGGTGTATAAAACGCAGCTTATTTCTGGATAAACTTTTTATCGTGCTACTTTACTGAATTCATTGATTTCTAGTAGTTTTTAATGGAATCTTAAGGGTTTTCTCTATACAGTGTCATGTCATCTAAAAATATAATAGTTTTACCTCTTCACTTCCTATTTCGATGACTTTTATTTCTTCTTTTTGATTGATTGCTATAGTTAGAACTTCTAGTACTATGTTGAATAAGAGTGGTAAAATTGGACATCCCTGTTTTGTTCCTGAACCAGGGGAAATACTTTTCATTTTTGCATTAATGCTGGCTGTGGGTTTTTCATCTATGGCCTTTAATATGTTGAGGTATGTTCCCTCTATTTCTACTTTGCTGAGAGTTTTTATCATAAATTGGATTTCATCAAATGCTTTCTCTGCACCAATTGATGTGATTACATCCTTTTATCCTTATTTTGTTTATGTGACATATCACATTAATTGATTTGTGGGTATTGTAATAAATTTGAGACCTAGCAATAAATTCCACTTGATCATGGTTTATGACCTTTTAAATGTATTATTGAATTCAGATTGCTAATATTTTGTTGGGAATTTTGGCCTATATTTTTTCTTCTCTGTAATGTCTTTATCTGGTTTTAGAATTAGGTTAATGTTGGCCTCGTAAAATAAGCTGGAAGTATTCTCCCTTTTTGAAATTTTTGTAATAATTTGGGAAGGATAGGTGTGTGTTCTTCTTTTAACGTTTGGTAAAATTCATCTGTGAAGCCATCTTGTCCAGGACATTTGTTTGTTTGGAGGTTTATTTAAAAAAAATTTCTGCTTCAATTTCACCAGTTGTAATCTGTCTACTCAAAGTTTCAGATTCTTCCTCACTTAATTTTGGAAGATTGAATGTTTCTAGGAATTTATCAATTTCTTCCAGATTGTGCAATTTATTGGCATATAGTTTTGTAATATTTTCTTGCAATCTTTTGCATTTCTTTGGTGTCAGTTGTTATTTTCTTCTTTCATGACTGATTTTATGTATTTAGGTCCTCTCTCTTTTTTTCTTGGTTAGTATGATTAAAGGTTTGCCAATCTTGTTTATCTTTAGAAAGAACCACTGCTCGGTTTCATTGATCCTTTATATTGGATTTTTAGAGTCAGTTTTGTTTATATCTGCTCTGATCTTTATTATTTTTGTAAGGTTCGCGGTGCAGGAGATAAGGTCAGAGAGCCAGGCAAGTCAAAAAAGAGGAACTTTAATCTGCTCTCCCAGGCAAGGTTCATGGGTCCAAGGGCACGGCCAGTGAAGTCTCGCCAAAAGGGAGTGGAGGTACTTTTTTTATACAGCTGTTCAGTGGGGGCATGGGAGCATGAGCTGTGGGAGTTTCTGACGCAGGCAGGCTATTCCAGGAAGGAACCAGTATCTACGTCACCATTTGCCTGGTGCACTGGTCTGTTATGGGTTCCAGAAAGGGACGAATATCTGCGTCACCATCTGCCTTGCGGTTGCATGCATCGGCTCCTGGACTTCCCTTCGACCTAACAATTTTCTTCCTTATACTCACTTTAGGCTTTGTTTGTTGTTCTTTTTCAAGTTCCTTTAGTGTAAAGTTGGATTGTTTATTTGAGAATTTTCTTGTGTTGTTTTGTTTTGTTTCGAGATAGTTCTGTAATGCTATAAATTTTCCTCTCATGAATGCTTTTGCAGTGCCCCATAGATTTCGGGTTGTTGTGTTCTCATTTTCATTTGTTTTAAGGTATCTTTTTATTTCTTCCTTTATTACATTGTTAGCTCATTCATTGTTTAGTAACATGTTATTTAGCCTTCATGTCTTTGGGTGTTTTTTTAGGTTATTCTGGTGATTGATTTCTAGTTTTATATTATTACTAGAGGCCTGGTGCACAAAAATTTGTGCACTCGGGGGGTCCCTCAGCCCGGCCAGTGCCCTCTCAGTATGGGATCCCTAGGGGGATGACCAACTGCTGGCTTAGGCCCGCTCCCTGGGGGATTGGGCCTAAGATGGTAGTGAGACATCCCTCTGGCAGCCCGGGAGCCCTTGGGGGATGTCCACTTGCCAGTGGGGAGCAGGCCTAAGCTGCAGTCAGACATCCTTAGCGCTGCTGAGGAGGCAGGAGAGGTTCCTGCCACCACCGCTGTACTGGCAGCCATTACCCTGGCTTATGGCTGAGCAGAGCTCCCCCTGTGGGAATGCACTGACCACCAGGGGGCAGCTCCTGAATTGAGCATCTGCCCCTTGGTAGTCAGTGTGTGTCATAGTGACCAGTCATTCGCAGTTGTTCTGCTGTTAGGGTCAATTTGCATATAACCCTTTTATTATATAGGAGTGCCTGGCCAGCCTGGGTGAGGGGCTGATGGCTGTTTGCAGGCTGGCCACAATCCCTTCGGGGTGGGGGTCACTGCTGGGGTGCCTGGCCAGCCTGGGTGAGGGGCTAATGGCTGTTTTCAGGCTGGCTAAAGCCCCTTCAGGGTGGGGGTCCCCACTGGGGTGCCTGGACATCCTGGGTAAGGGGCTGAGTGCCGTTTTCAGGCTGGCCACAGCCCCTTCAGGGTGGGAGTCCCCCCTGGGGTGCCTGGTCAGTCTGGGTGAGGGGCTGAGGGCCGTTTTCAGGCTTGCTAAACCCCCAGCGGGGACCCTCACCCCATGAGGGTGTGGCCAACCTGGGTGAGGGGCTGATGGCTGTTTGCAGGCTGGCCATGGTCCCCAGCCACCCAACCTCCCAGTGGAGGCTGGCTGGAAGCAGTTATCTGGGATTTATTTGTCTTCTATAATTGAAACTTTGTTTCCATGAGTGGAGGCCACAGCTGGCTCAGGGCAGGCGGGAAGCTTGGCTTCCTCTATCGCCCAGGCAACCAAGCCTCCTGCTTGCTCCAGCTCTGTGGATGCCTCCATCTTGGTTGGGTTAATTTGCATAGAGTCACTCTGATTGGCCGGTGGGCGTGGCTTAGGGTGCAGTAAAGGTACAGTCAATTAGCATCTTTGTCTTTTATTAGTGTAGATACCATAAGGTTAAAGAAGATGCTTGATATAACTTCAATCTTCTTAAATTTATTGAAACTTGTTTTGTTTCCTAAACATATGGTTTATCCTAGAAAAAAAAAAGTGCATGTGCTCTTGAAAAGAATGTATATTCTTTTTCTCTGGGGTGAAATGCTCTAAAGAGATTCATTAAATTCTTTTGACCTAGTGTGACATTTAAGGCCACCATTTTCTTGTTGATTTTCTTTCTGGAAGATCTGTCCATTGATGTCATTGGGAACTTAAAATCCCCTACTATGTTGGTTTTACTGTCAATATCTCCCGTTATTTCCATTGAGATTTGGTTTATATATTTAGGGGCTCTTATACTGGGTGCATAAATGTTTACAAGGGTAATATCTTCTTGCTGCAGTGCTCCCTTTATTAGATAGTATCCTTCTTTTTCTCTTGCTATAGTCCTTTTTTTAAAGTCTATTTTATAAGATAAAATTATTACTATCCCAGCTTTTTTTCCTTTCCATTTGCATAAAATATTTTTCTCCATCCCTTTACTTTTAGTCTCTGTGTATCTTTCTTTCTGAGGTAGGTCTCTTGTAGACAGCATATATATGGGTCTTTTATTTTATCCATTCAGCAATCCTGTCTTTTGTTTGGAACACTTAAGCCATTTACATTTAAAGTGAATATTTATAGGTAATCAATATATTTTTTTGTAATGCTGGTTTGGTGGTAACAAATTCCTTTTGCTTTTTCTTGTTTCAAAGCTCTCTATTTACCCATCATTTTAAATAAGAGCCTTACTGGGTAAAGTAGTCTTCATTGTAGGCCCTTGCTTTAATTACTTTGAATATTTCATGCCAATCCCTTCTGGCCAGAAGAATTTCTGCTGAGAAATCAGCTGACAGTCTTATGGAATCTCATAGGAAAGGGGGAAGGGCAGAAAGAGATTAACCAATGCATACTAGAGGCCTGGTGGGGTCCCTTGGCCTGGCCTGCAGGAATTGGGCTGAAACTGGCAGTCCGACATCTCCCGAGGTGTCCTGGATTGCAAGAGGATGCAGGCCAGGCCAAGGACCCCCACAGGTGCATGAATCCATGCAACAGGCCTCCAGTATAATAGTAAAAGGGTCAATCACTATGTTGTACACCTGAAACTAATGTGATCTTGTATTCCAACTATACCTTTAAAAACAGTAGATTAAATTATGGTATCTGGAAGAGAACTCAGACAATTTTCAAAAAATCAGTAAAAGTAGCAGTAACTATTTTTTTAATTAAATCTTTATTGTTCAGATTATTACAGTTGTTCCTCTTCCCCCCCCCATAGCTCCCCTCCCACCCCCTGTCCTTAGCATCCCCCCCGCCCACTGTCCTCATCCATAGGTGTACGAATTTTGTCCAGTCTCTTCCCGCACCCCCACACCCCTTTCCCCCTCGAGAATAGTCAGTCCTCTCCCTTTCTATTTCCCTTATTCTATTATAATCACCAGTTTATTCTGTTCATCAGATTATTTATTCACTTGATTTTTAGATTCACTTGTTGATAGATGTGTATTTGTTGTTCATAATTTGTATCTTTACCTTTTTCTTCTTCTTCCTCTTCTTAAAGGATACCTTTCAGCATTTCATATAATATTGGTTTGGTGGTGATGAACTCCTTTAGCTTTTTCTTATCTGTGAAGCTCTTTATCTGACCTTCAATTCTGAATGATAGCTTTGCTGGGTAAAGTAATCTTGGTTGTAGGTTCTTGCTATTCATCACTTTGAATATTTCTTGCCACTCCCTTATGGCTCACAAACTTTCTGTTGAGAAATCAGCTGACAGTTGTATGGGTACTCCCTTGTAGGTAACTGACTGTTTTCCTCTTGCTGCTTTTAAAATTCTCTCTTTGTCTTTTGCTCTTGGCATTTTAATTATGATGTGTCTTGGTGTGGTCCTCTTTTAATTCCTTTTGTTTGGGGTTCTCTGCGCTTCCTGGACTTGTAAGTCTAATTCTTTCACCAGGTAGGGGAAGTTTTCTGTTATTATTTTTTGAAATTGATTTTCAATATCTTCTCTCTCTCTTCTTCTGGCATCCCCGTAATTCATATGTTGGTAGGCTTGAAGTTGTCCCAGAAGCTCCATACACTATCTTCATATTTTTTGATTCTTTTTTCTTTTTGTTTTTCCTGTTGGGTGTTTTTTGCTTCTTCATATTTCAAATCTTTGACTTGATTCTTGCAATCCTCTAGTCTGCTGTTGGACCTCTGTATAATATTCTTTATTTCAGTCAGTGTATGCTTAATTTCTAGTTGGTTCTTTTTCATAACCTCTAGGGTCTCATTAGATTTATTGAGGGTCTTACTAAATTTATCGGCGGTTTCCAGAAAATTCTTGAAAAACCTTATAACTGTGGTTTTGAACTCTATATCCAGTAGTTTGCTTTCCTCCATTTTTGTCATTTGTGACCTGTTTCTCTGTCTCCACATTTTTTATCTTTCCCTGTGTTGACAGAGTGGCTTTCTGTGCTAGGTCTCCTATAGGGCCCAGTGGCTCAGCCTCCCCAATTACCTGAGGTGGACACTCTTGGTGCACCCCCTTGTGGGCTTTGTGCACAGTCTTCTTATAATTATGCCTTGATTGTTGTGGGTATTACTGGGAGGAATTGACCTCCAGGCCAATTGACTGTGAGAATTAGCTGTGTCTACAGTGGGAGAACTTCTGTGCTGGAGACACCCTTCTGGGGCAAGACTTGCTTCAGTGGGGCTTTGGTGCTCACTGAGTCTGCTCCCTGAGTGTGTCCCTTATGGATCTGAGGAGTTGTAATCTAGATTGTCCCACTCTGACCACTGGGTACACTGGCTCTTGGATCTCTAAGGAGGTGCTAATGAGCCTCTGCCTGAGGCTATCCAGCAGGAGCTATGGAGAGATCTGCAGATTCCTCTTCTCCGTTTGGGATTTGGAGGTGCCTAGATGAGGCCCAACTGTGAAGCAATGCAAGCTTCTGTGGGGTCTGGGGCCTTCTTTTGGAAATTCTGGGTCTCTCTGACCCAACTGCACTTTTTTAGGTAATTTCAGATTGCAAAGGGCCAGGCCATTCATATGCAAAAGCCTCTGCACACATCTTGGGTGGGGCAGGGTCTTAGGGAATCAACAGGGCGGAGCAAACAGCTATGGCTGATCCTCAGCCCTGCCCTAAGAGGCCCCGGGTGTCAGTGTCCTGGTAATCGCTGCAAGCACCTCTGAGAGAAAGCCGCACTCAAGTTCTGCCTGATGCCATTCAGTCCGGTTTCTCCCCATAGGAGTCTGGGTCCCCAGAGACTTGCCCAAAACTGTAGTTAAGGGCAGTTGGGAGCTTGTGTCTCCCTCTGATTGAAAAAACCACAACCACGTCCTCAGTTGCCAGCCCTTTCCACATGCGCCTCCGTAACTCTGCACTTTACTTCTGCACCTCCTCTGAGTCTCAGTGTGCTTTTCTCTTTCCTTCTAGTTGTAAATTTCCACTCAGCCAGCCTTCCTGTGGTTCTGGACGATGTCCATTTTGTCTTTTAGTTGTATTTTTGAAGTGGTTTGAAACAGTAACTATTTTTGATCACTTATCACATATAAGGTTTTATACTCTTTTAATGAAGAAATAAAAAGGCTTGAAAATAGAATTTGTACTTTCAAGACATTTAAACAACATAGAAGGGCCAATCATGAGTAAAAATAATTAAAAGTAAAGTGAATGATACTAGAAATGTCCCTAGGCTACGTAAGTTTAATGTGTGAAGAAGTCTTCAGGCAGGAGGATTTCTGAAGAAAAAGAGGAGAGTTCTCTGAATAAAGAAGAAAGGTGATAATTACACAAGTTCAATTGGAACAAAGACAATATGAATGTAAGTAGGACTAAGAGACTTTAAAGTTATGTTTTGGAGCAGGTTGTTTAAGGTTATGAATAAAATGTGAATGAATTTAGTCTTTTCACTTTAGATAATAGGAAGTTTGAATAGATGAATATTTCAGAATGATTAATAAGTTGATGTCCTTCAGAATGAGCTGTAGGTAGAGAAATGGAAGTTCAGAAAACAAGATGCTACTGGAGTAATTTGATATTAAAAGGACTTGAATTTTTATGATAGCAAGTACAAAATGAATCATATTACTGATTACCAAAATTACTGAATTTGACTTTTTTGATATGCATAAATCAAAACTTCATATGGCTCAATATAATAAGATGAAGAATCAATAAAAATTAATAAATGAACAAAATATGTATAAATGACATGGAAAAAGATGCTACCACAAACAAATTTTTTTTTAAATTACAGAAGGAAAGCCACTTGTGTACTTTGTAGACAAAGTAATGAGCCTAGGCTGAGAAGTTCAATTTCAAATACATTGAATTTTTTTTTTTGAATTTTAAGTTACAAGGGAGAAATATCCACTAGTGGTTGAAGATGCAGAACTGGCACTCAGGGCAAAGTCAAGGATAAAAATGTGGATTTGGAAATTCATTCTATAAGAAGGAGCCTGCTGAGGCCAAGAGAATGAATAGAAGACCTCTGAGAAAGGGAGTACAGGGTGTGTGTGTGTGTGGGGGGGGGGGGGTAATGTGGGGATAAGGACACATATGTAATAACTTAATCAATAAAGAAATTTAAAAAAACAATTGTAAAGGTATGGGTTGAATGAGAAAAGAGTGGTCAGAAGCAGAGGGAAAATGGAGTGGTTTAGTGGGCTCACACATAATGCAAAATGAGTACCAGTCATTGGATTTAATAATTAGAGGATGATTAATAATTAGAAACCATAGTCTTCTATGAAAAAAGGACATTTACTGGACTGTAAGTCACTAGTTAATAGAAGCAAAATTTACTGTGCTCCATTACTTCCAACCCTAGAGAATTATGAACAGTAATCTATTATAGCTTGTGCATGTTTGAGCTTCTCTATGGAGTTTAAAATTATTTTCCTTAGAACACATCAGAATATAAATAGATGGAACTATTTTAAAGAAGTTCTAATTTATAATTAAGAATAAAGTTATGTTTACCTTATTGGTATTGATTGTGTGCTTGTGAATTCCCACCCTGACCTCAGCTATCAGGACTGAAGCATTCACATCCAGGTGCAAGAGGCTGTGGAGGCAGTTTGTCTAGGGTGAGACTGACTTGGATCAGAAGTAAAGATGAACATGACAGAAGCTGTCCTTGCAACTGTGGCCTCGAAGGAGCACTTTCTTGTTCTCAAGAAAGTTTTTGTTTATCCAGAACAGCAGAACTTTAGTGCAATTGCCATTCATAACAACAACAACCATGACTTGATAAATGACCTTATAAATTCAATTTATACAATTTTTTTGTAAGACAGTCTCACACTTTTGTTTCTATGGCTGTTATTTCCATTTCCATAATAAATATATATTAGATATAGAGAGAGAATATCAATGTGAGAGAAACACTGATCATTTACCTCTGGTTCATGCCCTGACTGGGGATAGAACCTGCAACCTACTAGTATGTGCTCTGACCAGGAATCAGACCTGCAGCCTTTTTTTAAAAATTTTTTTTATTAATTAAAGTATTACAAAGAGTATTACATATGTCTCCTTTCCCCCCCCTTGACGTTCCCCCAGCCTCCCCTACCCCCCAGTGTCTTGTGTCCATTGGTTATGCTTATATTCATGCATACAAGTCCTTCAGTTGATCTCTTACCCCCCACCCCAATGCACACACACTCACACCCTCCCCTGCCTTCTTGCTGTAGTTTGACAGTCTGTTCATTGCTAGACCTGCAGCCTTTTGATGTATGAGGTGACATTCAAATAAACTGAGCCACCAGGCCAGAGCATTATATATAATTTTTATTGATTAGGTTGTGGAAACCTTTTTTTGAGAAGTTTATATTATAGAAGGACCTATATTAGTACCATGTGGAAATCACAATAAAGCTAATCAAAATTTTGAGAATATGAAGATAATGAGAATAAATGGATCACATGTATATTCAACTATTTATTGAATCCTGATTTTTATTTTATTGTTGACAGTATTGCAGATGGCTCCCAATTTCTCCATTTTTACCCCCCTCCACCCAATCCCTGCTCCACCCAAAGCCTTCCCCATGCCATTGTCTGTGTCCCTAGGTTGTCCATATATGCATATATGTTCTTTGGTTAATCTCTTCCTGTCCCCTTCCTCCTACCCCTACATCCACTCAGACCTGTTATTTTGTTCCATGCATCCATACCTCTGTTAATATTTTGTTCATCAGTTTATTGTGTTCAATAGTTTCCACATATGATTAAGATCATGTAATACTTGTCTTTCTCTGACTGGCTTATCTTGCTTAGCATAATACTTTCCAAGTCCCTCCATGCTGTCCCAAAGGGTAGCAGGTTCCTCTTTTTTACTACTACATAGTATTTCATGGTGTACTAGTAAATGTACACAGCTTTTTTATTCACTCATCTACTGATGGGCACTTGGGCTGTTTCCAGATCTTAGCTATTGTAAATTGCGCTGCTATGAACATAGGGTTGCATATATTCTTTCTGATTGGTGTTCCAGAATTCTTAGGATATATTTCCAGAAGCGGGACACTGGGTCAACTGGCAGATCCATTAATTTTCTGAAAACTGTCAATACTGTTTTCCACAGTGACTGTACCAGTCTGCATTCCCACCAGCAGTTCACTAGGGATCTTTAGTACACTTTTCTCCACATTCTCACCAGCACTTGTTTGTTGATTTATTGATGGTACCTATTCTGTGAGGTGTGAGGTAATACCCATTGTGGTTTTAACTTGAATCTCTCTGATGATTAGTGATACTGAAGATTTTTTCATGTGTCTATTGACCATCTGTATGTCCTCTTTGGAGAAGTGTCTATTCAGGTCCTTTGCCCATTTTTTAATTGGATTGTTTGTCTTCCTGTTGTGGAGGTATATAACTTATTATATATTTTGGAAATTAAAACCTTATTAGATGTATCATTGGTAAATATGTTTTCTGATACAGTAGGTTCCCTTTTCAATTTGTTAATGGTTTCTTTTTGCTGTGCAGAAGATTTCAGTTTGATGTAGTCCCATTTGTTAATTATTTTGTTTGTTTCTCTTGCCCTCAGCGATGTATGGTAAAAATACTGCTAGGTGAGATGTCTGAAATTTTCCTGCCCATGTATATTTTTAAAATATATTTTCATTGATTTCAGAGAGAAAAGGAGAGGGAGAGAGAGAGATTGAGACATCAGTGATGAGAGAGAATAATTGATTGGTTTCTTCCTTCATACCCGCCACTGGGGATTGAGCCTGCAACCTAGGTATGTGCCCTGACCAGGAATGGAATCCATGACCTCCTGGTTCATAGGTCGATGCTCAACCACTGAGATATGTGGACCGGGCATTGCCTATATTTTTGTCTAGGGTTTTTATAGTTTTATGACTCACATTTAAGTCTTTTATCCATTTTGAGTTTATTATTGTGTATGGTGTAAGTTGGTAGTTTAGTTTAAATATTTTTGCATGCACATGTTTAGTTTCCAGAACACCATTTATTGAAGAGACTATCATTACTCCACTGTATGTTCTTACCTCCTTCAGAAAATATTAATTGGCCATATTGGCATGAGTCAATTTCTGGGGTCTCTGTTCTGTTCCATCGGTCTATATGCCTGTTTGTGTGCTAGTACCAGGCTGTATTGGCTACAACAGCTTTGTAGTATAGGTTGATATCTGGTACTGTGATCCCTCGAATTTTATTCTTTCTCGAGATTTCTGTGGCTATTCAGGGTCTTTTTTGATTCTATAGAAATTTTTGGAATATTTGTTCTAGATCTGTGAAATATGTCATTGGTATTTTAATAGGAATTACATTGAATATGTAGATGGCTCTGGTATGGACACTTAATGATGTTAATGCTTCCAATCCATAATCACAGTATATACTTCCATATTTTTTGCCTCTTCCTCTATTTCCTTTTTCAATGTCCTATAGTTTTTCGAGTACAGGTCTTTGACTTCCTTGGTTAAGTTTATTGGCAGGTATCTTATATTTTTGTTCTAACGGTAAATGGGATTGTTTTCTTAGTTTCTTTTTCTGAGGGTTCATTATTGGTGTATAAAAATACCATTGAATTTCGTGTGTTAATTTTGTATCCTACAACTTTACTGAATTTATTTATTAAATCTAGCCATTTTGGTGGATTCTTTAGGATTTTCTATGTACAATATCATGTCTGTGAATAACAGTTTTACTTCCTCCTTTCCTATTTGATACCTTTTATTTCTTTTTGTTTGATCACTGTGACTAGGACTTACAGTACTATGTAGAATAAGAGTAGTGAAAGCAGACATCCCTGTCTTGTTTCCAATATTAAGGAAAATGCTTTCAGTTTTTGCCCCTTCAATATGATGTTGGCTGTAGCTTTGTCAGATATAGCATTTATTACATTGAGGTATGTTCCTCTAGTCTCACTTTGCTGAGAGTTTTTATCATAAATGGGTTCTGGATTTTGTTGAATGTTTTTTCTACGTCTATTGATATGATCATACGATCCTTAATTTTGTTTTTGTGGTGAATCACCTTTATTGATTTGTGAATACTGTATCAGCTTTGCATCTCTGGAATAAATCCCACTTGATCGTGGTATATAATTTTTAATGTATTGCTGGATCCTATTTGCTAGTATTTTGTTGAGGATTTTAGCATTATGTTCATCTGGTATATTGACCTATAATTTTCTTTCTTTGTAGTGTCTTTATCTGGTTTGGAATTTGGATAATGCAGGCCATGTTAAAAAAGCTTGGAAGTCTTCCCTCCTCTTGAAATATTGTGAATATTTTGAGGATTGGTATTAATTCTTCATTGAATGTTGGGTAAGACTCACCTATAAAGTCATCTAGTTCATTTAATTTCAGAGAGAGAGAGTGGACTAGCTTTGTCTGGAGAGAAGGTGAAATTTTAGTGCATTACACATGAACATAAGCAGTATAGCAAAGACACATTTGCACTGCTAATGATGAGAGTTTCTTTTCAATGAAACAGCAATGCACCAGAGCTGAATGCTTTCTCTCTTACCTGTTTCTGAGTCCATTTTGAAACATGTTTGATTTCCTTATGCTTAGAAACTGATTCCAAGCACCAGAAATTGTGCACTTATCAGACAAGAAGAGCCCAGAATTTACCTCTACATCTGGCTGAAGTTTTTGAAGGTTATGGACAAAATCTTGGAAAGTATGAAATGAAGTTGGTTCCTTTTCTTAAGGTTTTAGGAAGTATAAGGAAAAGGATATGAAAAGAAAAATTGAGAAAAACTGGCTAGGTTAAGTCAAAGGGGATTTATAAGATCTAAAAATATTAAGGCCACAAATAAACTAGTAATGTGTTTGCTAGTGGAAAGGGAATTAGATTCCTGAGTTCAAATCTTAGCTGTGATTCTTTCCAATCATAAGATTTTAAAAATATACACTATAAATACACTATACACTATAAAATATAAAAGAGAAAGATGCAAATTAACCATCACTCCACCACTCTGCTACACCCACCAACCAATCAGGAGTGAGTATGCAAATTAACCCAACTAAGATAGTGGCAGCCACAGAGCTGGAGCGAGCAGGAGGCTTGGGTTGCCCCGAGTGATGGAGGAGGCCAAGCTTCCCACCTGTCCTGGCTGGCCCTGGGCTCTGCTCAAGGCTACAAAGTTTCAATTATAGAAGATAAATAAATCCCAGATACCTGCTTCCAGCCCACCTTGGCCTCCACTCAAGGAGGTGCTGAAAAAAAAAAAGAAAAAAAGGAGAGGCTGGGCGCTTGGGTCGCCGGGGGGCATGGCCAGCCTGAAAACGACCCTCAGCCCCTCACACAGGCTGGCCCCATCCCCACAGGATGAGGGTCCCCACTGGGGGGCTTGACCAGCCTGCAAACATCCATCAACCCCTCACTCAGGCTGGCCAGGCACCCCAGTGGGACCCCCACCCTGATCAGGGACACCCTTCAGGGCAAACCAGCTGGCCCCCACCCATGCACCAGGCCTCTATCCTATATAATAAAAGGGTAATATGCAAATTGACCCTAACAGCAGAAAGACTGGGAATGACTGGTCACTATGACACACACTGACCACCAGGGGGCAGACGCTCAATGCAGGAGCTGCCCCCTGGTAGTTAGTGCACTCCCACAGGGGGAGCTCTGCTCAGCCACAAAGCCAGACTGCCATCTGCCAGCACAGTGATGGTGGCGGAAGCCTCTCCCACCTCCTCAGCAGCACTAAGTATGTCTGACTGCAGCTTAGGCCTGCTCCCCACTGGCAAGTGGACATCCCCCAAGGGCTCCCGGGCTGCCAGAGGGATGTCTGACTGACAGCTAGGCTTGATCCCCCAGTGAGTGGGCCTAAGCCAGCAGGTGGACATCCCCTGAGGGGTCCCAGACTGCGAGAGGGCACAGGCCGGGCTGAGGGACCCCCCCCCCCAGTGCACAAATTTTTGTGCACCAGGCCTTTAGTGTTATATAATTTTCTGTGCTTCAGTTTTTTCAATCTGTGAATTAGGCATAATGTTACTAAATGAATAGGGTTATCAAAAATGAAAGCAAAAAATCTTTAGATAAAGAGTCTAGTGCAATGCCTGACAAACTAGAGGTGCTCGGATATGGTTTCTTTTCCTCCAGGGATGTTTTAAGATCATTGAAAGGCTACCAACTGCTCACTAACAATTAGGCAGCTGCTACTTTTTAACTACTGTTCTGATTTTTATTAAACTCAGTCAATATTCTGTTAAGAAAGACCATTGATACTTATGACATTAGGTATAGCACCCTGGATGAGTTACTTCCATATTTTTGGATATGGGATATACAGGCTGCAGTGGTTGGAATCAACTCCACCTGTGCTGTATGACTGATAACAGGTGGAACTGAAGGCCAAGCCAAAGTGCTTTGCTTTCTCATTCTGCCACTACCTTGATTAGTAAGTGATCATTCCTGCCAATCTCAGTGGAGATCTGAATTACACATTGTTTGCTAAATCTGACACTTGGCCAAAGAGGTACTTAGTGGTGCTTATGAAAGAAATAATGATCAAATGACACAACCTTGTCAAAGCATTATTATGTTTCTGTTGAGTGATATTTTAAGCCTCTCTGTGCTTCTGGTTCCTTTGAAGAGTGGATTCTCCAAGTAGAGCTCATCTAAGATGTGTTTGAAGACTATAAATAATGGCAGGAAAGCAGGAAGTTGCTGCACCTTTCAACCTTCCAAAAGAAGGTAAGGGGGCTTACTTTGAAGTTGGAAACAAGTGCTCCTTATTGACACTAAACCTCTGCACATCGAGTGTCCCAATAAAACCCTACTTCAGATTCCAGTTTTTAAAGTGTCACTGAATCACTTATTTTTTGTTTTATTTACTTTGTATGTAGAAAAATTACAATCATATTTATTTAAACCTCAGAGAAAGGAAAAATAATAAGGTAATTTGTGTCATTTATAATTTTTCACTTAGCCATTTTTACATTTAAAATTCTAGACCATATAGAAATTACAACTGAACTACCAAACAACCATAATTCAGAAATGCTAGAAATATAGCTGAATGGAAGTCCTACAACTAGGAAAGTAAAGAAGAGTCTGGAGACTGGTAGGAGGGGTGGAGATGCTAAACAGACTGGTCCCAAACCCATGTGTGGAAGATAAAAATCAGGAGGGATATCACAGCTGCAGAGGATCCCCCTGAGGAGGAAGGGGTCCCAGCCACACACAAGGAAGGGAAGGCCCATAATTTCTGGCTGTAAAAATTAGAGGGGAGAGAAAATGGTGGCCAAATAGGCAGACCTTTCTTGCACTTTTTCCCAGGACCAGACTGGAAATAAAACTAAAGTGGGGAGCATACACCTGAAATTACCAACTGAGGTCCAGGTGAGGAGGATACCTATATCATAGAAGAACATGGAGATCGCTAGGAAGGGTGAGGTCACACACTTCCATAGGCAGCAGGTCAAGAGTGAGGAGGGCCCTAGCTGGTTTTGCTCAGTGGCTAGAGCATTGGACTGTGGACTCAAGGGTCCCGGATTTGATTCCAGTCAAGGACACATGCTCAGGTTGCAAGCTCAATCCCCAGTAGGGGGTGTGCAGGACGCAGTCAGTCAATGATTCTTTCTCATCATTGATGTTTCTATCTCTCTCTCCCTCTTCCTTCCTCTCTGAAATCAATAAAAATATATACTTTTAAAAAAAAGAGTGAGGAGGGATCTGTATGAGGGGGTCTTTTCCCTCAGAAGATAGAGTTCTGGAACCAGGCTGGGCTCCACAGCCCAGAGCACCAGAGCCAAGACCAGTTTCCCATGTAACACCCAGCCACAAGGTTCCCAGCCTGTGGAGCCCTCCTCACTCTGGTGCCAGATAGTCTGGAGCGGGTAGACAAGAGCCTGTTGGAGAGAAAGCCTCAGTTTATGTTTTTGTTGTTGTTTTTTAAACCCAGAACATGGGCTTTTCATTTGCAGCTATTCATTTGAGGCTTTGGTGCAGAGAGGATGGTGCAGATTTGAGGTGCCTAAGGAGAGGCTGGGGTGAGAAGCATAGTGGGGAGATGTGGAAAAGCAGCATCTGGGAGTCCTGCATTTGGTCTTACCTCCCCCAAACCGAAATGGTCATTTTTTCCTGAGAGAAATGAGGCACTCCCAGTAGCTCCAGTGAAGGAAAAAGATAAAAACCCACTCTAGGGCCCTAGCTGGTTTTTCTCAGTGGATAGAGTATTGGCCTGTGGACTCAAGGGTCCCAGGTTCGATTCCAGTCAAGGGCACATGCCGGGATTTCGGGCTCAAACCCCAGTATGGGATGTACAGGAGGTAGTCGATCAATGATTCTCTCTCTCTCTCTCATCATTGATGTTTCTATCTCTTTCCCTCTTTGCCTTCCTCTCTGAAATCAATAAAAATATATATTAAAAAAAAACAAAACCCACCCTAGGTAACACAGCCTTCCCCACCTTCAGAAGCCCTGCCTACCACAGCCTGCAAAGGAGATAGCCACAGAGGCCAAGCCTGGGAATTTGAACAGTCTCAGGGAGCATCTGTGACTGGGCTGGGGGTGGGGCCATCCACCCCACTATCCTGGGAACCTGACTGGTGCTTCCTTCCCTGCATAGGAGAGCTTATAGAAACTCCAGTATTACAGTTGATCCCATAGGAGGATCTCTGCCCAGCTGAGAGCATCGTAATATTCTGGGCCCCTCTCAGAAGAGTAGCTCTGGGACAGGAAAACACACCCACCACTTTCCCTGAAATACGAACGGCTCCTCCCCCCTCAGGAGACCCAGAGGTCTAGATTCCAGATTTCACCTAAAGCCCTGTCAGAAACAGACTTTTTAGTGATTAAGATTGACAGCTGGTTAGCAAGCAAACGTAGGTGGAGGTGATTCCCAGGAAATCTGAGGAAGCCCTGGCTCCCATGCTGCTAACAAACCTACTTTAGAGGGCAGCTTGGTCCCTCCAGTGTGCAGCCAATCCTGTGGAGATAGACAAACTGTAGGTTGCTTGGAGCTTCAAGCAGGTTACTGAAAGTCAAAGAACAGTTTCTGACAGTGGTTAGCACTTAAGTATCTCTCGGGAAGCTCAGAATTGGCAGACAGAACAGTCAGCCACAGTCATCAAAGGGAGCTCCCAGGAGGCACTAAATTGAGTGGAGATGAATACCACTTCACTTTTTTCTCTTTTTTCCCTCTTACCTTTCTTTTTCCATCTTATCTATCTGCTTTATTGATTTGTTATTGTTTTAGTTTCTATTATTTTGTTCATATATCCAATTTTTCTCTTCTCCTTTCCTACTCAGTTTGTTCTTCTTTTTCTCCTGCTTTCTTATATTTACTTCCTTTTCTTATTTTGGGTCTATCGACTTTTGCCTCTATTTTCTTTTTCAAAAATTTTTCTCTTTTATTTTAAACAATTTTTCTTCCCCTGCTCCCTTATCCATTATTCTTATTTTCTTTATTTCATCTCTGCCTCTTCATATTCCTTCCCCCACCCCATTTTTTTTCTCCTCACATTTTTTCTTTCTTTCCTTCTATCACTCCTGCTCTCTTTTCTCTTTTCTAATTCACTGGTGGTTGCTTTTACTGTTATAGGGTCTTCTGTATATTTTTGTTTTATTTATTTTCTTTCATGTTTTGTGGTGTTGTATTTTGTTCTCTTCTGTCAGCACCTCTGATAACTGGAATGGTGAGCCAAGAATTTTCCCTGGGGTTGTGTCTCAAAGAATGAGCTCTGAGGACCAGAAGATTTAAGCAAAAGTGTGAAAAATGTATTACAAGCAGATTCATAATTCCCTCATGGGGGGGGGCAATAATGGGATGCCCCATCTCAAACCTTGTAATCCATGAGTATGTATTTGCTACAAACCTGTTTCTATATCCATCCATGTCATCACCTGATTGATTCCTTCATTTGTTTTTGCCAAGTAACAGACCTGAGCTTTCCCTGTTTCTATGTTCTTTCTCTGTTCATGAACTTTCTCTGTTTCTATGCCTTTGTACACCTTGTTGCTGCAGCGCTCCCTTGTTTTCCCATCCCTTCCACTTTGAGTCCAGAAACATTTTATTATTTCTGCATGGTTGGTTCCTGTGATTAGGCTTGCTCAAACTGCCATGTCTTCCCCTGCCTATGTTCCACAGGCCTTTGTTTTCCACTGCCCTGTCTGCCTGCATTTCAAGTTAACCCTCTCACCTCCACAACAGTTTTCATGACGTTTTCAGGGGTGAGCTTCATAATCAGCCAGCCTAAGAGGAGATTCCACCCATAAATGGGACAACAACATTTAAGACCCAATTACAACAGGAGAACCCCAAACAACTCAAACAAGGGGCTTTCCTAGAGCACGTAGCTCAAGAGATCTGAGATTACACCACTGGGTCCCACAGAACACCTACTGCATAAGATGACCCCACGAAGTCTGGGAGGCATAGCAGTTTGATTACAAACAAATACAAGGGGAGCAAAACTGAGTTAGAAACAAATACAAGGGGAGCAAAAATGAGAGACAAAGAAACAATCTCCAAACAAAAGAAAAGGATGAATCACCAGAAAAGAAACTAAATAAGATGGAGGTAATCAATTTGTCAGATAAACAATTTAAAGTAATGACTATGAGGGTGTTCAAAAAACTCAGTGAGACTATGTTCAATTAATATTTGACAAAGGAGGTATGAACATACAATGGAGTGAAGACAGTCTCTTCAATAAATGGTGTTGGGAAAATTGGACAGATACATGCAAAAAAATGAAACTAGACCACCAACTTACACCATACACAAAAATAAACTCAAAATGGATAAAGGACTTAAACATAAGACAGGAAACCATAAAAATACTGGAGGAATCCTCAGGCAGCAAAATCCCAGACATATGCTGAAGCAATTTCTTCACTAATACTGCTCCTAGGGCAATGGAAACTAAAGAGAAAATAAACAAATCGGACATCAAAATAAAAAGTTTTTGCATAGCAAAAGAAACTATCAACAAAACAACAAGAAAGCCCACTGCATGGGAGAACATATTTGCCAATGTTATCACGGATAAGGGCTTAAACTCCAACATTTACAGGGAACTCATGCAACTTAACAAAAGGAAGATAAACAACCCAATCAAAAAATGGGCAATGGACCTAAATGGATACTTTTCAAAAGAAGACAAAGGAAGGCCAAGAGACATGAAAACATGCTCAAAGTCACTAATTATCTGAGAGATGCAAATCAAAACGACAATGTGGTACCATCTCACACCTGTCAGAATGGCTATCATCAACAAATCAACAAACGACAAGTGCTGGAGAGGATGCGGAGAAAAAAGAACCTTCGTGCACTGCTGGTGGGAATGCAGACTGGTGCAGCCACTGTGGAGAACAGTATGGCATTTCCTCAAAAAACTAAAAATGGAACTCCCATTTGACCCAGTGATCCCACTTCTAGGAATATATCCCAAGAAACTAGAAACATCAATCAGAAAGGATATATGCACCCCTATGTTCATAGCAGTACAATTCACCATAGCTAAGATTTGGAAACAGCCTAAGTGACCACCAGCAGATGAGTGGATTAAAAAGCTGTGGTACATCTACACAGTGGAACACTACGCTGCTATAAAAAAGAAGGAATTTTTACCATTTGCAACAGCGTGGATGGAACTGGAGACCATTATGCTAAGCGAAATAAGCCAGTCAGAGAAAGATAAACATCACATGATCTCACTCATTTATGGAATATAATGAACAACATATACTGATGAACAAAAACAGATCCAGAGACAGAGAAGCATTGATCAGACCATCAAACCTCAGAGAGAAGGAAGGGGAGGGTGGGGGTAAGGGTGAAAAATCAACCAAAGGACTTGTATGCATGTATATAAGCCTATCTAATGGACACAGACAACAGGGGGGTGAGGCCATGAGTTGGGGGGAGGTATTGGAGGGTATTGGTGGGATAAGGATACATATGTAATATCTTAATGAAGAAATTTTTAAAAAATCAGTGAGAACTATAAACGACTTATTTGAACTACAGCAGCACAAGAAGAGAGGTAGAAACCATCAACAAGAATCAAAGAGAGGGGTTTCTCTGAGAGGGAATGTGTACAGGGGAAGATTTCTTCTTGGTCAAGAGAAACATATTCTCTCTACTGTAAATATGTGTTCAGCCTCCCCACTTATTTTAGGAGAAATTGACACTGAGGTTACCCTACTTAAAAATATTATGAACTCTTTTGTTTATTTATTTATTTATTTATTTAGTAATGAATTAGGACATTTTCTAGATGAAGAATTAATTCTCCACTCCATTTCCTTAGAAATTTTTTTTAGCTTTATTTTGATGATTAGAAAATATAGAGGATATGTTTTGGGTATATATATATATATAATATTGCTGGTGCAGTGTTATCGTCATATCAATGCTAAATTAACATTGCTTTGTATTTATATATATAGCCCAATATGCAAATTGTCCCCATGGGAGTTCAACCAGGAAACCCATCACTCACTATGATGTGCGCTGACCACCAGGAGGCACCGCAGAACAAAGGAAGGCCCCGGTTGGCAGCCAGAAGCCAGGGAAGGGAGGCCTCAGCCAGCAGCCAGAAGTCCCTGATTGGCCCTGATCACCGGCCAGGCCTAGGGACTCTACCCATGCATGAATTTTGTGCACTGGCTCTCTAGTTATTTATAAGTGGTTATACACTGTTATCTCTTTCAACCACAACTTACAGCAAAAAGAATTAAACTTTATTTATTACAGTCTATTCAAAAATTTGCTAAAAAATTATATGCAATATCTAATTCAAACCTTATTATACTCTGATTTTTAAATTATTATTATATTACAATACATCATATATTATTACTTTGAAAATGGGGGAATTACAGCATAGACAGATTGAGTATATTCCCAATGTCATACAGCTGGTATGTGGCACAGCTGAGATTAGAACCCAAGTTTTTCTAACTCCTGGATCTATATCATCTCCATTAAGCAGTATGAAATTTTATTGTCATTCCTGGACACAAAGATAAGACTTGAATTGTTTCCAATTACAATATCATAATTAGTGGGCAAGATAAGAATTTACTTCAGAATGTCTGGTTCCTAATACCATGCTCTCTACATGGCATATCTTAAAATGCATGAACAACACAAGGAATAAACAAATCCACAATGAAACTAACCCCCAAATATTCAATGTTTATTCATTTTATTCTGAGTTCTAGCAAGTAATGGACCTAGTTACAAATAAATTCTAATAAACAAGTTCTAACATTATTAGATAATGATGTTCTTTATGAATGATATCATGCTAAAGTTATTCATAGCATCTTTTGTTTTGCTATTTAGTATCTTTATTCTTAATAATTAAAAAAAATTCAGTTATATTCTTATTTAGAAGATTTATAAGGTGAAAACACAAAAGTAAATCTATCCTGTAGATACCAGACATAAGAATTATACATTTAAAAATCAGGCAATTTACTAGTATATTTTTTCTTAATGATTTTGTCAATGTCAAAATAAAAATATCTAGCCCTGGCCAGTGTCACTCAGTTGGTTGGCGGGTCATGGGTTTGATTCCCAGACACAGCACATTCTAGGCTGCTTGTTTGGTCCCCATGTGGTGCATGTAAAAGAGGCAACCAATTGATGTTTCTCATATCTCTCTCTCTTTCATCCTTCCATGTTCCCAGGAACAAGCTGGAATTACAACTGAAATAGGGAAAGGCTTCCTGAATAATCAATGGAAAACTCACAGGAGAGAACCCTGATACCCAAGGACCAAAGGTGGAGACCACATAGAGACCAGTAGGAGGGACAGAAGTGTGAAAGGGCTGGCTGGGCACCCATGGACAGGAGGGATATCTCAGCTGTGTGTGTGTGTGGCGGGGCAGGAGGGGGGGCGGTGCCACTGAGAAATCTGAGATCTAATCCTGAAGCTGGGCTCCCCAGCAGAGAGCACCAAACTGAGGAGGGTACCCACATAACATCTAACTGTTAAAAGCAGTGGGGTGCTGTCTGCCAGGGAGTGGCAGCTGAAAGTTTGGGCACCCTCTTAAAGGGCCAATGCACAAAAATTCCCTGTGGAGCCACCCACCTTGTGCTCTGGCAGAGGAAGAGTGAAGTGGACTGGAGCTGTGAGAGCAGAACCCAGGACTGGGGACTCAAGGGATAGAGCTCAGAAGGCAGACATCCCAAGTTTCCTGGGCTGAGTAATTCTCTCACACAGTGGAGGACATATTTCCCACATAGACATCTACCTTGACCTGGGGCAGGGGGGCGGAGACAGTGGACATGCCCTATTGGAAAATACTTTGCCCTGAGGCCACTTAAGAGATTAAAAATAAGAATTATCCTCCAGGCAGAAGCAACTGCCCCACCCTGTTGAAAAAACTCTCACCACACCTGAGTACAACTACCTGGGGGCAATTCAAGTTGCAATCCTATTAGTCTGTAGTCAGAGGCATTCTCTGGAAGCTTTGAATCTTTGCTTGATCTCATTAGTCAGAAATAGCCTTTAACACTGCACTAGAGATTGAGAGGTATAGATCTACCTAAAACATAGTCACAAACACAAATAGACAACCAAAATGAGGAAAGAAAGAAACAAGCCCCAAATGAAAGAACTAGCAAATTCTCCAGAAGAGATAAATGAAGCAGAGATAAGAAATTTATCGGAAACAGAGTTCAGAGTAATGATGGTAAAAATGCTCAACAGTATGAAAAAAGATATAGTAACTATAAAAAAAGAACAGTCTGAGATAAAGAATGACATAATACAAATAAATAACACATTGAAGGAATACACAGCAGATTAGGGGAAGCTGAGGATCAAATCAGTGAATTAGAAGACAGAGATGAAAATTTCACTCAATTAGAGAACCAAAAAGAAAAACAATTAAAAAATAGGAGGACAGCTTAAGGGAGCTGTGGGACAATGTGAAATGTAACAATATTAGAGTAGTAGGTGGGTCAGAAGAGGTAGAAAGGAATAGAGAAGGTGTTTGAAAAATAATAGTAAAAAACTACCCTAACCTGGTAAAGGAAAAAGTCACACAAGTTCAGGAGGGTCAGAGAACCACAAACAAGAAAAACCCAAACAGACCCATGCCCAGACACATCATAATTCAAATGCCAAAAATTAAAGACAAAGAGAGAATCTTAAAGGCAGCAAGAGAAAAGAAAACTGTTACCTACAAAAGAGCTCACATAAGGCTGACACCTGATTTCTCATCAGAAACTCTACAGGCCAGAAGGGAATGCTCCAATCAAAAGATGTAGGGTAGCTGAATGGATATAAAAACATGACCCAACTATAAGCTGTCTACAAGAGATCCACCTCAAAACAAAAGACACACATAGGATGAAAAAAATTTTTCCATGCAAATGGAAAAGAAAAAAAAGCTGGAGTAGCAATACTCATATCCAACAAAATAGACTTTAAAAGCATTATACTAAGCGAAATAAGCAAGTCAAAGAAAGATAAATATATGATCTCACTCATTTGTGGAATATAATGAACAATATAAACTGATGAACAAAAATAGAGCCAGAGGGGAAAAATATTCTAGAACAGCAGTTCTCAACCTGTGGGTCACGACCCCTTTGGGGAAAGAAAGAAACAAGCCCCAAATGAAAGAACTAGCAAATTGTTCGCAACCCTTTCACAGGGGTCACCTAAGACCATCGGAAAACACATATATAATTACATTTTGTTTTTGTGATTAATCACTATGCTTTAATTATGTTCAATTTGTAACAATGAAAATGCATCCTGCATATCAGATATTTACATTACGATTCATAACAGTAGCAAAATTACAGTTATGAAGTAGCAATGAAAATAATTTTATGGTTGGGGGTCACCACAACATGAGGAACTGTATTAAAGGGTCGCGGCATTAGGAAGGTTGAGAACCACTGTTCTAGAATGTAATAGAAGTAATCCTGTTATTTGCAGATTTTTAATATTTCCTACTACTTTTGTGATATCATACTATGTTAGTACAGTGTTGGTAATATTATTATACCTAAAATCCTTTTATTCTTGATACTAGTAGCCCAGTGCACAAAAATTTGTGCACTCGGGGGTGAGGGTGAGGGGTGGGGCCAGACCCCTCAGCCTGACCTGCACCCTCTGTCATATTCCGGGACCCCGGCCACTCCTGGTCTAGGCACAGGCCTACAGGCTTGGGGCGGCCTGGCTCTCGAGGCCCCATTTTATCAAGAGAACAAAGTTGGCATTAGTTACAGCCCTCACCGAACCCAGTACACTGCATCTATGCATACAATTGCCTCGTTCATGTGCCTGCTTCGCCCTACTGAATTACTAACATCTTGAGGACATAGCTTTGTCTTATCCTGCTTCACCTTCAGTGCCTGGCCTGGTGCCAGGGACCTGAGAGGGTTTGCTGAGTGAGTGAATGAATGAGCGAGTGAATGAGTGAATGAATGAGCAAGTAAGTAAATGAGCAAGCAGCTACTGGTGGGGATAGTTTGCACTCCGCTCTGGGCTGCCTGACACAAACCTTGGGAAGTTCCCGCCCTGCTCTCAGCAGCCCCTTGCCTCTCTCCTGGCTGCATAGTTTGCACTCTGCTCTCGGGCCATTTGTGGGTGGGGCCAATGGCGGATCGGTGCATTAGCACCTGCCAGCCTCAGATCCCCTGTGGGGGGGGCGTTTGTGGGCGTGGCCAGTGGCAGATCGCTGTGGTCCCACCCACCAGCCCTGGGTCAGTCTCATACGGGCCGCCTGCTGCCCGGGTCGCAGATAGCAAGCACAGATGGCAGCAGGGCAGGCGGGATGGTGCTGTCCCGCCCTGCCTGCAGTATGCAAATTAGCCGCCATCTTTGTTGGCAGTTAGCCGCCATCTTGGTTGGCAGTTAATTTGCATATCGTCATGATTAGCCAATGGGAAGCATATTGGAGGTACGGTTACTTACCCTATTTGTCTTTTGTTAGATAGAATATTAATGTATATTGCATGTATATTATTATATGTAAGAACATTTTTCTTGAATAATTGATGTTTATTACATGTAACATTATTATATTTAAAATCATTTTTCTTGAAATAAAAAAACAAAAAATTTTAAAAATAAAAATATAAAAAGTAAAATAATCAAATTAATAAAAAATAAAAAAATAAATACATAAAGTGAGAATTAAAAAATAAATAAATAAATGAATAAAAAAGAAAGATATTTAAACTATTTTAATATAGGGAAAACAACAAAGTAAAGAATGCAGGTGTAGTAAATCATATTTAGAGACTTATAAATTAGATTTCATGGTTAGCCTACTGTTGTTCTACAGAGCTGATTTAGGTAGATTGCATTGATCCTTTGTGATTATATCTGTCATTCAAGATCCCAATCTGCTTCTGTCTTATAAAAGGCCTTTATGAATAAGACATTATAAAAGATACATTAACCATAGTGTAACTGTAAATCACTGTTTTGCACATTGGAAAAACTTAGGGATATTTAGACACTCTTATGGCTTTGGGGGCACTCCCTTTCAACCCTTCCTCCATTTAGCATTCCCAGAAGTCCTGCCCTGCTTAATTTTTTCTTTGAAGCATTTAATATACCCATTAAAATATTTGTTTGTAATCCATGTCCTTCCACCAAAATATGTTTCATGATGTGAAGGTTGTCTTCTAGCTTAGAACAGTGCCTTACAGATAGTTGTTAAATGAATGGATGAAGAAATTAATGAAAGGCAAATAAATAATTGAAGCAAGGCATGGAGATTAAGGGGATCAAATAATTTCTCCAGCTGAGATACTTCATGACAGCATGGTTTGTAGCATTCCTGTAGCAAATATTTAACTCTTCCCTTTACAACCTTATCTTTACCAACAAACTGACAGTTGATAGTTAAGAAATGACAATTTATCTCTACTTTCCTACCAGCCTTTGTCTTTTCACAGCATCCTTCTGTGATTAGTGGGGACACTGTGCTTTGTATCGGTCCTCTGAATTTTTTTCTTCCACAGATAGCACTATGCCTTCAATAAATAAACCTACTGATAAGTTTAGATTCTTTTTGTCCTGTGTGAACCTTCATACTTAATGAATGGGATCCATTTCCAAGATATACAAGCATAAATGACATGTGCTGAATTAATGGTCCTAAATACTACTATTCTAAAATGAAAAAGCAGCTGAAGCATATTAAATTTTATAAAATATGCTAGTGGCCCAGTGCACAAAAATTTGTGCACTCAGGGGTGAGGGGGGAGTGTCCCTCAGCCCGGCCTTCACCCTCTCCTGGGACCTCTGGAAGGATGTCCTACTGCCGGTTTACAGGAATCAGGCCTAAACTGGCAGTCAGACATCCCTTTCACAATCTGGGACTGCTGGCTCCTAACCACTCTGCCTGCCAGCCTGCTTGCCCCCAACTTCCCCCTGCTGCCAGCTTACTCACCCCCAAATTCCCCCCACCACCAGCCTGATCACCCCAAACTGCTCCCTGTACCAGTGTGCTCACCCCAACTACCCTCCCTGCCAGCCTGCTTGCCCCTAACTGTCCCCCCTCCTGGCCTGCTTGCCCCCAACTGGCCCCCTGCTGGCCTGCTCACTCCAAATGGCTTCATCTTTTATTCCATTTGTGTCCTTTCCACCCCTAAGTTAATGTTGTGTCCTTAATATGTGGTTATGAGATGGCTCTGTGACTGAGTTGGGAAACCTTTCATGTTTCTCTTTCCTTTCCTTTCATCTCAGGATAACTGAGCTCTGCGGTTTGTGTGGGACCAAAGGCCCTGGGAATACAATGCTGAGCCCTCTGAACTCATTTTATTCTTTGTTGTATTATTTGATTCCTGGGGCTGAATTAAACATGAAAACAGAAGAAAATATACCCTTAGATATAGAATCTGAGTCATTACCCGGAGATTTCTGCGGGAGTTGACACTGAGGCATGAGACACATGTGTTTATTGGTCAGTTTCCTCAACTATGGAATGAAGGTTTATCCTGCCCCTCGGATCCTTTGGAGGTTGGTTATGATGCATCCAGAGGGATTAACTGGCAGCTCTGAGAGAAAGATCAGAAGTCAACAGACACTTGTTTCCTTTACCCAGACAGAGTTAGAAAAACACAACTCCTTTTATCATAACAGCAGCAAGGGCCATGCCTATGGGAGGAGGAGCAGGGAACCAGGGCTTTCCCCTTGGTCCTTCCCTGCCCTCCCTCCCTCCCTCCATCCCTGCACTGGTCCAGCTGCTATCACTATCATGGAACTGCTCAACTCAGACTCTGATCACACTGCCGGAACTGCACACGGGGCGGGGCCCCCGCGATCACCACGCCCACCTGAGCCCCGCTGGCCAGGGCCACGCACAGGGGCCTGGATGGCGGCTCCCCCTGTCCTGCCCTGCCTGCAGTATGCAAATTAGCCACCATCTTTGTTGGTGGTTAATTTGCATATCTCTCTGATTGGCTGGTGGGCGTAGTGAAAATACAGTCAATTTGCATCTTTGTCTTTTATTAGATAGACTATAACAGCCAAATATAAAAGTGTTTCACATAGCAGCAATGAAACTTGATTTACATAAAGACTGAAATGCAATATGTTACCATATCCTCACACTGCAAAACTAACCAGTACAGAGATGCTAAAATAAATCATGTGTGATCTGCAATATATGTATAAACATATACAATAAAATTTACATGTTATAATGTACCAGCTAAATTTGCCAGAAAGTTAATAAAGTAGGATCTGATAAAAATGTTTCCTGTAACTTTCACTGCAGTAAAAGCTCAACCTCTGGAACATTTCATGGAAGTTCTATATTCATGGAAGAGAAATTTGCCATTATTGCTTTTACATAAAGAGAGAGTCATAATAGGTGTAAGTCTGTGATATTCAGTTCCAAGATAAGACACACACATACAGAAGAATACAGAAATCACATGATTTTCCCCTAAGTTACATGGACACATAAGTAATATTGGTAGCACACTTTCAAAATCTTTGACATATTTCACATATCTAGAACAAATACTCCAAAAATTTATATGGAAGCAAGAAAGACCTCAGATACCCACAGCAAGAAGAACAAAGTTGGAAAAATCACAATACCAGATATTAAGTTATACTACTAAACCACTGTACTCAAAACAGCCTGGTATTGGCATAGTAACTGGCATATAGATCAATGGAACAGAACAGAAAACCCAGAAATTAACCTAAGTCATTATACTCAATTAATATTTGACAAAAGAGGCAAGAACATACAATAAAGTAAAGACAGTCTCTTAAATAAATGGTGTTGGGAAAATTGGACAGATACATGCAAAAAAAACACCAACTTACACCATACGCAAGAATAAACTCAAAATGGATAAAAGACTTAAATGTAAGTCATGAAACCATAAAAATCATAGTAGAAACCATAGGCAGCAATATATCAGACTTCTCTTGCAGAAATATGTTTATGGGTACATCTCCCAGGGCAAAGGTAATTATGGGGGAAATAAACAAAAGGGACTAAATGAAAATAAAAAGCTTCTTCAAAGCAAAATAAACCATTTACAAAACAAAAAGTAAACCCACTGTATGGAAGAACACATTTTGCAGTGACACATCTGATAAAGGGTTAATATCCAAGTAAATAAGGAACTCATACAACTTAACAAAAGGAAGACAATCCAATTAAAAAATGGGCAAAGGACCTAAATAGACACTTGTCCAAAGTAGACATTCAGATGACCAAGAAATATATGAAAAAAAATGCTGAAAGTCACTGATCATCAGAGAGATGCAAATTAAAATGGCAAGGAGGTATCACCTCATACCTGTCAGAATGTCTACCATCAACAAATAAACAAATGTAAAGTGCTGGTGAGGATGTGGAGAAAAGGGAACCCTAGTACACTGCTGGTGGAAATGCAGACTGGTGGATACTCTGTGGAAAGCAGTATAGACTTTCCTCAAAAAATTAAATATGGAACTCTCATTTGACCCAGTGATCTCACTTTGAGGAATATATTCTAAGAAACTCAAAACACCAGTCATAAAGAATGTATGCACCCCTATGTTCATAGCAGCACAATTTACAATAGCTAAGATCTGGAAACAATCTAAGTGCCCATCAGTAGATGAGTTGATGTGGTAACATGGAATACTATGCAGCAGTAAAAAGAAGGATCTCTTATCCTTTGAGACAACATGAAGAGACCTGGAGAGTATTATGCCAAGCAAAATAAGTCAGTTAGGGAAAGACAAGTATCACATTATCTCACTCATATATGAAATCTAATGAACAAAATAAGCTGATGAACAAAATAGATCCAAGATACAGAATCATAGAACAGACTGCAGAAACTCAGAGGGAAGGCTGGGCAGTGTGTGTGGGTGGGGGACTGGGGTGGGGAGTGATCAACAAAAAAACTTGTGTGTTATATATATATATAACACATGGACACTGACAGTAGGGTGTGAAGGCCTGGGGTGGGGGGTGGGGCAGGCTGGAATGGGTCAGTGTGGGGGAAAGGGGGACATATGTAATATTTTCAACAATAAATATTTAACAATTAAAAAAATAATATGTTTGGCCAGATTAGCCAGTACCCAAGTTAAATTTTTCATATCTAATAACTAGGGAGACAGATATTATTTCCACTAGGAAAGCCAAAAAGAAGATAATCTTATATAAGGATCCTATATAACCCTATATAATAAAAGCCCAGTGACCGAAATGGCAGAATGACCAGAGACCACAACGACGGTGGCCCCTGGCCCGGACCAGCCCTGCCCCCCAGCGGGGACCCCCACTCTGATTGGGGGAGTGGCCAGCCTGCAAAATATCAGCGGCCCCTCGCCCAGGCAAGCCCCGCCCCTCAGCAGGGACCCTCATCCTGATCGGGGGAGTGGCCGACCTGTAAACTGTCCATTGCCCCTCACCCAGGCCGGGCCTGCCCCTCAGCAGGGACCCCTACCCTGATCCGGGTCCCCCATCAGGACAGGCCAGCCAGTCCTCACCTGTGCACCAGGCCTCTATCGAATATAATAAAAGGGTAATATGCAAATTGACCCTAACGGGAGAATGACCAGAACAACCGCTGGACCAGTCACTATGAGGTGCACTGACCACCTCTCAGTCCCTTTCCCCAGCCAGCAGCCTTCAATTGCCTGATGGTGAACAGGGAACCAGGGATGGGTGTTAGGGGACGTGGGCAGCACCAGGCCAAGGCCCCTGCCCCGCCAGTCTCCCCACACCCAGAGGGCAACCCATAGCAGGGTGGGGGCTGGTGAGTGGGTGGGAACAGCTGGCCTGTCTCAGTCCCTGTCCCTGGCTGTCAGGTGCCGATCAACAGATGGTGAACAGGGAACCTGGGGTAGGTGGCAGTGGGGGGCAGGGCCAGCTGCAGGCAGCTGGGGAAGATGGCCCTGATTGCAGGCCAGGGCTAGTAACAATATTTGTGCACATGAATTTTGTGCACCAGGCCTCTAGTAACAATATAGAAATTATTTTATATACATTCAATCAATAACAATTAGGTGATATAAGAACAAGGTTTGAGCAGCATCAATATATAAACATACAGTCTGTGTTGTCATTTTGGGATAGCTGTCTGCCTCTATGGTTTGCAGCTTCTCATCCTGAAAAATCTTTTGATTTCCACTGCACATGGAGGGTTGTGTCAGACAGGTAGTGTCCATTCATTGTTAGGTGCCTGATTAAGTAAGGTTCCTTTTAGCATAGTTGGAGAGAATCTTTCCCAATGGATAAAAATCCCCTGGTTATAAGTTATGGTCTTTGAAATCTTTGTCTCATGGGAATACTGTGAAATGAATGTTACTAATTTATCAGTTTATATAATAATGCAGAATGTCTTATTTTTAGTTTTCCTTAAATTTGGAAAACAAAAGGATTTTAGAAACCAGCAATATTTTAAACGATCATAAGAATAATAATTATGCTCAATCCATTTATTTCCATAACCATTTGTGTTTATCCTGATTTGTGTTTGGAGTATTTTTTATGCATTCAGTTATTCCTTAGAGTCCTATAAATCTTCATCCAGTTCAAAGATATGACCTGCTTAGAAACCTGTAATTTAGAGTAAGTCAGAATCCTTTTCATGGATTTTTCTAAAGATGTAAAATATCTGCAAATGCATCAGAGTAAAACAATGACTGCCTATAAATGACAAAACTTAAAGTGGCATGGTTATAGATTTGATTATAATGCAACTGATAAAAAATTTTGCTTTTCTATAAGTTATGACATTCCAAAATAACAATTTATTGGTCAATAATAATTACTGTAAAATGACATACAGAATAACATAAAGTCTATCTCTATATAGATTCAATATATAATTTCAACATATAAAGAACAAATAGTTTGTAAAATTTTAAAGCATTGCACATGGCTTATGTGAAGTATGCATTGAGCATTAGAAATAATTCATAGACTCCCAATGTCTGAAGTATTAGTGCTGGGTGCCCCCACAGGTAACCATCACTCTTGGCTTGCTCTGTAGCACTGATTGGACACCTGTTAACCCTGAGAATTTCCTGTTTGAACTTTACTCTGAATCTTTGCAAGTTCCTTTCTGGAGCAGACTGAAATTTCTAGAACGTCGATTTTGATAAATTATATATATACACATATAACATAGTTATCATTAGAAATTTTTATTTGACAAAGCTTCCCATGTAATTTCATATATATTAAATCAGCTTAATTTATTTTAAAATCTAGAGGCCTGATGCACAAAAATTTGTGCACTGGGGGCGCGGGGGGAAGTCCCATCAGCCCATCCTGAGCCCTCTCACAGTCCAGGAGCCCTCGGGGATGTCCAACTGACAGCTTAGTCCTGGTCTCCAGCTGCCATCTGGCCTCCCTCTGCAGGCAGTGACTGGAGGGCCAATCGGGGACAGCACCAGCTGGTGAGTGGCCAGCCCCAGCTCCCCATTGCTGCCGCCCTGCTGTAGGCCTCCCTCTGTGGGAGGCGACCAAGGGATGGTGCCAGCTGGTGAATGACTGGCCCCACTTCCCCATCGCCCCACCACTGCTGGTCATCACCCCTCCAATCACTGCCCCCTCCCTCTGCCCGCTGGCACTCACCTTGGCTGGCCTGGTGCCACCCACTCAACACCCCTCACCCCCCGCCAACCTGTCATTCTGCCATTTGGTCAGTTTGCATATTAGGCTTTTATTATATAGGACATTTATTTTAAAGAAAACAAATCCTTGAGGTATTCCTGGGCCCATTGGAATGACTCAAAGTCATTTTTCAGTTAAAAATTCTTTTAAAATTTATACTTTGGAAGGTTGTCTATTATACTTAACCAAAAGATTATATCATAAACTCTTTTCAAGTCTAGGTAAAACAAACACATATTTTATGGTAATAACTAAAATACATTAATCAAAAGTAAAAACAGTTTTGATATTAAATATTTTGTCCAGACTATAGGATTTTCTTAATTTATATATTTAATTTTTTAGGTAAATAAAAGATTATATCCTGGTAATTCCATCCAGAGGCTGAAAATTTCCCATATGTAATACACAGAAAAACACATATCACCTAAAGACAATATACATAAAGATCATATATTTAATTTAAATTACTAATTTTTACAGAGAAAACGTAAAATTTTTTTGATAACTTAAAACCTTCACAAATTTTTGCTAACTTCACATCATTTTACAAATTTTTCTACAATTTTCACAGATCTTCTTACCTATCTATATATATAAAAGGCTAATATGCTAAGTGTCTGACCATTCGACTGTTCAACCAACCATTTGACCATTCGACTGATAGCTATGACACAAACTGATTTCCAGTTTTATGCCATTGTGACCTGAGAAGATGCTTGATATGATTTCTATCTTCTTGAATTTGAAGAGACTTTGCCTGTGACCCAATATATGGTCTATCTTTGAAAATGACCCATGTGCACTTGAGAAGAATGTATATTCTATAGCTTTGGGGTGAATGTTCTAAAGATGTCAATTAATTCCACCTGATCTAGTGAGTCATTTAGGATTGACGTTTCTTTGCTGATTTTATTTAGAGGATTAGTCCAGTGGTGTTAGTGGGGTATAAAAGTCCACTACTGCCCTAACTGGTTTGGCTCAGTGGATAGAGCATCAGCCTGCAGACTGAAAAGTCCCAGGTTCGATTCCAGTCAAGGGCATGTACCTTGGTTGCAGGCACATCCCCAGTAGGAGGTGTGCAGGAGGCATCTGATCAGTGTTTCTCTCTCATTGATGTTTCTAACTCTCTATCCCTCTCCCTTCCTCTCGGTAAAAATATCAATAAGATATATTAAACAAAAAAGTCCATTACTATGACTGTATTGCTGTCAATATCTCCCTTGATATCCTCCAGAAGTTTTTTATGTATCTAGGTTCTCTTGTATTGGGTGTGTATATGTTTACCAGAGTTATTTCTTCTTGTTGAATTTCTCCCTTTAGTATTATGAAGTAGCCTTCCTTATCTCTTATTATGTCCTTCACTTTGAGATCTAATTTTTCAGATATAAGTATTGCTACCCCAGCTTTTTTTTCATTTTCATTTGCCTGAAAAACCCTTGTCTATCCTGTCACCATCCATCTGCATGTGTCTTTTTTTCTGAGGTGGGTTTCCTGTAGACAGCAGATATATGGGTCATGTTTTCTTATTCACTCAGCTACACTATGTCTTTTGTTTGGGGCATATAATCCATTTACATTTAAAGTTATTATTGATAGGTACTAGTTTTTCACCATTTTTATTCTTTACCCCTGTGTTCCCTCTTCGCTTCCTATTTCTTCAGTTTTCAGCAGACCTTTTAGCATTTCTTGCATTGCCAGTTTCTTGGTAATAAACTCCCTTAGTCCTTTTTTGTCTGTGAAGCTCACTATTTCACCCTCAATTTTGATTGATAGCCTTGTGGGTACAGTATTCTTGGATTCAGACCCTTCCTTTGCATGACTTTGTATATTTCATTCCTTTCCCTTCTGGCCTGATGTATTTCTGTTGAGAAATCAGTCGCTAGTCTGATGGGGATCCTTTGTAGGTAACTTTCTGTCTCTCTCTGGCTGCTTTTAAGATTCTTACTTTGTCCTTGGTGTTTGCTGATTTAACTATAATGTTCCTTGGCATCTGTCTTTTGGGGTTCATTTTGTTTGGGACTCTGTGAGCTTCTTGGACTTGTGTTAGTTTTTATTTTCCTATATCAAGGAAGTTTTCTGTCATTATTTCTTCAAACAGGTTTTTTATTCCTTGCTCATTTTCCTATCCTCCTGGCACCTGTATTATGCGAATGTTATTTTGTTTCATGTTGTCCCAAAGTTTCCTTAGGATCTCCTCCTGTTTTTTAAGTTTTTTTTCTAGCTGCTTCTGTGCTTGGGTATTTTTTCCTACCTTGTCTTCTAGCTCACTGATGCAGTCCTCCAATTCTTCTAGTCTATTGTTGATGCTCACTATTGAGTTCTTTATTGCAGTGATGTCATTTTTCATTTCTTCTTGGTTCTTCTTCATTTCCTCTTTGTTCTTACACATATTGTTGAATTTGTCTTCTAACCTTTTCAGTGACCTTATGACCATTTGTCTGAATTCTTTCTCTGACATATTGCTTGCCTCCATTTTGTTTATTCCTTTTCTGATGATACCTGCTTTTCTTTCATATGCAGGCTGTTTCTTTGTCCCTCCATGATCTCTACTCTCTGGTGTCTGGTCATGTAGCTCTCTCTGTCCTGCATTGACTAAAAGGCACAGATTACAACACAACAAGGCACAATGCACAAGGCACTGAACAAATATATTCATGATACTAATAACCCCAAATAAAGGTGACCACCAGAGAAAAGAGAACTACAGTATAAGAAAAAAAAGGAGTGTAAAAATAATATTGATAAAAGGAAAAAAAGTAAGAGAGAAAATGAAGAGAATAAAAAAGAAGGGCAAAAAAATATTTATATGGGGAGAAAACTCCAATAGAACAACAACCAAGCCAAAAAAATGCAAACAACAAACACCCAGAAATGAATGCGAGCTACAAACAACAACTAATAACAAGTGAGGAGAGGAAAAACAGAAGTGCAAAAAAGAGATACAATCACACTAACAAACAAACAAAAAAACCCAATCAAGTCAACAATCAAACAACAATAGGACAGAGAGAAAGAAGGGCAAAACAAAACAAAAAACATAAAACAAAATAACCAAAAAAAAAAAAACAAAACAACAACAACAACCAAATAAAATGGAAGAGAGAAAAAAATTTTCGAAGTGAAGAAAGAGAAAAGAGAAGTGTGTATGGACTGGAGCAGAGGATTGGAAATTAGATGTATAAGTAGGATGAATTTTTAACAGTGGGTAAAAAGAAGGGATAGGGAAAATCTATAGCAGGAATAAGATAAGAAAACAAGACAACAAAAGGGAAACAAGTGGGGAAGAGAGTGTAGGCATAAAGGTAAACTTGAGATAAAGTAAAATGATGCTAAAGGAAAAATAAAAATAGAATGTAGAACACTGATCCCAAAATAAAAGAAAATAAAATAAAGAGAAAATAAAATGAAACTTTAAACAAAGGTAAAATAATAGTAGTAATAATACTGATTATAAATAAAAAATATAATTAAAAAGGTAAAATCAAATGAGAAAAAAGGAAATAACTTTGTTTCTTAAGTAAAAGATGAAAAAAAATGTGTGGTAGTGAAGGTCATTCACTTCCTCTACATGTTCTGTTTCGCATGCCTGTTTCCTGTCAGCTATTCAGGACAGCAGTGAACTTCCCTATCTTCCACCGCTCCTCTGTGTTGTAAGCCACAATCCTGATTTTCAAGCAGGCAGTATTTCTTTGTTTCCCAGACCACCTTTAGTTGTATTTACAGAAGTGTCAATATGTGATTCAACCCCTGGGTGGCAGTGTTTCTCAATTGACATCCAGGGCTTTAATTCCTCTCTAGGCAGTATTTATTTATTTATTTATTTATTTATTTATTTATTTATTTATTTTTATTTTATTGTTTAAAGTATTACACATAGTAGTACAATTATCACCTTTTTTCAACATTGACCTTCCCCTAGGCCCCCCTACCCCCTGACGAATGCCTTCATCCCGTCCGCTCCCAGTGTCTTGTGTCCATTTGTTGTGCTTATATGCATGCATACAAGTCCTTCAGTTGATCTCTTTCCCTTCCTCCCGAACACTCCCCAGCCTTCTCGCTGTAGTTTGACAGTCTGTTCGATGCTTTACTGCCTCTGTATCTATCTTTTTGTTCATCAGGTTATAATGTTCTTTATTTTCCATAAATGAGTGAGATCATGTGGTATTTTTATTTCATTGCCTGGCTTATTTCACTTAGCATAATGCTCTCCAGTTCCATTCATGGGGCTGCAAATAGTAAGAATTCCTTCTTTTTTATAGCAGCGTAGTATTCCATTGTGTAAATGTACCATAGTTTTCTGATCCACTCATCTGCTGATGGGCATTTAGGCTGTATCCAAATCTTAGATTTGGTGAATTATGCTGCTATGAACATACGGGTGCATATATCCTTTCTGATTGATGTTTCTAGTTTCTTGGGATATATTCCTAGAAGTGGGATCACTGGGTCAAATGGGAGTTCCATTTTTAGTTTTTTGAGGAAATGCCATACTGTTCTCCACAGTGGCTGCACCAGTCTGCATTCCCACCAGCAGTGCACGAAGGTTCTTTTTTCTCCGCATCCTCTCCAGCACTTTTGTTTGTTGATTTGTTGATGATAGCCATTCTGACAGGTGTGAGATGGTACCACATTGTCGTTTTGATTTGCATCTCTCAGATAATTAGTAACTTTGAGCATGTTTTCATATGTCTCTTGGCCTTCATTCTGTCTTCTTTCGAAAAGTGTCTATTTAGGTCCGTTGCCCATTTTTTATTGGATCATTTATCCTCCTTTTAATAAGTTGTATGAGTTCCCTGTAAATGTTTGAGATTAAATCTTTATCAGTGATAACATTTGAAAGTACGTTCTCCCATGCAGTGGGCTTTCTTGTTGTTTTGTTGATGGTTTCTTTGCTGTGCAAAAACATTTACTTTTGATGTAGTCCCATTTCTTTATTTTCTCTTTAGTTTCCATTGTCCTAGGAGCGGTATTGGTGAAGAAATTGCTTTGGCATATGTCTGAGATTTCACTGCCTGTGGATTCCTCTAGTATTTTTATGGTTTCCTGCCTTATGTTTAAATCCTTTCTTCATTTTGAGTTTATTTTAGTGTATGGTGTAAGTTGGTGGTCTAGTTTCATTTTTTTGCATGTATCTGTCCAATTTTCCCAACACCATTTATTGAAGAGACTGTCTTCACTCCATTGTATGTTCATGCCTCTTTTGCCAAATATTAATTGAGCATAGTGGTTTAGGTCGATATCTGGGTTCTCTATTCTATTCCATTGGTCTATATGTCTGTTCTTGTGCCAATAACAGGCTGTTTTGAGAACAGTGGCTTTGTAATATAGCTTGAAATCTGGTATTGAGATCCCAACTACTTTGTTCTTCTTTTTCAGGATTCCTGTGGCTACCCGGGGTCTTTTTTTATTCCAGATGAATTTTTGGAGAGTTTTTTCTAGGTTTGTGAAATATGCTGTTGATAATTTAATGGGGAATTCATTGAATCTATAGATTGCTTTAGGTAGTATGAACATTTTAATGATGTTGATTCTAACAATCCATGAACATGGTATGTTCTTCCATGTGTTTATGTCTTCCTCTGTCTCTTTTTTCAGTGTCCTGTAGTTTTCTGAATATAGGTCTTTTACCACATTAGTTAAATTTATTCCTAGGTATCTTAATTTTTTTGGTGTGATGGTAAATGGTATTGCTTTTTTAGTCTCTCTTTTTGTAAGTTCACTATTGGGGTATGGAAATGCATTAGATTGCTTGGCATTAATTTTGTATCCTGCTATATTGTTGAATTCAATTATTAAGTCTAATAATTTTTTGATGGAGTCTTTAGGGTTTTTTTATGTACAATATCATGTCATCTGTGAATAAGGAGAGTTTTACTACTTCTTTTCCATTTGGATGCCTTTTATTTCTTCTTGTCTAAACGCAATAGCTAATACTTGCAGTATTATGTCGAACTGGAGTGGTGAGAGTAGTAATCCCTGTCTTGTTCCTGTTTTTAGGGGAAATGGTTTTAGTTTTTGCCCATTGAGTATGATGTTGGCTGTTGGTTTGTCATATATGACTTTTATTATGTTGAGGTGTGATCCTTCTTTTCCCACCTAACAGAGTGTTTATATCAACAATGGCTGTGTGATTTTGTCAAATACGTTTTCTGCATCAATTGATATGACTATGTGTTTTTTTTCTTTCAATTTGTTTATTTGATGTATCACGTTTATTGATTTGTGGATATTGTACCATCCTTTCATCCCAGGGATATATCCTATTTGGTCATGGTGTATGATCTTTCTGATGTCCTGCTGGATCCGATTTGCTAAGATTTTGTTGAGGATTTTGGCATCTATGTTCATGAGGGATATTGGCCTGTGATTCTCTTTTATTGTGTTGTCTTTACCTGGTTTTGGTATTAGGGTGATGCTGGCTTCATTGAATGAGCTTAGAAGTGTTCCCTCCTCTTGAATTTTTTGTAGTAGTCTAGGGAGGATAGGTATTAGTTCTTCCTTGAATGTTTTGTAGAACTCCCCTCTGAAGCCGTCTGGTCCTGGGCTTTTTTTTTTTTTGCTAGCAGCTTTTTGATAACTGCTTCAATTTCTTCCATAGTTATTGGGTTATTGAGATTTTTAGATTCTTCCTGATTGAGTTTTGGAATGTTGTATTTATCTTGGAATATGTCCATTTCCTCCAGGTTGTCTAGTTTGTTTGAGTAGAGTTGTTCATCGTATTTTTTAACAATCCTTTTTTTTCTGTGTGGTCTGTTGTTATTTCGCCTCTATTGTTTCTGATTTTGTTTATTTGGGTCCTCTCTCTCTGCTTCTTGGTGAGCCTGGCTAGACGTTCATCAATCTTGTTTATCCTTACAAAGAACCAGCTCTTGGTTTCATTGATTTTCTGTATTGTTTTTTTGGTCTCTATGTCATTTATTTCTGCTCTAATCTTTATTGTCTCCTTCCTTCTGCTCACTCTGGGCTTTTCTTGTTGCTCTCTTTCTACGTCTTTGAGATGTAGAGTTAGATGATTTACTACCATTTTTCTTGTTTATTGAGATAGGCCTGTAGAGCTATAAACTTCCCGCTCAGGACTTCTTTCATTGTGTCCCATAGGTTTTCGGTCATTGTCTTTTCATTGTAATTAGTTTCCAGGATGTTTATAATTTCTTCTTTAATCTTATTGGTATCCCAATCAATATTTAATAACATGCTATTCAGCTTCCAAATGTTTGAGTATTTTGGATTGTTTTTATTGTAGTTTATTTCTAATATTATGCCATCGTGGTCTGAGAAGATGCTTGGTATGATTTCAATCTTCTTGAATTTGGGGAGACTTTGTTTCTGACCTGATATGTAGTCTATTTTTGAAAATGTCCCATGAGCACGTGAGAAGAATGTGTATTCTGTGGCTTTCGGGTGCAATGTTCTGAAGATGTCAATTAAGTCCATCTGATCTAGTGAGTCATTTAGGATTGCTGCTTCTTTGCCGGTTTTTTGTCTAGAGGATTTATCCAGTGAGGTCAGTGATGTATTACAGTCCCCTACGATGATTTTATTGTTGTCAATCTCTCCCTGGAGATCTTCCATGAGTTTATTTTTTTAAATTAAATCTTTATTGTTCAGATTATTACATTTTTTCCTCTTCCTTCCCCCCATAACTCCCCTCCTCCCTGATTCCACCCCACCCTCCGCCCTCACTCCCCACACACTGTCCTCATCCAAAGGTGCACGATTTTTGTCCAGTCTCTTCCCGCATCTCCCACACCCCTTTCCCCCCCAAGAAGAGTCAGTCCATTCCCTTTCTATGTCCCTGATTCTATTATAACCACCAGTTCATTCTGTTCTTCAGATTATTTATTCACTTGGTTCTTAGATTCACTTGTTGATAGATGCGTATTTGTTGGTCATAATTTGTATCTTTACCTTTTTCTTCTTCTTCCTCTTCTTAAAGGATACCTTTCAGCATTTCATATAATACTGGTTTGGTGGTGATGAACTCCGTTAGCTTTTCCTTATCTGTGAAGCTCTTTGTCTGACCTTCAATTCTGAATGATAGCTTTGCTGCATAAAGTAATATTGTTTGTAGGTTCTTGGCATTCATCACTTTGAATATTTCTTGCCACTCCCTTCTGGCCTGCAAAGTTTCTGTTGAGAAATCAGCTGACAGTCGTATGGGTATTCCCTTGTAGGTAACTGAGTTTCTTTCTCTTGCTGCTTTTAAGATTCTCTCTTTGTCTTTTGCTCTTGGCATTTTAATTATGATGTGTCTTGGTGTGGTCCTCTTTGGATTCCTTTTGTTTGGGGTTCTCTGTGATTCCTGGCCTTGTAAGTCTCTTTCTTTCACCAGGTAGGGGAAGTTTTCTGTCATGATTTCTTCAAATAGGTTTTCAATATCTTGCTCTCTCTCTTTTCTTCTGGCACCCCTATAGTTCGGATGCCGGTACGCTTGAAGCTGTCCCAGAGGCTCCTTACACTATCTTCGTATTTTCGGATTCTTTTTTCATTTTGCTTTTCTGGTTGGGTGTTTTTTGCTTCTTCGCATTTCAAATTGTTGACCTGATTCTTGCGCTCCTCTGATCTGCTGTTGGGAATCTGTATAATATTATTTCTTTCAGTCAGTGTATGCTTAACTTCTAGTTGGTTCTTTATTATGACATCGAGGGTCTCATTAGATTTCTTGAGGATCTCACTATATTTATCGGCAGTCTCACCAGTCTTTTGGAGGGCCTTACTAAATTTATCTGCAGCTTCTTGACAGTTCTTGAGAGACCTTAAAAGTGTGGATTTGAACTCTATATCCTCCATTTCTGTCATTTGTGTCCTGTTTCTTTGCCTCTGCCTTTTTTATGCTTTCTTGGTGCACCACCTTGTGGTCTTTGTGCGCAGTCTTGTTGTAGTTAAGCCTTGATTGTTGTAGGTAATACTGGGGGGTATTTGACCTCCAGGCCAACTGGCTGTTGTCTGCAGTGGGAAAACTTCTGTCCTTTAGGGAGGTGCTAATCTAGCCTTTGCCTGAAGCTATCAAATACCTCTGTGCAGGGCTTGGGCAGGGCGGGTCCCAGGGGATCAAGAGGGCAGGAGGAGTGAGAAGTTATGGCTGCTCTCAGTCCCATCCCCAGAGGCTCTGCCTCTCAGTGTCCCAGCAGCCACTGCAAACCTCGGAGAGAAAGCTACCCTCAAGTTCTGACCAATGCCAGACAGTCCCGCTTCTCCCATTTGAGTATGGGCCCCCAGAGACTCTCCTGGAACTGGAGCTCAGAGCCTGAGACTCCCTCCCAATATAAACAGACAACCGCGCCCTCAGCCACCAGCCAGCTCCGCATGCACTTCCGAAGCATTGCATTTTACTTCCGCACTGTGCCTCCTCTAACCTCAGTATGCTTTTCTCTTTCCTTCTAGTTGTAGAATTTTCCCTCAGGCCGTCTTCCTGTGGTTCTGGATGATGTCCGTTCCGTCATTTAGTTGTATTTTTGAAGTGGTTGTGCGAGCCAGCAATCTCCGGTGTTTACCTATTTTGCCATCTTGGTTTTTCTCTTCCAGGAGATTTTTTTATGTATTTGGGTGCTCCTGCATTGGGTGCATATATGTTTATCAGGGTTATATCCTCCTGTTGTATCGATCCCTTTAGTGTTATGAAGTGGCCTTCCTAATCTCTTGTTATGTCCTTCATTTTTTTTTTTCAGTCCATAACAGAGCTCTCTTTATGTGAAGTTTAGGGGATTGATTCTGACCCTCCCTGGCGCCTCCTGTAAGAGTTCAAAAAGCATTTTACTGTCTAAGTTCAGAGGAAAAGCAGCTGACCTTTGCTCTCTCTCTCGGGCTTGTAAGGACATAGGCTAGCGCTCTCTAAAGTCCCTGAATAGTCCATTTTACCTCCCGTTCCTCCCCTGCTCTCCTAGCACACAGATCCAGGTGGTCTCTGCCGCCAACCAGCCCCTTGCCCGCACCTCCTGTGGCACCGAGGGGTTCAAGAATGCCAAGAAGGGCACGGGCATCACGGCACAGACAGCTGGCATAGCTGCCGCAGAGGTAAGTGCACATGGGTGGGGATGGGTGATAGTAGCCCCTGGGAAGACGTGGTGTGGTGAAAACTCACGCAGGACACACCTGAGTGTGAACGTGGCAGACCTTCCTAGACGCAGATTGGCAGTGTGCCACTGCTGGCATGTTTATTGAGCATCTACTATATGCCAGACACTTCACACTCATTATTTGGAGTCTTCAAAAGACACCGGCACTGTCCATGTCTTGAGGCAGTTCACATACAGAGTACGACTTGCTCAGAGTTACGTAGTCGCTTTCGCTCCCTGGTGTGGTCTGGGACCACAGCTTGTGCCCTGGCTGCTGTGGCACAGGCCACCAGAGGTCCACAGGTGTTTCCCGAAGGAAAACCCTGGCCTTCACAGCCCGCTCAGTGCCCCAGACCATTGACTGCTCTGCATGAATGATCCTCGACGTGTGCTAATGTCCACAAAGGGGGAGGTCATACCCTTGAAAGACACGTGTCAGTGTTGAATGGCTTGTGCTGGGCGGGTTCAGTGACATCTGTGTTTCCCGGGCTTTCCATCATGATGCCTTTGTAATCAGTGAGGAAAAATGTACCTTTCACTAAAGATGTCAGATGGTAAGAGGACACTTGCTTAGTGGGTATTGAAGCTCTGCCTGCAGCCCCAGGCTCCTCGCGGTCTGAGGTTCTGCATTCACCCCCTGAGGCACATCGGAGCGATGCTTAGACACTCCACCAGGTGGCAGTGCTGTCCTGGGCGAAAGAGAGCGCACTGACGCGCAGTCTGTGACTTGTGTGCTGTGCTTCCTGATGTGTAGCCGCAGCTAGGCATCTGTCCTGTCTTCGGCCTGTTTCGATATGGGGGTGCCTTCTCCCTGGAGCTCTTACCCTGCGGCCCCAGGGGGAGGAGCTGGAGACGTGGATGTAGCAGCTCGCGCTGGGCACTAACCACTTGTCACTCCTTTCCAGAAAGCCACAGCGAAGGGCGTGACCCACATCCGCGTGGTGGTGAAGGGCCTGGGGCCGGGGCGCTTGGTGAGTAAGTGATTCTCCGCACGAGTGCACTTGCTTCTGTAGACAAACGGGTCTGGAGAGCAGGGGGGAGAGTGGAGGGGCCTTGTAGTGGGTTCCCATGAGGGCTGGAGATTTCTGTTGTTATAACCTCCTGCGCTTCTGGAGGCAAGCCCAGGCCCCTCAGTTGAGTTCCTCAGACATTCGCTGAGCGCCTGCTGTGTGCCAGGCCCGGCGACAGAAAGGTGGTTCCTGGGGACCATCACAAATGGGACGCTCAGCACAGACGAGTGGGTGCACTGGTCAGGCTTGTGCCCCAGGTGCTGGGAGCCCGTCGGGGATGATCAGGGAAGCCCCCCAAAGAGGTGACAACTCTGACTTTTCAAGAATCGCGTGGCATTGTCCAGGTGAGGGGGGACAAGAGGAAACAACTGCAGAAGTGTGAGCCTGAGGGTGGGAGGGTGTACAGGCAGCCTTTGTCCTGAGGTGGTGGAGCGCAGGTGGAAGCGACAGGCGTGACTACAGTGGGCAGCGCTGAATGCCTGGTTAAGGGGCTTGGTTGGAGACCTTTGTGAGTAGGTGTCAAAGCCAGGGAACCTCTCCATGCTCCCCCCTCCCTCCCTCACCCCCACCCCCCACCTCCCTGTCCGAGCCCTGCCTGGACACTAGGCCATCACTTCCGGCACTGAGCCATCCTCCTGTTCTCTGCTCCTTTCAGTCTGCCATCCAGGGCCTGACCATGGGGGGCCTGGAAGTGATCTCCATCACAGACAACACCCCCATCCCGCACAACGGCTGCCGCCCCAGGAAGGCTCGCAGGCTCTGACGGGAAGGAACCTGGCCCTGAACCTGACCGCAAGGCCCACCTGCAGGCCTCAGCAAGCCACTTCTGACCGGAGACCCGCATGCCCAGAAGTGAGGCCATCTGCTCTTGGACACAGGGGGGCTGTGGCCCAGCCCCCAACCAGTAAATGCTGCCCTGCCCAAAGCAATAAAAGATCTCTACCATCTGCAGTGACTGTGAGGCTTTTGCTTCCAGATTGGCAAACAGTAACCCCCACGTACTTCTGAAAAAGATTGAGATGAAACCCTCATTTGGAGGGTTGCAATATAAACCAGACAGCACTCAGGGAGACCGGCCCCGCCACGCAAGGCTGGCCACTAAAGCGGTTCCTGTTTACCTGAAAGCCAGCTGCCACCCCCCTGCCTCTGCCCTTCTCAGCAGCCTGGGTCCCGAGAACACAGGTGGGCTGTGGGCTCGCACTTCCCGCAGGCGGAGAAGAGGCAGAGCTTAGCTTCGGGCCCGAACGTTGGCACAAGCCAAGTGTTGGCACAGCTTGCGTGGCACGCTTCCTTGTTTCCTGGCAGCGGGTTCTGGATTACTGCTCAGTGCATCTGCAATTTTGCTTCTGGCAGCTCAAAGCTGGTGGCACAGGCCTGGCTGCATAAGGGGAGCCTCGCCTTCCTTCCCCTCTACAGGCAAAAAGACAGATACAATGTCTTCCCTTTCAGCCAAGACATCACCTGACACCAGGTGCCAAAACAAGCCTGTTGAGCACTAAAGTACCTGGATGCAGACAGAATGTCCCTCGGCTTGTCAAGAGAAACCATTTCCAATCGCCCCTGCCTACACCCTGGCTGACATGTCCATTGCTCAATGGTTGAGTGTCAACCTATGAACCAGAAGGTCACAGTTCGATTTCCCGTCAGGGCACATGTCTGGGTTACGGGCTTGATCCCCAGTAGGGGGCATGCAGGAGGCAGCCGATCCATGATTCTCTCTCATCATTGCTGTTTCTCTCCCTCTCCCTTCCTCTCTGAAATCAATAAAAATCGATTTTAAAAAAGAAGGAAGGGGCACAGTGCAGACTGCACCAAGATGAGGACCAGGCAGTGCCCACAGGATCTGGCAACTTGGACGTCACTATTCACCAGAGGGAGGGGAGGTGGAGGGTGGAAAGTGAGGAGATGGAGACTGGCTGTATCGCGGTGACAGGGAACGCAGGAGACCAGGAGACGGGACTCTCCCCTGACAGGGCGGGCATGAGCCAGGGTGCGGAGGGCCCTGGACCTGGGGGAGGACAGGGACGAGGTTGTGAACGAGTGGGGGAGAAGCAACCGCAGCGAGGTGGCGGGGGGCAGGCCTCAGACAGACAAAGCGGTGCGGGGCTCCCCGAGACAGGTGTGCCCCTTGTCCGCCGGGAACGGCGCAGAGTGGGCAGCGACCACAGAAACACAATGTCCCTGCATCAGTACTCGAGGACCGCTTCTCCCCCTCACCGCCCCCCCCCACATTCCATGTAATTGTTCTGGATTGAAAGTGCTCTCCCTGTCTGAGCTCTGCCGGGAGATATAAACAGTGAGGGCCTCTTCACAGGGAAACCTGGCAGCTGTCCACACTCAGGGCGCGCAGGCCTCTGGCTCCCGATTCCCTCCTGGGAACGCACCCTGCAGAGCAGCGTGTCCAGCAGAACCCTGCCCCACGGAAGTGCTCAGTCCCTGACCCCCGCACTTGAGATGAGGAACTGGACTTGCAGTTTCATTCATTCAAGTTCATTGAGACGGAAACAGCAACATGTGGCTGGCAGCTGACAGCCTAGCTATTCTCTCCCGTGTGCAGCAAGTATGCAAAGGTGCGTATTCACTGAGAACTACGGTAAACAACTGGAACCTAAATGTATGTCCCTCAGCGGGGGCTGGTTAAAGAAATTACGTTCCAAGCATATAATGGAATATTCTCCCAGACACAAGTCAGGATGTACTGCTAAGTAAAAACAGAAGGCGGGGGGGGGGGGGGTGGGGGGGTGGGGGGGGGTGCTTTGACTGGGTGGCTCAGTTGGTTGGCACATCGTCCCACACACCAAAAGTTTGTGCATCCAGGAAGCAAGCCATCTATGTTTTCTCCCTCTCCCTCCGCCCCCTCCTCTCTCTAAAAATCGAAAGGAAAAGAAAAGATCCTTAAGTGAGGATTAAAAAGGGAAGGAAAAAAAATAAAAATGAAAAAAAGGAGGGAAGACAATGCATAGGACAGTCATTAGTTTTTGGGGTTTTTTTTTGTTTTTTTTTAATTAAATCTTTATTGTTCAGATTATTACATTTGTTCCTCTTTTTTCCCCCCATAACTCCCCTCCTCCCAGTTCCCGCCCCACCCTCCGCCCTCACTCCCCACCCACTGTCCTCATCCATAGGTGCACGATTTTTTGTCCAGTCTCTTCCCGCATCTCCCACACCCCTTTCCCCCGCAAGAATAGTCAGTCCATTCCCTTTCTATGTCCCTGATTCTATTATGATCACCAGATTATTTATTCACTTGATTCTTAGATTCACTTGTTCATAGATGCATGTTTGTTGCTCATAATTTGTATCTTTACCTTTTTCTTCTTCTTCCTCTTCTTAAAGGATACCTTTCAGCATTTCATATAATACTGGTTTGGTGGTGATGAACTCCTTTAGCTTTTCCTTATCTGTGAAGCTCTTTATCTGACCTTCAGTTCTGAATGATAGCTTTGCTGCATAAAGTAATCTTGGTTGTGGGTTCTTGGTATTCATCACTTTGAATATTTCTTGCCATTCCCTTCTGGCCTGCAAAGTTTCTGTTGAGAAATCAGCTGACAGTCGTATGGGTATTCCCTTGTAGGTAACTGAGTGTCTTTCTCTTGCTGCTTTTAAGATTCTCTCTTTGTCTTTTGCTCTTGGCATTTTAATTATGATGTGTCTTGGTGTGGTCCTCTTTGGATTCCTTTTGTTTGGGGTTCTCTGCGCTTCCTGGACCTGTAAGTCTATTTCTTTCACCAGGTGGGGGAAGTTTTCTGTCATGATTTCTTCAAATAGGTTTTCAATATCTTGCTCTCTCTCTTCTTCTGGCACCCCTATAATTCTGATGTTGGTACGCTTGAAGCTGTCCCAGAGGCTCCTTACACTATCTTCGTATTTTCGGATTCTTTTTTCATTTTGCTTTTTCTGGTTGGGTGTTTTTTGCTTCTTCGCATTTCAAATCTTTGCCTTGATTCTTGCGCATCTCTGGTCTGCTGTTGGGAGTCTGTATAGTATTCGTTATTTCAGTCTGTGTATGCTTAATTTCTAGTTGGTTCTTTATCATAACATCGAGGGTCTCATTAGTTTTCTTGAGGATCTCACTACATTTATCGGCGGCTTCTAGACAGTTCTTAAGAGACCTTAAAAGTGTGGTTCTGAACTCAATATCCTCCATTGACAGTTTTGTCCTGTTTCTTTGTCTCCGCATTTTTTATACTTTCTTGGTACACTCCCTAGTGGTCTTTGTGCGCAGTCTTGTTGTAGTTAAGCCTTGATTGTTGATGGCAATACCGGGGGTGATTTGACCTCCAGGCTAACTGGCTATGAGAGTCCGCTGTGTCTGCAGTGGGAGAGCTTCTGTGCTGGATCTCTAGGGCGGTGCTAATCTAGCCTTTGCCTGAGGCTATCTGGCAAATGGCTCTGCGCAGGGCTTGGGCGGGGCGGGTCCCAGGGGATCTACAGGGCGGGCTGGAGCGAGCAGTTATGGCTGCTCTCAGTTCCATCCCTAGGGGCTCTGCCTCACAGAGTCCCAGCAACCACTGCAAACCTCGGAGAGAAAGCTGCCTTCGAGTTCCGACCGAAGCCAGACAGTCCCGCTTCTCCCGTTTGAGTCTGGGTCCCTACAGACTCACCCGGATCTGGAGCTCAGAGTCTGAAACTTCCTCCCGATTGAAAACAACAACCGTGCCCTCCGCCTCCAGCCCGCTCGCGCGCACTCTGCACCTGAGTATTTCACTTCAGCACTGCGCCTCCTCTGAGTCTGGGTATGATATTCTCTTTCCTCCTAGTTGTAGAATTTCCACTCAGCCAGCCTTCCTGTGGTTCTGGATGATGTCCATTCCGTCTTTAGTTGTTTTTTGAAGTGGTTGTTCGAGGCAGGAATCTCTGGTGTTAACCTATGCCGCCATCTTGGTTTCTCCGACAGTCATTAGTTTTTGCAGAAAGGACAGGATATATGTGCCTAAATGTACCTGCATGAAGAATCTGGAAAGACATACCCCACATGGGAGCAGTCTCTCCAGGCAGAGAAAACAAACGGGTGGGAAACAGGCGCTATGTCCTTCATTTTGAGGTCAGATATAAGTATTGCTACCCCAGCTTTGTTTTCATTTCCATATGCCTGAAAGATATTTTTCCATCCTTTCACTTTCAGTCTGTGTGAGTCCCTTATTCTGAGGTGGGTCTCTTGTAGGCAGTAAATATATGGTTCATGTTTTTTATCGATTCAGTCACTTGATGTCTTTTGGTTGGAACATTTAGTCCATTTACATTTAAAGTTATTATTGAAAGGTATTTTTTGTAGCCATTTCCATTTTTTTTGTGGCTGTTTTCTCTCTGAGCTTTTTATTTCTTCTTTTTACAACAGTCCCTTTAGCATTTCTTGCATTGCTGGCTTGGTGGTGATAAACTCCCTTAGCCTTTTTTTTTTTTGTCTCTGAAGCTTCTTATTTCCCCTTCAATATTGAATGATAGCCTTACTGGATAGAGTATTCTTGGATTCAGTCCCTTGCTTTGCATCACTTTGTAAATTTCCATCCATTCTTTTCTGGCCTGATGTGTTTCTGTTGAGAAATCATTTGATAATCTAATGTGAGATCCCCTGTATGTAACTTTCTGTTTCTCTCTTGCAGCCTTTAAGTTTCTCTCCTTGTCCTGAACATTTGCCGTGGTAATTATGATGTGTCTTGGTGTGGGTCATTTCGGGTTCACCTTGTTTGGGACTCTCTGTGCTTGTCTGACTTTTTTCATCCCCACCTCAGGGAAGTTTGCTGATATTATTTCTTCCAATAGGTTTTCTAACCCTTGTTTCTCTTTCTGTTGTTCTGGCACCCCTATTATTTGTATGTTGTTTCTTTTCATGTTGTCCTATACCTCCCTTAGGCTCTCCCCCTGTCTTTTAATTTTTTTCTCCAATTGCAGTTCAGTTTGGGTGTGTTTTACTTCCCTGTCTTCTAATTCACTAATTCGTTCCTCTGCTTCTCCTAGTCTACAGTTGAAACTTTCAATGGATTTTATTTTTATTGCAGCTATGTCACTCTTCATTTTTTCTTGTTTCTTATATACTTTATTGATTTTTTCATCCTTTTCTTCTTGATTCTTGCATAAGTTGTTGATTTTTTTCCTCCATCTGGTTTATGCACTCCAGGACCCTTAATCTGAATTATTTTTCTGTCATGCTGCATGCCTCGGTTTCACTTAGCTGCTTTTCTGGTGAGTCCTTTTCTTTCCTTTGGGGGTTTCTTTGTCTACCCATGTTGGATCTCACTGACATATCTAGATGTTGAGTTGTTTAGGGGCTGCTCCTTGGGTGGCAGTGGCTCCTCAGGCTGTGGTTGCTCCTTGGGCGGTAGTGGTAGCAGCTGCTCCTCAGTTGACAGCAGCTCCTCTGGTGGGTGCTGTTCACAGCTGTGGTAGCTCCTCTGGCTGGGGAGGGGGAGGCTTCACATGCAGCTGTTGTTCCTCAGACAGAGGGTGTGCTGATCACGAGGGTTCTGTTCCTTGGATGTGGTCGGGCTACACATGTAGCTGCTACTCCTTGAACTGGGGCGGACAGCTCACCTGGCTGCTTATCTATGAATGGGAGCTGGCTTCACACTGCTGTTGTTCCTCTGATGTGGTGGGCTGCTTGTGGGGCTACTGCTCCTAGGACTTGGATAGGTTGATTGCAAGTCTGCTGCTCCTCGGACGGGGGTGGGCTGCTTGCAAGGCTGCTGCTCTTTGGATGGGAGTGAGCTGCACGCATGGCTGCTCCTCCTCAGACAGAGACATGCCACCCAACCAGCTGCTGCTCGTTGTGGCTCTACTCCTTGCACTGGTGCATGCTGCATAGGGCTGCCACTCCTCGGATGTGGGCGGTCTGCTTGTGTGGCTGCTGCTCCTTGGACCAGGGAGGGCTGATGCTGCTCCTCTAATGGGGCCTGGCTGCTCGTAGAACTGCTGTTCCTAAGATGGGGACCGGCTGATCACACAGCTGCTGTACCTCAAATTGGGCAGGCTGCTCGTGTGGCTGCTGCTGCTTGGGCGAGGGAAAGATGCTTGTGCAGCTGCTGCTCCTTGGACTAGTGCAGGGTGTGGGCTGTGCACAGCTGCTGCTCCTCGGATGGGGCAGGCTGCCCAGGGCTGCCGCTCCTCAGACGTAGGAAGACTGCTCATGCGGCTGCTGCTCCTCGGACAGGTCGGACTGCTCGTTTGGTTGCTGCTCCTCAGATGGGGAAGCGGGCCAATCACACAGCTGCTGCTCCTTGGACAGGGGCAGGCCACATGAGGCTGCTGCTCTTAGGCTCGATGCAGGCTGCTCACGGGGCTGATGCTCCCTGGTCAAGAGCGCACTGCTCACGTGTCTGTTGCTCACGTGGTTGAAAAAATAATGTGAAAAGAAGTAGGAAATAAAGGAAGAAACAACAAAACAACAACAAACAAACAAAAACAAGAAGCAAAAAAGGCAGCAAACAAAAAATGGGAAAACAAGGAGAAAACCATTAAAAAGGCCAACAAAATAATAATAATAAAATAAAAATGAAAAATTGACATATCATTCCTTTGGCTGGCTTAAGATCCCAGTTTTCTGAAATGTCTGTGATTTTTGTTGTTGTTGTTGCTGGGACTCTGGGTCATGTTTTCTTATCCACTCAGTTACCCTATGTCTTTTGATTGGGGCATTTAATCCATTTACATTTAAAGTTATTATTGATAGATACTTGTTTGTTGCCATTTTTTTTTTTTTACGTCTGTGTTCCTTCATCTTTTCCTATTTTTTTCTTTTTACAGCAGACCCTTTAGCATTTCTTGCATTGCTGGCTTGGTGGTCATAAACTCCCTTAGTCCTTTTTTGTCTGTGAAGCTCCTGATTTCACCCTCAATTTTGATTGATAGCCTTGCTGGGTACAGTATTCTTGGATTCAGACCCTTCCTTTGCATGACTTTGTATATCTCATTCATTTCCCTTCTGGCCTGATGTGTTTCTGTTGAGAAATCAGTCACCAGTCTCATGGGGGATCCTTTGTAGGTAACTTTCTGTCTCTCTCTGGCCGCTTTTAAGATTCTTGCTTTGTCATTGGTGTTTGCCAATTTAATTATAATGTGTCTTGGCGTCAGTCTTTTGGGGTTCATTTTGTTTGGGACTCTGTGAACTTCTTGGATTTGTGTGAGATTTTTCTTCCCTATATCAGGGAAGTTTTCTGTCATTATTTCTTCAAACAGGTTTTCTATTCCTTGCTCAGTTTCCTCTCCTTCTGGCACTCCTATTATATGGATGTTGTTTCATTACATATTGTCCCAAAGTTCTCTTAGGCTCTCCTCTTGCTTTTTAATTTTTTTTTCCAGAAGCTGCTCTGCTTGGGTATTTTTTCCTACCTTGTCTTCTAGCTCATGATGCAGTCATCTGCTTCTTATAGTCTATTGTTGATGCTTTCTATTGAATTCTTTATAGCAGTAATGTCATTTTTCATTTCTTCTTGGTTCTTCATTTCCTCTTTGTTCTTACACATATTGTAGAATTTGTCTTCCATTCTTTTCACCCACCTTATGACCATTTCTCTGAATTATTTCTCTGACAGGTTGCTTGCCTCCATTTTCTTTACTTCCTTTTCTCGTGATGCCTCCTTTTCTTTTATATGCGGGCTGTTTCTTTGTCTCCCCATGATCTCTCTTCTCCTGGTGTCTGGTTATGTAGTTCTCTCTCTCCTGTGTTTATTTAAAGGCACAAAATACAACTGAAAAAGGCAAAATACACAAGACACCGAACACAAATTTATTCACGATACTAATAATCCCAAATAAAGGTTACCACCAGAGAAAGAGAATTAGGGTTTATGAAAGAAGGAAGAAAAAAAAGAGACAAAAAAAGAAGTGCAACAATGAAATTGGGAAACGGAAAAAAAAGTAAGAGAGAAATAAATAGAATAAAAAGAAAATAGGAAAAACTATATGGGGAGAAAACTCCAATAGAACAGCCACTATTCCCAACAAATGCCAGCAACAAATACCTAGAGACGAATGCAAACCTCAAACAGCACCTAATATCAAGTGATTCAAGGGAAAACAGAAGAAAAAAAACAAAACAAAAAAATAAAAATAAAAAGTGAAACAATCTCACAAACAAGCATTTAAAAAACCAATATAATCAACAATCGCGTAAATAACAACAAAAGGACAGAGAGAACAAAAATTGATATAGTGAAGAAAGAAAAGAGAGAAGCGTGCATAGACTTAGAGCAGGGAATGGAAATTAGATATATAAGTAGGGTGTAATTTAACAGGGGGTAAAAGAAGGAATAGGAAAAATCTAAAGCAGAAATAGGGTAAGAGAAACAGGACAGCAAAAGGGGAAAAGTGAGGAAGAGAGTGTTGGCATAAAGGTAAAGTTGAGCTAGAAAAAAGTGATGCTAAAGGAAAGATGGAAATAGAATGTAGAAAACTAATCCCAAAATAAAATAAAGATAAAATAAAATGGCAACTAAAAAAAGGTAAAATAGTAGTAGTAATAATACTGATTAAAAACAAAAATGTAATAATTAGAAAGGTAAAATCAAGTGAGGATAAAAGAAAAAAATTTTGTTTCTTAAGTAAAAGATTAAAAAAATAAAAATGTGCAGTAGTGAAAGTCATTCACTTTCTCTACTGTTCTGTTTGGCACATCTTTTTCCTAGTCAGGAGATTATTGAAGTTCCCTGCGTTCCACTGCTCCTCAGTGTTGTAGGCCACAGTCCTGATTTTCAAGCAGGCCATAATTCTTTGTTTCTTATACTCCTTTATTTGTTTTTACACAAGAGTCAATTTGTGATTCAACCCCTGGGTGGCAGTGTTTCTGGATTGACCTCCGAGTCTATAGGTCCTCTCTAGCTAGTGTTTAGATTTTGTTTTCTCTGTGGCACTTAGTACTGTTTTTGGGGAATGGGCTGCCCCAGAGATGGTTCTCTGATCACTATTCCCCACTCTGATCCCCAGGTTCCACAAATACAACTTTTCCCTACAGTTTCTTAGAGTGTCCCCAATTAGGTGATCCTATGTATTGGGCTTAGTAATCAAAAGTGAGGATTTAAAGAGAAAAAAAAAAAGAAAGAAAAAAGAGCCAGAGTAAGTGTGCGAACTCACGACTTTTACCCTTTGGCGCCCTGCCCAAGTCTGTGCAGTCTTTTCCCCCCCTGGCTATAAGCAGCCAGCACACTGTTAAAATTTTTAGGCTGTCCCTTTGTGCCCATTTCATCTAATGGTTGCTTTTTAGAGTTCCCTTCTGATAGCAGCCCTGTGGTTTCCCTTCCACATTCACGGATCACGCCAGCCCCAGTGGCCGCAGACTTTTCTGGGCACAGACTTCCCTGGATCCTCCAGCTCCCACTGTTGTGCATTTCTCACTCCTGCTCAGACCACAGACCTCACCTTATCCCAGGCAAAATCTGACCTTTTCATGAGGGGGTGCAGAGCTCCTCCGAATCTGTGTGTTCGCGCCGCCTGGGGACCAGTGTTCCTGGGCTCGCAGCTGTTCGCTGGGTGCAATTGTAGTTTCCTGGGATTTTCAGGCTTCTGACAACATCCACTCTCCCCTTCAAGATGGTGCAGTCTCCTTGTCAGAGCCAGTCGCTTTGGGAGGGATCCCAGCAGCAGTGGAGGCTGCCCAGTCAGTGGAACCCCGTCTGGCTGACCCCACATTCCCCTGGAGTGCAGCTGTCCCTCAACTCACAAACAAACACTTCCATGCGCCCACACACTCTCCCTTCATTCTCTCACTCATGGACTATCTTGCAGTCTGCCTTCCCATTGGCAGCCATCTTCCTTCTCCCTCTCTAGGCAGTATTTAGATTTTGTTTTCCCTACCGCACTTAATACTGATTTGGGAGAATGGGCTACCACAAAACTGGTTTTCTGATCGTTTCTCTCCATTCTGATCCCCAGGTTCCACAAAAACATCTTTTTCCTCCAGTCTCTGAGAGTGTTTTTAATTGGGTGGTCTTATGTACTGGGTTTAGTAATCAAAAACAAGGATTTAAAGAGAAAAAGTAGCCAGAGTAAACGCGCAAACTCGCAACTCTATGAACGTCTCTGCACATGTCTTTTTTCCACTGCCACTAAGCAGCCAATATACTGGTAAAACTTCAGGCTGCCTTTCTGTGCCCAGCCCAGCTATGGGTTGATTTCTAGAGTTCCCTTCTGCCAGCCGGCCTGTGGAACCCCTTCCACATTCGCAGACCACGCTGGCCCCAATGGCCGTGGATTTTGTGGAGCGCAGACTTCCTCTGAACCTCTAGATCCCGCTGCACATATTTCTCCCTCTGGCTTGGATCACAGACCTCACCTTTCTCTAGGCCAGTGGTTGTCAAACTGCAGCTCGCAAGCCACATGTGGCTCTTTGACCCCTTGAGTGTGGCTCTTCCACAAAATACCATGTGCAGGTGTGCATATAAAGTGCAATTGAAGCTTCGTGGCCCATGTGCAGAAGACGGTATTTTGTGGAAGAGCCACACTCAAGGGCCCAAAGAGCCACATGTGGCTCGCGAGCCGCAGTTTGCCGAACACTGGGTTAGGGCAACAGTTATCCTTATAATAAAAAGGTAATATACAAATGGACCCTAACAGCAGAGCGACTGGGAATCACTGGTTACTATGTTTTTTTGTTTTTTGTTTTTTTATCACTGGTCACTATGACAAACACTGACCACCAGGGGGCAGACACTCAATGCAGGAGCTGTCCCCTGGTAGTCAGTGTGCTCCCACAGGGGGAGCTCTGCTCAGCCACAAGCCAGGCTGTTGGCTGCCAGTACAGCATTGGTGGTGGGAGTCTCTCCTGGCTCCTCAGCAGCACTAAAGATGTTTGACTGCAGCTAGGCCTGCTCCCCACTGGCAAGTGGACATCCCCCGATGGCTCCCGGGCTGCCAGAGGGATGTCTGACTGCCAGCTTAGGCCCAATTCCCCGGGGAAGCGGGCTTAAGCCAGCAGGTGGTCATTCCCCGAGGGGTCCCAGACTGCGAGAGGGCACAGGCCGGACTGAGGGACCCTCCTGAGTGCACAAATTTTTGTGCACTGGGCCTCTAGTGTTTTAATAAGATTTTACTGTACATTCTGTTATGCAACTTGCTCTTTGCTCCTGAAATGCAGAGGCTCCTAACCAGGCCAATCTGCTGGGGGGAGCAGCTGGTAATATTTTGTGCAAAATTGTGTTGGGTGCGAGTGTATTGAGGTATAGTGACTAGGACTACAAGACGAGTGTGGATGGGAGAGTTGGAAGGGGTCGACTTCAGCAAACGTACCTCAATCAGATTGCGGACGGTTTTAGCAAAGGCCAGCTTAGGAGTACCCTAATTAAGTTAATAACAATGTCCCTACCTATATAGTTTAAGTTTAAAAAATTTGGCTATCAAAAGGAATTTCAATCGTTGTACTGTTGATATTTGGCTCTATTGACTAATACGTTTTGCCGACCACTGTACTAGGCAAAATCTGACCTTTCCGTGAGAAGGTGCAGAGCTCATTCAAGTCTGCATATTTGCATTGCTTGAACCCTGGTGTTTGTGGGCTTGCTGCTGTTCCCTGGGTGTTGTGGTTGTAGGATCCCAGGAGGTATCTGATCCCTCCTGGTTGAAGGTAAGGCTAGGCTTCCAATCACAGCCACTCTCCCCTTCAAGATGGCATGGTCTCTGTGGCAGAGCCGGTCACTCTGGGGGAGATTTCAGCAGCAGTAAAGGCTGCCCAGTCAAGGGAGCCAAGTCCAGCAATCCCCAACAGTCCTTTGGAATATAGCTGTCCCTCACTCACAAATAGACACTCCCCATATGTCCACAAACTCTCCTTTCATTCTGTCACTCACACACTATCTTTCAGCCTGCCATTCCCTTGGCAGCCATCTTCTATCTCCTGGATCCAACAGTATATTCAAAAGATCATACACCATGACCACGTAGGATTCATTCCAGGGATGCAAGACTAGTAAGATATTCACAAAGCAATAAATGTAATACAACACATAAACAAATTGAAAGACAAAAACCACATGATCATATCAATACACACAGAAAGAGCATTTGCAAAATCCAACACCCATTTTTGACAAAAATCCTCAGCAAGGTGTGAATATAGGGATCATGTCCCAACATGATAAAGGCCATATATGACAATCCTATAGCAAATATCATACTCAATGGACAAAAACCATTTCCCCTAAGATAAGAAAAAGACAGGGATGTCTGCTTTCACCATTCTTACTCAACATAATACTGGAAGTCCTAGCCACAGTGATAAAAAAGAATAAATAAAAGGCATCTAAATTGGAAAGAAGGAAGCAAAACTCATATTTTTCACAGATTACATGATATTGTACATAGAACGCTAAAAACTCCACCAAAAATACTATTAGATTTAATGAATGAATTTGGCAATGTAACAGGATACAAAATCAACACCCCAAAATCGATGGCTTTTTTTATGCACCAATAATGAATTCTCAGAAAGAGAACAAACAACACCATTTAACATTGCAACAACAACAAAAAATAGTTAGGAATAAACTAAACCAAGGAGGCAAAAGACCAATACTCAGAAAACCACAGGACATTGAAAAAAGATAAAGAAGAAGATATAAACCAGTCGAAAAATATACCGTGTTCATGGATTGTTAGAATCAACATCATTAAAATGTCCATACCAACCAAGGCAATCTAAAGATCCATTGCAATCTCTATTAAAATACCAATAGCATATTTCACCAATATATAACAAATAATCCAAAAATTTATATGGAACCAAAAAAGACCCTGAATAGGCACAGCAATCTTGAGAAAGAAGAATAAAGTTGGAGGAATCACAATATCAGATTTGAGTTATACTACAAAGCCACCATAACCAAAACAGCTTGGTACTGGCACAGTAACAGGTTTATAAATTAATGGAACAGAATAGAGAACACAGAAATTGATCCAAGCCATTATTCTCAATTAATATTTGACAAGGGAGGCAAGAGCATACAATGGAGTCAAGACAGTCTCTTTAATAAATGGTGTTGGGAAAATTGGACAGATACATGCAAAACAATGAAACTAGGCCACCAACTTACACTATACACAAGAATAAACTCAAAATGAATAAAAGACCTAAATGTAAGGCTCAAAACCATAAAAAATCCTAGAAGAAACCATAGACAGAAAAATCTCAGACATCTCTCATAACAATGTTTAGGAATACATCTCCAGGGCAAATGAAACTGAGGAGGAAATAAACAAATGGGACTACATCAAAATAAAAAGTTTCTGCACACAAAAGGAATCATCAACAAAACAAAAAGGGAGGAGACAAAATGGCGGCTGTATAGATGGACGTGTCCCGTGCCTTGTCCTGGAGCAGATAGGGTGAGCAACTGAAACGAGTAACATCCAGCTCGAATTGGCAGAGGAGATTCAGCTGGGAGACAGTTGGCAGCCTGAAAAGGCAGAGTACTCCCGGAGAAAGGTAAAGTCAAGGCTCTGGGAAGGATAATTGGCCAGAACTCTGAGCCCTGAGGATCAGAGGGAATCCACACGGCAAGGGCTTGGGCTGCATCCCTTGGGACGGGTACAGTGGAAAGAAGGTACACAGAACTGCTGGTCAGCAGGGGATTCTAGATCTGGGTCCACGATCAGGAAAGGCTGAGGAGTGCCGGCAGGAGAAGAGCGCACAGAGGCACAGCCTATCCCCCCTCGCAGGGGATTCTAGATCTGGGTCCACAGTCAGTAAAGGCTGAAGAATGCTGGCAGGAGAGGAGTGCACAGAGGTGCAGCCTCTCTGGCCTCTGTGGCTTGTGCCTTTCTTCATAGAGCCTAGTGCATAGGACCTTTTGGATACAGACACTTACCCATGGCTGGAGTGTGGGAGAAGGTGCGGAATTGTGGAATCTGGGGAGAGAGGGGGATCCAGGAGAAGTGGCAGCGAGTTTGGCACTGAGTCATGCTTGAGCCTGGGACCTGGGCAGCCATTTTGTCCTGAAGAGATAACCCCTCCCTCCAGTATCCAGGCAACTAATACAGCCACACCCAGATTCCACCCTGAATACTAAAAGGATTAAAAAATAACACACACAAAAAAACCCTAAATAGTCCCTGAGAGCACAAAGGGGCTGGACTAAAGAGAGACTTTCAGTCCCAGCAATTGAAACCTGAGAAACACTACAGTACAGAAGACTGGGATCTTAAGCCAGCCAAAGGAACACTTCACTTTTTCATTTTTATTTTATTTATTATTATTACTTTGTTATCTTTTTTCTTCTTTTTTCTTTGTTTTTCTGTTTTTGTTTGTTGCTTTATTTTCTGTTTCTTTTCACATTATTATTCCATCACTCTATTTTATTTTATTTTTATTTGCTATTTTTATACCATTTTTGAAATAAAAAATTTTGTAAATTTATTATTATTATTTTTTCTCGTTCTCTTTCCTCTTATCCACCCATCCTCTTTCCACTTCCTCTATACTGAACTGAGATCCTCCCCATATTCATCCAACTCTTAACCTTATCTTCTATATATAAGCTCAGCATCTACAGATTCTGCCCCCACCCTCTTTGCTGGGGGTTTGGTGTTTGTATTTTATTTTTATTTCTTCTTCTTCTTCTTCTTCTTCTTCTTCTTCTTCTTCTTCTTCTTCTTCTTCTTCTTCTTCTCCTTCTTCTTCTTCTTTCTTCTTCTTTTTAGTTTGTTTGTTTGCTTTGTTTGTTTGTTTATGTATTGGTTCTGTGGTGTTTTCCCCCATATATATAATCTCATTTTCTTCCTTTTTCTTTTCTCTCTTATCTTTTTCACTCTCTTTGATATCATTTATGCTCTCTTTTCTTGCCCCTAATTCTCTTTTCTCAGGTGGTCACTTATAGTGGGGTAATTATCGTCGTGAGTACATTCGTGCTTTGGTCCCTTTTTGTTGTGTCTTGTCAAGGTGAATTTTATCCTGTATGGCCAGATGCTAGAGAGTGAACCTAATAACCAGACACCTGGAGAGGAAACTCCATCCACAAACGGGTCAATAACACCCCAGACCCAACTACAGAGGCAGGAAGAAGGCGACTGTGAGGGAGAGAGTGTGAGTCAGTGAGGGACCAAAAGAGGAGTGTGTGGTCATGTGGGATGTGTGTGTGTGTGTGTGTGTATGTATGTGAGTGAGGCACAGATAGATCCTGCAGGACCTTCAGGGTCAGGCTAAATGGGCTCGCCTAACTAGGCAGCCTCTGCTACCATGTAAGCAGCTCCAGGAGGCTGGCCTGTCCTCACAAGCCTAGCATTTTTAAGGGGAGTGCTGCTGTAACTGAGAGCCAGGCCTAACCTTCACCCAGGGTGCCCTCAGATAACACCTGGGACTCTAGAGCGACCCCTTCCAGGGACCTGCTACTTCGGCTGTGGTCCCATAGTCAACGAGTCTCCAGCCACCCTGGGCACATGCTCCTGTGAGTTCTGAAGCATGCTCCCCTCTGACCAGCCCAACACCTTAGCCCGGGGCACTACAACCATACAAGCAACAGACACGTGAGCAGCCCACTCCTGTCCAAGGAGCAGCAGCCCCGCGAGCAGCCTGTCCCAGGCCTAAGAGCAGAAACCTCATGTGGCCTGCACCTGTCTAAGGAGCAGCACCTGTTAGCTGTGTGAGCGGCCCACTCCCTCATCCAAGGAGCAGCAACCATGTGAGCAGCCTGCCCCCATCTGAGTAGCAGCAGTCACATGAGCAGCCTTCCCATGATTAAGGAGCGGCAGCCCCATGCAGCCCGCCCCCATCCAAGGAGAAGCAGCTGCACAGCCCACACCCTCCTCCTGTCTGAGGAGCAGTAGGTGTGTGAGAAACCTGCCCCTATCCAAGGAGCAGTAGCTGCACGAGCAGCCTGTCCCCATATGAGGAGCAGCAGCAGTGTGAGCAGCCCGTACCCGTACGAGGAACCACATCTCTGTGAGCAGCCTGCTCCTATTCAAGGAGCAGTAGCTGTCCGAGCACCCTCCCCCAGTCTGAGGAGCAGCAGGCACATGAGCAGACCACCCATGTCTGAGGAGTGGCAGCTCTGCGCAGTCCACACTGGTCAGAGGAGCAGCAGACACATGCAGCCTGCACCTATCCAAAGAGCAGCAGCTGGGTGCCCCATTCCGAAGAGCAGCAGGCACACATGCAGCTCGCTCCCGCCTGAAGAGAAGCAGCCACACAAGCACCTCATCCCCCATCTGAGGAGCAGCAGCCATGCAAGCAGACAACCCCCGTGTGAGGAGCAGCAGCCGCCTGAGCAGCTTGCCCTGTCCAAGGACTAGCAGCCAGACAAACAGACAGACCGACCCCATCTGAGGAGTGGCAGCCCTGCGCAGCCCACACTGGTCCAAGGAGCAGCAGCCACATGCAGTCTGCACCTGTCCGATGAACAGCAGCTGGGTGAGCATCCCGCCCCCATCTGAGGAGCAGCAGCTGCACGTGCAGCTCACTCCTGCCCGAGGAGCAGCAGCCATGCAAGCAGCCCACACCCGTATGAGGAGCAGTAACCCTGTAAGCAACCTTCCCTGTCTAAAGAGTGGCAGCCTCATGAGCAGCCCACTCCATCTGAGGAAGAGCAGCAGTGTGCAGCCAGCTCCAGTCCAAGGAGCATCAGCAACGTGAGCAGTCTGTGCCCATCTGAGGAGCAGAAGCCACGTGAACAGACTGCTCCGTTCCAAGGATCAGCAACCGTGCTCAGCCCGCCCCCACCTGAAGAGCGGCAGCCTCATGATAAGCCCACCCTGTCCAAGGAACAGCAGCTGTGTGAGCAGCCCAACCTAACAGCCAGAGGACACACCACTGCTGCGAACAGCACCCACCAGAGGAGCCACTTCCAATTTAGGAACAGCCACTACTGTGACCATTGAGGAGCAACTGCAGCCCGAGGAACCACTGCCACCAAAGGAGCAACTCCTGCATGACTCGACATCTCGATCAGTTGGTGAGAACAAAAATGGATAGACAAAGAAAACCCCGAAGGAAAGAAAAAGAGGAAGCGCCAGAAAAGCAGCTAAGTGCAACAGAGGCATGCAATATGTCAGAAAAAGAATAGAGAATGAGGGTCCTAGAATGCATAAACCGGATGGAGGAAAAAATCAACAACTTATGTAAGAATCAAGAAGAAAAGGATGAAAAAAATCAATAACTTATGTAAGAATCAAGAAGAAATGAAGAGTGATATAGCTTCAATAAAAAAAAAAAACATTGAAGTTTCAACAGTAGACTAGGAAAAGCGGAGGAACAAATTAGTGAATTAAAAGACAGGGAAGCAAAACACACCCAAACTGAACTGCAATTGGAGAAAAAAATTAAAAGACAAGAGGATAGCCTAAGGGAGCTATGGGACAACATGAAAAGAAACAACATACAAATAATAGGGGTGCCAGAACAACAGGAAGAGGAACAAGGATTAGAAAACCTATTTGAAGGAATAATATCAGAAAACATCCCTGCGATGGGGAAGAAAGAAGTCAGACAAGCAAAGAGAGTCCCAAACAAGTGGAACCCGAAAAGACCCACACCAAGACACATCATAATTACCACGGCAAATGTTCAGGACAAAGAGAGAAACTTAAAGGCTGCAAGAGAGAAACAGAAAGTTACATACAGGGGATCTCCCATTAGATTATCAAATGATTTCTCAACAGAAACACATCAGGCCAGAAAAGAATGGATGGAAATTTACAAAGTGATGCAAAGCAAAGGACTGAATCAAAGAATACTCTATCCAGCAAGGTTATCATTCAAAACTGAAGGGGAAATAAGAAGCTTCACAGACAAAAAAAAAAGGCTAAGGAAGTTTATCACCACCAAGCCAGCAATGCAAGAAATGTTAAATTGACTGGTGTAAAAAGAAGAAATAAAAAAGCTAAGAAAGAAAACAGGCACAAAATATAAAAATGGCTACACACAAGTATCTTTCAATAATAACTTTAAACATAAATGGACTAAATGCTCCAATCAAAAGACATTGAGAGGCTAAATGGATAAAAAAAAATATAATCCAGCCCTAACTGGTTTGGCTCAGTGGATAGAGCATCAGCCTGCAGACTCAAGGGTCCCAGGTTCAATTCCAGTCATGGGCATGTACCTTGGTTGCAGGCACATCCCCAGTAGGGAGTGTGCAGGAGGAAGCTGATTGATGTTTCTCTCTCATCGATGTTTCTAACTCTAGCCTTCTCCCTTCATCTCTGTAAAAAATGAGTAAAATATATTTTAAAAAAACATAACCCATACATTTGCTTTCTACAAGAGACCCACCTCTGAATAAGGGACTCACACAGACTGAAAGTGAAGGGATGGAAAAATGTCTTTCAGGCAAATGGAAATGAAAAAAAAGATGGGGTAGCAATACTTATATCAGACAAAATAGACCTCCAAGTAAAGGCCATAACAAGAGATAAGGAAGGCCACGTCATAATACTAAAGGGATCGATGCAACAAGAGTATATAACTTTGATAAACATATATGCACCCAATGTAGGAGCACCCAAATACATAAAAAAAACTCCTGAAAGATATCATGGGAGAGACCAACAACAATACAATCATAGTAGGGGACTTTAATACAACACTGACATCACTGGATAAATCCTCTAGACAAAAAAATAAGCAAAGAAACAGCAATCCTAAATGACTCACTAGATCAGATGGACTTAATTAACATCTTCAGGATATTCCACCCCAAAGCCCCAGAATATACATTCTTCTCAAGTGCACATGGGACATTTTCAAAAATAGACCACTTATTGGGTCACAAGCAAAGTATCCCCAAATTCAAGAAGATTGAAATCATACCAAGCATCTTCTCAGACCACAGTGGCATAATATCAGAAATAAACTACAATAAAAACAATCCAAAACACTCAAACACTTGGAAGCTGAATAGCATGTCATCAAATATTGATTGGGTTACTGATGAGATCAAAGAAGAAATTAAAAACATCCTGGAAACTAATGACAATGAAAACGCAACAATCCAAAACCTATGGGACACAATGAAAGCAGTCCTGAGAGGGAAGTTCACAGCTCTACAAGCCTACTGCTAAAAACAAGAAACAATGAAGATAAATTATTTAACCCTACAACTCAAAGAATTAGAAAGAGAGCAACAAGAAAACCCCAGAGTGAACAGAAGGAAGGAGATCATAAAGATCAGAGCAGAAATAAATGGCATAGAGACCAAAATAAATAAATAAATAAATAAATAAATAAATAAATAAATAAATAAATAAATAAATAAATAAATAAATTAGATCAATGAAACCAAGAGCTGGTTCTTTGAAAGAATAAACAAGATTGATGAACCTCTAGCCAGGCTCACCAAGATTTTCAGAAATGATAGCGGCAATATAACAACAGACCCCACAGAAATACAAAGGATTGTTAAAAAATACTGTGAACAACTCTACTCCAACAAACTAGACAACCTGGAGGAAATGGACATATTCCTAGAAAAATACAACATTCCAAAACTCAATCAGGAAGAATCTAAAAATCTCAACAGGCCAATAACTATGGAAGAAATTGAAGCAGTCATCAAAAAGCTTCCAGCAAACAAAAGCGAGACGGCTTCACAGGGGAGTTTTACCAAACATTCAAGGAAGAACTAAAACCTATCCTCCTCAGACTATTCCAAAAAACTCAAGAGGAAGGAACACTTCCAAGCTCATTCTATGAATCCAGCATCACCCTAATACCAAAACCAGATAATGAAAGAGAATTACAAGCCAATATGTCTCATGGACATAGATGCCAAAATCCTCAACAAAATCCTAGTGAATCAGATCCAGCAGTACATCAGAAAGATCATACACCATGACCAAGTAGGATTTAGCCCAGGGATGCAAGGATGGTACAATATCCACAAATCAATAAACGTGATACATCACATAAACAAATTGAGAGAGAAAAACCACATTGTCATATCAATTGATGCAGAAAAAGCATTTAACAAAATCCAACACCCATTTTTGATAAAAACTCTCAGCAAAGTGGGAATAGAAGGATCATACCTCAACATAATAAAAGCAATATATGACAAACCCACAGCCAACATCATACTCAATGGGCAAAAACTAAAACCATTTCCCCTAAGAACAGGAAAAAGACAGGGATGTCCACTCTCACCACTCTTGTTCTACATAGTACTGGAAGTATTAGCCATTGTGATTAGATAAGAAGAAGAAATAAAAGGCATCCAAATTGAAAATGAAGAAGTAAAACTGTCCTTATTTTCAGATGACATGATATTGTAAATGAAGAAGTAAAACTGTCCTTATTTTCAGATGACATGATATTGTACATAAAAACCCCTAAAGACTCCATCAAAAATCTATTAGGCCAAAACCGGTTTGGCTCAGTGGATAGAGAATCGGCCTTTGGACTGAAAGGTCCCAGGTTCGATTCAGGTCAAGGGCATGTACCTGAGTTGCGGGCACATCCCCAGTGGGGGATATGCAGGAGTTAGCTGATTGATGTTTCTCTCTCATCGATGTTTCTAGCTCTCTTTCTCTCTCCCTTCCTCTCTGTAAAAAATCAATAAAATATATTTTAAAAAATCTATTAGACTTAATAAATGAATTCATCAATGTATCAGGATACAAAATTAACTCCAAGAAATCAATGCATTTCTATACACCAATAGTGAACTAAAGTGAGACTACAGAAAGTGAGACTAAAAAAGCAATCCATTTACCATCACACCAAAAAAATTAAGATACTTAGGAATAAACTTAACTAAAGAGGTAAAAGACCTCTACTCTTTCTTTTTAAGAATTTATCTAAGTTTCTCCTTAGAAGCTTCTAATTTCCAAATCAAGATCACTTCCCATTAATTCACTTTAATTTTAGATCTGGCATTTTTCTAATTTTTGCATGCAAAATATTAATTTAGGTACCCAAAGACAACTGCATTTCGGCCATTTATAAGTTGATATTTTCCAGTTAAACCTTTCCATTTTTGTAAAGCACTTACAAGTAAAGGCTTCCTATGAGAAGTATTAAGGGAGGGCTGAGTTTTGGGAGACACAATTTTTCATGTTAATTTTATGTAGTTTTTGTTTGTTTTGTTTTGTTTATTGTTGTCTTGGATATGTACAGAGTCTGAGCAAATGTTTTGGGGATGTTATGTAGTGGGGTCAAAGTGTGCTGCTTATGAATTAAGCTCCATGAGGCTTTCACTCCTCGAGTTGCATTCAACCCACTTTCATGCCTTAATCTCTCTTCCTGCTGCCTAAAACAACCAGAAGGGATCAGGGTGCTGGCTGACTAAACCTTATGATACCAGCTGGAGGGAGGATGTGGCCCTTTATATATGGAACTGAATGAATTCAGCTCTCATTTATATGGTGAAGGTTTTTTGTTCATACTCTCAGAAAACAATTTCAATTGAAAAGACAAAATAAAAACCAGCCATCAGTTATTCCTTTATTCTCACCTTAGCCTGGGTTCTATTAACTCTTAACCTTAGTTCCATCTTGAAGATTTAAAAATACAGCTCAGCCCTGACTGGTTTGGCTCAGTGGATAGAGTGTCGGCCTGCGGACTCAAGGGTGCCAGGTTTGATTCCAGTCAAGGGCATGTACCTTGGTTGCGGGCACATACCCAGTGGGAAGTGTGCAGGAGGCAGCTGATCGATGTCTCTCTCATCGATGTTTCTAACTCTCTATCCCTCCCCCTTCCTTTCTGTAAAAAATCAATAAAATATATAAAAAAAATACAGCTAAAAAAAAAAAAAGTCAAACTCTCTACCAAAAGCAAGCTAAGTTCCTGGATCCAAGAGAAAACTCATCCAAGTTCACCCAATGGTCAGGGAACCTGTGGGCTCAATACGCTCTTTTATAAATCCTAGCACCCATTCTGGGTCTGGGAAATGATGATGGGTGAACTTCTCTGGAATCCTGCTGCACTACACCAATTAATATTAAGATAAGGAGCCCTGGCCGGCTTGGCTCAGTGGATAGAGCATCAGCCTGAGGACTGAGGGGTCTCAGGTTCGATTCCGGCCAAGGGCACATGCCTGGGTTGCGGGCGCTATCCCCAGTGTGGGGTGTGCAGGAGGCAGCCAATCAATGATTCTCTTTCATCATTGATGTTTCTATCTCTCTCCTTCTCCCTTCCTCTTTGAAATCAATAAAGAAATATATATATTTTTTTTAAAAAAAGATAAGGAACGATCAAATTTGTGAAGAATTTTTGTGAGTTTATTTTAGCCAAACTGTCAACAATTTCCAGGAAGCAGAATCTCAATGCATTCAGATAATGCTCCAGAGAATGGCAGTTTTGCATCTTGTTTTATACATTACAGCCATAAGAGGAGATTCAAGTGGGTTACATGAAATCCATTAGTGATAGATTAGGGAGGCAGCAGAAAGTAAAGAAGGGAAACCTCTGGGATTGGATAAAAAGTAAAATGATAGACACATTTTTTTAATTTTTATTTTTTACTTAGGTTCCTGCAGGGTAATTAACAGTCAACAATTAACTCAATAACAATGAAGGGATTTGTGGTCTCTGCAGTGATGCCTGTACTTTGAAGGGTCTGGAAAAAGGAAAATTACTTTGTCATTCCAAAGATATGTTATCATAGATACAAAAGGAAAAGAGGCTCAGCTGAGGTAAAGATTGACCTTTGTCAGGGAAGATACCAGCATAGTACATGACTACTCACAATAAACTGCTTTTTTATTTAAAAAGTTTTAATTTCATACCATCTTTTCTGGTTACTTTGAGCATTTTTTCATATGTCTCTTGGTCTTATATATGTCATCTTTGGAGAAATGTCTATTTAGGGCCTTTGCCAAATTTTTAACTGGATTATTTGTCTTCCTTCTGTTACGTTGTATGAGTTCCTTATATATTTTGGAAATTAACCCTTTATCAGATGAGTGATTGCCAAATATGTTCTCCCATTCAGTGGGCTCTCCTTTCATTTTGTTAATGGTTTCTTTTGCTGTGCAGAAGCCTTTTATTTTTATGTAGTCTGATTTGTTTATTTTCTCCTTAGCTTCCTTTGCCATAGGAGATATACGGGTAAACATATTGCTAGGGGAGATATCTGAGACTTTGCTGCATCATTTCTTCTAAGATCTTATGGTTTCATGACTTAAATTTAAGTCTTTTATCCATTTTGAGTCTATTCTTGTGTATGGTGTAAGTTCTTGGTCTAGTTTCATTTTTCTGCATGTACCTGTCCAATTTCCCAAAAACATTTATTGAAGAGACAGTCTTTACTCTATTGGTTGCTCTTGCCTCCTTTGCAAATATTAATTGAGTGTAATGGCGTGGATCAATTTCTGAGTTCTCTGTTCTGTTCCATTGATCTATATACCTGTTCTTGTGCCAGTACCAGGCTGTTTTGAGTACAGTGGCTTTGAAGGATAGCTTGTTATCTGGTACTGTGACTATTCCCCCTTTGTTCTTCTTTCTCAAGATTGTTGCAGGTATTCAGAATCTTCGTTGTTTCCATATAAATTTTTGGAGTATTTGTTCTAGATCTGTGATAAAGGCTGTTGGTATTATAATAGGCATTGCATTAAATCTATAGATTGCCTATTGTATGGACATTTTAATTATGTTAATTCTACCAATCCATGATCATGGTATTTTCTTCCACTTGTTTATGTTTTCCTCTATCCCACTTTTCAATGTTCTGTAGTTTTCTGAATATAAGTCTTTTACCTCCTTAGTTAAGTTTATTACTAAGTATCGTAATTTTTTGTTGCAATGGTAAATGGGATTGTTTTCTCATTTCTCTTTCTCAGAGTTTACTAATGGAGAATAAAAGTGCCATTGATTTCTGGGTGTTAATTTTGTATCCTGCTACATTGCCAAATTCATTTATTAAATCTAGTATTTTTTTTTTTTGGTGGGATCTATAGGGTTTTCTATGTACAATATCATATCATCTGTGAATAATGAAAGTTTCACTTCCTCCTTTCCAATTTGCATGCCTTTTAATCTGATCACTAGGACTTCCAGTACTATGTTGAAAAAGAGTGGTGAAAGCGGACATTCCTGTGTTCTTCCTGAGCTTATGGGAATTGGTTTTATTTTTTTGCCCATAGAATATAATGTTGGCTGTAGGTTTATCATATATCACCTTTATTATGTTTAGTTATGATCCCTCTACTCCCACATGGCTAAGACTTTTTATTTAAAAAAGTGTTGCATTTTGTGGAATTCTTTTTCTGCATTTATTGATATACTCACATGATTTTTGCCTTCCAATCTGTTTATGCAATGTATCACATTTACTGATTTGCAAATATTGTATCAGCCTTGTAGCCCCCCAAAAAATCCCACTTGATCATGGTGTATGACCTTTTTTCTTTCAATTTGTTTATGTGATGTATCACGTTTATTGATTTGCGGATATTGTACCATCCTTGCATCCCTGGGATAAATCCTACTTGGTCATGGTGTATGATCTTTCTGATGTCCTGCTGGATCCGATTTGCTAAGATTTTGTTGAGGATTTTGGCATCTATGTTCATGAGGGATATTGGCCTGTAATTCTCTTTCATTGTGTTGTCTTTACCTGGTTTTGGTATTAGGGTGATGCTGGCTCCATAGAATGAGCTTGGAAGTGTTCCTTCCTCTTGAATTTTTTGTAGTAGTCTGAGGAGGATAGGTTTTAGTTCTTCCTTGAATGTTTGGTAAAACTCCCCTGTGAAGCCGTCTGGTCCTGGGCTTTTGTTTGCTGGAAGCTTTTTGATGACTGCCTCAATTTCTTCCATAGTTATTGGCCTGTTGAGATTTTTAGATTCTTCCTGATTGAGTTTTGGAATGTTGTGTTTGTCTAGGAATTTTTCCATTTCCTCCAGATTGTCTAGTTTGTTGGAGTAGAGCTGTCCATAGTATTTTTTAACAATCATTTGTATTTCTGTGGAGTCTGTTGTTATTTCGCCTCTATCGTTTCTGATTTTGTTTATTTAGGTCCTCACTCTCTGCTTCTTGGTGAGTCTGGCTAGAGGTTTGTCAATCTTGTTTATCCTTTCAAAGGACCAGCTCTTGGTTTCATTGATTTTCTGTATTGTTTTTTTGGTCTCTATGTCATTTATTTCTGCTCTGATCTTTATTATCTCCTTCCTTCTGCTCACTCTGGGGTTTTCTTGTTGCTCTCTTTCTAATTCTTTGAGTTGTAGAGTTAGATGATTTACTACCATTTTTTCTTGTTTTTTTTGAGATAGGCCTGTAGAGCTATAAACTTCCCTCTCAGGACTGCTTTCATTGTGTCCCATAGGTTTTGGATTGTTGTGTTTTCATTGTCATTAGTTTCCAGGATGTTTTTAATTTCTTCTTTGATCTCATTGGTAACCCAATCAATATTTAATAGCATGCTACTCAGCTTCCAGGTGTTTGAGTATTTTGGGTTGTTTTTATTGTAGTTTATTTCTAATATTATGCCATCATGGTCTGCGAAGATGCTTTTTATGATTTCAATCTTCTTGAATTTGGGGATACTTTGCTTGTGACCCAATATGTGGCCTATTTTTGAAGATGTCCCATGAGCACTTGAGAAGAACGTATATTCCCTGGCTTTGGGGTGAAGTGTTCTGAAGATGTCAATTAAGCCCATCTGATCTACTGAGTCATTTAGGATTGCTGTATCTTTGCTGATTGTTTGTCTAGAGGACTTATCCAGTGCTGTCAGTGGTGTATTAAAGTCCCCTACTATGATTGTATTGTTGTCGATCTCTCCTTTGATATCTTCCAGGAGTTTTTTTATGAATTTGGGTGCTCCTGCATTGGGTGCATATATGTTTACGAGGGTTATATCTTCTTGTTGTATTGCTCCCTTTAGTATTATGAAGTGGCCTTCCTTATCTCTTGTTATGGCCTTCACTTTGAGGTCTATTTTGTCCGATATAAGTATTGCTACCCCAGCTTTCTTTTCCTTTCCATTTGCCTGAAAGATATTTTTCCATCCTTTCACTTTCAGTCCATGTGAGTCCCTTCTAATGAGGTGGGTTTCTTGTAGACAGCAGTTGTATGGGTCATGTTTTTTTATCCATTCAGCCACTCGATGTCTTTTTTTTGGAGCATTTAGTCCGTTTATGTTTAAAGTTATTATTGAAAGGTACTTGTTTGTAGCCGTTTCTTTTTTTGTGTGGCTGTTTTCTTTCTGAGCTTTTTATTTCTTCTTTGTATACCAGACCCTTTAGCATTCCTTGCAATCCTGGCTTGGTGGTGATAAACTCCCTTAGCCTTTTTTTGTCTGTGAAGCTTCTTATTTCCCCTTCAAGTTTGAATGATAGCCTTGCTGGATAGTGTATTCTTGGATTCAGTCCTTTGCTTTGCATCACTTTGTAAATTTCAGTCCATTCTTTTCTGGCCTGATGTGTTTCTGTTGAGAAATCATTTGATAATCTAATGGGAGATCCCTTGTATGTGACTTTCCGTCTCTCTCTTGCGGCCTGTAAGATTTTCTCTTTGTCCTGAACATTTGCCATGGTAATTATGATGTGTCTTGGTGTGGGTCTTTTCGGGTTCACCTTGTTTGGGACTCTCTGGGCTTGTGTGACTTTTTTCTTCCCCACCTCAGGGAAGTTTTCTGATATTATTTCTTCGAATAGGTTTTCTAATCCTTGTTCATCTTTCTGTTGTTCTGGTACCCCTATTATTCGTATGTTGTTGTGTTTCATGTTGTCCCAAAGCTCCCTTAGGCTCTCCTCCTGTCTTTTAATTTTTTTCTCCAATTGCAGTACAGTTTGGGTGTGTTTTGCTTCCTTGTCTTCTAATTCACTAATTCGGTCCTCTGCTTCTCCTAGTCTACTGTTGATACTTTCAGTGGTGTTTTTTATTGCAGCTATATCACTCTTCATTTCTTCTTGGGTCTTACTTAAGTTGTTGATTTTTTCATCTGTTTCTTCTAGCTTCTTCCATATGTTATTGATTTTTTCATCTGTTTCTTCTTGATTCTTGTAGAGGTTGTCGATTTTTTCCTCCATCCGGTTTATACATTCTAGGACCCTTATTCTGAATTCTTTTTCTGTCATGTTGCATGCCTCTGTATTACTTAGCTGCTTTTCTGGAGAGTCCTCCTTCTCTTTCTTTTGGGGGTTTCTTTGTCTACCCATGTTTGATCTCACTGACATATCTAGACATTGAGTCGTTCAGTGGCTGCTCCCTGGGTGGCAGTGACTCCTTGGTCTGTGGTTGTTCTTCGGGCGGTTGCGGTAGCAGCTGCTCCTCAGTTGGCAGCAGCTCCTCTGGTGGGTGCTGTTCACAGCTGTGGTGGCTCTTCTGGCTGGTGGGGGGAGGCTTCACGTACAGCTGCTGTTCCTCAGCAGAGGCTGTGGTGCTCAGGAGGCTGCTGTTGCTTGGATCCGCTGCGTTGATTTAAAGGCACAAAATACAACACAACAAGGCACCACGTACCAGGCACATTCCAGGGGAGCTCTGCCCTTCCCGGCTGCAAACGGTCTCACCAGCTGAGCAATTTTGCCAATTCGGGGTGGGTGTTATTAGTTTCAGCTGCTCATTCCATTTGCTCCGGGACACGACCTGGGACGCGTCTGCCTATATCCCCGCCATCTTCCCAACTATCTCCTAATCTGATCTTTTTAATTATTGCTGTATCTCACTTGGTCATATTTTGTTAAGAATTTTAGCATCTATGTTCATCAGGAACATACATCTGTAATTCACTTTTTTTATTTCTCATATTTTATTTGTACATTTTTATTGCTTAAAATATTACAAAGAGTAGTACATTTGTCTCCCTTTTTTTCTCCCTTGACCTTCCCCAGCCTTCCCTACCTCCCAGTGTCTTGTGTCCATTGGTTATGCTTATATGCATGCATATAAGTCCCTTGGTTGATCTCTTACTACCCCCAACCCCTCAACCCTCTCCAGCCTTTCTGCTGTAGTTTGACAGTCTGCTTAATGCTGCTATGCCTCTGTATCTATATTTGTTCATCAGTTTATAATGGTCTTTATTATTCATAAATGAGTGAGATCATGTGGTACTTTTCTCTCACTGACTGGCTTATTTCACTTACCATAATGCTCTCCAGTTCTATTCATGCTGTTTCAAATGGTAAGAATTCCTTCCTTTTTAGAGCAGCATACTATTCCATCGTGTAGATGTACCACAGTTTTCTAATCCATTCATCCGTTAATGGGCACTTAGGTTGTTTCCAAATCTTAGCTATGGAAAATTGTACTGCTATAAACATAGGGAGGCATATATCCTTTCTGATTGATGTTTCTGGTTTCTTGAGATATATTCCTAGAAGTGGGATCATGGGGTCAAATGGGAGTTCCATTTTTAGTTTTTTGAGGAAACTCCATACTGTCTTCCATAGTGGCTGCACCAGCCTGCATTCCCACCAGCAGCTCACAAGTGTTCCTTTTTCTCCGCATCCTCTCCAGCACTTGTCCTTTGTTGATTTGTTGATGATAGCCATTCTGACAGGTGTGAAATGATACCTCATTGTTGTTTTGATTTGCATCACTCATATGATTAGTGACTTTGAGCATGTTTTCAATATGTCTCTTGGCTTTCTGAATGTCCTCTTTTGAAAAGTGTCTATTTAGGTCCTTTGCCCATTTTTTGATTGGATTGTTTATCTTCCTTTTGTTAAGTTGTATGAGTTCCCTATAAATGTTGGAGATTAAACCCTTATCGGTGATAACATTGGCAAATATGTTCTCCCATGCAGTGGGCTTTCTTGTTGTTTTGTTGATGGTTTCTTTTGCTCTGCAGAAGCTTTTTATTTTGATGTAGTCCCATTTTTTATTTTCTCTTTAGTTTCCAATGCCCTAGCAGATGTATCAGTGAAGAAATTGCTTCGGTATATGTCTGAAATTTTGTTGCCTTTGGATTCTTCTAGTATTTTTATGTTTTCCCATCTTAAATTTAAGTCCTTTATCCATTTTGAGTTTATTTTTGTGTATGGTGTAAGTTGTTGGTCTAGTTTCATTTTTTTTCATGTCTGTCCAATTTTCCCAACACCATTTATTGAAGAGACTGTCTTGACTCCATTGTATGTTCTTGCCTCCTTTGTCAAATATTAATTGAGCATATTGGTTTGGGTTGATTTCTGGGTTCTCTACTCTATTCCATTGATCTATATGTTTGTTCTTATGCCAGTACCAGGCAGTTTTGAGAACAGTGGCTTTGAAATATAGCTTGATATCTGGTATTGAGATCCCACCCCCTTTATTTTCCTTTCTCAGGATTGCTGCAGCTGTTCAGGGTCTATTTTTATTCCAGAAGAATTTTTGGAGAGTTATTTCTAGGTCTGTGAAACGTGTCATTGATATTTGAATTGGGAGTGCGTTGAATTTATAGATTGCATTGGGTAGGATGGACATTTTAATGATGTTGATTACCAATCCATGAACATGGTATGTTCTTCCATCTGTTTATGTCTTCCTCTGTCTCTTATTTCAATGTCCTGTAGTTTTCTGAGGTCTTTTACCTCCTTAGTTAAGTTTATTCCAGATATCTTAATTTTTTTGGTGTGATGGTAAATGGGATTGCTTTTTTAGTCTCTGTTTCTGTAAGTTCATTATTGGTATATAGAAATGCCATAGGTTTCTTGGCATTAATTTTGCATCCTGCTACATTGCAGAATTCATTTATTAAGTTTGTTTTTTGATGGAGTTTTTAGGGTTTTTTATGTACAATATCATTTCATCTGTGAATAAGGACAGTTTTTCTTCTTCATTTCCAATTTGGATGCCTTTTATTTCTTCTTCTTATCTAATCGCAATGGCTAATACTTCCAGTACTATGTCGAACAGGAATGGTGAGAGAGGACATCCCTGTCTTTTTCCTGTTCTTAGGGGAAATGGTTATAGTTTTTGCTCATTGAGTATGATGTTGGCTGTTGGTTTGTCATATATTGCTTTTATTATGTTGAGGTATGATCCTTCTATTCCCACTTTGCTGAGGGTTTTTATCAAAAATGGGTGTTGGATTTTGTTAAATGCTTTTTCTGCATCAATTGATATGACAATGTGGTTTTCTTCTCTCAATTTGTTTATGTGATGTATCGCGTTTATTGTTTTGCAGATATTGAACCATCTTTGCATCCCTGGGCTAAATCCTACTTGGTCATGGTGTATGATCTTTCTGATGTACTGCTGGATCCGATTCGCTAGGATTTTGTTGAGGATTTTGGCATCTATGTTCATGAGGGATATTGGCTTGTAATTCTCTCATTGTGTTGTCTTTATCTGGTTTTGGTATTAGGGTGATGCTGGCTCCATAGAATGAGCTTGGAAGTGTTCCTTCCTCTTGAGTTTTTTGTAGTAGTCTGAGGAGGATAGGTTTTAGTTCTTCCTTGAATGTTTGGTAAAACTCCCCTGTGAAGCTGTCCGGTCCTGTTCTTTTGTTTGCTGGAAGCTTTTTGATGACTGCTTCAATTTATTCCATAGTTATTGGGCTATTGAGATTTTTAGACTCTTCCTGATTGAGTTTTGGAAGGTTGTATTTTTCTAGGAATATGTCCATTTCCTCCAGGTTGTGTAGTTTGTTGGAGTAGATTTGTTCACAGTATTTTTTAACAATCCTTTGTATTTCTGAAGGGATCTGTTGTTATTTCTCCTCTTTTATTTCTGATTTTGCTTATTTGGGTCCTCTCCCATTTTTTCTTGGTGAGCCTGGCTAGAGGTTCATCAATCTTGTATATCTTTTCAAAGAACCAACTCTTGGTTTTGTTGATTTTTTTTTTTTTTTGGTCTCTATGTCGTTTATCTCCACTCTGATCTTTATCATTTCCTTCCTTCTGCTTACACTGCGCTTTTCTTGTTGCTCTCTTTCTAACTCTTTGAGTTGTAATGTTAGGTAATTTATTATCGTTGTTTCTTGTTTTTGCAGTAGGCTTGTAGAGCTCTCAAGACTGCTTTCACTGTGTCACATATGTTTTGGATTGTTGTGTTTTCACTGTCGTTTGTTGCCATGATGTTTTTTATTTCTTCTTTGATCTGTCTGGTAACCCAGTCATTGTTTAATAGCATGCTATTTAGTCTCCATGTGTTTGATTTTTTGGATTGTTTTTATTGTAGTTGATTTCCAGTTTTATGCCATTGTGATCTGAGAAGATGCTTGATATGATTTCTATCTTCTTGGATTTGAATAGACTTTGCTTGTGTCCCAATATATGGTCTATCTCTGAAAATGACCCATGTGCACTTGAGAAGAATGTATATTCTGTGGCTTTAGGGTGAAATGTTCTGTAGATGACAATTAATTCCATTTGATCTTGTGAGTCATTGAGGATTGATGTTTCTTTGCTGATTTTTTGTTTAGAGGATTTGTCCAATGTTAATAGTGGTGTATTAAAGTCCCTTACTATGATTGTATTGCTGTCAATCTCTCCCTTGATCTCCTCCAGAAGTTTTTTTATGTATTTGGGTGCTCCTATATTGGGTGTGTATATGTTTACCAGAGTTATTGTTCTTGTTGGATTGATCCCTTTAGTATTATGAAGTGGCCTTCCTTATCTCTTTTTATGTCCTTTACTTTGAGATCTAATTTGTCAGATACAAGTATTGCTACCCCTGCTTTTTTTTCATTTCCATTCTCCTGAAAAACCTTTTTCCATCCCTTCACCATCAGTCTGTGTGCATCTTTTTTTCTGAGGTGGGTTTCCTGTAGACAGCAGATATATGGGTCATGTTTTCTTATCCACTCAGTTACCCTATGTCTTTTAATTTGGGCATTTAATCCATTTACATTTAAAGTTATTATTAATAGATACTTGTTTGTCACCATTTTTATTCTTTACACCTGTGTTCCTTCAACGTTTTCTTCTTCTTCTTCTTCTTTTTTTTTTTTTACAGTAGACCCTTTAGCATTTCTTGCATTGCTGGTTTGGTGGTAATAAACTCCCTTAGTCCTTTTTTGTCTGTGAAGCTCCTGATTTCACCATCAATTTTGATTGATAGCCTTGCTGGGTACAGTAGTCTTGGATTCTGACCCTTCCTTTGCATGCCTTTGTATATTTCATTCCATTCCCTTCTTGCCTGATGTGTTTCTGTTGAGAAATCAGTTGCTAGTCTGATGGGGGATCCTTTGTAGGTAACTTTCTTTCTCTCTCTGGCTGCTTTTAAGATTCTTGCTTTGTCGTTGGTGTTTGCCAATTTAATTATAATTTGCCTTGGCGTTGGTTTTTTGGGGTTCATTTTCTTTGAGACTCTCTGAGCTTCTTGGATATGTGTGAGTTTTTTCTTCCCAGTATCAGAGAAGTTTTCTGTCATTATTTCTTTAAACAGGTTTTCTATTCCTTGCCCAGTTTCCTCTCCTTCTGGTAACCCTATTATGTGGATGTTGTTTCATTTCGTGTTGTCCCAAATTTCTCTTAGGCTCTCTTCCTGCTTTTTAATTTTTTTCTAGAAGCTGCTCTGCTTGGGTATTTTTTCCTACCTTTTCTTCTAGCTTATGATGCAGTCATCTGCTTCTTCTAGTCTACTATTGATGCTTTCTATTGAGTTCTTTATAGCAATGATGTCATTTTTCATTTCTTCTTGCTTCTTCATTTCCTCTTTGTTCTTACACATATTGTTGAATTTGTCTTCCATTTTTTTCACCCACCTTATGACCATTTCCCTGAATTCTTTCTCTGACAGGTTGCTTGCCTCCATTGCCTCCATTTTTTAAATTTCTTTTTCTGGTGATGCCTGTTTTTCTTTCATATGCGAGCTGTTTCTTTGTCTCCCCCTGATCTCTCTTCTTTGGGTGTTTAGTTATGTAGTTCTCTCTCTGCTTTCCGTGAGGAGGAGCAGGGTTCGTCTGAGTCCACGTATTCGTGCTGCTTGAGATCCAGTGTTCCTGGGTTCGTAGCTGGTCCTTGGGTTCCGTGGTTGCAGGATGTATATGCTTCCGATATCAGTCACTCAAGATGGCACGGTCTCCACGGCTGAGCCGGCCACTCTGGGAGAGATTTCAGCAGCAGTGGATGCTGCCTGGTTAGGGGAGCCAATCCAGAAGTCTCCAACAGTCCCCTGGAGTATAGCTATCGCTCACCCACAAATTTACACTCTCGGTAGGTCCACACACTCTCCTTTCGTTCTCTCACTCTCACACTGTCTTACAGTCTGCCTTCCCATCTACAGCCATTTTTTCTGTCTCTGTAATTCACTTTCTTTGTAGAGTCTTTATCTGGTTTTGGAATTAGGGTAATGCTGGCCTCATAAAAAGAACTTGTAAGTGTTTTTTCGATTTGGATGTTTTTTGGAGCAGTTTGAGGAGGATACGTGTTAGTTCTGCTTTGAATGTTTAGTAAAATTTCCCTGTGAAGCCAACTGGAACAGGGCTTTTGATTTCTGAGATCTTTTTATTACTTTTCCAATTTCATCAGTAGTTTTCAGCCTATTCATGTTTTCTGATTATGTTTTGGAAAACTATTTTTCTAGGAATATGTTTATTTAATTCAGGTTTCCAGTTTGTTGCAATATAGTCATTCATAGTATTTTTTATGATTCTTTGTATTTCTGTGGAGTCAGTTATTACTTTACCTCTTTCATTTCTGATTTTGTTTATTTGGGTCCTCTGTCTTTGTTTCTTGATGATTTTGGTTAGAGGTTCATCAATCTTGTTTATCTCTTCAAAGAACCAGCTCTTGGATTCATTGATCATTTGTAATATTTTTGAAGTCTCTATGTTATTTATTTCTGCTGCGATCTTCATTATTTCCATCCTTCTACTTCCTCTGGGCTTTTCTTATTGTTCTATTTCTAATTCTTTAAATTGTAGGGTAAGATAGTTTATTAAAAGTTTTTCTTGTTCTTAGAGGTGAGCCTGTAATGTTATGGACTTCCTTTTCAGGATTTCTTTCACTGTAACCCATACATTTTGGGTTGTTGTGTGTCCATTTTCACTAATATACAGAATGTTTTTTTATTTATTCTTTGATCTCTTTGGTAACCCATTCATTGTTTAGTAACATGCTATTTAGTCTTCATATGTTTGAGCATTTTGCATGTTTTTATTGTAGTTCATTCCTATTTTTGTGCCTTTGTAATCTGAGAAGATGCTTTATATGATTTAAATCTTCTTGAACTTTATCTATGTTCTAATATGTGGTCTATCTTTGAAAATGTCTCATGTACACTTGAGAAGAATATATATTTATAGTTTTGTGAGAAATATTTTGAATGTTAATTAATTTCATTTAATATAGTGTGTAGTTTAGAATAACTTTTTCCTTGTTAATATTTTCTCTAGAAGATCTTTCCAGTGATGTCATTGATTGACATCACTATAATTGAATTGCTATTGATCTCTCTCTTGAAATCCTCCAGAAGTTTTTAAATATATTTGGATGCTCCTCTATTAGGTGCACATATGTTATATCCTCTTGTTGAATTGATCCCTTTAATATTATGAAGTGACCTTCATTATCTCTTGTTATGGCCTTCACTTTGAAGTGTATATTGTCAGAAATAAGTATTGTTACCTCATCTTCTTTTTAATTTCCATCTGTATGGAAAAGACTTTTTTTCCATCCCTTCACTATCAGTCTGTGTGAGTCCTTTGTTCTGTGGTGGGTCTCTTGTAGACAGCATATATATGGGTCATGTTTGCTTATACATTCAGCCACCTGATGTCTTTTGATTGGAGCATTTAATCTATTTACATTTAAGTTTATTATCGACTAGTGGCCTGGTGCACAGATTCCTGCACATTGAAAGGAAATTATTTAGAAAGTCACTGAAAGGGCAGGAGTGGGTGAGACGGGCTGGACATGCCCTGGAGCCATCCTCCCGTAGGCCCTCCCCAGACGGCCACACCTGGGGCGGCGCCGTGGCTTGAAGTTTGTCTGCAGAATGAGCAGGGTCCCTCCAGCAGGTGGGGTCCCTTGGTCAGGCCTGCGGGGATCAGCCCCAAACTGGCTCTCCGACATCCGCTGAGGGGTCCTGAAGTGCAAGAAGGCACTCTGCAAAGTTGCTGTAGTACATGGTGTGGAACGCAAACGCAAGTGTGCAGTAAACCAGATTCGGGGCCGACAATGCCCCAGCGACAACATAACCCATGGCCAAAGGTGGAATCACATGGCCCCAGAAGGAATTTGACTCCTTCCTCTCTGGTTCCAGGGTGCATCACCTGAGAACCGCTACTGCCAAGTCATCACAGCTTGACAGTTCTTGCATTGAGTGTCTGGCCGCTGGTGGTCAGTGCACATCATACCTACCAGCCAGTGAGATAATCGACGGTCGAATGGTCTCTTAGCCTTTTATATATATCGATAGGTACCTATTTATTGCCATTCTTATTCTTTATGCCTGTGTTTTCTTTCTCTCTATTTCTTCTTTGTACAATAGTCCCTGTAGCATTTCTTGCATGCTGGTTTGGAGGTAATATACTCTCTTAGCCTTTTATTTCTACAAAGCTTTCTTTTACTTTCAGTGTTAAATAATAACCTTGCTGGATAGAGTATTCTTGTTTTCAGTCCCTTGGTTTTCATTACTTTGTTTACTTCATGCCATTCCCTTCTGGCCTGAAGTATTTCTATTGAGAAGTCAGCTGACAGTCTAATTGGAGCTCATTTCAGTTAACTTTCTGTCTCTCTTGTAGCCTTTAAGATCTTTCTTTGTTTTCCATTTTAAGTATTATGTGCCTAGGTGTAGGACTCTTTTGGGGTTCATCTTGATTTGGACACTCTGTGTTTCCTTCACCAGGTTAGGCAAATTTTCTGCCATTATTTCTTCAAACAAGTTCTCTATTCCTTTCTAAAATACTCTTCCTTCTGGTATCCCTATAATACACATGTTGTTTCATTCCATCTTGTCCCAAAGCTCCTTTACATTCTCCTCCTGCTTTTTAATTTTTTTTTTATTTGCACCTTTCAGGGTGTGTTTTACTACCATGACTTGGTCCTCAGCTTCTTCTAGTCTGCTGTTGAATCCTTCGAGAGTGTTTTTTCTTTCAGCTATGTCATTCATCATTTCCTATTGATTCTTATTTATTGTTTCATGCCCCTTTTTATGTTTGTGTACCTCTCATTAAGTCCCTTGGTCCCTTATAATTCTCATTAAGTTGCTTGTAGTTGATGCTGAATTGTTTGAGCATCTTTATTCTTTATCTTCCATTTCATTTAGTTTCTTTTCTGGGGATTCATCCTTTTCTTTCATTTGGGGATTATTTCTTTGTCTCCCCATTGTTTCTGTCCCTTTGTTTTAATTTCTATGTATCTGATCAAACTGGCATGCCTCCAAGACTTTATTGGATGGTCTTATGTAATAGGTGTTTTGTGGGACCCAGTTGTGCAGTATCTTATATCTCCCGAGCTGGGTGCTGTAGGAAAGCCCCTTGCTTGAGTTATTTGTGTTCTTCTGTTGTATTTGGGTTTTGAATGTTACTTTCCCATTCATGGAACAAGTCTCCTCTTAGAATGGATGACCATGTGGCTCACCCCTAACCACTTCAGGTGAGCTGTTGTAGAGGTGCTGACCAAATTGAACAATAAAACACAACACAATAAAACACAATACAACACAATAAAACAAACAAAAAACATACACAAGACCCCTACAACACCAAAAAAGTAACCACCAGAGAAAAGAGAATTAGGAAAGAGGAAAGAGAGCAGAAATGATAGAAAAAAAGAAATAAAGAAATAAGAGGAGAAAACAAAATAAACAAACAAAAGCAAAAACAAAAAAACAACAATAAAAGGAAGGAAATATATAGATGCCGAATTGAAATAAAGAATATAAGAATAAAGAATAAGGGAAGAGCTTTAACTGGCTTGGCTCAGTGGATAGAGAGTTGGCCTGCAGACTGAGGAGTCCCAGGTTCGATTCTGGTCAAGGGCATGTACCTTGGCTGTAGGCACATCCACAGTAGGGGGTGTGCACGAGGTGGCTGATCGATGATGTTTCTCGCTCATTGATGTTTCTAACTCTCTATCCCTCTCCTTTCCTCTCTGTAAAAAATCAATAAAATATATTTTTAAAAAAGAATAGGGGAAGGAAAACAGTTTAAAATAAAGGAGGAAGGAAAGAAAATAGTAGGAATTAAAAAGAAAAATAGAGGGGAAAGCAGGTAGACATAAAATCAGAAAAGAAAAAATAATGAGAAAGCAGGAGAAAAATCAAAGAGAGAAAACATCAAGTAGTGAAAAAAATAAAAAATAAAAAAATAATTTGAGTAGGAAAAGGGAAGAGAAAAATTATATATATGAATGAAACAATGGAGACTAGAATAATAACAAATAAAGCAGATAGATAAAGAAGATAAATTAAAAACTGGAGATGGGAAAGAGAAAAAAATTTAAAAAGAATAGAAAAAAAAAAGAAGGAAAAAAAGAGAAAAAAAAGTGAAGTGACATTCATTTCAGCAGTTTAGCTCCCTTTGTATCCCTCTCTTCTGTCCTGTCTGCCAATTCCGGGATTCCTGTGAGGTACTTGGTGCTAACCACTATCAAGAACTTTTCCCCTTTGGCTTTTAGCAACCTGCTTGAAGAAGCTCCAAGAGATCCATTGATCTACTGTTTGTCTCATCAGAACTTGGCTGCAAGAAGGAGGGGCCGGTCTGCCCTCTAAAGTAAGTTTCTTAGCATCATTGGGTTCAGGGCTGGGTCATCAAACTTCCCTTCATACCCTGGGGTCTACCTCTGCTGACCTTTGCTTGCTAGCCAGCTTTCAATCTTAATCTCTCAAAAGTCTCTTTCTGAAAGGGCTGTTTAGCTTTCAGGGAAAGTGGTAGGAGTGTTTCCCAGTCCCAGAGCTACTCCTTGGTGAATGGCCCTAAATATTACTCTTCCCTCAGGTGGACAGAGATCCTTGTATGGAGACCAGTGGGATTATTTGGAAACCTGGAGGTTTTATCAGTTCTCCCATGGTGGGTAAGTCCCAGTCTGAATCCCAGGATAGTGATGCAGATGGCCCCTCCCCTAATCCAGTCACTGACACTCCTGAGACTATTCAAAACTGTAGACTTGGCCTCCACTTTTGTTTTTTCTGAAAAGGTCAAAATGCAGGGTGTGGCTTGCAAGTCTCCTGAGGGTGGGACAGGTTTTATCACCTAGGGCATTTTTTATTGTTGTTGTTTTCTTTTCCTATCTGGGGCTACTGGGAGCTGCCAGCTCCTCTCAGGAAAAATGGTCATTTGTTTTGGGGGGTCTGTCACCAAATACTCCTGGCTGCTGCTTTTCTATGTCTCCTTGCAATGCTTCCTACCACAGTCTCTCCTTAGGAACCTCCAGTCTGTGTCTCCCTCCCTGCACCAATGAGAGGAGTTAGCTTGATACACAGGCATATAGGGCAGGGTTCTAATGGAAAGCAAAGGCAGGTAGAACAAAGGCAGGGGCAGACAAGGCAATTTGAGCCAGCCTAATCACAGGAACCAACCATGCAGAAATAACAGAATGTTTTTAGACTCAGAGTGGGAGGTATGTGAAACTAGGGAAGAGCTGCAAACATAAGGTGAACTAATGAATAGGAACAGGTAAAGTTCAGGTCCCTTGCTGGACAAGAACAATTGAGGGAATCAATCAGGTGGAAACGTGGGTAGATATAGAGCAGGCTTGTAGCAAATATAAATCTCTAGACTGATTAGCTTCAGTGGATACCCATTATTGAGCTCCCTCCCCATGTGGGGATTCTGAATCTGCTTGCAATAAATTTTCATGCTTTTGCTTAAATTTTCTGGTCTGTGATTTCATTCTTCAACTTCATGAGAAACTATCCCAGGAAAAACTTCAGCTTGCCATTCCAGGTATCACCAAAGCCTCTGCTGAGTAGCTGCAAATGAAAACTCATGCTCTGGGTTTAAAAAAAAGTGAAACTTCCAGCTTTCTCTTTGGCTCTGGTCTACTGGCTTGATACTCTGCTGTGGTTAGCAACCCTGCTGCCTTTCACAGATGAATGTTACATGTGCTGCTGGTCTCAGGTCTGGTGTTCTGGGCTAAGGAGCCCAGCCTGGGTTCTATGCATCTATCTTCTGAGGGAAAAGACCCTCCCATAGCCAGAAGCTCCCTCTTCACCCTCAGCCTGCTGGCCTGCCACTCCTGGAAGCTGGGTCAGCTCCTCTCATGACCTCACCCTTCCTACTAGTCTCCAGGTGTTTTCTGTCCTTCCTTGATAAGTATTTTCCTTAGGTGGACCTCAGTTGGTAATTCCAATTTAGTTATATTTCCAGTCTGGCTCTGGGATGAGGTACACGACCAGTCTGCCTATCTGGCCACCATTTTTTCTCCTTCTTTGTAATTAAAATTTTTTAATATCATATTTTATTGATTTCAGAGATGAAGGGAAAGGGAGAGATAGAAACATCAATGATGAGAGAGAATCATTGATCAGCTGCCTTCTGCATACCCCTACAGGGGATCGAGCCTGCAACTTGGGCATGTGCCCTGGTCAGGAATGGAACCATGACCTCCTGGTTCATAGGTTGACTCTCAATCACTGAGCCACACCAGGTGGTCAGAAATTAAAACTTTTTAACTAAAAGCAGTTTATGGCAGGTAGTCATGTCCTAGGCTAGAATTTTCCCTGACAAAGGTAGATCTTTGCTTAAGCTAAGCCTGTATATTGTCTCTTGCATCTACAATAATATACCTTTGTGATGTCAGGGTAACTTTCCTTTTTTCTGGACCCCTTAGGGCACAACCAATGCACCAGAGACTACAAATCTTATTGTTATTTTTATCAGGTTAATTGTTGACCTGATAAACAATCCTGTATATGTAAAAGATATATCACTTTACTTTTTTTTTAATGTTTTTTATTGATTTTTTACAGAGAGGAAGGGAGAGAGATAGTTAGAAACATCGATCAGCTGCCTCCTGCACACCCTCCACAAGGGATGTGCCCGCAACCAAGGTACATGCCCTTGACCGGAATCGAACCTGGGACCCTTCAGTCCGCAGGCCGACGCTCCATCCACTGAGCCAAACCAGTCAGGGCTATCACTTTACTTTTTATTTAATCCCATAGGTTTCGACAGCCTCCCTAATCTATCACCAATGAATTTAATATAACCTACTTACATCTTCTCTTTTGATTGTAATGTATAAAATAAGGTTAAAAACTGCATTCTCGGAGCATTATCTCAATGCCTTTAGATTTTGCTTTCTGATAGTTTGGCTCAAGTAAACTCACAAAATTCTCTATAGGTTTGAATGTTTCTTATGTTGACAATTGTCTATGTAGAAAACCCCAAATAACCAACAAAAACTCCTGAAATGAATAAACAATTATAACAAGGTTGTATATTACCAGACTAACATACAAAATTCAATAACCTTCCTATATAGCAGCAATAAATACTCAAAATTAAAAACACAATACATTATTCCCAAGTAATAAAATACTTATGTGTAAATCTAACCCCATTTATACCCAGCTTTTAAGACCCGTGAAATCAAAGGTCCTAGCATGCTCTCCCTCCAGGGGGCATGCCCATGTCATCCTCTATCCCCTCACCCACCAGCACCTGTCCCCTAACCTCTCTGGGACCCCATGAGACTTGCAACCAGGGGAACAATGGGCAGCAGCAGCTTGTCCTGGGCTAGCCCCCTGAACCTGTCTCCAAGGCCCCTTTTCTCTGACTTTCCCATGGGCCAAAGCAGCCCATCCTAGGATTTCCTGTTGCTTTTTCTAGGCTCTTCCTTATTTCACTCTCCTAAGTATATATTTGCTGCCATCAGTAAATTCTTGCTTGCTTTTCTACACTTTGTCTTTTTACCTTAAAAATCTTTCCTGCATTGGTGAGAAGAACCGAGGTCCCAGTCAGTAACCCCAATTGGTGACAAATATAGTCATCTGATCTTGAGAAAGCAAAAGCAATTCAATGGAGAAAGGTTAGTCTTTGCAACAAGTGATTCTGGGGAGAAAAGGGCTCTAGACACAGCTCTTACATCTTTTACAAAAAAAAAATTAATTAATTCAAAATGGATCATAGACCCAATGTAAAATTTAAAACTTCTGGAAGATCGCATAGGATAAAATGTAGATAAACTGGGTTTTATGATGAGTCTTTAGAAACAACAACAAAATATAATCCTTGAAAGAAAAATTTGATAAATTGAACTTTAAAATTCTTTTGTATTGATTTCAGTGAAGGGAGAGGGAGAAAGAGATAGAAACATCATTGACAAGAGAGAGTCATTGATTGGCTGCCTCATGCACATGCCACACTAGGGATTGAGCCCGCTACCCACATGTGCTCTGACCAGGAATCATATCATGATTTCCTGGTTAATAGATTGATGCTCAACCACTGAGCCACGTTGGCCAGGCAAATTGGACTTCTTTGAATTAAAATTTTCTGCTCTGTGAAAGACATTGTTAAGAGAATGAAAAGATAAGCCACAAACTCGAGAAAAAAATATTTGTAAAACATATATCAAATAAAAGCTTGTATCCAAGATAAAGATATACAAGAACTCTTAAAACTTAACAATGAGAAAATAAAACAAAACCCAATTAAAAATGGACAAAAGATCCAAACAAATATTTTATTAAAGAAGATATGCAGATGAAAAATTGCCATATAAAAAAGATGTTCAGCCCCAGCTGGGCGGCTCAGTTGGTTGGAGCATTGTCCCATACACCAAAAAGTTGAGGATTCAATTCCAGGTCAGGGCCCATACCCAGGTTGCAGGTTAGATTTCTGGCTGGGACACATATGGGAGGCAACCTACTGATATTTCTCTCTCATATTGATCTTTCTCTCTCTCACACATACACTCTCTGTCTCCCTTCCTCACTCTCTAAAATCAATAAACATATCCTCATGTGAGGATTAAAAAATATATATTAATAATAAAAGTTTCAACATCATATGTCATTAGGAAACTGAACTGAATATTAAAACAATGAGGTACCAGTACATGACTATTAAAATGACTTAAAAACAAACAAACAAAAAACAACTCCTGACATTACCAAATACTGTAGAGAATATGGAGTAACAGAAAGAAACTTGACTTTATTATTATGGTGGCAATGCAAAATGGTACTTTGGAAGGCTGTTTCTGACAAAGTTAAGCAGTTTTATTGTACTATTCAGTTACCATGTTCCTAGATATTTACCCAATTGAGTTGAAAACTTATGTCCACATAAAAACTGGCATACCTACATTTATAGCAGCTTTGTTCCTAATTGCCAAAACTGGCAGCAACCGAGATGTCCTTTGATACATGAATGGATAAACAAACTGTGATAATATGCAGTGATTAAAAAAAAAGAAATGATCTATCAAATGATGAAATGAAATAAAGAAACCTTACAAGCAAATTGGGGTGAATGACACTAGGCTGAAAAGTCTAATTACTATATGACAGTCTAAAAAGGAGACAAAACTACAGAAACAGTAAGAGTCTGATAGTTGCCAGGGATCCTGGGGAGTAGAGTTGGTGGGATAGGTGCATATGTGAAGCACAGAAGATGTTTAAGGGAGTAAAATTACTTGGCATGACACTGTAATGGTGGATATGTGTCATTATACATTTATTAAAGTCCATAGAAATGTAACACAAAGAGTAAATCTTAATATAAACTATGGACTTTGGTTGATAATAATGTATTTTTTAAAATATATTTTTATTGATTTCAGAGAGGAAAAGAGAGGGAAAAAGAGATAGAAACATCAATGATGAGAGAGAATCATTGATTGGCTGCCTCCTGAACATACTTCACTGGGGATTGAACCCACAACCCAGGCATGTGCCCTTGACCAGAATCGAACCTGGGACACTTCAGTCCACAGGCCAACGCTCTATCCACTGAGCCAAACTGGCTAGGGTGATAATCATGTATTGATCTGCCACATTAGTTGTTAATAGATGTACCACAATTATGCATGATCGTAATAATAAGGGAAACAATGTGTGGGGTATGAGAGCTCCCACACATTTAAAAAATGTCTGCTCATTTTTTAAAATAAATATAAAGTTGTTAAGAATAAAGTCTAATCAAGAGTCAGGGGAGGGGGGTTAGAGATCAACCAAAGGACTTGATACATGCATATTAGCATAACCAATAGACACAGACACTGGGGCGGTGTGGGGGTTTGCCCTCGGGGGTGGGAGTTACAGGGGGGTCAATAGGGAAAAAGGAGACATATGTAATACTTTAAACAATAAAAAAGAATAAAATCTATTAACTTAAAAATATAAATAAATGAAACTAAACAGAATCTGAACACTTCTTTCAGATAATTTTTTATCTCATAAAAATCATTTATTTTTTATTTTAATGATCTTTTTACATTTATTAATTTAATTTTTAAGTTTTTAAAGCTTCAGTTTCTCCCTCGCTTTTCCCTCATTGTCCTTTTCTAGCTGCCTCCACCCTCTACCCCAGGCCTTCACCACCTTATTGTCTGTGTCCATGGGTTATGAATATATGCATACAAGTTCTTTGGTTGATCTCTTCCCACTCACCCACCCTACCCTGCCTTCCCTTTGAGATTCTGCTGTCTGTTCTATACTTCAGTGTCTCTGGATCTATTTTGTTCATCAGTTTATTTTGCTCATTAGATTCCACATATGAGTGAGATTATGTGATACTTGTCTTTCTCTGGCTTATTTCATTTAGTATAATACTCTCCAGGTACTCCCCTGCTGTCTCCAAGTGTAAGAGATCCCTCTTTTTTACTGATGCATAGTATTCCATGGTGTAAATGTACCATAGCTTTTTATCCACTCATCTACTAATGGACACTTGGGCTGCTTCCAGATCTTAGCTATTGTAAATTGTGCTGCTGTGAACGTAGGCGTGCATACATTCTTCATAAAAACCTTTTAAATAAACTTTAAGAACCTAATGTTTGTTTAATTTTGGTATAGTTCCAAAGAAGAATAACCACTGTTATCCAAAAAGGCTGTTAAAATATCTTTTTATTTTTCAACTGCTTATCAGCTTGAGGCTAAATTTTCTTTATATAGTTAACCAAAACAACATGTCATATCTGAATGAAAGCAGAAGCAGAAGCAGATAGGATAAACCAGCTGTCTTTCATTAATCCAAATATGATTTGCCAAAAATTGAGCAATAGAACTCTCACTAATTTTTAAAAATGATTTTAGAGAGAAAGGGAGATGAAAGAGAGAGAGAGAAAGAGAGAGAGAGAGAGAGAGAGAGAGAAACAACGATGGGAGAGAGAAACATCAATTGGTTGCATCCTGCAAATGCTCAAACCCACAACCTGAGTATATGCCCTGATGAGGAATTGAACCTGTCACCTTTTGGTGTATGGGACAGCATGCCAACCAATTGAGCCATACCAGCCAGGACTCTTCTCACTAATTTTTGAAAAGATATTTTTATTAAAAAAATTTTTGGTTATGTCAATGTGTGCTTATTATTTTAATTTTAAAATAAATAAATTATATATATATATATATCCTATCTAATAAAAGGGTAATATGCAAATTAACCATTACTCCATCACAAAGATGGTGGCGCCCAGTCCTCTCAGCCCCATCAGAGTCCCCCAGTCCGGGGGGAGCCGGGGGCAGGGGCGGCCCCTGAGAGTGGGCAGAGCGGCCAGGCAGAATGCTTGCTTTGAGGCCTGAAGCAGAGCCAGTGGGGCCCTGCCCAAGCCGTGACAGAGGCTTGAACAGGCAGAGAGCGGAGCTGGGGCAGCCCTGCCCAAGCTACCGCAGAGGCTTGAGTAGAGTTGGGGGGCCCCTGCCCAAGCCACGGTGGAGGCTTGAGCAGGGCTAGAGTGGAGCCGGGGTGGGGGGGCCCTGCCCAAGCTTCAGTGGAGGCTTGAGCAGGCCTGGAGACGGGAAGGGGGGCATGTTGCCAGCCGTGGCTTGCTAGCAGTCCCACCTCTGCACGTGACCTGCAGAGGAAACACCTTTTCTGACAGCTCATTGGCTAAGCTCCCTGTATGCCACTGGCAGTGTTCTTGCTAACTTGGGTAATAAGAATTCAAGAAGGTGATCTAGGGTTTTTCCACCTCACTCCTGGAGGAAAAAATGAAGATCCACTGCTAGAGGGCTAAGAAATGTCATATCCTGTCCTAGCCAGTTTGGCTCAGTGGATAATGCCTCGTCCTGTGGACTGCAGGGTCCGGGTTCAATTCTGATCAAGGACATGTACCTAGGTTGCAGGTTCCTTCTTTGCTGGGGCCCAGGTCAGGGGTTATGCAGGAGGCCACCAAAAGAAGTGTTCCTCTCACATTGATGTTACTCTCTGTATTTCCCTCTCCCTTCCACTCTCTCTAAAAATCAATAGAAAAATATCCTCAGGTGAGGATAAAAAAGAGAAATAAATGTCATATCCTATGAAAGACACATCTTGAAAATGCCTAAAGAAAGTTGTCATTTTTTCATGGTGAAGGTACTAGAGTCTGTGTTGATGAAAACACCTTGGTGTCTGTGGTAGCCAGCAGTGGCAGCAGCAGCGGGGTGTTGGGGGTGGCGCCTTCCCCTGATCAGCCTGGTCACCTTCTGCAGAGGGAGGCCAGACTGCAGCCTAGGCCGTCAGTAGGACATCCCCTGAGGGCTCAGACTGAGAGGGGCAGGCTAGGCTGAGGGACCCACCCACTCCAGTGCTGTGCACTGGGCCTCTAGTCCTACCTAATAATAGAGAAACATAGTAATTAACCGTAACTTCACTACCCTTCCCATTGGCTAATCAGCGAGATATGCAAATTAACTGTCAACCAAGATGGCGGCCGGCAGGCAGGCAGCTGAAATGAACAGGAGGCTTGCTTGCTCCAGTGAAGGAGGAAGCCAAGGTTCCCCACCTGCCACTGCCGGCCTCTGAGCTGCAACTCTAAGAAAAAATGTTGCAATTATAGAAGCTAAACAATCCCCAGAAACCTGCTTTCAGCTGGCTGGCCTCAGAGCTGGAGCTGAAACAGTGTTTCAATTATAGAAGCCAAACAAACCCAAATCAGCAGCCAAGGTCTCAGAGCTGGAGCTGAGCCTCGTTGCTAAAGCTGGCTCTCAGTTCCAGTGACAGCCATAGAAAATAAATCCCAGAATAATAAAAAAAAAAAACAGGAAAAAAGGAGAGGCTGGGGGCTTCAGTCATCTGCCAGCCCGAAAACGGCCCTCAGCCCCTCACCCAGACTGGCCAGGCACCCCAGTGGGGACCCCCACCCTGAAGGGGGTGTGACCAGCTGCAAAAAGCCATCATCACCTCACCCAGGCTGGCCAGGCACCCAAGCGGGACCCCCACCCTGATCCGGGACACCCTTCATGGCAAACCAGCCAGCCGCCACCCGTGCACCAGGCCTCTATCCTATATAGTAAAAGGGTAATATGCCTCCCAGCACTGGAATCAGCGGAGCCGCGAGGCCTCCAGGCCTGGGATCAGTGGAGCCACAAGGTCTCCCGAACCCAGGATCAGCGGAGCCGCGAGGCCTCCTAGCACCGGGATCAGTGGAGCAGCGAGGCCTCACTGCCCCTGTGTCAAGCGGAGCCGTGAGGCCTCCTGGCCCCTGGAGCAGCGTGACAGGGGGCAGCACCCAAACCCCCTGATCGCCCTGTGGCTCTGTGCGTGACAGGGGGGAGCTCCCCAACCCGCCGATCAGCCCTGCTCTGTGCGTGACAGGGGGCAGCGCCCCAACCCCCCAATCGGCCCTAACCTGAGCGTGACTAAGGGTGGCATCACAACCTCCTGATCTGCCCTGCTCTGTGCATGACAGCGGGTGGTGCCCCAACTCCCCAATCGGCCCTGCTCTGAGCCCAACCAAGGGCTGCACCTAGGGATTGGGCCTGCCCTCTGCCACCCGGGAGCGGGCATAAGCCAACAGGTTATTATCTCCCAAGGGGTCCCAGACTATGAGAGGGCACAAGTGGGGCTGAGGGACACCCACCCCTGCCAGTGCACAAATTTTTGTGCACCAGGCCTCTAGTATATATATATTAACTATATGGGAGCTACTTTGAGATAAGGTAAATATTTCACACCTCATCAAACTTTTCTTCATTTTTAAAATATCATTGATTATTCTTTCCTGAATCAACTTATATTGTAGTAGTTATCAAAAGATGATATTCTAAATTCATCATTTTTCTACATTTATTGATTGTCATTTCACTGTAAAGCAAACATTTTAAAAATGTTTTCAATGACTTATTCACATTAATTTATCTATTTATCTCAGTCTAGACTCACACATTTTAATTTTATTCAATGAGTTATAATTTATTATTATTATTATTATTAATTTTGTTTTTCAAATTTTCCTGAATTTGGAGAGTAAGGGCCATTTTAGAATGATTGCTTTGCTCTTTTGACATGTCCAAAATAGGTTTTTATTCCTTCTTTTCTTTTTGGTATTATACAGAATTTCACTTTCACCATATACTTTTCTTACTCTGGCATCATTTCACAAAGGTTACTGGCTTTGTTTAGTAAAGAATAGTTTTTAGAAACCAAGATTGTGATGCTATGTGTTCACTGCTACTGGACTTTCACATCTTGTCAGCAGGCAGAGCTATAAATATATCCTATCTAATAAAAGAGAAACAAGGTAATTAGCCATAACTTCGCTACCCTTCCCATTGGCTAATCAGGGAGATATGCAAATTAACTGCCAACCAAGATGGCGGCTGGCAGCCAGGCTACTGACGCGAACAAAAGGCTTGCTTGCTCCAGTGACAGAGGAAGCCAGGTTCCCCGCCTGCGGCTGCTAGGCTCTCAGCTGCTCTCTAAGAAACGTTGTTACAAATATAGAAGCTAAACAAAACCCCAAAAACCTGCTTTCAGTCAGCTGGGATCTCAGAGCTGGAGTCACAACAAAGTTTCAAATACAGAAGGTAAACAAAGTCCGGGATCAACAGAGCAGCGAGGCCTCACTGCCCCTATGTCAAGCAGAGCTGTGAGGCCTCCCAGCACCGGGATCAACAGAGCAGCGAGGCCTCACTGCCCCTGTGTTGAGCGGACCAGTGAGGCCTCCCAGCAACGGGATCAGCGGAGCCATGAGGCCTCCTGGCCCATGGAGCAGTGTGACAGGGGCTATCTCCCAAACCCCCTGATCGCCCTGTGGCTCTGTGTGTGACAGGGGCAGGGCCACAACCTCCCTATCCGCCCTGCTCTGTTCGTGAAAGGGGAAGGCACCCCAACCCCTTGATCGGCCCTACTCTGTGCCTGATAAGGGGGAGCTCCCCAGTTCCCTGATTGGCCCTGCTCTGTGTGTGACAGAGTGAGGCACCCCAACCCCCCCCATGGGCCCTGCTCTGTGTGTGACATATTTCTGAAGATTTTTAATTTCTTTTTGAGCTGCCTTATTACCTTGGCTATGTTACCATAAACAGTTGGTCAGAGAATAAGGGAGTCTCCCCCATTGACCAAGATAGTGACAGGGGGAGGTTCTTTAACTGAGTGCACCTAAAGCTGGAAATATGAATGGTTAGAGGCAGAGTTTGCCAAAAGCAAGAAAGATGAATGGACAGGGCTCCAACAGGCCAAAAGTTAGGAAGATGAATGTATAGGGCCCCAAGTATTTCAAAAGTCAGCAAGATAATTGGATAGAGAAAATAAAAGTCCTCCCCTTCCTATCCCTATAAGAACAGTTGGTTTGAGCAGGAAGAGAGATGATCTTTGAGATGAGATTGGTTTTTGAGACAGTAGTCAGGTTGTTTGGCTTCTAAATAAAACTCTTTCCTTCTGTACCAGCACCTGCCACAGGAGTTTGGCTTTCTTTGTGGCAGGCAACCTCTTTTTTTGTTGTTCAGTTATGTTATTCAGGATATTTGATGGATTCCTTCTTTGTCCAGGCATCCATGTATGAGTGGCACTTATCTAGTAGATTGATTTTTTTTAAGTGTTTCCTTTTTTTTTTTTTTTTTTTTTTTAGGTGGTGGGAAATGATAATGTTTTTTTAGCTCTCTTGCACTTCTCTGGATTTTCAGAACTCTGCAGAGTGGTAGAAAATGGCCCGTGTTCCTTGGGAATGTGAGTTTCCCCTCTATGTGCTGGTCACCTGAGGCTCAGTGGACCAACCCCATGGGAAAATGTGGTGGACAATAGCATTTCTAATCTGTGAAATCCCAGTGCCGTCTTTTGAAATCAGATAATCAGATGATGCCTGCAGTATAGCTTCAAATTGTGGGTGTGGGGTGAACTGGGGGAATTTGGCCACTTCTTTTGATGCTTTGATCTTCTAATAATGATGATTGACAGATCTCAGTCTCCCCTCTGAGTCTCCACAAGACCCTGAGATTAGTTGCAGAGTGAGCCTATTGTTCTGGGGGGAAAAAAGTGTTTCTGTAGTACCAGTTCTTATGTTCTTGCAAATAGTGTGCTCCACACCCCAACATGGAGGGTGAAGGGAGGTGAGCTCTGTGAGGGAGAACATGCCAGGTTCTGTTGCTTTGTCTCTCTGTCTGGAATACCAATTGCCAGACAATTATGGCTGCACTTTTGTGCTTTGTCTGTGCCCAGATCACTGGGCTCAAGGGTAGCTAGTACTGCCCACCCATACAGGAATGTTCACTGAATATCTTTGCTCCTCCAGGCTGACAGGAGTACCACCATATCTGATTTCTTTCCTCTCCAGGCTGAGTCCCACAGTGAACTCTGTGCTTCGAGCTGTGAGCGTTGAGCCACAGGGCTATGTCTGTGACCCATCTTAGGTCTTCTCCCTTCCCACCTTCCCAGTTCTTTCCCACTTGCCCACCTTCCAATGTTTCAATGTATGTATCTCCCATACATGTTTGTGCATTGAGCAGAGAAACCTCTGTTGAATCATACCTATACAAATTGTTGAAACTTCAAAGGGAGAGATCAAGGGGATCTCTCATGCTGCCATTCTTCTGCTATCGTTAATATTTTCTTATTTAAGGCTTTGTTATTACTGGACTTGCTCTAACTTCTCTAAAAGAAGTTCTCAGTTCTTAAAACAGTAAGAAAAGTATTTAGTGTCACAAACTTAATATTTCATGTTTATAAAATGCTAACTAATCATACATTTGCTGCGAATTAGTTTTCTATTATTTTTTTCAAAAGGCTGTGTTCACTAGCTCACATATATTAGATTAAGGTTGGGGTTATTTTTACAGAGACTGAGAGATTCTCTGTTTTTTCAGAATAATAGGTGGAAATATAAATACATGTACATGTACATTGAATAATGCATTTGTTTAAAAGAGATTAATAGGTTACCTTTGAAGGTTGTTGTTACTGTTGTTATATATCATTGTTGAAAAGAGTCCGTGGATATGTTAGTTCCATTTTGAGGGTATATTAAGATAATATGAACACAGAAAAATAACTACTTTCTAATGATTTTGCAGGTGAAAAATAGCTTCATTGGATTTTCTAAAAGTTAGGCAAAATAAATTATTACTTAAATCTGAAAAGATAGAACATACATATGGCACCATTATATCTTCTCTCTGACATTGTAACTCATTAGATTGCTTTTTAACTAATACATAATAGTTACAAAGAAGAACCACACTTTACCTTTACAACTACATCTAAAATGATTTCCTTTTTCTCTTTGGCCTTTAGGGAGTGACTAAGAGCAGTAAATATTTATTTTCTTGTTATCTTAGAATGTGTTTCTGTTTAACTTTAATCTTCGATGTGGAAATCATTGCTTTTGTGTCACTGGAAACTCTAGCTAGAAATATAATTTGACAAAATGCTGGACTGAAATTAACCAGAAAATAGCAGTTGAAGTCACTTTTATTAAGTCTAAGTTTGGTGAGAATGAAAATATGCAATGATAGATTTTGTGTATCTCAAATACTTCATTCATTTTAAGTCCAAGATGGAGTATGCTTTTCTGCTTTATATATGTTGAACTTTTAAGTTTAATTCAGTTCTTTAAAAACAACTTTAATTAATGTTTTCTTTGCCTAAAAGAGCATAAAGCAATCTCACTATCATTTTGTCCCAACAAAACTATTAGATATAAGGTGCTACTTATGACAGAAAATTGCATATATTTATATATTATAGTTCATTATGCTGTAAATAAAATTAACCTCCTATGGTATTTGTGACAGTCAAATGATTAAATACCTCCAAAAATGTCAGGAATAAAGTGAAAATGCAATACATTTTAATTCATTTTTTACCCTCTTTTTGCATTCTTTAAATTCAAAAACCATAGGAAAATAAAAAGCAAATTAGATTAAAAATAACTTCTAAAAAAGGGCAACATTATGAAAATGTTAGAATTACAAGAGGAATCCAAAACAATTTCTATTTGCTTATTTATTTGACAAGTACTTGTTTAATATCTACTATGTGTCTGACATCAATCTAAGCACTTCACAAATATGAATTCATTTAATCTACTTAACAACTTTATGAGATGGGTACAATTATTACTTCCTATTTTATGAATGAGGAAAGTGAAGCACAGAGAGGTTAAATAACATGCCCAAGTTTACACAGCTGAAAAGGTCCATATTAGGAAAAAAAAAGCCTAGGCATTCTGTTTCCAGTGTTCATGCTTTTTTGGATGATGATGATGATGATGATGCTAACATTTACATTTTACTTAATATGTGTCATGCACTTTTAAGGCACCCTATGTTATAATCTATCTATATATATAAAAGGCCAACATGCAAAGTGTCCCCTCAGGAGTTCGATTGCTCACTATGACATGTGCTGAACACCAGTGACTGGCATGGAATGAAGGAAGGCCCCGGCCAGCAGCCAGCAGCCGCTAGGGACCCAACCTGTGCACGAATTTCGGCCTGGCCGGCGAACAGGGCTGATCGGGGCCTTCAGGCTGCTGGTGGGGCCTTCCTTCTGCTGTCAGCCGGGACCTTCCTTCCCCGACTGCTGGCTGCTGGCCAGGGCCTGCCTTCCTTCCACACTACCCCCTGGTTGTCAGCACACATAATGGAGAGCGATCTAACTCCCAGTCTCTCGGTTGAACTCCCAAGGGGACATTTTGCATATTAGCTTTATATATATATAGATGAGAAAGGTACAATTATTATTCCGTCTTACAAATGAAGAATATGAAGCAGAGATGTTAAGCAATTATATTTCCCTAGAGTAGAAGGGTAAAGGAATATACTTTTATATAAGTCTTGTCTCAGTATCATAAGCATTTGATTAAATGGGGTACTGTTTTGGTTTAAACTTAACTATGTTTAACCACACAAAAGACCAGTAGGTTCAGGATGCTGATATGTTTTTAGTCTTCTGAAAAGCTATATTGGTCACTGGCAGAGACAATGGATTCCGTTTGCACTTTACATAATTCTGTTGCTATAGAAACCTGCTACTCAGAGAAACCTCTGCCATTTTATCCTTATAGTGACCCAGAAAATTCAATTTTTAACCTAAGTAAGTACATCAGGAGTGCACTGCTTTATCTGGTGATTTTATATGTGCCTGTTGACTCAATTTGTTTATAAACAAGTCCATTTAACTCATTATGCTCTTTGATCTGTTTATTCTATTCCTATACAATCTGTTCCTGTCCTAATGATTTATATTATAACTGGTCTCTCTGCCTTTGAATCTCTTTACTTGCTTCCTAATTAATCTTTCTACTGCTTCCTGGTATGGCGCTATTGTTATGCCCAGATTTCAATATCCCCCAAGACAGACCACTAGGGAGCCGAGTCCGATGCAAAAGCATAGAGTCATTTATTCAAGCCCGGGACTTAGTCCCCCCCCCCCCTCCGCCTCCATTACTGGATGCAAGAGAGAGCCTCAAATCCCAAGGGAACAAAGAATTTATAGGGCTTGGGGTCGGAGGGTGGGGGCAGACTCTGACCCCACTGATTTGGCCGATTCCAGTTGGTTGAGTGAGGGCCGGGGGTTAGTGACGCAAGGGCAGGGTGCAGCTAGGGTCTGGTTACACAAAGACAGGGGGATGGCTAGCATACTCTTGGCCTTGGGCTAGTTTCCCCCGCTTTCCCATTGGCTGAGATAAGGGCAAGCTGAGTAACTGATACATTCTGCGGCTTTTTCTTGGAAGAGGGGATAAGGACACAGCTATCAGGCCTGTTCTGTCCTTTCATTCCCCCCTTGTCTTGGAACTTCCGGCTCAATCATGAGACGGACTGAACTATCAACTGAACTATTTTTATACACTTCTTGACAAATTGGACTAGTCTGTTAATAATGCAAGGGCCGAAAGTCAACAGCATCAGGAGGGTTACAAGGGGTCCGCCGAGGTCCGCTGTCTTCTTGAGGGTGATCTGCAGTGGGTGTGTCTAGTCAGAGGTCACCTTCCAGTCAGGCTCCCTGCTGTCCTGGGCACAGAAGGAGCTGGGCTTGTGACCTGGCAGAGACAAACTATAACAAATGGTCCAGTGGAAGGGAAAGAAAACATTTCAGTTTTAATAACCTCCATTGAAATAGAGTTTTTATTCCTAAAAATTCCTCTATGGCTATCAAAAAGCCAAATCAAGATTAATTTATCTACTGTATTTAATTTGGCCTGATGTTTGCATAAACACAACAAGAATGGTAACTGACTACCTTTGCTGGAATTTCATGATTGAATCTTAATGTGCCCTGTAGTGGCCAGGAAGCCAAGCCATCCAGCTGCCACCAGGCCTGCCTGCAGTATCTGCTGCGTTAGGTGAATCCCTCACCTGTAGCAACTCCACCTGAGCCCATGCTCTAGGCTTTAAGGCCCATCTCAGTAGCCCTCCTACTCGTTGCAGCCCAGAGTGTGTGGGGGTTCCGCAGGGACGCGGAGGCGTCCTTACTGCTCCCCTTCTACTCTGACCAACCGCCAGTGATGGTAGGGCATGGGCCTGACTCTCCAGCGCCAGCCATCTTCAGGGTTTCCAAGTAGGATACCAGGCTTTCTCCGTGGCACTCTTATTGGCTTCAAGTCTTCAGAGCTTAGACAGGTTTCTTTAAAACATGATACTCCAGTCAAAGTTTCCGGTTAATAAAATCACTATTGAAAACCGGTCTTATTGATTTCATGCAAAGAAATGTATTGCCATGACTTATTAAGCATTGCCAGATTTCAGAGGAATTATATAAGGAGAAAAACATACTGATCTGCTCTAAGATCTTCTGATTTTTCTTGTTAGTCCCTTTTCATGGACTTTTCAGAGTTATAACAAAACAGTAATTGTTGGATTTCTTATATATATAATTTTTCTAAATTTTATACTTTTAAATTAGCTTTTAAATCTTCTTTCTATGTCCTTTAAAAATGCATAACTATGCCTTAGACCTTCTATTCCAAACAGGCCTTTTTTAGTTTTCTTTTACAGTTGAGGTATGTACCACCCCTGACATGGGCATGGTCACTCAGGCCTGCAAGATAGTATACAGGCTGCCAACTGTTAACTGTGTCTTAATAGAGACCAAACCCTGATGGGTATTCTTCTTTATCTAGTTGGGCACCTGCCCTCTTGGCAGCTAGACATCCTTTACTTTTGGGGGTTCACCCCACATAGTCCCTTTACAGGACAGTTAACATATGGCCATAACAATGGCCTTTAGTATGGGAAACTGAACACTTGCCAGTTACTCCCAAAGACTACCAAGGACTGTGGACCAACACAGGTCTACAGCAACTGCTGACAGCTACATTCAAACCTGCAAGAGAATTGAAGGTTAATACAACATATTAATACAATGAAACATAATATTGGCACCATGGCCGCTTCAGGCAGCCAAATCCTCCACTACTAAACATGAGATATGGCAGGGCTATACAAACATTTTAGGGAGGTGACTAAAGTCCATTCTTTGACCTTTCTATATAAGGTAAAATTGTCCTTGTCTTTCTGAAGCCATGTCTATGAAGGTGCAGGCATCATCTGAGTTTATTATACAATTTTCTGCAGGTATAGTCCTTTTCAAGTTGGGGTGAGTCCTGGGGTTGTGAACTTCTTTACCCATACTGAGTCCCTAGGCTGGAAAGGATGTAAAGAGTCCGAGGTGGCACTGGCAGGGCATTTCGAACAAGCTTATGGGTAGCTTGTAATTTCTGTAAGAGATCACGTCCAAGTAAGGGGTACAGGCATTCTGGCATGACCAGAAACAAATGAGTTACCATGTTCTTTCTGAGGTCCACAGTCCTCTTTGATGTCCAAGGAAAAAGGCAGTTTGTCCGGTGGCTCTTAGAACTGGTGTCTTCTTAGATGTTACTGGTCCCATTGGCTCTGTCAAGACTGAATGGGCTGCTCCAGAATACACCAGGAAACTAACTGGAGGTTTTATTTATCTTACAAATACTTATATCTAAGTAGATATATAAATATCAAATAAACATTTACATTTATACCTTTTCATTGAACAAGTACTTTTACAGTCTTGGGAATTTTGGCAGATAACAGAAACACTGCCCAAGTCCCCTGATGGGGGCCTGACAAGAACAGATGTGGGGGCCTTTGGCTGGGGGTATAAAGTCTTCATTCTTCCTCTCTCAGCACCGCTAAGGACAGGATCATTGGAGAGGTCTCTTCACCTAGGCAAGGCTGTGCTGAGCCATCTGGGGTAAAAGTGGTTTCTGCTTCCATTTTGGCTAAAAGGTCTCTGCCCATTAGAGGGACCAGGTCAACTGGTAAATATAGGAATTCATGAACCGCCTGATGGCCGCCTGACATTGGTGGGGGCGGCAGAACAGTCTGCAGCTGTGGTATTGGTAGCTCCAATAATGGTGACTTCCTGTCCTGAGAGGGGAGCTACCTTCTGAGTAACTACCGAGTGCTGTGCCGCTGTATCAATCATAAAGTTCCCAGTCTGGCCCCCGATCTTCATTTTGACCATCGGCTCATGGGGGCCCAGTTGGAAAAAGCCCAGTCTGTCCTAGTCAGAGTCAGCTGTTGCCAGTCCGAGGAGGTCTGCCTCAGGCGGCTCTGGCCAATAGCGGCTGGGTGGTTTGGATGGCCTTGCCAGCTTCTTCTGGCCTGCTACTAAACTTTACTCTGTCCTTCTTACACACGCAGAACTGGACCCAAGGCAGCGAGGTTTGAGCAATTTTAAAATTCCTTAACATACATTTTATCACTCATGTTGCAGGGAGGGACCGGGTTGGCTCCTCCTGAATAAAAGAACTAATCAAAATAAGGCTTATTTTCCAACTTCATTTGTCCCTGGGTGTGGACAACAAATGACACTAATCAGATTGACATAAACTATTTAACCTTTGTTTAGGGAGGCAAATGCAAGGCATTTACTCCCAAGTGTCATTGGTTTAGGGAAGATAGGATTTCTGCTCAGTTTCCCTATTTTACTTGTCCCAGCTTAGTGGTCTATCATTCATTCAATTTTCTTAAAATGTATTCTGGCACAGGAGAAAGTTGTTTTGCTGTACACAGGTAGTTTAACCCCTATATAACTGGGCTTGGACCTCTGCCCAGCAAACTTCAGTCTATAAGTTCAATATGCAGCCTCCGGTTTTTCTAACCCAACGAGGTTTCGGCCAGTCTCTGAGTCAGACTCCTCTTCTCTTGGAGAATTTCAAAGTCCTGATAGCTCCCAGGTCCAGGGAGAGTGCTTTTTTGTTAACCCTTAGGGCCCTGCTTTTTGCCTTTTTACCAGTTCCCTTTGTGGCAGAGCAGCAACCAGGCCTCTTTCAAGGGAGTGCACTAGAGGGGGATATCAGCCCCTCCTGTGAGCCAGCTGCCCCGCCGCCTAGGGTCTCCCAGGGGCCCAGCCAGAGTGTCCCCCAGCAAATCCCGGAAGCTGCTGCCCTTTTGCAGTGGTATGGACTCAAGCAGGGGGTTCACTGGATGTAGCCGGCAGTGAAGCGCTCACTGGCTTCTGCCTGCAGCTGCTCGCAACCACAAGCTCTGCCCCACAGCACGCGCCGCACCTTCAGCTCCAGCACCTCGGTGTTCTCCAGCTTAGCCTGCACCTCGGGGCCACCAGCAGCTGCTGCAGCTCCTGTAGGCTCTCCTTGACTGTGCGCCCGCCGCTTCTTCTCCACCAGGGGCTCCCGGGCCTTGCGGGCAGCTCAGGCATTCACCCCCCACTTCTTTGACCTGGCTCTCAGGGGCTGAGTCTGCCTGGCAAACAGTTCTAAATCAGCAGGGGGGCTGCAGATTCTAGCTTTGTTCCTCCTCCGCTTTTCTAGCGGGAGTTTAATTGTTTTGTTTTTTATTCTTAGAAACCTTAATCCTTTAATGATTACCAAAAGTGAACATTTAGCAATTTTAGATTAATATTTATGAACATATTTTAAATGTACTTTTACTTTTAAGATATATCTAGACCTTTTGTGATAGAACTAAGAACAGGTATCGGTCTGATTCAGCATTGGAGGGGTTAAAAGAATAAACCAGGGCAGAGAAAGACTGTGCTTACAGTTATTTTTTTGTAACCTTGAAGTTCATTGATAAGACCTGCTAGGTTTGCAGCCAGCAGCATAACTGCCAACCCCACCCCCCCGCCCACCCCCCGCCCTCCTTCTCTCAGCCCAGGCTGCTTCTCCTCACAGATTTTTTTTTCTTTTACTCTTTTATAAGCAATCTCAGAACTAAGAAATCTTGGAATTACAGCAATTTACAACCCAGGTAAGAGCAACTGATAGACAGAAATTTATATTAACTAAGTGGGCTGATTTCTTCTGTAGTGGCGAGCAAAAGACTCTGAGAACTGCTAGAGATTCTTGCAGCCCATCGCGGGTCCAGTCCAAACGTTCAGCCAGATGAATTAACATAAATGCAAAATAAATCAAAGTAACTTTCACTTCACACAGACTAGTAATGAGCAGCCAAAATAGATAAACACTCGTATTCACACTCTCAGTAGACTAGCCCAGATTGGTGCTGAGCAGATAAACAAAACAATGCCCAACTCCCCAGACTGGCGTGGGGGCACTCCTGGCACCCATGTCCCAGAACAGAATTCTTGACCAACGTTTTGGTGAGAACCTACTGGAGGAGTTAAGACTGCGTCCAGTCCCCCCTCTCGGTAGCAAATTGGCTAGTTCCACACAAACAAACAGCTGTTCACTCATGCTTCCTCAATGTTTTAGCATTCATTTTAATTTCACAATCTCTATTGTATCCCTTTTAAGAAAAATCTTTTTTTTTTAAAAGCAAAAGTACTATTTTAATCTACTTTTCTAATTTGACTGAACAAGGGAATTAAGTCATAAGTTATAATATTTTGACTTTCTCTAGAAAATGTGTGTGTCTCCTCTAGTTTATTTTTAAGTATTTTTTTTATGGCTTAAAGTATTACAAAGGGTATTACATATGTATGCATATTATCCCCCCGCCCAAGACAGTCCCCTAGCCTCCCCTATCCCCCAGTGTCTTATGTCCATTGGTTATGCTTATATGCATGCATACAAGTCCTTTAGTTGATCTCTTAACCCCCTACCTCCTGCCCCCCAACCCTCCCCGGCCTTCCCGCTGCAGTTTGACAATCTGTTTGAGGCAGCTCTGCCTCTGTATCTATTATTGTTCAAAAGTTTATAATGGTCTCTATTGTCCATGAATGAGTGAGATCATGTGGTATTTTTCCTTTATTGACTGGCTTATTTCACTTAGCATAATGCTCTCCAGTTCCATCCATGATGTTGCAAATGGTAAGAGTTCCTTCCTTTTTACAGCAGCATAGTATTCCATCATGTAGATGTACCACAGTTTTCTAATCCATTCATCTACTGATGGGCACTTAGGCTGTTTCCAGATCTTAGCTATGGTGAATTGTGCTGCTATGAACATAGGGGTGCATATATCCTTTCTGATTGGTGTTTCTGGTTTCTTGGGATATATTCCTAGAAGTGGGATCACAGGGTCAAATGGGAGTTCCATTTTCAGTTTTTTAAGGAAACTCCATACTGTCTTCCATAGTGGCTGCACCAGTCTGCATTCCCACCAGCAGTGCACAAGTGTTCCTTTTTCTCCACATCCTCTCCAGCACCTGTCGTTTGTTGATTTGTTGATGATAGCCAGTCTGACAGGTGTGAGATGGTACCTCATTGCTGTTTTGATTTGCATCTCTCAGATGATTAGTGACTTTGAGCATGTTTTCATATGTCTCTTGGCTTTCTGAATGTCCTCTTTTGAAAAGTGTCTATTTAGGTCCTTTGCCCATTTTTTGATTGGATTGTTTATCTTCCTTTTGTTAAGTTGTATGAGTTCCCTATAAATTTTGGAGATTAGGCCCTTATCAGATATGACATTGGCAAATATGTTTTCCCACACAGTGGGTTTTCTCGTTGTTTTGTCGATGGTTTCTTTTGCTGTGCAGAAGCTTTTTATTTTGATGTAGTCCCATTCGTTCATTTTTTCTTTAGTTTCAAGTGCCCTAGGAGCTGTATCAGTGAAGAAATTTCTTCAGCATATGTCTGAGATTTTGTTGCCTTTGGATCCTTCTAGAATTTTTATGGTTTCCTGTCGTACATTTAAGTCCTTTATCCATTTTGAGTTTATTTTTGTGTATGGTGTAAGTTGGTGGTCTAGTTCCATTTTCTTGCATATATCAGTCCAATTTTCCCAACACCATTTATTGAAGAGACTATCTTGGCTCCATTGTATGTTCTTGCCTCCTCTGTCAAATATTAATTGAGCATATTGGTTCGGGCCAATTTCTGGGCTCTCTATTCTATTCCATTGATCTATATGCCTATTCTTGTGCCAGTACCAGGCAGTTTTGAGAACAGTGGCTTTGTAATAAAACTTGATATCTGGTATTGAGATCCCACTTACTTTGTTCTTTTTCAGGATTGCTGCAGCTATTCGGGGTCTTTTTTAATTCCAGATGAATTTTTGGAAAGTTCGTTCTAGATCTCTGAAATATGCCATTGGTATTTTAATGGGAAGTGCGTTGAATTTATAGATTGCTTTGGGTAGTATGGACATTTTATGATGTTGGTTCTACCAATCCATGAACACGGTATGTTCTTCCATCTGTTTATGTCTTCCTATATATCTTTTTTCAACGTCCTGTAGTTTTCTGAGTAGAGGTCTTTTACCTCTTTAGTGAAGTTTATTCCTAGGTAGCTTAATTTTTTTGGTGCGATGGTAAACGGGATTGTTTTTATAATCTCTCTTTCTGAAAGTTCACTATTGGTGTATAGAAATGCCTCAGATTTCTTGGGGTTAATTTTGTATCCTGCTACATTGCCAAATTCATGTATTAAGTCTAGTAGCTTTTTGGTGGTCTCTCTAGGGTTTTGTATGTATAATATCATGTCGTCTGCAAATAAGGACAGTTTTACTTCCTCTTTTCCAATTTGGATGCCTTTTATTTCTTCTTCTTGCCTAATTGCAATGCCTAACACTTCCAGTACTATGTAGAACAGGAGTGGTGAGAGGGGGCATCCCTTTCTTGTTCCTGTTCTTAGGGGAAATGGTGTTAGTTTTTGTCCATTGAGTATGATGTTGGCTGTGGGCCTGTCATATATGGCTTTTATTATGTTGAATTATGATCCATCAATTCCCACCTTGCTGAGAGTTTTTATCAAAAATGGGTGTTGAATTTTGTCAAATGCTTTTTCTGCATCAATTGATATGACCATGTGGTTTTTTTCTTTCAATTTGTTTATGTGATGTATCACGTTTATTGCTTTGCAGATATTGTACCATCCTTGCATCCCTGGGATAAATCCTACTTGGTCATGGTGTATGATCTTTCTGATGTATTGCTGGATCCGATTTGCTTAGATTTTGTTGAGGATTTTGGCATCTATGTTCATGAGGGATATTGGCCTGTAATTCTCTTTCATTGTGTTGTCTTTACATGGTTTTGGTATTGGGGTAATGCTGGCTTCATAGAATGAGCTTGGAAGTGTTCCTTCCTCTTGAATTTTTTGTAGTAGTCTGAGGAGGATAGGTATTAGTTCTTCCTTGAATGTTTGGTAAAACTCCCCTGTGAAGCCGTCTGGTCCTGGGCTTTTGTTTGATGGAAGCTTTTTGATGACTGCTTCAATTTCTTCCATAGTTATTGGCTTGTTGAGATTTTTAGATTCTTCCTGATTGAGTTTTGGAATGTTGTATTTTTCTAGGAATTTGTCCATTTCCTCCAGGTTGTCTAGTTTGTTGGAGTAGAGCTGTCCATAGTATTTTTTAACAATCATATTTCTGTGGGGTCTGTTGTTATTTCGCCTCTATCGTTTCTGATTTTGTTTATTTGGGTCCTCTCTCTTTGCTTCTTGGTGAGTCTGGCTAGAGGTTTGTCAATCTTGTTTATCCTTTCAAAGAACCAGCTCTTGGTTTCATTGACTTTATGTATTGTTTTTTTGGTCTCTATGTCATTTATTTCTGCTCTAATCTTTATTATCTCCTTCCTTCTGCTCACTCTGGGGTTTTCTTGTTGCTCTCTTTCTAATTCTTTGAGTTGTAGAGTCAGATGATTTGCTACCATTTTTTCTTGTTTTTTGAGATAGGCCTGTAGAGCTATAAACTTCCCTCTCAGGACTGCTTTCATTGTGTCCCATAGGTTTTAGATTGTTGTATTTTCATTGTCATTAGTTTCCAGGATATTTTTAATTTCTTCTTTGATCTCATTGGTAACCCAATCAATATTTAATAGCATGATATTCAGCTTCCAGGTGATTGAGTATTTTGGGATGTTTTTATTGTAGTTTATTTCTAATATTATGCCATCGTGGTCTGCGAAGACGGTTTTTATGATTTCAATCTTCTTGAATTTGGGGATACTTTGCTTGTGACCCAATATATGGTCTATTTTTGAATATGTCTTATGAGCATTTGAGTAGAATGTATATTCCCTGGCTTTAGGTGACGTGTTCTGAAGATGTCTATTAAGTCCATCTGATCTAGTGAGTCATTTAGGATTGCTGTATCTTTGCTGATTGTTTGTCTAGAGGACTTATCCAGTGCTGTCAGTGGTGTATTAAAGTCTTCTACTATGATTGTATTGTTGTCGATCTCTCCTTTGATATCTTCCAGGAGTTTTTTTTATGAATTTGGGTGCTCCTGCATTGGGTGCATATATGTTTACCAGGGTTATATCTTCTTGTTGTATTGATCCCTTTAGTATTATGAAGTGGCCTTCCTTATCTCTTGTTATGGCCTTCACTTTGAGGTCTATTTTGTCCGATATAAGTATTGCTACCCCAGCTTTCTTTTCCTTTCCATTTGCCTGAAAGATATTTTTCCATCCTTTCACTTTCAGTCTGTGTGTGTCCCTTCTAATGAGGTGGGTTTCTTGTAGACAGCAGATGTCTGGGTCATGTTTTTTTATCCATTCAGCCACTCGATGTCTTTTTTTTGGAGCATTTAGTCCGTTTACGTTAAAAGTTATTATTGAAAGGTACTTGTTTGTAGCCGTTTCTTTTTTTGTGTGGCTGTTGTCTTTCTGAGCTTTTTATTTCTTATTTTTATACCAGTCCCTTTAGCATTCCTCGCATTGCTGGCTTGGTGGTGACAAACTCCCTTAGCCTTTTTTTGTCTGTGAAGCTTCTTATTTCCCCTTCAATTTTGAATGATAGCCTTGCTGGATAGAGTATTCTTGAATTCTGTCCTTTGCTTTGCATCACTTTGTAAATTTCAGTCCATTCTTTTCTGGCCTGATGTGTTTCTGTTGAGAAATCATTTGACAATCTAATGGGAGATCCCTTGTATGTAACTTTTCATCTCTCTCTTGCAGCCTGTTAGATTCTCTCTTTGTCCTGAACATTTGCCATAGTGATTATGATGTGTCTTGGTGTGGGTCTTTTCGGGATCACCTTGTTTGGGACTCTCTGGGCTTGTGTGACTTTTTTCTTCCCCACCTCAGGAAAGTTTTCTGATATTATTTCTTCGAGTAGGTTTTCTAATTCTTGTTCTTCCTTCTGTTGTTCTGGTACTCCTATTATTCGTATGTTGTTTCGTTTCATGTTGTCCCAAAGCTCCCTTAGGCTCTCCTCCTGTCTTTTAATTTTTTTCTCCAATTGCAGTACATTTTGGGTGTGTTTTGCTTCCTTGTCTTCTAATTCACTAATTCGGTCCTCCGCTTCTCCTAGTCTACTGTTGATACTTTCAATGGAGTTTTTCATTGCCGCTATATCACTCTTCATTTTTTCTTGGGTCTTACTTCAGTTCTTGATTTTTTCATCTGTTTCTGCTAGCTTCTTCCATATGTTATCGATTTTTTCATCTGTTTCTTCTTGCTTCTTGCAGAGGTTGTCGATTTTTCCCTCCATCCGGTTTATGCACTCTAGGATCCTTATTCTGATTTCTTTATCTGTCATGTTGCATGCCTCTTTATTACTTAGCTGCTTTTCTGGAGAGTCCTCCTTCTCTTTCCTTTGGGGGTTTCTTTGTTTACCCATGTTTGATCTCACTGCCATATCTAGACGTTGATTCGTTCAGTGGTTGCTCCCTTGGTGGCAGTGACTCCTTGGTCTGTGGTTGCTCTTCGGGTGGTTGCGGTAGCAGCTGCTCTTCAGTTGGCAGCAGCTCCTCTGGTGGGTGCTGTTCACAGCTGCGGTGGCTCTTCTGGCTGGTGGGACGAGGTTTCACGTACAGCTGCTGTTCCTCAGCAGTGGATGTGGTGCTCAGGAGGTTGCTGTTGCTTGGATCTGCTGCGTTGATTTAATGGCATAAAATACAACACAACAAGGCACCACGTACCAGGCACTATACACAAATATATTCACGATATTAATAACCCCAAATAAAGGTGACCACCTGAATTAAGAGAATTAGGGGATAAGGAAAAAGGAAGAGAAAAAGATAAAAGAGAAAAAAGAAAAGAAATGTAGGGACCAAAAAAAGGAGTGCAAAAATGAAATTGGGAAAACGGAGGGGGGGAAATAAAAGCGAGAAAAGAAAAGAAAAGAAAAAAAAGAGTGAAAAGAGAGAATGAAGTGGAAGAGTGGAAGAGACTTTTTATATGAGGAGAATACTCCTATAGAACAGCCATTAATCCCAACAAATTCCAGCAACAGCTCCCTGGATATGAATGCAAACTAGAAACAACCAATAATATTATGATGAAAATAGAATGGAGAACACTAATCCCAAAATAAAATAAAGAGAAAATAAAATGGCACTTTAAAAAATGGTAAAATGATAGCAGTAATAATACTGGTTAAAAATAAGAAGGTAGTAATTAAAAGGGTAAAATCAGGTGATGGAAAAAGAAGAAAAAAAAAGAAAAGAAAAAAAAGAAAAAAAATTGGTTTCTTAGTTAAAAGGTGAAAAAAGAAAAAAAAATTGCAGTAGTGAAGGTCCTTTGGTTATTCTCTTCTTCAGTGTGGCTCGCCTTAGATCTGCCAGGTATTCAGGAGAGTGTTGAGTTTCCCTGCGATATACTGTTCCTCTGTGTTGTAAACCACAGTCCTTATTTTAAAGCAGGCCGCATTTTTTTTTCCCAGACTGCCTTATTTTGTGTTTAGCAAAGAGTCAGTTTGTGGGTCAGCCTCTGGGTGGCAGTGTTCTGGGGTTGGCCTCTGAGGCTATAGGGCCTCTCTGTCCAGTGGAAGTTCACTGCCCAGAGCTGACTGCGTAATAGTTAGTTACTGGCGCTATGTTGTTGCTGGGATTGAAAATCCCTCTATAGGCCAGACCCTGTTAACTCCAAGGGACTGATCAGGTTATTTTAATCCTTGATCTACTACAGGGTGGAATCTGGGTGTGGCTGTGCTCCTTGCCTGGGGGCTGAGGGGAGGAGTCTTACTCTCTGGAGAGGATGGCTGCCCCAGTCCTGGGCTCAGGGGTGTCTCAGCACTCAATTCACTGCCACCTCTCCCGGCTCCCCCTCTCTCCCCAGATTCCACTCCTCCGCATACTCTCCCTCTCTTCAGCACAGGTGAGTGTCTGTATCCGAAATGTCCCATGAACAGGATTCAGTGAAAACAAACAAACAAATGCCGGCCGCGGAAACGGGGAAGGCTTGGTTTCTGTAAGCTTCATCTCTTACCGGGACTGCATGGTCAGGTCAGCTCTTCAGGCTGCCCCCTTTAGGCTCAGTCCTCCATGATCACAGAACCCAGCTCTCAATTCCCCCGGCGGCGCCAGGAATCCCATGGTTCTCCTTTCCCCCCATCAGGGGCTGTGCCTGTCCCAAGGGACGCGGCTGTCTGCGACGCGGTCTCCCTCCGACTCTCTGGGCTCAGAGGTCTGGCACACTTTCCTGCCCAAATCCCTGGTTTTTTTTACCTTTCCAGGGGAGTTCTGCTCTTCCCGGCTGCAAACCGTCTCACCAGCTGAGCAATTTCGCCAATTCGGTGTGGCTGTTACTAGTTTCAGCTGATCACTCCATTTGCTCCGGGACACGACCTGGGACGCGTCTGCCTATATCGCCGCCATCTTCCAGTTTTCCAAAAAAAAATCTTTTTTAACATGTAATTAAGAACAGCAGGTTTACTTTGTCCCGACCTCATGATGATCGGTGACGAGAGACAGACAAGGGAGGGGTGACCTGTTTTCACAGATCCTCACTCAGATGCCTGCCTGACCAAAGTCGTGGAGCCACACAAAGGAGAGGAGAGGGCAGGCCCCCTCCCTCCACACTCGCACACTTTCACCAGACATTCATTCAGCAAAGGCATTTACCTACCACAACACACAGTTTTCCCCAATTCAACCCGAATCTTAAACTTTTAGCTGGCAAATCAAATATTCAGCATTTCTCAATCAGTAATATTTTTTAAGAATAAACTTCAAAAATGCAAGACAAGTTTTTTTATCATTTGAATTCAGTAAGCTTCAAGTTCCCAAGTTCCCAGCGGTTCTGGAAAACCACACCTGAGGCTGGCAAGCAGGTTTGGCCCAGCCTTTGACTTCAAAATGACCATAATGCTTAAAGTAGTAGTTTGAGTCTGTCCCATAACGTCCGTCCAGTAAGTCCACAGAAAATAGAAAAGAAAAAAAACAACAAACAAACAAAAAACACACAAACCCAGACAAATACAGTCTTCCAACTCCATGGAAGCAAAACTACAGATTAGATGATGGCCATGCACTACTCATCTCAGATTGAGGCGTTTCTCGGCCCCTCCAGATGGAGGATCGGGGCGTCACCAGCCTCCTCCCGCCCATGGCCCCCCAGTGCGTCCACCTAGGCCTTTACGGGCAATACAGATTTCAGAAGTGAGCTCATACAGGACAGAACACACAGAATAGAATAGACAACACATAGACACTTACCGCAGTCAGCAGACTCTCCGGATTGGGGTTCCTCATGGGTCTTGGGGGGTCCCGGGCGAGCCCCCAAATGTTATGCCCAGATTTCAATATCCCCCAAGACAGACCACTAGGGAGCCGAGTCCGATGCAAAAGCATAGAGTCATTTATTCAAGCCCGGGACTTGGTCCCCCCCCCCCGCCTCCATTACTGGATGCAAGAGAGAGCCCCGAGTCCCAAGGGAACAAAGAATTTATAGGGCTTGGGGTCGGGAGGTGGGGGCAGACTCTGACCCCACTGATTTGGCCGATTCCAGTTGGTTGAGTGAGGGCCGGGGGCTAGTGACGCAAGGGCAGGGTGCAGCTAGGGTCTGGTTACACAAAGACAGGGGGATGGCTAGCATACTCTTGGCCTTGGGCTAGTTTCCCCCACTTTCCCATTGGCTGAGATAAGGGCAGGCTGAGTAACTGATACATTCTGCGGCTTTTTCTTGGAAGAGGGGATAAGGACACAGCTATCAGGCCTGTTCTGTCCTTTCACTATCTTCTGCGGAGGGACGACGAGGAACCTGGCCCATGGACGAAGAAAGGGAAGAACCGGATCAAGCAGCTGGGACTGACCATGCAGTATCCAGAAGGCTACCTTGAGGCTCTGGCCAAGAAGGAGAAGGAGAAAGAGGCCGACTGAAGAGGCAGAGGAGAAAGATGAAGAGGAGGAAGAAGAGGAAGTTTTCACGTCTCCCAGGAAGAGCAAACGGAGGAGTAAGTCAGACGGTGCCTGCTCCCCGAGGGTTACACCCAAGAAAACGAAGGTGGAGCCTTACAGCCTCACAGCCCAGCAGAAGGCCCTCATCAAGCAGGACCAGAGCAACACTAAGTTGTGGACCGAGATCCTCAAGTCACTCAAGGATGGGATGAAATTCCTGAATAAAGTAGAAGAAACATTCCAGTGTATCTGCTGCCAGGAACTGGTATTCCGCCCAATCACCACCGTGTGCCAACACAATGTATGCAAGAATTGCCTGGATAGATCCTATGGAGCCCAGGTGTTCAGCTGCCCCGCCTGCAGTGGCAAACTGGGCCGAAACTACTCCATGAAGGTGAACCAGCCGCTGCAGGCAATCCTCACCCAGCTCTTCCCCAGTTATGGCAACAGACAGTGATCCACAAGCACTTCTCGCCGGGCGTTTTTAAAAAACGCATCAGAGGCGTCCTTGGCCCCTCTGTTTCTTTCCAACATTTAGGTTGGGAATTTTCCAGTTTCTCTCTATTTTCAAGTATTACTATGGAATGATGTCCAAATCTCTCTTGTTTACTGGGAGTTTGGTCTTGTTTTTTCTCTTTTATTAAAATCTTTATTGTTGAAAGTATTACAGAACTTTAAACTCTTAGCTGGCAAGTTAAATATTTAGTATTTCTTAATCAATAACATTTTTAAAAATAAACTTTAAAAATACAAGACATAATCAATAGATTTAATTCTTTCCTCTAGATTTTTCGTGAGGGACATTTAGATTAATATTTTAGCATTTTGTTATTTCAGAATATCTAATTTAATTTAGTAAACTCCTAAATTTTGGGGTGCCATTGACTGAAAACAGGTAACCATTAAAATGTAAATTAGTTATATTCTTTCTACCAAGGATGGGAAACTGGGAAGCAAGCCTCTTTTTTAAAATTGTCACTGGCAGGAAATTTTTGGCCTACCTGCTCTGTTGGGGGAAGGGAGGCTAGCCCTTCCTCTATTAAAAATTGCTTTCGGAAGCTAGCCTTAAAAAGAGGGCGTAACCGTCTTTTACCTGGGCTACTTAGATTTTTATAATTAGTATATTTTAATAATTCTTGAGATTTAAATCTAATTTATTATTTTAAGGCAATATACTTTAGTAAATTCTTTTAACAGAGACAATTTTACTGACTTTTCTTTTTGGCCTTGAAATTAACTTTTTAATATTCTTTATTAGTATTTAAAAACTGTTCTTTATTTATGGAAATGCTAATCCTGCTGCTAGAATCTAGCTAGCATCTTTTTTCCTTTGAGTTAAATTTTGCCATCTTTCTTAGGAAATAATCAGTCTTGGGTTTTATTTTGTATATTTGTAAAGAGATTTTAGCTTGGAACTCTATCTAAATGTCCAAAATCGGACAATGCGCGCCTTAGTTCCAAGCCAGCTTTCTCTTTACACGTGCACAGAAATCCCAGATGCATTTTTAAATTTCAGATCTGGTGGCATTTGCTGTAGCTGTATCGGAAATGCAAGGAAATCATCATTTCTTCTCTATGTGGGAGGTTTTAAATCTAATGATATTTTGTTTATTTCAGTAGGCAAGGGCAGCACCCAGGGCAGACAGAATGTCTTATTCCTATGGATCCAAGGTCCAGCCCGGCACTTCCGGGGATTGCTCGGAATAGCTCTTGTATCTATTTTGCTCTCCGGGGCAGGCTGAGTACTGTGTAGCCTGCTGGCCTTGAGACGGCACAGGGACAGGAGGGTAAATAGACAATGCCCCTGTTATTTGCCGTGGCTGGGCTGGCCCCTTTTGGTAGTTTCTCAACTGGTGTTGAGGCAAAGAATTTCTCTGAATATCTGTCTTAGATTTACACTCATTTGCCCAATGTTTTCCTTTTTTACATTTAGGGCATAGTCCAGGTTGTTTGGGACCTCTGCCATTTCCTTTATTAATCCCTTTATCAGAAGGACACTGTTTTGCTATGTGTCCTGTTCCTCCACAAGTGTAACACTTGTATGTTTGACTTTTCCCTGTGCTAAATTGTTGCTGAAGAATTCCTTCAATGGTGGTTCCCTTTAATGCAGCCGCAATGGCAACTCCTTGTATATATAAGGGACCAATATTTGCGCAAATGCGGATATAATCTGAGAGAGTCCCCTGTCTTTGATAGGGCCGCAGTGCAGCTTGGCAGGCAGTGTTGGCGTTTTCATATGCCAACTGTTTAACTATTAACATGCCAGCCTCTCCATCCACCACTACTCGGCCAACAGCCTGTAATAGCCGAGAGACAAAATCCTGATACTTTTCATCTGGCCCTTGAATAATTTTTGAGAGCTCCTCTGTTTTCTGACCAGAGGTGGGTAACTTTTTCCAGGCTCTGATCCCAGCTCCATTAATCTGTCCATAAGCTTCCTGGGGGTATTGAATTTGATTGTGGGTATCAGCATAGACTCCTTCACCTACCAGCATTTCATAAGAAATATTAATCTGGGCAGCTCGATTACGAGAAGCTTGTTCCTTAGCCTTTTCATCATATTCTGACTTCCACAAGAGATAATCCCCTCCTGATAAACAAGCCTTGGCAATAGCTCTCCAATCATTAGGTGGGAGAGCCTCTGAGGCCATAATTTCCAAGATAGTTAAAGTATAAGGGGAAGTGGGCCCATACTGAGCACAGGCTGTTTTTAACTCTTTTAAGGTTTTAAAAGGAAGCGGGTCATAAGCACGCTCACGCTGTCCCGTGTGAGGGTTCACCTGTTCCATAACAGGGAAGGCGTGAATGCCCAATTCCTCACCACACTTTCGTGCTTCCTGCAAGGCCATCTGGAGAGGGGAAAGTGGAACTGGTGCTGCACAAGGCAGCGGAGAGCGGCGGGAACGGCCCCCGCGGCTTCTCTTTTTCTTGCCAAGAAGCTTTAATGTTTCTAAAAAGCATTCCAACACATCCTCTATATCACTGCCCTCTTCAGTTCCAGCAGAAAAAAATTCTTCCTCCTCTTTTGCCTGAACAACACCTGTATTATCATCATGACAAAGAGCAGCAGCTTCCTCAAAATCCTCCTCATCTTGAGGAGTTAAATTGTCTTTAAAAGTTACATTATTTCTTTTTAATATACTGTCTTTTTTAGACTCCTGTTTTGTGCTATCACACTGCTTTTCCTTTTTTTCTGGCTTAAGAGATGGTTGATTATGGTCATGCCTGGGATCTAAATAATCCCGTATTAAATTGGATAAGGAAATGCAGACCTCCTGAATGAATTTTAAAAAATTTTCTACTTGCTTGTCATTAACCTTAGTTCCTCTACTATTAAGCATAGACTTTAACATTTGCCCATAAAGGGCATTTTCTCTAGATTCTAATTGCCCCATGCTTTACTCCCGATTATCAAAAAATTGCTCCTCCATTACCTTAACGAGTGCACTCTTTATCTGGAGGAGATCCTCACGTCGTCTCTCCAAGCCCGACGGAGTTCCTCACCGTCTTTTTCCCAGTTCCTCAGTCCCTTAGCTCGGGCGCCAGATCTGTCAGGGCCAGCCTGACAGGGTTGAGCCAGGCTGAGGCAGGGAGGTGGGAATTGAGAAAAGAAAGAAAGACAGGAAAGCGGGGTCGGAAGGACCCCAGTTCTCTTGATGAACTGAAGCGACTTTATTAGCTATACAATCCTATTTATACACAACACACTGAATCGGAGGTCGGTCAAGAGGAATGTATTCTTTGTTCCTCTTAATCTCTAAGGGAGAGACATAGCAGAAGGACAAGTTCTCAGTACAGCATATCTCAGTAAATAGTTACAGACTTCTTGGTAAGCTATGAAAGGCTGTTCTCATTCTACAAATTTTACTCCCATTCTACTGATAATCGCCATCCAAACAAGTCTGGGAAAACTGTGTGGGTAAGGGTCCCAGCCTTGCTAGCCCCTTCAGGTGCAAGGACCTTGCCAGCTTACATGTGGCCCCCAACAGTTGGGGTGCCACCCTCTATCACCCACAGAGCAGCGCCGATCAGGGGGTTGGGGAGCAGCCACTGTCACACTCAGGGCAGGGCCGATGGGGGGGTTATGGCTCTACCCCATCACACACAGAGCAGGGCCCGTGGGGGTTGGGGGTTGGGGCGCCACCCTCTATCACCCACAGAGCAGGGCCGATCAGAGGTTGGGGCGCCGCCAGTCTCACACTCAGGGCAGGGCCGATGGGGAGGTTATGGCTCTACCCCGTCACACACAGAGCAGGGCCCGTGGGGGTGGGGGGTTGGGGCACCCCACCCTGTCACACACAGAGCCGCAGGGCTATCAGGGGGTTTGGGCGCTGCCCCCTGTCATGCTGATCCCGGTGCCGGGAGGCATATTACCCTTTTACTATATAGAATAGAGGCCTGGTGCATGGGTTGGGGCTGACTGGTTTGCCCTGAAGGGTGTCCTGGATCAGGGTGGGGGTCCCCACTGGGGTGCTTGGCCAGCCTGGGTGAGGGGATGATGGCTGTTTGCAGCTGGTCACACATCCTTCAGGGTGGGGGTCCCCACTGGGGTGCCTGGCCAGCCTGGGTGAGGGGATGATGGCTGTTTGCAGCTGGTCACACATCCTTCAGGGTGGGGGTCTCCACTGGGGTGCCTGGCCAGCCTGGGTGAGGGGATAATGGCTGTTTGCAGCTGGTCACACATCCTTCCGGGTGGGGGTCCCCACTGGGGTGCCTGGCCAGTCTGGGTGAGGGGCTGAGGGCTGTTTTCAGGCTGGTGAGTGACGGAAGCTCCCAACCGCTCCTCTTTTTCTTTTTTTATTCTGGGCCAGCTTTAGCTCTGAGGCTTGGCTCCAGCTCTTAGGCCTGAAAGCAGGTTTCTGGCCTTTGTTTACAATTTTGCGATTCTCCTGGCTGAAGCCTGGGACTAAAGCTGGTTTCTGGGGTTTTGTTTAGCTTCTATTTGTTACTATGTTTCTTAAACTGCAAGCTCAGAGGCCTGCAGCCGCAGGCGGGGAACGTTGGTTTCCTCCGTCACTGAGGCAAGCAAGCCTCATGTTAGTTTCAAGCTGCCTGGCTGCCGCCCACCATCTTGGCTGACAGTTAATTTGCATATCTCGCTGATTAGCCAATGAAAAGGGTAGAGGTCGTATGTCAATTACCATGTTTCTCTTTTATTAGTGTAGATGTTTACTTTGAATTTATATTAGTTCACACAAACACTCCATCCATGCTTTTGTTCTGGCCCTCTGGTCCAGTTTAAGAACCCACTGTGGCCCTTGAGTCAAAAAGTTTGCCCACCCCTGTAACTAGCGGCAGAAAGCTACTAGTGGAGGATGGCATGAGTGGCCAGCTGAAGCAAGCGGAAACAAGCTACTCATGAACAATTTCATGTGCGCTGGGCCTCTAGTATAATATATTAATGTTGAATCATAACATGATTTATTTGATATTACAGATATTACCAATCCATAGGAAAATAAAATGATAACCTTTGTATAAATTATTTATCTAGGATAGAAAACAAGTAACCAAGAGTTTAACTGTAAATTATTCCTATCAAAGAGTTTACACAAGATGGTAACTTTTGTAAATGTTTATCTTGAAGTAAAAATAGACTGCCAAATTTTATCACTTAATTTTTTTGGTAAAATTAATTATGAGCAAGTAATACAATATAAACAGTGAGTTGATAATAAATAAAATTTTATTAGTCACAAAAAATAATTTAAGCAATTGATGTATTTAAATATCATGTAAATTAAAAATTATAATTAGGGACCAGGAAAGAGTTTTTATATCTTTTAAAAGTTGCTTCTTCAACTTTATACAACCCACACTCCAACTCTGGCTCTGAAATTGTTGTTCAGTTTTAATTCTCAATCCATAGAATAAGTCATGATAAAGTAAACAAAAACAAAACAAAAAACCAAATGAACCATCATGTTCTTAGCAAAGCTACATAGCATAAATTCATGCTACAGGGTTCCAAATCATCTAAGCTATTTCAGAACAACAGTATCTATTTTTAAATTTGAATTACTGTAATTTCAGTAGCAGCTGTTGCACTGAAAATAATGATGGTCAACATTTAATCAGCACAATGTTTTTTCCTCTCCATCAGTCTATCAACTTTAGTTAGCCATTAGTAACTTTAAAAGCCTCATTGGAATCTGGCCCTACCTGCTGATCTCTTATTATTTTCTAAGGCTACTTAACTTGTAATTTAGGATCTGTTTCAGCAGTTTCCATACACACCAGCCATGCATTGCTTTCCCTTAGACTTCTCAAGTCTAGAAAACCATCTGTTTTTCCTCTAGTCTGTACAAACACTGTCTCTTTGACATCAAAAGCTAGTCTCACCTCCTCAAGAACGTTTTATTTGCTTATGCTAACTTAGCTTTGTATGATTTTCCCACCTCTAGTTTTCTGTAAATCTCTTATCTTTCTCCCTTAATTAAATAATTTTTACTGGTTTTGTTTCCCTAACCTTATTGCAGATCTAAAGAAGCAAGAATCATCTCTTATTTTTCTAATTTCTTTGCAGTACACAACAGTGTCTCTATACAAGAAATATCTTGGTATGTCATTGTGTCTAATAGGGAAAACTTCATTTCTTTTGTTTTTATGAGTTTCTATAATGTTTTATATATAACTGGTATTTTATTTTCAGGGTCTAGACAAATACTAAAACACTAAAATTTTTGTATATGTCTCAGCCTCCCGTAAGCAACTTGAGTTTATTTAATCTTTACAATCATTTTTTGAGAACCTACTCCAGGGGTCCTCAAACTACGGCCCGCGGGCCACATGCAAATACAGATATTGTATTTGTTCCCGTTTTGTTTTTTTTACTTCAAAATAAGATATGTGCAGTGTGCATAGGAATTTTTTCATAGTTTTTTTTAAATTATAGTCCGGCCCTCCAACGGTCTGAGGGACAGTGAACTGGCCTCCTGTTTAAAAAGTTTAAGGACCCCTGACCTACTCTATAGTAGTAGGCTGTGTGCTAGCTACTAAATAAAACAAAATAAGAAAACCTCTGCTGTCAAAGAGGTAACAGTCTAGTAACCTGGGGATGGAAGATGATCATATGAGGTGGGATCGGATGCAGCGGTTCTCAACCTGTTGGTCGCGACCCCTTTGGCGGTCGAACGACCCTTTCACAGGGGTCGCCTAAGACCATCCTGCATATCAGATATTTACATTATGATTCATAACAGTAGCAACATTATAGTTATGAAGTAGCAACGAAAATAACTTTGTGGTTGGGTCACAACATGAGGAACTGTATTTAAAGGGCCAGAAGGTTGAGAACCACTGGTAGCAAATTTGTGGAAAAAGCAGAGAGAGCTCAGAGAAAAGAACCACTGACCTTGTTCAGTATAGGAAAGACATAATAATTGAGCTGGATATTAAAATAAGAGCAAGACTCTACCAGTAGAGAAACATGTCAATGTAAGAAACATTCAAACCTGTGAAGAATTTTTTGTGAATTTATTTGAGCCTATCAACAATTACCAGGAAGCAAAATCTTAACAGATTGAGATAATGCCCCTGAGAATGGCAGTTTTGCACCTTATTTTATTCACTAGAGGCCCGATGCATGAAATTCGTGCAAGAGTAGGCCTTGCTTCCCCCAGCTGCCAGCACCAGCTTCCCTCTGGCACCCGGGACCCGGGCTTACCTCCGGCCACCAGCAGGCACCTAGGGCCCGTGCTTCCCTTGCAGCCCCAGCTTCATCTGGAAGGTCGTCCAGAAGGATGTCCAGTCTAATTAACATATTAGGCTTTTATTATTATAGATTACAATAAAAAGAGGAGATGTATATTGGTTACATGAAAACCATTAGTGATATATGAGGGAGGTGGGAGAAAGAAAACTGGGAAATCTCTGGGATCTGATAAAAAGTGAAATGATAGACATATTCTTCTTTTACTTAGGTGGGTATAAGATACTTAACAGGCAACAATTAACTCAATGATAATGAGGGAATTTGTGGTCTCCGCAGAGTGGTGCTTGTGCTTTGAGGAGTCAGAAAAAGGAAAATTATTTTTGACATTCCAATGATATGTCATCATAGATGCAAAAGACAATAGACAGGCTCAGTTAAGGTAAAGATTGACCTTTGTCAGGGAAGATGCTGGCCTATGACATGACTAACCACCTTAACCTGCTTTTAATTTAAAAAGTTTTAATTTCAGACCATCCTTTGTGGTTACTTTATATCTCTGAGTTTGCAAGTCCACCATGCAGGCCTTCCCTGAGCTAGTCAGGTAGCATGTAGCCCCTTTTCATCCACACATTTCCTTTTTGGTCATAAACCAATCCAAAGGATGCACCGATGAACTACGTTTTGGTTGGATAACAGTGTCCCATGGTGATAGGAAGGCTCATTCCTAGGAAGTCTCATTGTTAGCGTTTCTCTTATTGAACAGGGTAGACCATTGGGAATGGGGCAAGACCATAACCTTAGATGGTTGAATTATTATTATCATTCAAAATAAAAAAGCAGGTGAATGGGAGGCAGTCAGATCCTATATGTCCTTGTTACAAAATAATCTGGATTATTTCTACCTTTGAGCCACCTTGATCTGAGTCATTTGCTGCTTAAGTCTTATTTTTTCTGCTTCTTATATAACATTTACATACCAGGAACAAAAGCAACAATATTAAAGAAGTAACACTGATTAGGAGCAAAATAATGTCTAATATTAGACAAGGAAGGGTCTGAGAGGAATAAGTGTCCTAGCCAACTGAAAAACTCTTCACATGTATTATAATAATTTTTTATTAAACTAATTACATATTTCTTTCTTTTCTTTTTTTTAAAAATCCTCACCCAAGGATTTTTTTCCCATTGATTTTTTAGAGAGTGGAAGGAAGGGAGAGGAGGAGGGAGAGAGAAACATCAATTGGTTGCCTCCCACTCACCCCAAGTATGGTAAGGAATCAAACCGGTAAACCTTTGGTCTGTGGGCCAACACTCTAACCACTGAGCAAAACAAGCCAGGGCTATGTTTTTCTTTTTTAACCACTGTCACTGGTACTTTATGTTTGGGCAGATGAATTAAAACTCTCTACTATTTTTTTATTTTAACCAATAATTAGAATATCATTGTCTAGTAGGTGGGAAAGACTAGCAGATGCCCAAGTTAAATTTTTCATATCTAATAAGGGAGAGGGTCTGAGGAGACAGATATTGTTTCCACTAGGAAGCCATAAGGAGGATAATAAGAATATAAAAATCATTTTATGCACATTCAATCAATAACAATTAGGTGATATAAGAAAAAGATTTGAGCAGCATCAATTTGTGAGCATGCAGGTCTTATTGAAGTCTTGGGGTACCTGTCTGCTTTTGTGGTTAGTGACTTCTCGTCTTTGAAATGTCTTTGATATGCACTGTAGATGGAGGGTAGTATCAGAGACAGGGGCAGATGTCCATTTGTGGTTAGGCACCTGATAAAGCAAAGTCCCTTTTAACACTGTTGGAGAGCGTCTTTAATTAATTGTCTTTCCCAATGAACAAAAATCTCCTGGTTGTAAGTTGTGGTCTTTAAAGTCTTCGTCTCCTGGGAGCACTGTGAAGTGAATGTTACTAATTTATCAAGCTCTATTACTTTATCAATAAGTCATTGATAATAATGCAACATATCTGCTTTTAGTTTTCCTTATATGTGGAAAACAAAAAGATTTAAAAATCAGCAATATTTTAAACAGAGTCATAAGAACAATAATCGTCCTCAGTTCACTTAGTCTCATAACCAATGTTTTTCTGGTTAAGCTGATTATTTGCCAGTGGTTTCATGAATTCAGTTATTCCTTACAGTTCTATAAATCTTCATCCAATTCAAAGATACGACCTGCTTAGAAACCTGTAATTTAGAGTAAGTCATAGTGCTTTTCATGATTTTTTAAAAAGATGTAACATATTTGTAAATGTACCAGAGAAAAACAATATCTACAAATGACAAAACTTAAAGTGGCATGGTTATAGATTTTATTATAATGCAACTGATTAAAAATATTTACTTTTTCTGTAAGATACAATATTCAATAATTTTTGGTAAATAATAATTACTGTAAAATGACATAGAGAATAATATAAAGTAGAAATATTGAATTTAAATATATTTTTAGATTGAATACACAATTTCAATATATAAAGAATAAATAATATGTAAAATTTTAAAACATTGTATATGGCTTGTTGGAAGTGTGTACTGAGTATTGTAAATAGTTCATAAAGTCCCAATGTGTGGACCACAAATATCTGGAATACCACTGCCAGATACCCCTGCAGGGAACCATCACTCTTGGCTTGCCTGGTGTCACTGACAGGACACCTGTTACCTGTGAGAGTTTTAGGTTTGAAGTTGGCTTTAAACTTTGTAAGTTTTTTTCTAGGGCAGGTTGACATCTTTAGAACATCCATTTTAATAAAATATGTACATGAAAATAATTTTTTTATTTGTCAAAGCTTCCCATCTAATTTCAAGTATCTACACCAGGGGTCCTCAAACTTTTTAAACAGGGGGCCAGTTCACTGTCCCTCAGACCGTTGGAGGGCCGGACTATAGTTTAAAAAATAACTATGAACAAATTCCTATGCACACTGCTCATATATTATTATTTTTTATTATAAATTAAAGCTTTATTGTTCAGATTATTGCATTTGTTCCTCTTTTTCCCTCCATAACTCCTCTCCACCGAGTTCCCATCCCGCCCTCCTCCCTCACTCCCCACCCACTGTCCTCATCCATAGGTGCACGATTTTTGTCCAGTCTCTTCCCGCATCTCCCACACCCCTTCCCCCCCCCCCCAAGAATAGTCAGTCCATTCCCTTTCTATGTCCCTGATTCTATTATAATCACCAGTTCATTCTGTTCATCAGATTATTTATTCACTTGATTCTTAGATTCACTTGTCGATAGATGCATATTTGTTGTTCATAATTTGTATCTTTACCTTTTTCTTCTTCTTCCTCTTCTTAAAGGATACCTTTCAGCATTTCATATAATACTGGTTTGGTGGTGATGAACTCCTTTAGCTTTTTCTTATCTGTGAAGATCTTTATCTGACCTTCAATTTTGAATGATAGCTTTGCTGCATAAAGTAATCTTGGTTGTAGGTTCTCACTATTCATCACTTTGAATATTTCTTGCCACTCCCTTCTGGCCTGCAAAGTTTCTGTTGAGAAATCAGCTGTCAGTCATATGGGTACTCCCTTGTAGGTAACTGAGTGTCTTTCTCTTGCTGCTTTTAAGATTCTCTCTTTGTCTTTTGCTCTTGGCATTTTAATTATGATGTGTCTTGGTGTGGTCCTCTTTGTATTCCTTTTGTTAGGGGTTCTCTGCGCTTCCTGAACTTGTAAGTCTATTTCTTTTACCAGGTAGGGGAAAGTTTTCTGTCATTATTTCTTCAAATAGGTTTTCAATATCTTGCTCTCTCTCTTTTCTTCTGGCACCCCTATAATTCGGATGTTGGTATGCTTGAAGCTGTCCCAGAGGCTCCTTACACTATCTTGATATTTTTGGATTCTTTTTTCATTTTGCTTTGCTGGTTGGGTGTTTTTTGCTTCTTCATATTTCAAATCATTGACTTGATTCTTGCAATCCTCTAGTCTGCTGTTGGGAGTCTGTATAATATTCTTTATTTCAGTCAGTGTATGCTTAATTTCTAGTTGGTCCTTTATCACAACCTCGAGGGTCTCATTAGATTTCTTGTAGATCTCATTCAGTTTATCAGCAGTTTCTAGAAAATTCTTGAAAAACCCTAAAAGTGTGGTTTTGAACTCTATATCCAGTAGTTTGCTTTCCTCCATTTCTGTCATTTGTGCCCTGTTTCTTCGTCTCCGCATTTTTTATGCTTCGCTGTGTTGATAAAGTGGTTTTCTGTGCTAAGTGTCCTCTAGGGTCCAGTGGTTCAGCCTCCCCATTTACCTGTGGTGGACACTCTTGGTGCACCCCCTTGTGGTTTTTGTGCACAGTCTTGTTGTAGTTAAGCCTTGATTGTTGTTTGTATCACTGAGAGAAATTGACATCCAGGCCAATTGGCTGTGAGAATCAGCTGTGTCTGCAGTGGGAGAACTTCTGTGCTGGAAACACCCCTCTGAGGCAAGACTTGCTTCAATGGGGCTTTGGTGCTCACTGAGTCTGCCCCCTGAGTGTGTCTTTTATGGTTCCACGGATCTGCAAACTGGGTGGTCCTACTCTGACCTCTGGGTTTCCTGGCTCCTGGATCTCTAGGAAGGTGCTAATCTGGCCTTTGCCTGAGGCTATCCAGCAAAAGCCTCCCTGCATGGCTTGGGCGGGGTGGGTCCCATGGGATCAACAGGGTGGGGCTAGCAGTTATGGCATCTCTGTTTCTCAGTATCCTGGAAATCCCTTCCAGCCCCTCCAAGAGAAAGCTGCCCTCGAGTTCCAACTGCTGCCAGACAGTCCCGCTTCTCCCGTATGATTCTGGGTCCCTAGAGACTCTCCTGGAACTGGAGCTCAGAGCCTGAGACTCTCTCCTGATTGAAAACGACAACTGTGCCCTCAGCCACCATCCCTCTCTGCATTTACCTCCCCACCTTAGTATTTTACTCCCGCACCGCACCTCCTCTGAGTCTCGATATGCTTTTTTCTTTCCTTCTAGTTGTGGAATTTCCACTCAGCCAGCCTTCCTGTGTTCTGGATGATGTTCATTCCACCTTTTAGTTGTATTTTTGAAGTGGTTGTTTAAGGCAGAAAACTCTGGTGTTTACCTATGCCACCATCCCATACCTTATTTTGAAGTAAAATAACAAAACAGGAACAAATACAATATTTGTATTTGCATGTGGCCCGTGGGCCATAGTTTGAGGACCCCTGATCTACACTAATAAAAGACAAACATGCAAATTAACCATACCTTCCCTATGCCTTAAGCCACACCCACCAGCCAATCGGAGCAACTATATGCAAATTAACCCAACCAAGATGGCAGCCGGCAGCCACAGATCTGGAGCAAGCAGGAGGCTTGGTTGCCCCAATGATGTAGGAAGCCAAGCTTCCCGCCTGCTGTGGCGGTTCTGAGCTCCACTCAAAGCAACAAAGTTTCAATTATAGAAGATAAATAAACCCCAGATACCTGCTTTCAGCCAACCATGGCCATGGAGCTGGAGCGAGCAGGAGGCGTGGGTTGCCCCTGGCAATGGGGAAGCCAAGCTTCCCTCCCACCCACCCTGGCCGGCTCTGAGCTCCTCTCAAGGCTACAAAGTTTCAATTATAGAAGGTAAATAAATCCCAGAATAAAAAAATAAATAAAAAAAAGAGAGGCTGAGAGCTTCTGTCACTGGAGGGGCTTGGCCAGCCTGAAAACAGCCCTCAGCCCCTCACCCATACTGGCCAGGCACCCCAGTGGGGACCCCACACCCTGAAGGGGGTGTGGCCAGCTTGAAAACAGCCATCAGCCCCTCACCCAGGCTGGCCAAACCTCCATGGGATGAGAGTCCCCACTATAGCGGGGGGCTTGACCAGTCTGCAAAGAGCCATCAGCCCACCACCCAGGCTGGCCAGGCACCCCAGTGGGGAACCCCACCCTGAAGCGGGTGTGACCAGCCTGCAAAAACCCATCAGCCCCTCATCCAGGCTTGCCAGGCACCCCAGCAGGACCCCCACCCTGATCTGGACACCCTTCAGGGCAAATCAGCTGCCCCCCACCCGTGCACCAGGCCTCTATTCCATATAATAAAATGGTAATATGCAAATTGACCCTAACAGCAGAACGATTGGGAATGACTGGTCACTATGACAGACACTGACCACCAGGTGGCAGACGCTCAATGCAGGAGCTGTCCCCTGGTGGTCAGTGCACTTTCACAGGGTGAGCTCTGCTCAGCCACAAGCCAGGCTGATGGCTGCCAGCACAGCAGTGGTGGTGGGAGCCTCTCCTGCCTCCTCAGCAGCGCTAAGGATGCCTGACTACAGCTTAGGTCTGCTCCCCACTGGCAAGTGGACATCCCCCGAGGGCTACCGGGCTGCCAGAGGGATGCCTGACTGCCAGCTTGGGCCCAATCCCCCAGGAAGTGGGCCTAAGCCAGCAGGTGGACATCCTCCGAGGGGTCCCAGACTGCAAGAGGGAAGAGGCTGGGTTGAGGCCCCCCAATCCGAGTGCACAAATTTTTGTGCACCAGGCCTCTGTATTAAATAAGCCTAATTTATTATTTTTCTTTTTAAAAATTTAAATGTATTGGGGTGTCATTGGTGATTATGAACATACTAGGGGCCAAGTGAATGAATTCGTGCACCTTGAAAGGAACTGTGGGCCACGAGGCTGTGGTGGGCAAAGCAGCGGGTCTCAGCCCATCCTCCGCGCCCTTGCCTGGCCCCTCCCACCACAGCCCCCAGTCCCCTGTCTGCCAGCAACCCCACTACTGCCACTGTTGCTCCCACACGCTGACAGTGTCAACCCCGCTCGCATCCGCTGACAGTGGGTGTGAGCGGCAGCTGCTGCCCCAATTGCCCCTCAGGAACAGAGGGGGTGGAGAAGCCCTCAGAGCGACTGGGGCCAGCACCCACTGAAGGCGCCAATCGATCAGGACCAGAGCCAGGCGCCAGCAGCGGGTGTGAGTGGTGGCTCCGGCATTGGCAGCAGATGCAAACGCTGGGCAGGACTGTGGCGCATGGGAAAAAAATTTTCTGTAACCACCAGAGGCTTGCCCCGATGACAGCAACCGGCGCCCCACCTTGGTCTGGCACCCCCGCTCACTTGCTCCACCATCCCACTGTGGCTGATGCCTGCCATGCTTTGCTCTACTGCCTGCTGCCAGTGTCCGCCATGTTCTGCACACACCCCTGGTGGTCAGTGCATGTCATAGTGACTAGTTGTTCAGCTGTTCGGTTGTTCTGTCATTTGGTCTATTTGCATATTGTGGTTTTATATATATAGCTAGATTTTAGGTGTGGTTTCAATGTTACAAGATCTGTATATTGTACCATATGCTCACTACCCAAAGTCAAATTTTCTCCTGTCACTATATGTTAGGACCCCCACCCTGCCTCTCTCTAAAATCAATAAAAGCATTCTTGGATAAGGATTAAAAAAAAGAGCTCTATTTGAAAAAATGATTCCTAATCATGTAGCAATATATGTATATCCTTCAATATTGTTTTCTTTTTGACATGGGCAATTAAGTCAATTTTTGTTAAAATACAAAAATATTTTTAAAAAATGTATTCCTAGATACTTTTTGAAGTAATTATAAATGAGATTGTTTTCTTATTTTCTCTTTCTATAGTTCATATTGATATATGAAAATGCAACCAATTACAGAATATTTATTTTTTATTCTTCTACTTTACTAAATTCATTTATCAGTTCTAGTAGATTTTTTGGGTGGAATCTTTAGGATTCATGTTATCTGTAAATAATGACAGTTTACCTCTTCCTTTTAAATTGGATATTTTATTTCTTATTCCTATGTGATCACTGTGGCTAGAATTTTCAATACTATGTTAAATAAAAGTGGTAAAAGTGGACATCACTGACTTGTTCCTGATCTTTAGGCGAACACTTAGTTTTTCCCTATTGAGTATAATGTTAGCTATGAGTTTGTCATATATGGCTTTAATTATGTTGAGGTATATTGTATTTCCACTTTGTTGAGAGTTTTTATAATAAATGGGAGCTGGATTTTTTTTCAAATATTTTTCTGCATCTAATAATGTGGTCATATATTTTTATCCTTTATTTTATTTATGTAGTGTGTCACATTAATTGATTTGTGATTACAGTACCACCCTTGCATAATGGGAATAAATTTCATTTGATCATGGAGTATAATAATTTTAATGTGTTGCTAAATTCTGTTTGCTAATATTGTGCTGAGGATTTTTACATCTATATTCATCAAGAATATTGGCCTATAATTTTTTTCAATATCTTTAGTTTAGGAATCAGGATAAATGCTGGCTTCTTAAAATGAGCTTGGGAGTGTTACCTTTTTCTGAAATTTTTGGAATAGTTTGAGAATAGGTGTCATTTCTTTAAATGTTTGGTGAAATTTGCCTGTAAAGCCACGCAGTCCAGCACTTTTTTTTGTTGGGAGAATTTTTTTTTAAATACTGATTTGATTTTGTTAATAGTTATTGGTCTGTTCAAATTTTCTGTTTTTCTCAACTCAGTCTTGCAATATTGTATGTTTTTAGAAATTTATCTATTTCTTTCAGGTTGTTCTATTTGTTGCCATATAATTATTTTTTGTATTTTCTTTTTTTAAAATTAAATCTTTATTGTTCAGATTACTACAGTTGATCCTCTTTTTTCCCCCATAGCTCCCCTCCACCCAGTTCCCACCCCACCCTCTGCCCTTACTGCCCCCCACTGTCCTCATCCATAGGTGCACGATTTTTGTCCAGTCTCTTCCTGTACCTCCTACACCCCTTTCCCCCCGAGGATAGTCAGTCCATTCCCTTTCTATGCCCCTGATTCTATTATATTCACCAGTTTATTCTGTTCATCAGATTATTTATTCACTTGATTTTTAGATTCACTTGTTGATAGATGTGTATTTGTTGTTCATAATTTGTATCTTTACCTTCTTCTTCTTCCTCTTCTTAAAGGATACCTTTCAGCATTTCATATAATATTGGTTTGGTGGTGATGAACTCCTTTAGCTTTTTCTTATCTGTGAAGCTCTTTACCTGACCTTTAATTCTGAATGATAGCTTTGCTGCATAAAGTAATCTTGGTTGTAGGTTCTCACTATTCATCACTTTGAATATTTCTTGCCACTCCCTTCTGGCCTGCATAGTTTCTGTTGAAAAATCAGCTAACAGTCGTATGGGTACTCCCTTGTAGGTAACTGACTATTTTCCTCTTGCTGCTTTTAAGATTCTTTCTTTGTCTTTTGCTCTTGGCATTTTAATTATGATGTGTCTTGGTGTGGTCCTCTTTGGATTCCTTTTGTTTGGGGTTCTCTGTGCTTCCAGGACTTGTAAGTCTATTTCTTTCAGCAGGTAGGGGAAGTTTTCTGTCATGATTTCTTCAAATAGGTTTTCAATATCTTGCTCTCTCTCTTCTTCTGGCACCCCCATAATTCGGATGTTGGTAGGCTTGAAGTTGTCCCAGAGGCTCCTTACACTATCTTCATATTTTTGAAGTATTTTTTCTTTTTGTTTTTCCAGTTGGGTGTTTTTTGCTTCTTCGTATTTCAAATCTTTGACTTGATTCTCGCGACCCTCTAGTCTGCTGTTGGAACTCTGTATATTATTCTTTATTTCAGTCAGTGTATGCTTAATTTCTAGTTGGTCCTTTTTCATATCCTCGAGGGTCTCACTAGATTTATCGAGGGTCTCACTAAATTTATCGGCGGTTTCTAGAAAATTCTTGAAAAACCTTAAAAGTGTGGTTTTGAACTCTATATCTTGTAGTTTGCTTTCCTCCATTTCTGTCATTTGTGCCCTGTTTCTTTGTCTCCGCATTTTTTATGCTTCCCTGTGTTGATAGAGTGGCTTTCTGTGCTAGGTGTCCTATAGGGCCCAGTGGCTCAGCCTCCCCAATTACCTGAGGTGGACACTCTCAGTGCACCCCTTTGTGGGCTTTGTGCACAGTCTTGTTGTAGTTAAGCCTTGATTGTTGTTTGTATCACTGGGAGGAATTGACCTCCAGGCCAATTGGCTGTGAGAATCAGCTGTGTCTACAGTGGGAGAACTTCTGTGCTGGAGACACCCTTCTGTGGAAAGACTTGCTTCAGTGGGGCTTTGGTGCTCACTGAGTCTGCTCCCTGAGTGTGTCCCTTATGGATCTGAGGAGTTGTAATCTGGATTGTCCCACTCTGACCACTGGGTACACTGGCTCTTGGATCTCTAAGGAGGTGCTAATTTAGACTCTGTCTGAGGCTACCCACCAGGAGCTATGGAGAGATCTGCAGATTCCTCTTCTTTGTTTGGGATTTGGAGGTGCCTAGATGAGGCCCAGCTGTGAAGCAATGCTAGCTGCTGTGGGGTCTTGGGCCTTCTTTTGGAAATTCTGGGTCTCTCTGACCCAGCTGCAGTTTGTTAGGTAATTTTCAGATTGCAAAGGGCCAGGCCTTTCATATGCAAAATCCTCTGCGCACAGCTTAGGTGGGGCGGGGTCTCAGGGAATCAACAGGACTGAGAAAACAGCTATGGCTGATCCCTCAGCCCTGCCCTAAGAGGCCCTGCATCTCAGTGTTCCGGTAATCAGGTAATCACTGCAAGCACCTCTGAGAGAAAGCCACCTTAATGTTCCGACCGATGCCAGACAGTCCAGTTTCTCCTGTATGAGTCTGGGTCCCCAGAGACTTGCCCAAAACTGGAGTTCAGAGCAGTCGGGAGCTTGAGACTCCCTCCTGATTGAAAAAGACAACCATGTCCTCAGTTGCCAGCCCTTTCCGCATGCGCCTCTGTACCTCCGTACTTTACTTCCACACCTCCTCTGAGTCTTAGTGTGCTTTTCTCTTTCCTTCTAGTTGTAGAATTTCCACTCTGTCAGCCTTCCTGTGGTTCTGGATGATGTCTGTTTTGTCTTTTATTTGTATTTTTGAAGTGGTTGTGCGAGGCTGCAATTTCCCGTGTTTACCTATGCCGCCATTGGTTTTTCCCCTTTTTAGTATTTTCTGATTATCCTTTTGTATATCTGAATTTCAGTTGTCAGTTTTTCCATTTCTGATTATTTTATTTGGGCCCTCTCAATTTTTTTAAAAATATATTTTATTGATTTTTACAGAGAGGAAGTGAGAGGGATAGAGAGCCAGAAACATTGATGAGAGAGAAACATGATCAGCTGCCTCCTGCACGTCCCCCACTGGGGATGTGCCCACAACCAAAGTACATGCCCTTGACTGGAATCGAACCTGGGACCCTTGAGTCCGCAGGCCGACGCTCTATCCATTGAGCCAAACCGGTTCTGGCTCTCTCAATTTTTTATAATGAGTCTTGTTAAAGGTTTATCAAGTTTGTTTATCTTTGTAAACAACCATTTATATATATATATATATATATATATATATATATATATATATATATATATCCGAGAGGCCTTCTGGGAGACCTTCTGGACAAAGCCATGGTGGCAGGGCTGAGGCAGAGGTGGTTAGGTGTGATCAGGATGGCAGGGGAGGGGCAGTTGGGGGTGAGCAGGCCGGCAGGGTGCGGCAGTTAAGGGTGATCAGGCCAGAAGGGAGGGCAGTTGGGGGCAATCAGGCTGGCAGGCAGAGTGGTTAGGGGTGATCAGGCAGGCAAGCAGGTGAGCAGTTAGGGGACAGAAGTCCCAGATTGCGAGATGGATGTCCGACTGCCAGTTTACCTTGCAGTCGGACATCCCCTGAGGGGCCCTATATTTGAAAGGGTGCAGACTGGGCTGAGGCACAACCCCCCCCCCCCCTCCGACAAATTTTGTGCACCGGGCCACTAGTATATATCCTATATAATAAAAGAGAAACATGTAAATTGACTGTCCCTCCACTATGCTCACCAGCCAATCAGGAGTGAGTATGCAAATTAACCCAACAAAGATAGTGGGTTAATTCGCATACACAGGCACCAGGCAGAGAGCAGAGCAGGAAAGCCAGCAGCTTGGGGGGACGTGGCTCCCTCGGTTGCTCCCCCAAGCCACCGGACAGGGAGCAGATATGGGAGAGCCAGCAGAGAGTGAAGAGGCTTGGGGAACTTGGCTCCCCAGGCCACCAGGCAGAGAGCAGAGTGGGAGAGCTCGCGGCTTGGAGGACTTGGCAGAGTGGGAGGCCGTGGGATGGAGACAGAGCAGGAAGGGAAAACCAAGAGCACAGGGAGCACCAGGAATTCTGGTAATAATAGTTCTGGTGGCAGCCCCAGGACCGGAAGCAGAAGCCCAGAGCGCGGGGAGCACCAGGAATGCTGGGAATCATAGTTCTGGTGAGAGATGGATCTCTTAGACACTAGAGCAAAGTGAGCCTGGAGCAAGTTACTATTGTGGTGGGGGATGGAGGGAAAGCAAAGGTGAGAGACATAAGTAAAATCAGAGTGTCTAGGAAAATTTAAAGGGAAGATATTCTAAAACTTCCAGGAAATCTCCACCAATGAAGCAAAGAAAAAAAAATGCCTCTATTATTCTGTGAGCAACAAACTAAACTGGGTTGGGGGTCTCAGAAAATTAGCTCATATGATTGCAAAGACAGACAGAAACTCCCGGATTGGAGAGGGCTCCCCTGAGGGTCCCAGATTGGAGAAGTTGCAGGTCGGGCTGAGGGACACACCCCCAGTGCACAAATATATATTAGGGGCCCGGTGCACAAAATTCATGCACTGAGGGTGGGGGTGTCTCTCAGCCTGGCCTGTGCCCTCTCACAGTCCAGGACCCCTCACTCCTTACCACCCACCTGCTTGCTGCTCCCTACCACTCAGCTCGCTGCTCCTTAGTGCTGCCATGCAGGCTCCAGCCACGACCACTGCACTCACCAGCTGTGAGCCCGGCTTCTGGCTGAGTGGCGCTTCCCCTGTGGGTGTGCACTGACTACCAGGGGGCAGCTCCTGCATTGAGCATCTGTCCCTTGGTGGTCAGTTCATAGTGACCAGTCATTCCACCATTTGATCAACTTGCATATTAGGGTTTGGTTATATATGATAGGATATTGAATGTGAACTGTAAATGAAAATGAAATTTTAAAAAGAACCAAATAAAATTTTAAGATCTGAAAATTTTTTAATATACATATATATATTTTTTAATTCTCACTTGACAATGTTTTTAAAATTGATTTTTAGAGGGAGAAACATCCATGTGACAGAGAAATACCAGTAGGCTGCCTCTGCACCTGCTGACCCACCTGGATCTAACCTAAACCTAAGTATGTGCCCTAACCTAGAATCCAACAGGAAATCCCTTTGGTGTACAGGTTGAGACTCCAACCAATTGAGCCACCTGGCCAGGGCAGATCTGAAAAAATATTTTAAGTGTACCTCCAGGCCATGGTTGGTGTGGATCAGTAGTTAGAGTGTCCTCCCACACACCAAAGGGTCATGGGTTCGATTCCTGGTGAGGGCACATACACAGGTTGTGGGTTCCATCCCTGTCAGATTGCTTGGGCAACTGATCGATGTTTCTTTCTCTTTCTCTTTCCTTCTCCCTTCCTCTTTCTAGAATCAATGAAAAAAACATGTCCTTAGAGGAGGACTTAAAAAGAAAAAAAATGCTGGTTTGGTTCAGTGGATAGTGCTTCTGCAGGTGGACTGAAGGGTACCGGGTTGGATTCCAATCAAGTGCACGTACCTGGGTTGCAGGCTCAATCCAGGGTGCTGGTCGGGGATTCAGCAAGAGGCAACCAACTGATGCCTCTCACATTAGTTTCTGTCTTTTTCCCTCCCTTTCATTTTCTCTCTAAAAAAAAGTCAATGGAAAAATGTCCTCAGGTGTGGATTAACCAAAACAAACAAATATCCATCCCCAGTGTGATTATTGAAGTATATGAAGTATTAGTTGAATGAACGGGAAGGGATGGAACTTCGCTTTCTAACTGTCTTAGCAACTCTGCAAGCCAGAGGGTTTATTTTTTATTTTAATTTGTATTGATTATTTTAGAGAGAGGAAGGGAGCGAGAGAAACACCAGTATGTCATTCCACTTATTATTCTCTCTTTGGTTGCTTCTTGTCTGTGCCCTGACTGGGGATCCAAGCTGCAACCTTGCTGTATCAGGAGGAGGTTCTAACCCACTGCGCTGCAGCTGCCTGTCAGGACCCATCAATAAAACCTCTCTGATGTGCCCTGGCCCCTGCTGTGGGTCAGAGCTCCTCTGCCACAGCAAAGGTTTGGATTTCATTCTGTCAGGACACCTACTTAGGTTTCGTGTTTGATCCCTGGTCAGGACTGACTACTGCTCAGGAAGTGACCGAGGACTTTTGAGGTCCATGTGCTCTATGTCTCATTCGGCGGGGAGCTGGGGTTCCATTGTCAATGTGGCCAACTCCGATCCCTACTACCCCTGCACCTCCATCGAGTACGACTTCAACTATGGCAGCTGTGTGGCCTCCACCAGTGTACACATCCACATGGTAGGTTGACCTTTCCACGGCTTGCCTGGCCAGCTGCTGTGCAGTCGCCTTGGGAGGCGGATTTCCGGGTACCAGGGAAAGCATCCTCTGTGCTGGATTCCCAGGGAGAGTGGGGTCCCAGAGGGAAGACACTTCACTCCACCTCCCCTTCGGGGCTCCCAGGCCAGAGCACCCATCCTGTGCAGGGCTCGGAGGGGAGAGCTGCCCCAGGGAGGCCTCCTAACTGGGTTCTGAGAAAACGAAACTGCAGCCCTTTCTTCTTGAACCCTGTTGTCTTCACTGTAGAAAGGGACAGATGAAAACCTCAGCTGTGCACACAGCCTGCTGATTGGTCATTACTGTGACAGCATCCTGGACAAATTGCATATTCCTCTATTATTAGTATACTAGAGGCCCGGTGCACAAAAATTTGTGCACTCGGGGGGAAGGGGGGGGTCCCTCAGCCTGGCCTGTGCCCTCTCGCAGTCTGGGACCCCTCCGGAGATAACGCCCTGCTGGCTTAGGCCTGCTCCCAGGTGGCAGAGGGCAGGCCCAATCCCTAGGTGCAGCCCCTGGTAGGGCTCAGAGCAGGGCTGATTGGGGAGTTGGGGTGCCGCCCCCTGTCATGCACAGAGCAGGGCAGATCGGGAGGTTGTGATGCCATCCTCAGTCACTCTCAGGGTAGGGCCGATTGGGGGGTTGGGGCACCGTTCCCTGTCACACTCAAGGCAGGGTCGATGGGGAGGTTGCGGCACCACCCCCTGTCACGCACAGAGCAGGGCCAATCAGGGGGTTGGAGCACTGCCCCTGTCACTCACAGAGCAGGGCCCATCAGGGAGTTGGGGCTCTGTACCCTGTCACGCACAGAGCAGGGCCAATCAGGGGGTTGGGGTGCTGCACCCTGTCACGCACAGAGCAGGGCCCATAAGGGGGTTGGGGTGCTGCCCTCTATCACCCACAGAACAGGGCCGATCAGGGGGTTGGGGCGCACCACTCTCACACTCAGGGCAGGGCCGATGGGGAGGTTATGGCTCTACCCCGTCACACACAGAGCAAGACCTATGGGGGGTGGGGGGTTGGGGCGCCCCACCCTGTCACACACAGAGCAGGGCCCATCAGGGGGTTGGGGCGCTGCACCCTGTCACACACAGAGCCGCAGGGCGATCAGGGGGTTTGGGCACTGCCCCCTGTCACGCTGATCCCAGTGCTGGGAGGCATATTACCCTTTTACTATATAGGGTAGAGGCCTGGTGCACTGGTCGGTGCCGGCTGGTTTGCCCTGAAGGGTGTCCTGGATCAGGGTGGGGGTCCCCACTGCAGTGCCTGGCCAGCCTGGGTGAGGGGATGATGGCTGTTTGCAGCTGGTCACACACCCTTCAGGGTAGGGGTCCCCACTGGGGTGCCTGGCCAGTCTGGGTGATGGGCTGAGGGCTGTTTTCAGGCTGGGGGTGATTGAAGCTCCCAATCGCTCCTTTTTTTTTTTTTTTTTTTCTGGGCCAGCTTTAGCTTTGAGGCTTGGCTCCAGCTCTTAGGCCTCTGCTGCTGAAAGTAGGTTTCTGGCCTTTGCTTACAATGTTGCGATTCTGCTGGCTGAAGCCCGGGACTAAAGCAGGTGTCTGGGGTTTTGTTTAGCTTCTATATTTGTTACATAGTTGCTTAGAGTTGCAGCTCAGAGGCCTGCAGCGGCAGGCGGGGAACGTTGGAGTCCTCCGTCACTGAAGCAAGCAAGCCTCATGTTAGTTTCAAGCTGCCTGGCTGCCGGCCACCATCTTGGCTGGCAGTTAATTTGCATAGCTCACTGATTAGCCAATGGGAAGGGTAGCAGTCGCACGCCAATTGCCATGTTTCTCTTTTATTAGATAGGATATATGGTCTTAGAGAGAGAAGAAGAGAGAGATAAGAGAAATTTTGATTGGTTGCTTCCATACACACCCTGAAACAAGGCCAAAGGGATCAAACCTACAACCTGGGTATTTGACCTGATCAGGAGTCAAACCTACCACCTTTTGGTGAATGGGATGCCACTCCAACTACCTGACCCATACTGGCCAGAACTGCATTGTATATTTTAATACTATTTATTTTCAGTTCAGTTCCTTATTTTTTTCTTTATACTAATCACTTTGGGCTTTGTTTGTTGTTTTTTACTAGATTCTTAACATATAAACTTAGATTATTTATATGAGATTAATCTTGCTTTTTTTTTTGTGGTCGGCCTGAATTGCTATAAATTTTCCTATTAGGACTACTTTTGCTGCACTCTGTTAATTAGTATTATTTTTACCGTATCTCTTGATCTCATTTTTAACCTAATCGTTGTTTAGTAACATGTTATATTTAGCCTGCATGTGTTTATTTGTTTTTCAATTTTCTTCTGTTTTTCTAGTTTCATACCATTGTGGTCAGAGAAGACACTTGGTATGATTTCAAACTTTTAAAATATATAAGGATTTGCTTGTGCCCTAACATGTGGTCTATTTTGGAAAATGTCTTATGTACACTTGACAAAATATATATTTTGTTGCTTTAGTACAGACAACATGAAAATATTAATTACATTTATCTAGTCTAACGTGTCATTTAAGGATGCTGTCTTTTGTTGTCATTGTTATTTATGTTGCTGTTGTTGATTTTCTGTCTGGACAATTTATCAACGAATTTTCATAGTAGATGTTAAAATCCCCTACTATGATTGCATTAGTTTGGATGTTTAGGAACTCCTATGTTGGGTGCATAAGTGTTTACAATAGTTATATCCTCTTGTTGGATTGATCTCTTTATTATTATACAATGCCCTTCTTTATAGTTTATTATAGGCTAAATTTGAATTAGAATTTTTAAATTCTATTTTTTTAATATAGGTATTGCTACACCACCTCTTTTTGTTTCCATCTGTGTAAAATATCTTTTTCCTTCTCTTTATTTTCAGTCTGTGTGTCTTTTGATGAGAAGCATCTTTTTGTTAGCAGCCTATGTGTGTCTTGTTTTCTTATCCATTCAGCTACCCATCTTTTGATTGAAACATTTAAGCCATTTACATTTAAAGTGATTATTGATAGGTACATAGCTATTACCATTTTCATGTCTTCATATTTACATTATTTTTTAAAATTAATTAAGTCTCTGTTTCATTTCTTGTAATACTGGTTTGGTGGTGATGAACTCCCTTAGCTTTTTCTTATCTTGAAAGATCTTTAATTCTCCTTCAAATTTAAATTATAGCATTGTTGAATAGAATAATCTTGGTTGTAGGTTCTTAATTTTCATCACTTAGGATATTTCACGCCTTAAAAAATAAACTGACAGTATTATGGAAACTCCCTTTTAGGCTGCTTTATTTTGCTGCTTTAAATTTCTCTTTGTTTTTAATCTTTGCAGTTTTAATTGATGTGTAATGGTGTGGGCCTCTTTGGTTCAGGTTTTTATGACTCTCTAGGCTTCCTGGTCTGTCTTCACCTTGTTAGGAATATGGTCAGTCATTTTTCCTTTACAATCCATTGTATTCTCTCGTATCATTTCAGTACATCATGATGAAGATGTTATTATATTTGACGTTCCAGAAGTCCCTTAAATCACCCTCATTTAAAAATTTCATTTAATTTTTGGTTTCTCTGATTAGGTGTTTTCTGTTACTTTATCATCCAAATTACTGATTTGATCCTCTGATTCATATAAACATTTCATTGTTGATAGTATTACAGATATCTCCCCTCCCTTCCCCTTCCCCCCATCCTCCCAGCCTCCACCTACACCCACATGTCTTCACTACCCTATTGCCCTTTAAGTATATAAGTTCTTTGGTTTATCTCTTCTTGTCATTCCAATCCCACATCGAGGTATGCCAGTCTTGTCCATGCCTCCATGCTTCAAGACTTATTTTGTTGGTCAATTCATTCTGCTCATTAGATTCCACAAATAAGTGAGATCATGTGAGATTTTTCTTTCTCAAATTGGCTTATTTCACTCAGCATACTATTTTTCAGGTCCATCCATGCTGTCCCAAAGGATAACAGAAACCTTCTTTTTTACAGCTGATAGTATTCTATGTGTAAATGTCCCACAGCTTTTTTATCCATTCATCTACTAATGGGAACTTGGGCTATTTCCAGATATTATCTATTGTAAATAATGCTGCTAGGAACATAGGGATGCATATGTTCTTTCTGATTGGAGTTTTAGGGTTTTTAGGATATATTCCCAAAAGTGGGATTGTTGGGTCCATTTTTAATTTTTTTAGGGAACTCCATACTGTTTTCCATAGTGGCTGCATCAGTCTGCATTTCCAAAGCAGTGAACTAGTGTGCCTTTTTCTCCCCATCCTCACCAGCATTTGTTGTTTATTGATTTTTTGATGATAGCCATTCTGACCGTTATTAGGTGATATCTCATTGTGGTTTTAATTTGCATTTCTCTGATGATTAGTGACTTTGAACATTTTTTCATGTCTTTTGGCCATTTGTATGTCCTCTTTGGAGAAATGTCTCTTCAGGTCTTCTGCCCATTTTATTATTGGATTTTTTGTCTTTCTTTTGTTGAGTTGTATGAGTACTTTATATATTTTGGATATTAACCCCTTGTCACATGTATCATTGGCAAATATATTCTCTAATACAATGGGTTCCTTTTTCATTTTTATGGTGGTTTCTTTTGCTGTGCAGATTTTTATTTTGATGTATCACATTTGTTTATTTTCTCCTTAGTTTCTTTTGCCTTAGAAGATGTATCCATAAACATATTGCTACCTATGATGTCTGAGATTTTATTGCCTATGTTGTTCTCTAAGATTTTTATGGTTCCATGCATTACATTAAAGTTTTCTATCCATCTTGAGTTTATTCTTGTATATATATGGTGTAAGTTGGTGGTCTGGTTTCATCTGTTTTTATGTGTGTGTCCAATTTTCACAACACCATTTGTTGAAGAGAATGTCTTTACTCCATAGTATGTTCTTGCCTCTTTTGTCAAATATTAATTGACCATAATGGTGTGGTCAATTTCTGAGGTCTCTATTCTGAGCCATTTGTCTATATGCTTGTTTTTGTGCCAGTAACAGGCTGTTTTGGTTACAATGGTTTTGTAATATAGTTTGATATCTGGTATTATGATCCCTCCTACTTCATTCTTCTTTCTCAAGATTGCTACAGCTATTTGGGGTCTTTTATGGTTCCATATACATTTTTGGAGTATTTTTTCTAGCTCTGTGAAGTATACCTTTGGTATTTTAATAGGGATTGCCTTAAATCTTTATGTTGCTTCGGGTGGTATAGACATTTTAATGATGCTGATTCTTCCAATTCATGAACATGGTATACATTTCCATTTGTTTCTATTTCCTCTATTTTTTTTAAAAATATATTTTATTGATTTTTTACAGAGAGGAAGGGAGAGAGATAGAGAGTTAGAAACATCGATGAGAGAGAAACATCGATCAGCCGCCTCCTGCACATCTCCTACTGGGGATGTGCCCGCAACCAAGGTACATGCCCTTGACCGGAATCGAACCTGGGACCCTTCAGTCTGCAGGCCGACGCTCTATCCACTGAGCCAAACCGGTTTTGGCTATTTCCTCTATTTTTTTTCAATGTCCTATAATTTTCCAAGCACAAGTCTTTGACCTCCTTGGTTAAGTTTATTCCTATTTTGCTAGTCTAGTGTATTCTTTTAAAAAAAAAAATCTTTATTATTGAGAGTATTATAGATGCCCCGCTTTTTCCCCCTGCCTGCTCCCCTCTACCAGCACGAGCTGCGGCCTTGGAGGAACAGCCTTGAGGTGAGGTCAGCTGGCTAGCAGACAGGATGTGAGAGGGTGAGGGGCCCATGTGTCTCAGCTGAGCTTCTGTCACCACGGCATGGCTGCCCAGCAGGGCCCAACTCAGCGCCTAGATCCAATGGCCAGGGACCAAGAGAGAGGCCGAGGTAAGAGCAACAGGCAGGCGGCCGTTTTAGAGAAGGCATATGGGGAAACGGGGGGGGGGGTGAGGGGGAGGAGATCAGTGGCCCCTTTTCTCTGCTCTCTCTAGCCTTTTATTATATAGGATGTATTTTCCCCATAACTTTCTATAGTTGGAAGGAAACATGTTCTGATTAAAATACTGACATTAATTCGATATGCCTATTATTTGTACAGAAGCTTACTCTGAGGGAGGGTGACTGCATTGGGTGGGTAAAGAACTGATGAAGTAAAATAAACAAAAAAAATAGAAATAGACTCATAAATACAGAGATCAGATTGTTAATTGTCAGAGGAAAAGGGGGTGGAGGTCTTAGGAGGCTAGGTGAGTAAGATGAGGGATTAAGAATTTCAAATTATAAAATAGTCACAAGAATATAAAATGCAGTGTAAGGAATATAAAAAGCCTAAGAGACTGTTTGGTAGCTATGATGCACACTGACTACCAGGGAGCAGATGCTCAATGCAGGAGCTGCCCCCTGGTGGCCAGTGCACTCCCACAGTGGGAGCATCGCTCAGCTGACCAATGGGCACCAGACACTAGGCTCACAGCTGGCTGGTGAGCACAGCTGCAGCAGCTGCAGCACAAGCCTCTCCAGTGGACACTCCCCCTGCATGCCCTACCCCATCAGGAACTAGGACCGGGATTGAGACCGAATTGGGATTGACTGGGCAGGAGTCATGGGTGTGCCAGTATCGCCCTAGGATGGGCATGTGGAGACCACAGCGGAGTGGCAGAGAACCTACTGAGTGGCGGTGATGGCAGGCACAGCACGGGATGGGTGAGAGCAGAGCGGTGCCTGGCCGGGCTAGGGCTCCTCCCAGGCTGCCTGCCACTTTGCGCACTACTACATCCCTAGGGGGGATGTAGGACTGCCAGTTTCCACTGGATCCCCCCCGTAGGCCATGCCGAGGGACCCCACTCATGCACAAATCTGTGCACCAGGCCTCTGGTAATATTATAATATCCATGTATGGTAGCAGGTGGGTGCTTGAAATATTGTGGGGATTGGTTTATAAACTATATTGATAGGGGCAGAAAAAGAATATTAGGAACCAGCTATAAATGTAAGAAATATTAATCATGTTTTGTTAAGCAAGATTGTTTTGTTCTGATTAAAGAAGGCACATTCTAAACTGGCTACAGGTGCACATGGGACCTGAGAGCTCACCTGGAAAAGCGGCCCATGCTCCCCATCTGGGAGCTGCCTATTATCATGGAAAGATTAACAACCTTGTTTCAGAAACCAGAGCTGCCAGCCCTTTGAAGACCCCCAGCCTTTTCATACCCACAGGCCTTTGCAAATCTCCAGCCCACATTACCAGTAAACTGCCCATTTGGCATACCTTTTACCTACTTCCCAGGTAATCTTTGTCCTTCTACCCAATATAAGCAGCTGGCTTATGGTGGGGGCAGAGCAGATTTTTATGGATGACCTCTGCTCTCCCATACTGCTTGCAGTATTGGAATAAATGCTTGTATATATGATTCAACCTGATTTCTGCTTAATTGGCTCAAGTAATGAGGCAACCCAGACCCATTGGTTTGTCTGGTTACAATATTACTATCTAACCACTATGCTGCACACCTGAAACTAATCTATACTAATAAAAGGGTAATATGTTAATTAGACCAGGTCGACCGGACATCTTTCGGATGTCTGACTTCCTTCCAGACAGTTAGGGGGTGGCCAGGCTGGCAGGAGGGCAGTTAAGGGGTGACCAGGCCGACAGGGGACCAGTTAGGGGGGGATCAGGCCAGCAAGCAGAGACAGTTAGGAATGATCAGGCAGGCAGGCTGGGAGCCGTTAGGAGACAGTGGTCCTGGATTGCAAGAGGGATGTCCGACTGATCATGGCCTAAACTGGCAGTGAAACATCCCCCAAGGGGTCCTGGATTGGAGAGGGTGCAGGCTGGGCTGAGGGACCCCCCCACCTCCCATGCATGAATTTCGTGCACCAGGCCTCTAGTACAAAATAATATTGAATGTAAACTGTAATTTTAAAAGAACAAATAAAGTATCTATAAAGACCTTAGTAGTTTCTCTTTTTATAATTTCAACCTTTCCCAAAGTATTTGTAAGGAAAAAAGAAAATGCCCTCAGAACAACCTTATGTTTGCTTTTTCTTCTTTTGTTTTACTCCCATTTTCATTTTCTTGTTAATGTGACCTGGCTTTCTGACCACACTCTTCCACAGGAGTTTCCCAGCAAACCCATTTGGAAATTATGTTGTTTTGATCCCTGAAACTGTTACCAGGAAACCTTCAGATGGGCTCGGGCTGCCTGTAGCAATGTTCAATAATGAAGGCAGGGTTGAATCATATAAAGTGTATATTGAGAAAGCCAGCCAACCAAGAAGACAAGGAGCTTACTGTTGGGGAGCACAAGAAACTTGGTTGGTAAGTTGTAAGGAGGACATTCTGATAAAAGGGAAGCCTCTTGTCCTGTTTATCAGAATTACGACTTAGGGGAGAGAGGAGAGTGTTGAAGGCAGCACCCCTAATTATTCCTTGACCTTTTCAAACAAGTCTGTGCATGTACAGGCCCCCAGGTGTTTACTGGAATCCTTATGCTTAATCCCTGGATACCCTTGCCTAGAGGACAATGTAAACACATGTATCCTACCAAGATTATTCACCCTACTGATATATCTAAAGATAAAACTTCCAATAAAAGCCTAATGAGTCAGGCAATCGAGGTTGCTGGACTTCTTCAGCCAGGCTGTCCCTTAGCCCTTTCCCCCACAGTGAAACTGTGTCAGAGTAATCTGTTCATTTGTTGTTCAGGGGCTGCTGGTCAGCCCCAGCAAGGTGGTGGCCCATGTGAGAAGCCCCGGCAGCTTACAAGCATCCAAAACCTGTCTTGCAGCAAGGTGCAGGGGACAGGATTACAAAAGGGAATAGGCTAGGGCAGGGGTGGGCAAACTTTTTGACTCGAGGGCCACAATGGGTTCTTAAACTGGACCGGAGGGCCGAAACAAAAGCATGGATGGAGTGTTTGTGTGAACTAATATAAATTCAAAGTAAACATCATTACATAAAAGGGTACGGTCTTTTTTTTTTTTTTTTTTTAGTTTTATTCATTTCAAATGGGCCGGATCCGGCCCGCGGGCCGTAGTTTGCCCACGGCTGGCTAGGGTGAGGCTGGGAGTCCTGGAGGTCTGCAGAATTCAGTTATTTTTCTTGGTCATCAGGCAATGAGATGATGTCTTGACTCTTGGTGGGGCCGGCCTAACCATGCTTAATAGTTCTGCTTGCTTGCTGGGTACATTGTGCATTGTCCATATTGAGTCATCTTCTCAATCACTTTGTTCAGGATCAAAGGGAGTATGCAGGTGCACCAGCCTAAGAAATGAAACTCAGAAAAACTTAACCCTCTGTTCCCATATAAGAAACTTAACCCTCTGTTCACATAAGTATATGTATTCCAGGATGTAAAATTAATATGATTGTTTTTTAGATTAATTCAGGTGCTTTATCAGATTATAAGTCCCCCCACCCATCAAAACCAGTAGTTATGTTAATTGGAATAGGTTAGAATAGCCAGCACCATATACTTAAATTAAATTCCTTTGTAAATCCATCAGGGTCTCAGAGAAAGGAATGTATACAATATTTGTTCCCCTCTGGCCCGGAACTGGTCTTTCTGGTTTTTATGTAATTTACCTGACCTCCTCCTAGGAGTTTCTAATTTGCAATCAAGATAAGCGTCCAATTTATTCAGTTTTATTTAGAGATGCTATTTTCTAATGTTTATGTAAAAATAGATCTAGGCATCAAAAGACCTACATTTGGGCCACATTACTAGGTGTACCAGTTAATATGTGGATTTTTTTCAATAGCTGGAGTTACACATATGTTGATATATATGTGATTTGATATGTATGCTTTTGTTGTATTGACAGCTTCAAAACTTCATATGTCAAATTTGCTAAAGGAGTTAACATCATAGATATTTTTACACTTAAAAATGTTGAATTTCGTGCCAAAAAAAAGAGCATTTGAGGAAAGTTTTAATTCATTACTTTATTTTGAAGAAAAAGTTATCGTATACTCTGAGAAGCTTATGGTGAACATGCTCCATCTCAAGATACTTATGAACGCTGGTTTAAATGCTTTAAAAGTGATGATTTCGATGTGAAAGACAAAGAACATCCAGGACAACCGAAAAAAGTTTGAAGATCAACAATTACAAACATTATTGGATGAAGATGCATGTCAAACTAAAACACAACATGCAGAAAGATTAAACGTTGCTCAGCAAACAATTTCTGATCATTTACAAGCAATGGGGAAGATTTTAAAGGAAGGAAAATCGGTGCCACATCAACTGAACGAAAGACAAATGGAAAACCGAAAAGTCATCAGTAACATGTTGCTTCAGTGGCACGAAAGAAAGTCTTTTTTTTTGCATTGAATTGTGACTGGTGATGGAAAGTGGATTTATTTTGAGAAACCCAAATGCACAAAATCACGGGTTGATCCAGGTCAACCATCAACATTGACTGCAAGGCCAAATCGCTTCGGAAAGAAGACAATGCTCTCGTTTGGTGGGATCAGGAAGGTGTGGTGTGTTATGAGCTTCTAAAACCAGGTGAAACCGTTAATACTGATCGCTACTGACAACAAGCAACCAACTTGAACCACGCTTTAATCGTGAAATGACCAGAATGTGCCAGAAGACACTCAAAGTAATTTTGCTTCACGATGACGCACCATCACACAATTCAAAACCAGTTAAAGACACATTAAAAGATCGTGCCTGGGAAATATTAACCCACCCGCCGTATTCACCAGATCTTGCTCCTTCAGATTACCACTTGTTCTGATTGAAGACACACACACTTTCTGAGCAGCACTTCAAAACATAGGAAGAAGTGGAAAATTGGATCTCTGAATGGTTTGCCTCAAAACAAGAAAAGTTCTATTGGGACAGTATTCACAAATTACCTGAAAGATGGGGAAATGTGTAGCTAGCGATGGACATTACTTTGAATAAAGCACTTTTGATGCTTCTCTTGAAATTATCATGTTTTCCTTGATTACAAAGTCCACTATTATTAATCGCTACACAATAATTCTGGAAACCCAAGCATGAGAAGGGATGCCTTCTCCGTGTGGTGGAGGGGCTCAGAAGACCAACATGAAGTTAAATCCTCTGCTGAGTGAGGTAAAATAAATCCCAGGACATCTGACCTCTATTCTTTTTAAGATATAGGAGGCTAAGGAGGTTTTTAAGTCAAATGAGAATTGAGACATAAGGAGATGGAGGCTCAGAAGACCAGTGTGGAGTTGAATCCCCTCAGTGGGGTAAAATCCATTCCCAAGTGTTGGGTCTGAGTTTCTCTGCTAGGAACTGGACCTTTTTGGACACTGGGAATTGGAAGAAGGCATGAACAGCCACAGGAAGGTAGGATATGCTTATCAACCTTAAAATACTTTATGGATGGAAGTCCCTGAGGGGGTATGTAACAGGATAGCGAGAAGCTAGGAAAATTCCTGGCAAGAGATATAGGGAAACAAGAATATTAAAGAAGGCCAAACAGTTTGAGCAGCTTGCAGCCAGCTTGTGAGTCACAAGACTTTATATTTCCCAACCAAGGACACTTGAGAGCAAATGATTAATACCTCTCCTCCCTAACCAGAAATGCATAACTTTAATCACCTCGGAACTGCTAAAGCAGAATGGGGGAAGGGAGGATGAAAGATGAGGGGAGTTTTATCTCACTCACTAAACAAAGGAATCAGCCATCATTGAAAAGGGGGGAAGGGTAAATTAATCTCACTCACTAACCAAAGAAGTTAGCAATCTTAGGATTTCCCAGATGTTTGCATAAATTCTGGAAAAGCCACAATAAAGTAAAAGGGGGATCTTGAAATCTAGTCTGTGCCCAAGATATCTGGCAAAGGAACCTTGAAACCTGTAAGCAGAAAGTTATGTGCTCAGATTAGCTGAGTGCCTACCTGTGCTTTATGCCAGGTGTATTTCGAAAGATTTCCCTGCCTCACTTACTTAATAAATTTGCTTGCTTTGCTTCCTTAGTAAGTTTGATTGCTTTACCACAATGCTGTTGTCTGGTGTCACTCATTTGAAATCTTTCCTTTGAGACTGACAAGAATGATGAGGGGACAGCCCTTTCTTTTTGATTCAGGGGGCTAATAACATCTTTTCTGGTATTTCTCAAGTCCTATAATACAGACAATATTTATTGAGATACCCATTTTGTCCAGAGATGACTATTTTGTTATAAAATGTGGAACAATAAGACATCAACAGTTTCATAAGAGTGCTTTTTAACCAAAATAGATTAGTGGGAAAATTTAATTAGTAACCTAAAGACCTACTCTTCTGCCCCCTTATATATCAGCAAATAGATTATTTTGTAGAGATACTTGTTACTTCATTTCCAAACCTGCTAATATCTGGGTCATAGGAGTCTCACAGGAAGATAGTGATCCTGAATGTACACTGGGGCTAGAAAAAAGGATGCACAATTGAACACTTTTTACCACATAATCCATTAATTTTGTCAGTTCATCAACCTTTATTTGATAACTAGTGTCCCAGTGCACGAAATTCGTGCATGGGGGAGGGGGTGTTCCTCAGCCCGGCCTGCACCCTCTCCAATCTGGGACCCCTCAAAGGATGATCTACTGCCAGTTTACAGGGATCAGGCCTAAACCAGCAGTCAGACATCCCTCTTGCAATCCAGGACTGCTGGATCCTAACCGCTCACCTACCTGCCTGCCTGCCTGCCTGATTGCCCCTAACCACTCTGCCTGCCAGCCTGCTCACCCACAACTGCCCCCATGCTGGCCTGCTCACTCCAAACTGCCCCCCCCCCCACTGTCCTGATCACCTCCAACTGACCCCCATTGATGGCCTGCTTGCCCCCAACTGGACCCCTGCTGGTCTGCTTACCCCCAATGGCCCCGCCCCCCACTGGCCTGATCACCAACAACTTCCCTCCCCTCTTGGCCTCTAACTGCCTCTACCTCAGCCCCGCCACCATGGCTTTGTCCAGAAGAATGTCCGGAAGGTCTCCTGGAAGGTCTCCCAGTCTAATTAGCATATTACCCTTCTATTAGTATAGATAGAGGCCTGGTACACGGGTGGGGGCTGGCTGGTTTGCTCTGAAGGGTGTCCTGGAACAGGGTGGGGGTTCCCTTGGGGCATGGGGCAGCCTGGGTGAGGGACCTGTGGTGGTTTGTAGGCCGGCCACACCCCCATGGCTAGCCTGGGTGAGGAGCTGAGGGCTGTTTTCATGCTGGCCACACCCCCTTTAGGGTGGGGGTCCCTGCTGGGGTGCCTGGCCAGTCTGGATGAGGGGCTGATAGCTGTTTTCCAGTTGGCCGTGGCCCCGGGAAACCCAGGCTCCCAGACCCTCTTTGAGTGGAGGCCACGCCGACTGGAAGCAGGTATCTGGGATTTATTTATCTTCCATAATTTAAACTTTGTAGCCTTGAGCAAAGCCCACAGCCAGCCAGGGCAGGCAGGAAGCTTGGCTTCCTCCATCACCAGGGGCAACCCAAGCCTCCTGTTTGCTCCAGCTCTGTGGCTGCCGCCACCTTGGTTGGGTTTATTTGCGTACTCAGTCATGATTGGCTTGGGGGTGGGGATTGTGGGTGTGGCTTGTGAGTGTAGCGGAGGTACAGTCAATTTGCGTGTTTCTCTTTTATTAGATATTAGAGGCCTGGTGCACAAAAATTTGTGATCTGCGGGGGGAGGGTCCCTCAGCCTGGCCTGTGCACTCTCACAGTCTGGGACCCCTCAGGAGATAATGACCTGCTGGTGTAGGCCTGCTCCCGGGTGGCAGAGGGCAGGCCCAATCCCTAGGTGCAGCCCCTGGTGGGGCTCAGAGCAGGGCCGATTGGGGAGTTGGGGCGCCACCCCCTGTCATGCACAGAGCAGGGCGGATCGGGAGGTTGTGATGCCACCCTCAGTCACGCTCAGGGTAGGGCCGATTAGGGGGTTGGAGCACTGCCCTCTGTCACACTCAAGGCAGGGTCAATGGGGAGGTTGTGGCGCCAACCCCTGTCATGCACAGAGCTGGGCCAATCAGGGGGTTGGGGCGCTGCCCCCTGTCACACACAGAGCAGGGCCAATCAGAGGGTTGGGGCACTGCCACTCTCACACTCAGGGCAGGGCCAATGGGGAGGTTATGGCTCTACCTCATCACACACTGAGCAGGGCCCATGGGGGGCGGGAGTTGGGGTGCCGCTCTCTATCACCCACAGAGCAGGGCCGAAAAGAGGGTTGGGGTACCACCACTATCACACTCAGGGCAGGGCCGATGGGGAGGTTATGGCTCTACCCCATCACACACAGAGCAGGGCCCGTGGGGGGGGGGGGGTTGGGGCATGGCACACTGTCACACACAGAGCCGCAGGGTGATCAGGGTGTTGGGGCACCTTCCCCTGTCAGGAACAGAGCAGGGCGGATAGGGAGGTTGTGGCCCCGCCCCCTGTCACACACAGAGCCACAGGGCGATCAGGGGGTTTGGGCGCTGCCCCCTGTCACGCTGATCCTGGTGCTGGGAGGCATATTACCCTTTTACTATATATGATAGAGGCCTGGTGCATGGGTGGGGGCTGGCTGGTTTGCCCTGAAGGGTGTCCTGGATCAGGGTGGGGGATCCCGCTGGGGTGCCCGGCCAGACTGGGTGAGGGGCTGAGTGCTGTTTGCAGCTGGTCACACACCCTCCAGGGTGGGGGTCCCCACTGGGGTGTCTGGCCAGTCTGGGTGAGGGGCTGAGGGCTGTTTTCAGGCTGGCAGTTGACTGACTCCCAACTGCTCCTTTTTTTCTTATTTTTTTTTTATTCTGGGCCAGCCTTTAGCTCTGACTCCAGCTCTGAGGCCTCTGCTGCTGAAAGCAGGTATCCGGTTTGTTTGTGTTCTATAATCGAAACACTGTATCAACTCCAGCTGTGAGATCCCGGCTGGCTGAAAGCAGGTTTCCTGGGTTTTGTTTAGCTTCTATATTTGTAACTATGTTTCAAACTGCAAGCTCAGAGGCCTGCAAGGCAGGCGGGGAACGTTGGTTTCCTCTGTCACTGAAGCAAGGAAGCCTCATGTTAGTTTCAAGCTGCCTGGCTGCTGGCCGCCAACTTGGCTGGCAGTTAATTTGCATATCGCCCTGATTAGCCAATGGGAAGGGTAGCGGACATACGCTAATTACCATGTTTCTCTTTTATTAGATAGGACTAGATGCCCGGTGCACAAAAATTTCTGCACTTGGGGGGAGGGGGCCCCTCAGCCTGGCGTGTGCCCTCTCGCAGTCTGGGAACCCTCAGGGGATTACCACCTGCTGGCTTAGCCCGCTCCCTGGGGGATTGGGCCTAAGATGGCAATCAGACATCCCTCTGGCAGCCTGGAAGCCCTCGGGGGATGTCCACTTGCCAGACCTAAGCTGCAGTCAGACATCCTTAGCACTGCTGAGGAGGCAGGGGAGGCTCCCACCACCACCACTTGCTGTCAGCCATCAGCCTGGCTTGTGGCTGAGCAGAGCTCCTCCCATGTGAGAGTGCCCTGACCACCAGAGTGCAGCTCCTGCATTGAGCGTCTGCCCCCTGGTGGTCAGTGTGTGTCATAGTGACCAGTCATTCCTAGTCCTTCTGCTGTTAGGGTCAGTTTGCATATTACCCTTTTATTATATAGGATAGAGGCCTGGTGCACATGTGGGGGCTGGCTGGTTTGCCCTGAATGGTGTCCTGGATCAGGGTGGGGGTCCAGCTTGGGTACCTGGCCACCCTGGATGGGCAGATGATGGCTGTTTGCAGCTGGTCACACCCCCTTCAGGGTGAGCATCCCCACTGGGGTGCCTGGCCAGCCTGGATGAGGGGATGATGGCTGTTTGCAGCTGGTCACACCCCCTTCAGGGTGGAGGTCCCCACTGGGGTGCCTGGCCAGTCTGGGTGAGGGGCTAGCAGGTGACTGAAGCTCTCAAACTCTCCTTTTTTTTTCTATTTCTTTTATTGTGGGATTTATTTACCTTCTATGGCTGTCACTGGAGCTGACAGCCGGCTATAGCTCTGAAGCTCAGCTCCAGCTCTGAGACCTCGGCTGCTGAAAGCAGGTATCTGGGTTTGTTTGGGTTGTATAATTGTAACACTGTTGTGGTCCTGCCAGCTCAAACTCTGATGGCTGAAAGCAGGTTTCTGGGGTTTATTTACTTTCTATAATTGCAACATTGTTTCTTAGAGTGCAGCTCAGAGGCCGGTAGCGGCAGGCGGGGAACCTTGGCTTCCTCCATCACTGGAGCAAGCAAGCCTCCTGTTCACTTCAGCTGCCTGGCTGCCGGCAGCCATCTTGGTTGTGAGTTTATTTGCATATCTTGCTGATTAGTCAATGGGAAGGTTAGCGAAGTTATGTTTAATTACCATGTTTCTCTATTATTAGATAGGACTAAAGGCCTGGTGCACAAAAATTTGTGCACTCAGGGGGGTGGGTCCCTCAGCCCGGCCTGTGCCCTCTCACAGTCTTGGACCCCTCAGGGGATGACCACCTGCTGGCTTAGGCCCACTCCCTGGGGGAATGGGCCTAAGCTGGCAATCAGACATCGCTCTGGCAGCCCGGGAGCAGCTCCTGTATTGAGCGTCTGTCCCCTGGTGGTCAGTGTGTGTCATAGTGACCAGTCATTTCCAGTCCTTCTGCTGTTAGGGTCAGTTTGCATATTACCCTTTTAGTATATAGGATAGAGGCCTGGTGCACGGGCGGGGGCTGGCTGGTTTGCCTTGAATCATGTCCTGGATCAGGGTTGGGGGTCCCGCTTGGGTGCCTGGCCAGTCTGGCTGAGGGGCTGAGGGCCATTTTCAGACTGGCGGGTGACTGAAACTCCCAACCTCTCGTTTTTTTGTTTTTGTTTTTGTTTTTTTTTATTCTGGGATTTATTTACCTTCTATGGCTGTCACTGGAGCTGAGAGCCAGCTTTAGTTCTGAGGCTCGGCTTCAGCTCTGAGGCCGTGGCTGGCTGAAAGCAGATATCTAGGTTTGTTTAGCTTCTATAATTGAAACTCTGTTGCCATCACTGGCGCTCTAATCTCTGAGCCCGCTGCCGGATGAAAGAAGGTACCTGGGGTTTGTTTAGCTTCTTTAATTGCAACATTGTTGCATCCAGAGCTCAGAGCTGGGCCACAGCAGGCGGGAAACCTTGGCTTCCTCCATAACTGGAGCAAGCAAGCCTCCTGTTCGCTTCAACTGCATGGCTGCTGCCGCCATCTTGGTTGGCAGTTAATTTGCATATCCTCCTGATTAGCCAAAGGGAAGCGTAACAGAGGTATGGTTAATTACCATGTTTTTCATTATTAGATAGGACTAGAGGCCCAGTGCACAAAAATTTGTGCACTCAAGGGGGTTCCCTCAGCTCGACCTGTGCTCTCTCACAGTCTGGGACCCCTCAGCGGATGACCATCTGCTGGCTGAGGCCTACTTCCCGGGGGATTGGGCCTAACCTGGCAATCAGACATCCATCTGGAAGCCTGGCAGCCCTCAGGGGTGTCCACTTGCCAGAGGGGAGCAGACCTAAGCTGCAGTTGGACATCCTTAGCACTGCTGAGGAGGCAGGAGAGGCTCCCACCACCACCAATGTACTGGCAGCCATCAGCCTGGCTTGTGACTGAGCAGAGCTCCTCCATGTGGGAGCTCACTGACCAACATAGGGCAGCTCCTGCATTGAGCATCTGCCCCCTGGTGGTCAGTGTGTGTCATAGTGACCAGTCATTCCCAGTCTTTCTGCTGTTAGGGTCAGTTTTCATATTACCCTTTTACTATATAGGATAGAGGCTTGGTGCACGGGTGGGGGCCAGCTGGTTTTCCCTGAATCGTGTCCTGGATCAGGGTGGGGGTCCCGCTTGGGTGCATGGCCAACCTGGATGTGGGGCTGATGGCTGTTTTCAGGCTTCCCACAACCCCTTCAGGGTGGGGGTGCCTGGCCAGCCTGGATGAGGGGCTGATGGCTGTTTACAGGCTGCCTGCACCCCTTCAGGGTGGGGGTCCCCACTGGGGTGCCTGGCCAGCCTGGATGAGAGAGTGATGGCTGTTTTCAGGCTGCCTGCACCCCATTCAGGGTGGTAGTCCCCACTGGAGTGCCTGGCCAGCCTGGATGAGGGGCTGAGGGCTGTTTTCAGGCTGCCCGCACCCCCTTCAGGGTGGGGGTCCCCACTGGGGTGCCATGCCAGACTGAATGAGGGGCTGAGGGCTGTTTTCAGGCTGCCCACACCCCCTTAAGGGTGGAGGTCCCCACTGGGATGCCTGGCCAGCCTGGATGAGGGGCTGAGGGCTGTTTTCAGGCAGGCCAAGCCTCTAACTGAAACTCCCACTCTCTCCTTTTTTTCTTTTTATTTTCATTCTGGAATTTATTTACCTTCTGTAATTTATTTACCTTCTCTAATTGAAACTTTGTTGCGGCTCCAGCTCCAAGGCTGGCTGGCTGAAAGCCGGTACCTGGGGTTTGTTTAGCTTCTATAGTTGCACCATTGTTGCTTAGAGTACAGCTCAGAGCTGGGCCACGGCAGGCGGGGAACCTTGGCTTCCTCCATCACTGGAGCAAGCAAGCCTCATGTTTGCTTCAGCTGCATGGCTGCCAGCCGCCATCTTCATTGGCAGTTAATTTACATATCACCCTGATTAGCCAATGGGAAGCATAGTGGAGGTATGGTTAATTACCATGTTTGTCTATTATTAGATAGGAATATTACACTGATCTTAAATAAATGTGCCTTAGTTAAGAAGGCAGAATCTGTCGAACAGAAAATAAGCTTCAGATGTGCAGCACTCATTGCTCTTTTACAAAATAGCTCTAGTCTGACTCAAAGCAAACAAGATTTTCAAAACCAACTTAATTTGAAAATTCTATGTATACTTTGGGGTACTTCTTGGTAATATGGTATTGGTTCTTCATTTATCAATGATAAAAACAGTGAACAAATTAATTGCTAACATAAATAGCTCTAATTTCTCATAATTATACTCAATTTAAAAGTCCATGTGGGTGGGTGTTATTATGTATTGGTAAAATTACTTCTGAGTATGTGGCAGTTCTGTGCCTGATGTGTCAGGAAACATGACTAGATCCAAAAGGATGAAATAAACATTATCTTTATAAAACTATATTTTAAACTTTAGGGGAATTAGCTGCATTGTCATACTTACTTTCACGGGAAAACAATCTAATTCTTTAGCACATGGAGGAATAAAGCTTTTCATGATCTCATGTTTGTATACTCTAGTCTCAGTCCTGACTGCCTCTCAGCTGTATTAACTCACCATCCCCTGGCTCCACTTTCCCAGACTTAATTAAATAATATATATATATATTTTTGTGAATCAACCTGTTTTTATTTTTATTTTATTTTTTATCTTTAAATTCTTTATTAGTTAAGGAATTACAAATGTGTTCTCATTCCCCCTCCCCATTAACCCCTACCTTCCCCCCCACCTCATGCTCTCATCCCTCTGTTGTCTATGTCCATTGGTTTGGCTCATATGCACACATGCAAGTCCTCTGGTTGATCTCTTCCCCTTACCCCCACCCTCGCCTACTTTCCCCCTGGGGATCAATAGTCTGATTGCTGTTTTTCTGTCTTTGGGTCGGTCCCTGTTCATAAGTCTATGTTGTTCTCTATATTCCACAAATGAGTGAGATCCTGTGGTATTTATCTTTCTCTGACTGGATTATTTCACTTAGCATAATGCTCTCCAGTTCCATCCAAGCTGTTGCAAAAGGCAAGAGTTCCTGCTTTTTTACTGCAGCATAGTATTCCACTGTGTAGATGTACCACAGTTTTTTAATCCACTCATCTGCTGATGGGCACTTAGGCTGTTTCTAAATCTTAGCTATGGTGAATTGTGATGCTATGAACATAGGGGTCCATATATCCTTTCTGAATGGAGTTTCTGGCTTCTTGGGATATATTCCTAGAAGTAGGATCACTGGGTCAAACGAGAGTTCCATTTTTAGTTTTTTGATGAAGCTCCATACTGTTCTCCACAGTGGATGCACCAGTCTGCATTCCCACCAGCAGTGCGGAAGGGTTCCTTTTTCTCCACATCCTCTCCAACACTTGTTGTTTATTGATTTGTTGATGATAGCCATTCTGACAGGTGTGAGGTGATACCACATTGTCATTTTAATTTGCATCTCTCGTATAATTAGTGACTTTGAGCATGTTTTCATATGTCTTTCGGCCCTCTGTATGTCCTTTTTTGAAAAGTGTCTATCTAGGTCCATTGCCCATTTTTTTTATTGGATTGTTTATCTTCCTAATATTAAGTTTCATGAGTTCCTTGTAAATGTTGGAGATTAAACCCTTATCGGTGATATCATTGGCAAATATGTTCTCCCATGCAGTGGGTCTTCTTGCTGTTTTGTTGATGGTTTCCTTTGCTGTGCAAAAGCTTTTTATTTTACTGTAGTCCCATTTGTTTATTTTCTCCTTAGTTTCCATTGCCCTAGAAGCATTATCAGAGAAGAAATTCCTTCGAGATATGTTTGCTATTTCGCTGCCTATAGATTCCTCGAGTATTTTTATGGTTTCCTGTCTTATGTTTAAGTCTTTTATCCATTTTGAGTTTATTTTTGTGTATGGTGTGAGTTGATGGTCTAGTTTCATCTTTTTGCATGTATCTGTCTAATTTTACCAACACCATTTATTGAAGAGACTATCTTGACTCCATTGTATGCTCTTGCCTCCTTTGTCGAATATTAATTGGGCATTGTGGTTTGGGTCGATTTCTGGGTTCTCTGTTCTATTCCATTGATCTATATGTCTGTTCTTGTACCAAGCTGTTTTAAGAATAGTGGCTTTGTAATACAGTTTGATATCTGGTATTGAGATCCCACCTACTTTGTTCTTCTTTCTCAGGATTGATGCAGCTATTTGAGGTCTTTTTTTATTCCAGATGAATTTTTGGAGCGTTCGTTCTAGGTCTGTGAAATATGCCATTGGTAATTTAATGGGGATTGCATTGAATCTATAGATTGCTTTGGGTAGTATGAACATTTTGATGATGTTGATTCTACCAATCCATGAACACGGTATGTTCTTCCATCTGTTTATGTCTTCCTCTATCTCTTTTTTCAGTGTCCTGTAGTTCTTCGTATATAAGTCTTTTACCTCCTTAGTTAAGTTTATTCCTATGTATCTTAATTTTTTTGGTGCAATGGTAAATGGGATTGCTTTTTTAGTCTCCCTTTCTGTAAGTCAACTATTGGTGTAAAGAAATGCCTTAGATTTCTTGCCATTAATTTTGTATCCTGCTACATTGCCAAATTCATTTATTAACTCTAGTAATTTTTTGATGGAGTCTTTAGGGTTTTCTATGTACAGTATCATGTCATCTGTACATAAGGACAGTTTTACTTCTTCTTTTCCAATTTGGAAGCCTTTTATTTCTTCTTCTTGTCTGATTGCAATGACTAGTACTTCCAGTACTATGTTGAACAGGAGTGGTGAGAGGAGGCATCCCTGTGTTGTTCCTGTTTTTAAGAGGAATGGTTTTAGTTTTTGCCCATTGATTATGATGTTGGCTGTGGGTTTGTCATATATGGCTTTTATTATGTTGCGGTATGATCCTTCTATTCCCACCTTGCTGAGAGTTTTTATTAAGAAAGGGTGTTAAGTTTTGTCGAAAGCTTTTTCTGCATCAATTGATATGACTATGTGGTTTTTCTCTCTCAATTTGTTTATGTGATGAATCACGTTTATTGATTTGCGGATATTGTACCATCCTTGCATCCCTGGGATAAATCCTACTTGGTCATGGTGTATGATCTTTCTGATGTATTGCTGGATCCGATTTGCTAGAATTTTGTTGAGTATTTTGGCGTCTATGTTCATGAAGGATATTGGCCTATAATTCTCTTTCATTGTGTTGTCTCTATCTGGTTTTGGTATTAGGGTGATGCTGGCTTCATGGAATGAGCTGGGAAGTGTTCCTTCTTCTTGAATTTTTTGGAATAGTCTGAGGAGGATAGGTTTTAGTTCTTTCTTGAATGTTTGGTAAAACTCCCCCATGAAGCCCTCTGGCTCTGGGCTTTTGTTTGCTGGGAGCATTTTGATGACTGCTTCAATTTCTTCCATCGTTACTGGCCTGTTGAGATTTTTAGAATCCTCTGGATTGAGTTTTGGAAGATTGTATTTTTCTAGGAATATGTCCATTTCCTCCAGCTTGTGTAGTTTGTTAGAGTAGAATTGTTCATAGTATTTTTTAACAATCATTTGTATTTCTGTGGGGTCTGTTGTTATTTCACCTCTATCATTTCTGATTTTGTTTATTTGGGTCTTCTCTCTTTTCTTCTTGGTGAGCCTGGCTAGAGGCTCATCAATCTTGTTTATCCTTTCAAAGAACCAGCTCTTGGTTTCATTGATTTTATTATTGTTTTTTTGGTCTCTATGTCATTTATTTCTGCTCTGATCTTTATGATCTCCTTTCTTCTGTTCACTCTGGGCTTTTTTTGTTGTTCTCTTTCTAATTCTTTGAGTTGTAGAGTTAAATGATTTATTACCATTTTTCTTGTTTTTTTGAGATAGGCCTGTTGTGCTATAAACTTCCCTCTCAGGGCTGCTTTCATTGTGTCCCATAGATTTTGGGTTGTTGTACTGTTATTGTCATTAGTTTCCAGGGTGTTTTTAATTACTTCTTTGATCTCATTGGTAACCCAATCATTATTTAGTAACATGCTATTCAGCTTCCAAGTGTTTGAGTTTTTTGGATTGTTTTTATTGTGGTTTATTTCTAATATTATGCCCTTGTGATCTGAGAAGATGCTTGGCATGATTTCAATCTTCTTGTATTTGGGGAGACTTTGCTTTTGACCCAATATGTGGTCTATTTTTGAAAATGTCCCATGTGCACTTGAGAAGAACGTATATTCCGTGGCTTTGGGGTGCAATGTTCTGAAGATGTCATATAAGTCCACCTGATCTAGTGAGTCATATAGGATTGCTGTTTCTGTGTTGATTTTTTTCTAGAGGGTTTTCCAGTGATGTCAGTGGTGTGTATAACTCCCCTACTATGATTGTGTTGTTGTTGATCTCTCCCTTGTTATTTTCCAGGAGGTTTTTTATGTATTTGGGTGCTCCTGCATTGGGTACATATATGTTTATAAGGGTTATATCCTCTTGTTGTATTGCTCCCTTTAATATTATGGAGTGGCCTTCCTCATCTCTTGTTATGGCCTTCACTTTGAGGTCTATTTTGTCAGATATAAGTATTGCTACCCCAGCTTTTTTTTCATTTCCATTTGCCTGAAAGATATTTTTCCATCCCTTCACTTTCAATCTATGTGAGTCCCTTTTTCCGTGGTGGGTCTCTTGTATACAGCATATATATGGGTCATTTTTTTTTCTTTATTTTCAATCTGTTGTTTCTTGCCTCTCTGTAGTCTGTTCATGGCCTGTATCTTTAGTCCTTCCTCAATGCTGTGACTGAGTGCTTGCTGATTATTGTGCTTATTAATTCTGGGAAATACACTCTTTTGATGAGCTTTGTACTCATCATGACTTGGATAAATTTTGCTGATGAGTGCATCAAAGTTCGGGTCTGGCCTTAGTGATCTTTTGGAAACTAGCTTTTTTCAGACATGTAGGACATTCTTTATTGCCACCTCTGAGGGTTGTGATAATGCACTCTGCACAAAAATGGTGCAAACACTCCTTTGTAGTCATGGTGTTCTTCAACATATCCAAACAAATTGGACACATTAATTCGCTGTGTAGACTTCAAGGGGAAACCACAATTTCCAAGCCATCCGTTATTGCCTCCTGAGGTGTTCATTGTAATTCATATAAACTGAGTTCCCATGTTTTGCTTATTGGTTGAGTTCCATTTGTTTGCACAGCCTGAGACATTGTGGCACCTGCCCCAGCCCGGACTCCGCTGACCGCTGCCAGAGCAAGACTCGGGCGCCGCCACACAGTATGGCGAGCCTGGTTCATGTCTTTTTATCCATTCAGCCACTCGATGTCTTTTGATTGGAGTGTTTAGTCCGTTTACATTTAAAGTTATTATTGAAAGGTATGTGCTTGGATTCATTTCTATTTTCGTGCCTGTGTTGTTTCTTACCTTTATATTTCTTCATTTTACAGCATTCCTTTTAGCATTTCTTGCATTGCTGGCTTGGTAGTGATAGCCCTTAGCCTTTTTTTGTCTGCAAAGCTCCTGATTTCCCCTTCAATTTTGATTGATAGTCTTGCTGGATGTAGTATTCTTGGATTCAGTTCTTTGCTTTGCAACACTTTGTATACCTCCTTCCATTCCCTTCTAGCTTGATGTGTTTCTGTTTAGAAATCATTTGATAATCTGATGGGGAATCCTTTGTAGGTAACTCTCTGTCTCTCTCTTGCAGCCTTTAAGATTCTCTCTTTGTCATGAAGATTTGTCATTCTAATTATGACGTGTCTTAGTGTGGGTCTTTTGGAATTCATCTTGCTTGGGACTCTCTGTACTTGTGTAATTTTTTCTTCCCCATAGCTGGGAAATTTTCTGTCATTATTTCTTCAAATAGATTTTCTAATCCTTGCTGCTCTTCTTGTCCTTCGGCAGCCCTATTATGCATATGTTACTTCATTTCATGTTGTCCCAAAACTCCCTTAGGCTCTCCTCCTGCTTTTTATTTTTTTTCTCCAGTTTCTGTTCAGATTGAGCTTGTTTCTCTACCTTATCTTCTAAATCACTAATTCGGTCCTCTGCTTCTTCTAGTCTACTGTTGAAACCTTCCATGGTGTTTTTGATTGTAGCTATATCACTTTTCATTTCTTCCTGATTCTTGCATAGGTTGTTGATTTTTCTCATCCATCCAGTGAATGAATTGTACAACCATTACTCTGAATTCTTTTTCTGTGATGTTGCATGCTTCAATTTCACTAATTTCCTTTCTTGGTGACTCCTCATTGTCTTTCCTCTGGGTTTTGTGTCATCTCTTCATTCTGATTATCTCCCGATGGTTCAAACGTTGAGTTGCGTGGGCCTGGGCCGTGTGCAGTGGGAGCCTCACACCACCCTAGTGTCACTGAAGAGCTCTGACACTAAGATGTGTTGTTGTTGTGGGTTGGTGGGAACCAGGCCTGCTCAGAGTCAGTGTTGCCAGCGCTCAATGTGGCCTCGTGCCCCCCCTTAGAATCAGGGACCCTGCCAGCACTGTGCTGAAACAGAGACCCCCCTGGAGTGTGTTGAAAACTAGAGCCCCCTAGCGTGCGCCAGGAGTCAGAATTCCCCAAGAATCCAGTATCAGGTTTCTGTTGCTTCGTACAACCTCGCATTGCGAATCAGGGTCCCTATGTGCCCTTGCACCAAGAATTGGAGTCACTGGCTCTTAGTATGAATGCACAGGGAGTCAGGGATCTCAGGCGCAGGTGATAAGAAACACAGTCAAGTCCCTGGTGCTTGGTGCTGCCTCGTGCCCAGAGAATTGGGTTCCCTGGGCCCGCGCTATGCGGGACAAATTCCTGGTGTTCATGTGATTGCTCCCAGCCCAGGGATCCTAAAGCAGGCACTATGCGGGACCAGTTCCAAGGTGCTCGTGCACTTCCAAGCTAAAGTTCATGTGGCAGCACTGAGGCTCGGGTAAGGAGTAGGTCTATCAGTTACTATGGGGCTGCCCGAGAGCCTGCAGGGAGGGGGATGGGCTCTGTTACTCACGGATCTGCTGTGTCCACAGGTCTGTAGCTGTGGTCACAGGTCTCTGTCCCCAGTGGCTGCAGGGTCCTGGTATGTGTCTGAGATCAGATTGGGTGGTGCTGAGGCCAGGATCCTAGTCTCAAGCAGCTCTGTTTCCCAAGATGGCGCGGTCGCTGTGCCCATGCTGGCTGCCAGGAGTGTTCGTGCAGGGAGCAGGGCTCCGTCGCCTAAGACTGCCCGGTTTAGCAGACCCTTAGAAGACCTGCAGAATCTAACTGTCCCTAGCTCATACACACACACACCACACACGTCCACACACTCCTCTATCACTTCCTTGATCTCTCACACTCTCTCCCTCTCTACCTTCCTGCCAGTCGCCATTTTTTCCCTTTTTTCCAGACTTAATTAATTTAAAAACTTTTCTGTTTAGCCAGAACAACTCTCTGTCCCATTCTTCCAATCTCTAAAGAGACTATCCCATTGATGTTCCCAGGTTCATTTCCAGTGTTATCTAAGAAGCCGTCTTGAATGCTTTAAGTGTCCTTCTCAGTTTTCCCATGGTGCACTGTGTAGATTAGCATTTTAATAATTACCATTTTTTAGTACAGTTGGTGCACCATTATCCTTGGAGGATACATTCCAAGACCCCCAATGGTTGCCTGAATCCACTGGTAGTAATAAACCTTATATCTACTATATTTTTGTATGTGCATACATACGATAATTTTCAATTTATAAATTGAGTACAATAAAAGCTTTAATAAGTAATAATAAAATAGAATAACTATAACAACATACTATAATAAAAGTTATGTGAATATGGTCTTTCTCTGTCTGTCTCTCTCTCCCTCTCTTTCTCTTTTTTTCTGATAACTGGATTAATTACTAAGTGACTAATGGGTGGGAGAGTATATAGTATGGATACACTGGACAAAGGGGTGATTCCCATCCAGGGTGGGACAAAGCAAGATGGTAAATCTAGTTATGCTACTCAGAATGTTGCACAATTTAACATTTATGAATTATTCATTATTGGAAATTTTTATTTAATATTTATGGACCACCATTGAATGAAAGTAATTAAAACCACAGAAAACCAAACTGTGGATAAGGGAATCTGCTGTACTGGCTTTCTTGTTTGCCTCCCTAACTGGGCTGCAAGAACCTTAAGTTCAAGAACATTATCTCATTTATATTTCTGCACTCTCAATAAATTCATTAAATAATTTAATTAATGAATTGAAATGAATGAATACATCTATATTAATTATTTAATTAATTAATCTAAATAATCCAGCTAGAATCTAATTTTAAATAAAATAGATGAATAATGTCTGCCTAATTTTAATGGACTTAAATATGTATATTGTTATATTTTGGATCTTTTTCAGTTGAAACTAGGATGGGTGCAGATATTTGTACATCCATGATCATGGAACAGTGTTATGCACAATAGCCAAGAGGTAGAAATAGCCAAAATCTCCAATGAATGGATAAACTAAATGTGGTATATACATACAAATGAATATTATTGTTTTTAAAATAAATAAAATTCTGATATGTTACAACATAAATAAACTTTGGGGCATTATTTAAGTAAAATAAATCAGAGACAAAAAACAAATACTACATGATTACATTTATATCTGGAGTGGTACAATTCATAGAGATAGAATAATGGTTAGGGGGCTGAGGAGAGGGAGCACTTAAGAGTTGCTGTTTAGCCGAAACCGGTTTGGCTCAGTGGATAGAGCGTCGGCCTGCGGACTGAAAGGTCCCAGGTTCGATTCCGGTCAAGGGCATGTACCTTGGTTGCAGGCACATCCCCAGTGGGGGGTGTGCAGGAGGCAGCTGGTTGATGTTTCTCTCTCATCGATGTTTCTAACTCTCTATCTCTCTCCTTTCCTCTCTGTAAAAACTCAATAAAATATATTTAAAAAAAAAAAAAAGAGTTGCTGTTTAAAGGATCCCAGAGTTTCCTTTTGAGATGATAAGAATGTTCTTAAGATGGATAGTGAATGTACTTAATACCACTGAATATTATACTTTAAAATAGTTAAAATAATAATTTTTTATTATATTTATTTACCACAATAAAAAAATGGATTTTTAACATTTTACACACACATTTAAAGTCTGTAGATGATATAGATACATGTGCATTAGAACATTTTTGGCCAGGTAATGTTAGAGTGGAGGCTAGAGAATGTCATGCTCTTGGAGGTCTTTCATTTATTCTAGGAAAATTTGCTTCTATTGGTCACAGGACATTTGGGAGACTGAGATAAAAAGTTGAGACACTCCTTAATTTACATGGAACTCATGAAAACACACACACACACACACACACACACACACACACACACAACCTTGTTTCTAGCCTATAATTGGGATAAAGATTTTTTATTTATTTATTTATTTATTTTATTTTTTTTTTTTTAGGAATAAGACACAGAAAAGACAATGGAGCTTCTGGCAAAAAAGCATAATGTGTCAAGAAGGTTAGGCCAGACTGAAAATAGGCATTAATATTGGCAGATGCAGTGAAATATTGTACTTGGCCATCTCCCTTTCCAAGAATCTTTGTGGACTGTCGTATGAATGAAAAAATAAAGTGTCACAAGGGAGTCAACATCTCTCTAAGAGTTAACCTAAATGAACTTGTCATGAAAAGTGAAAAGAACTCTCCTATAGAAAGGAGAAGGACATGAGTGTCAGAAGTCAATGGTCTGATGAAATATAGAAGGTCCACGCTGGTATCAGTGGCCAGAGGCATTTGGGATGGAAAGAAGCCCAGCTAGCAATATAAAGGCAGCAAGGTGCAGCAGAGCAAGGGTAATCAAGAATATCAAGAAGAATGAATTCCATGATGCAGGAATTGGAAAGCTGCTAGCTATAGCTCAGATTACGTGTAAGAACCAAGCAAAGCATGATCATGTTCTAATTAAGTGTGGGAGCTCAGAGCATTGAAGTATGGGGTATTGCTGTAAATGTGAGCTATTTGAACCTACCAGTGAATTTTATATGGCATGAATATGTTCAAATTATTAAGGTTAGAGTCTTAGTTCTAAGTCTTTTTCTAAGGCAGAAAGAAAGAAGAAAAGACAAAAACATATAGTAGCAGCAGGAAAATAAATAATGTAGAGTTCAAAACATAGGTAGAATAGATACCTCTCAGATTGGCTACTCAACAATTCCTTATTTTCTTATACTTCGGTTTTGTGATTAATCAGTCTGATGATAGACACCGCATCCAAAGTGGATCAAACAGATGCTTCTTTTCTGGATTAAAACATGGACCAGAAAATGCAGACTAATAGTCATTGAAGCTAAGTCTATTGAATGATTATATTCTAGAAACAAAAATGTTTGCTCTTTCTGTACTTAAGTCCTAAGGGCAGTCCTGACCCTCTCCCTTTTCAAATCTTTGTTCTTTAGCCTTTTCTGGTTCATTGAGATATATCAGTATTTTTCAAATAAATTTATTTTCTCCTCCTCCTGCTCCTCCTTCATAGAAAGCATTCATTTCTTCCAGTTTATTGTAAAGGATGAAAGAACTCACACTGAAGAGAAGCCCTGTCGTGTAAAGTTTGTAGAAGAGCCTTTGGCCATCCTAGTTCTTTACAAAATCATGATGGGACTTTCCGGGGCTGATCGGCAGCCTGAATGAACAATGGATGAACAGATTACTCTGACGCACGTTTCTGTAAAAGAAAGGACTAAGGCTGTCGTGGCCAAGTAGCCCTGTTCCTGCCTCCTTTGGCTTTTATTGTCATAACAGCTTGAACTAAAATTAACCTCTAGATACAATTAGTGGGGTAAATATTCTTGAGAAAGTATGTGCTTTTACAAGGTCAGGTCTTTAAAGACTAAACATAGAGATTCTGGCAAAACATCCTGGGGGATTGGACTTGTTTGGAAAAGTCAAGGTAGGGGCTGCCGCCTTCAGCAAGGTCCCCTTAGAGGCCCCGATCTTTTGGAGAATCCTCCTTACAGACATTCCAACCAAGTCCCGTGCTTCCGCACAGGGACTCATACCCAAGATAAGTCTACGAATATAAGGAATGTTGGAGAGCCTTTCTTGGACATGTAAGAATGCACCTGGAGAAATAGTATATACATATAGAGAATGTGGAAAAGCCTTCAGCTGTCCCTTTTCCTTGGAAAGGTCATGAAAAAAACCCCCAAAGTGGATAATTGTATTGAATGTAAACACACAGGAAAACCTTCATGTTGCCTCATATCCCTACAATACATTGTGACAATGTATACTGCATAATTGACAATTAAAACAAACTTTAAAATTTTAACAAATACTTTCAAAGTAGCTTGAAAACTGTACTGAAAAGAAATCCTGTTAGTGTAAATAACTGGTACATGTAAGCCTATTGCAAATTAAGTCATATACTCCTCAAAACTTACAGCATTAAAGAAGTTCTATGAACTTTTGACATATTTGGTCATTATCCATACTCATTTTTTTGTTAGTTTTTTAAAATTGTTTTTTTAGAGTGAGGAAGGGAGAGTGAGAGTAGTAGAGAGAAACATCGATGTGAGAGAGAAACAAAGAAGGGTTGTCTTCCCATATGCCTGACCAGGGATCGACCTTGCTACCCAGTAATGTGCCCTGACAGGTATTGAATGAATAGGCCTTACCCACATATATATTCTTTTTTAATTTTTCAGTTTCACTTGAAATTCGGTATTATTTTAGTCAATAAATATTTGCCATATATTTCTATGTACTCACTGTTCACTGTAGAGTCCTTTGTGTGTTATTTTCATGTTTGGATTTTGTGTTGCTTTTGGCTGGGAATTATCCAAGAAGTTTACATTAAGAAGAGAATATTTTAGTTTGTTTTTCTCAATCTTTGGCCTGCCAGCCAAGAATATTTTCAAACTTCCAGCCACTGCTTTACTTCCATTTATGTTGGGTATAAGCTTTAGAGTTGTTCACAATTCAACATTAAAGATCCAGCATAGGTTGGCTTTTCCTACAAGCCCATAGGTTTCCACCAGGCAACAAATGTAGACTGTCATGGTTAAGACTGTTTTCTGAAGGGTACACACTGTTCTCTAGATTGTATTTGCATTAGGTCTAATTTGACTAGTAATCATCTTGTCCTGTGATTCAGATCCCACTGTGACAGCTACAATGGTGCAGTACAAAGGATCCATGAGACAGTTAGTTCTTCTACCACTCTCTGCAGTGAGTTCTCTGAGCAAGTCCTTCCATGTGAGAATCAGTACTCTCATTTCATGCAGACTCTTGATGTTTGCTGTCACTCAGAACTTAGCATAAACTCTCAATGTTTTGAATTATCTTTGGTTGTACGTGATTAAAATTATGTGCCTTTTTCCATAATAAATGTTTCTATAATTTTAATGAAATATTAACTGTTTCCTAAACACTCTTAAGTCAAGAACTGTTATTGTGTTTTTTATTTCCTAAGGATATATTTAAGTATCCTGTTGTATTAATGTAATTTCAGATCAACTTGTAATTTTTTTCCATTTAATCATTATACATTCTGAGTCATAATTTTCATATGTATAAATTCAGATATTCTACTCAAATTACATTTTTAATTTTTATATTTATTTTCAAAAGAAATTATTTTAGTATTAATATTATCTTAAATATATGAATTTTAAAAAATGATAATTTCCAAGTGGAACTAAGGGGTAATAAGTGTGTATATAGATGAAAGTCAAGGATGAATAGTGTTTTTTTCTTTAATCCTCACAAGAGGACATGTTGTTATTGATTTTAGAGAGGTAGGGAGGGAAAGAAAAAGAGAGAGAAGAGAAAGAGAGAAATATTGATGTGAGAGAGAAAGAGCCATTGGTTGCCTCCTCTATGTTCCCAACTGGAAATCAAACTCATAACCACATTTTTGGTGTATCATTAGATGCTCCAACCAACTGAGCAACCCAGCCAGGAAAATTAATGGTGTTTTGATTTGCCATGGGTAAAATTAAGGGAGAAGAAATACATTCTGTTCTATTTGTACCTTCCATACAGTCTTGAACAAAGACTTTCAAATGGCTATCAGTCAACAATAAAAGTATATTAAGTGAATGCAAGTGTATTTCTAATTCTTATTTTAATTGTATTTTCAACACTGAAATGTTCAAGAAGTAGCAATTATTTCTATCTTGGGACAAATTCAGGCTTTATACTGAGTTATCACACCTTCTACAATCAGAGCTCTTGTTTTAAAAGCTCCATACACAGTCATCATGGATTCTCAACTTGGCAATTTTTTTAAAGGTCAGCATCATAAAATAAAAATATTCTTGACTGAAAAGTGCTTTTATTTTATTTTTCAGATTTTTCTAATGACCGACATAATGAGAGCTCTTATGACTGATTTTGTGTAAAGCAATATGATGGATGAAGTTATTTTTTTAAAGTCAATTTAGGGTTCTAATATAGCATTAGTGTTGTGAAAAAGTCATTTTTTATTTAAGTATTTAAAACTGCATTTCCAATTTGTTTTGAACTGTAAACAAAATTTTATGTTTCATAATTTAAATGTTATTAAATATAACTAAGACTGTACATTTAGACATTTAAGTAATACCTAACACTGTACACAAGTATATAATTGAAAATGCAATATTTTGATAAAATAAAAGGAAGGAGAGATGGCAGTGGAGTAGGCCAACCTTTCTTTTACCTTCTCCTAGGGCCAGACTAGAAATAAAAAACTAAATTGGGGAATATTCAACCAGAATTACCAACTGAAGTCCAGCTGAGTAGGAGACTTTTAACAAGCAAGAGCAGAAATTACCCAGAGACTGATCTTACTGGACTGCCTAGGCCCTAGATGGATCTCCACCCAGCTTAGGACAGGGAAATATTTTAGGACATTCTCAGAAGGGTAGTTCTGGGATGGAAAAACACATCCACCATTTTCCCTGAAATCTGAAAGGCACCTCCCCATTAGGGGAGATACAGAGATCTTATACTCCTGATTCTGCCAAAAGCCATTTCAGAAACAAACTTTTCAATGTTTAAGACTGATAGCTGGCCAGCAGGCAAAGGTGGACAGATACATAGCTCATGGAACCTGGGAAGTTGGCTGACCCACCCTTAGGCCCTGTACTGCTAACAAACTAGCCTTAGAGTGCATCTTGGCACCTCCCACATGCAGTCAAGTCCTAAGATTCCTTGAAGCTTCTAACACAAGGGTGGAGAATGTCTGGCCTGCAGGCCATGTAAGGCCTGCAAAATCATTTGGTCTGGTCCTGCCAAGGCATTAGGGGTGAGTTAATTAAATGTTTGACCAGATATAGCAGGCTAATGTTTAAGAAAATAAATTTGTATGGCTCACAAATGATGTTAAAAATATCCAAATGGCCCTTGGCAGAGAAAAAGTTCCCCATCCCTGTTCTAGAGGATTTATAAATAAGACCAGAAAAAAAATTATACATAATGTGTACAAAATGGACTACTCAAGCTACACAATGTCAATAATGTAGTAAAATTAGGTGTCCCTTCATATTGGTTTGGGATATGGATTTTCAACATTTATGAGGTCAAAATGAGCCAAACTGAGAAATTCACTTTAAACTTGTCCTGAGTTATTAGTATTTCAGGGAGCACGATAGAACCAAAATCCATTCCACTCTGGAGGGAAGCATCCTCATTTCAAGTTTCACATGAGACTACTAACAAAAATGTGTCACCATGAGCACACACTTCAAGATTGCAAAAGCACATAGGAAAAAAGCTCCCACTGAAGTCAGCAAGAACAATACACTGCAAAATTAAAACTCCAGGATCTTTATATAATGAATTTACCACATAGATTATATAACTTAAAAAATGTCAGAAAAAAATCAAAATTAAAATTAAAATAAAGAAACAAGCTTTCTCAACAGAAACACATCAGGCCAGAAAAGAATGGATGGAAATTTACAAAGTGATGCAAAGCAAAGGAATGAATCCAAGAATACTCTATCCAGCAAGGCTATCATTCAAAATTGAAGGGGAAATAAGAAGCTTCACAGACAAAAAAAGGCTAAGGGAGTTTATCACCACCAAGCCAGCAATGCAAGAAATGCTAAAGGGACTGGTGTAAAAAGAAGAAATAAAAAGCTAAGAAAGAAAACAGGCGCAAAAAATAGAAATGGCTACAAACAAGTACCTTTCAATAATAACTTTAAACGTAAATGGACTAAATGTTCCAATCAAAAGACATCGAGTGGCTGAATGGATAAAAAAACATGACCCATATATTTGCAGTCTACAAGAGACCCACCTCAGAATAAGGGACTCACACGGACTGAAAGTGAAGGGATGGAAAAATATCTTTCAGGCAAATGGAAATGAAAAAAAAGAAAAGATGGGGTAACAATACTTATATCTGACAAAATAGACCTCAAAGTGAAGGCCATAGCAAGAGATAAGGAAGGTCACTTCATAATACTAAAGGGATCAATACAACAAGAAGATATAACCCTGATAAACATATATGCACCCAATGCAGGAGCACCCAAATACATAAAAAACCTCCTGGAAAATAACAAGGGAGAGATCAACAACAACACAATCGGGGACTTTAATACATCACTGACATCACTGGATAAATCCTCTAGACAAAAAATCGGCAAAGAAACAGCAATCCTAAATGACTCACTAGATCAGATGGACTTAATTGACATCTTCAGAACATTGCACCCCAAAGCCACGGAATATACATTCTTCTCAAGTGCTCATGGGACATTTTCAAAAATAGACCACATATTGGATCACAAACAAAGTCTCCACATATTCAAGAAGATTGAAATCATACCAAGCATCTTCTCAGACCATGATGGCATAATATTAGAAATAAACTACAATAAAAACAACCCAAAATACTCAAACACTTGGAAGCTGAATAGCATGTTATTAAATTCTAGAGGCCCGGTGCACAAAAATTTGTGCACTCGGGTGGGTCCCTCAGCCCACCCTGTGCCCTCTCGCAATATGGAGCACCTTGGGGGCCCCTTCCCCTGGCTGCTGGCACCAGTTTTCCTCCGGTGCCCGGAACCCAGGCCTTCGCTCTTCGCTGGGAGGGGCCCACACGGTGGGCAAGGGGCTTAGCTCTTTTAAAAATACTTCTGAATGTTTGGTAAATAACCCTGTAGGAATCTACTTTCTGAAACATGCTGGTTGTTAAGGGCTGATTTGGGTAATCAACAAAATGTATTTTAAAATCCTAATCCCCAGAACCTCAGAATGTACCTGTATATGGAGATAAGATCTTTAAAGAGGGGATTACATTAAATTGTGGCAGTTCCAGTGGGACCCTTAGCCCATCTCACTGAAGTCCTTATAAGAAGAGGAATGTTGGGGTCCAGCCCCAGCAGGTCCAGGGGTTCCCAAAGAAGGAATGACACAGAGGCAGCATTCAGGTTATCATCATAGCCAGGTTCTCTTTTTATTGTCCTGTTACATCTATATTTATACTATTTGATCCTATAAACATGCCTCTGTAAGCTTTTTTTTTTTTTTGCATCGGGTCCGTTTATTGGGGGGTCAGTCAAAGGGGGAGCTGGCTAGGGTGGGGTAGGGCAGCAGCTTGTCTGGCCCCCGAGAAACCCAACTTAAGTCCAGAGCCTCGAGGGCTTAGAAGCCAAAGTCTTCCTCCACCTTTATCTGCACAGGGGCCAGCTCCGGAGTCAGCGGGACTCCTGCCCAGTGCCCTTCCTATGGCACTCGCCACCTCTTCCAACTGCTGGGCCCCTCGCCAGGGGCCGGGCTGCTGGCTTCTGTGGGCGCTGGCGTCCTCCTGGGCGGGACAGCCCCTCTTTCTCTGGAGGCTCGTTCTCAGCGTTGCCTGGGTTGGGGGCGTCTCTGCCCTGGCTGCCCTCGTCCTCCAGTAAGATGGTGAACTGGCTGGCCCGGTAGTTGTCACCGTAGGAGTCCAGCACCTTCATGAGGAACCTCTGCTCCTGCTGGAGTCTCCATGTTATCCTCTATATCTGATGGAGCCTGTTCAGGACCCGCTCCTTCGCCTGCTCAATCTCCCTGCAGCGCCGATCCAGCGCCTGGTGCTTCCTGCGATTGAGTTCCCGTTGGCGCCGCCCTTGCTGGCCTCAGGCTGCCTCCTCCTCTTTGTCTCGCTCCTGGAGGCTGGAGCTGCCCAGACCCCCAGACACAAACTCCACTTCGGTCTCAAGCTCGCTCTCCAGGATGTGACCACCTTCAGCGGAGGCAGCGCCAGCTCCCAGCAGGGAGGTGCTGAGAACTCCTCAAAGCCCACAGCTGCCATGGACCCCTCTCTCTGCTCCAGCTCCATTTCTCCCTGGCTCCCGACGCAGAACTTCCAACCTTGCAAGCCTCTAGTTTAAAGTGGCTTGCGAAACTACAGCCCATCCGATTTCACAGCCAGGCACCCAGGCCCTGGCCGCTAAGCCTCCTGGGAGTTGTAGTTCTCTATTTCCGGCTTGCCTCCCTCGCCCCACCCCCACCCCAGTCCCAACTGAAAGGTCCTGCTGGCTGGTCTAACCCTGTGGCCAGGCATCTGAGTCACCTCGGGTCTTTATTCCTGTCCCGACACCACGCCATCTGACCATGGAGACTCTCCTCTTGCGAGGCCCCTGGGTCTCCTTCTGGGTCTCCTCAGCCCAGGTACTGGATCCCGTGCCCCAGCAGCAATACAGCCCTGGTGCCTGGGTCTCCTTCTGGGGCCTGGCTGTATCGCCCCCGGACGGGATGGCGTGCCCCAGCTGCGATGCAGCCCCGGGCCCTGGGTCTCCTCAGCCTGGGCACCGGATTGCGTGCCCCAGCGGCAAAAACAGCCCCGGCGCCTGGGTCTCCTTCTGGGGCCTGGCTGCGTCACCCCTGGGGTCCAGATGGTGTCCTCAGGCAGCTATGCAGCCTGGCCTCTGGCCCCGCCTCTGGGTGTTCTCCCATCACTGGTGATCAGTGATCTGAGAAGCCAGGCAGACATCCGCCTCTTCCCTGCCCCACCCAGCTTCTCCCATTACTCGCCCAGGGCCGGCAAAGGTGGCCAGGTTCTCTTATCACAGAAGCCGGCAAAGGAGGCCTGGCTTCTCCGAGCAAAGGCAGCTCGGTTCTCTGGCTCTTGGCTGCCGCCTGGGTTTCCGATTGCAGTCAGCGGCAGGCAGCTTCTTCCCTCCTTCCCCTTTCGCCTCCCAGCATTGCGCCTATGTTGGCAGTTAACTGCCAGTCTTAGTTGGCAGTTAATTTGCATATAGCCCTGATGAGCCAATGAAAAGGGTATCGTCGTACGCCAATTACCATTTTTCTCTTTTATTAGATAGGATTGATTGGGTTACCAATGAGATCATAGACAAAATTAAAACCATCCTGGAAACTAATGACAATGAAAACACAACAATCTAAAATCTATGGGACACAATGAAAGCTGTCCTGAGAGGGAAGTTTATAGCTCTACAGGCCTATCTCAAAAAACAAGAAAAATGGTAGTAAACCATCTAACTCTACATCTCAAAGAACTAGAAAGAGAGCAACAAGAAAAGCCCAGCGTGAGCAGAAGGAAGGAGATCATAAAGATCAGAGCAGAAATAAATGACATAGAGACAAAAAAAACCAAAAAACAACAACAACAAAAAAAAACAGAAGGTCAACGAAACCAAGAGCTGGTTCTTTGAAAGGATAAACAAGATTGATGAACTCTAGCCAGGCTCACCGAGAAGAAAAGAGAGAGGACCCAAATAAACAAAATCAGAAATGATAGAAGTGAAATAACAACAGACTCCACAGAAATACAAATGATTGTTAAAAAATACTATGGACAACTCTACTCCAACAAACTAGACAACCTGGAGGAAATGGACATATTCCTAGAAAAATTAAATCTTCCAAAACTTAATCAGGAAGAATCTAAAAATCTCAATAGGCCAATAACTATGGAGGAAATTGAAGCAGTAATCAAAAAGCTTCCAGCAAACAAAAGCCCAGGACCGGACGGCTTCACAGGGGAGTTTTACCAAACATTCAAGAAAGAACTAAAACCTATCCTCCTCAGACTATTCCAAAAAATTCAAGAGGAAGGAACACTTTCAAGCTCATTCTATGAAGCCAGCATCACCCTAATACCAAAACCAGGTAAACACAACACAATGAAAGAGAATTACAGGCCAATATCCCTCATGAGCATAGATGCCAAGATCCTCAATAAAATCTTAGCAAATCAGATCCAGCAGTACATCAGAAAGATCATATACCATGACCAAGTAGGATTTATCCCAGAGATGCAAGGATGGTACAATATCCACAAATCAATAAACGTGATACATCACATAAACAAATTGAAAGAAATACCACATAGTCAGATCAATTGATGCAGAAAAACCGTTTGACAAAAATCCAACACCCATTTTGATAAAAACTCTCAGCAAGGTGGGAATTGAAGGATCATACCTCAACATAATAAAAGCAATATATGACAAACCCACAGCCAACATGTTACTCAATGGACAAAAACTAACAACATTTCCCCTAAGAACAGGAACAAGACAGGGATGCCTACTCTCACCACTCCTGTTCGACATAGTACTGGAAGTATTAGCCATTGCAATTAGACAAGAAGAAGAAATAAAAAGGCATCCAAATTGGAAAAGAATTAAAACTGTCCTTATTTGCAGATGGCATATTATACATAAAAATCCCTAAAGACTCCATCAAAAAACTATTAGACTTAATAAATGAATTTGGAAAATTAATGCCAAGAAATCTATACACCAATAGTGAACTTACGTAAAGAGAGACTAAAAAAAACAATCCCATTTACCATCACACCAAAAAAAAAATTAAGATACCTAGGAATAAACTTAACTAAAGAGGTAAAAGACCTCTATTCAGAAAACTACAGGACATTGAAAAATGAGATAGAGTTAGACATAAACAGATAGAAGAACATACCATGTTCTTGGAATGGTAGAATCAACATCATTAAAATGTCCATACTACCCAAAGCAATCTATAAATTCAACGCACTTCCCATTAAAATGCCAATGGCATATTTCACAGACCTAGAAAGAACTCTCCAAAAATTCATCTGGAATAAAAAGAGACCCTGAATAGCTGCAGCTATCCTGAGAAAGAAAAAAGTAGGTGGGATCTCAATACCAGATATCAAGCTGTATTACAAAGTCACTGTTCTCAAAACTGCCTGGTACTGGCACAAGAACAGAGGTATAAATCAATGGAATATAATAGAGAGCCCAGAAATCGACCCAAACTATTATGCTCAATTAATATTTGACAAAGGAGGCAAGAACATACAATGGAGTCAAGATAGCCTCTTCAATAAATGGTGTTGGAAAAATTGGACAGATACATGCAAAAAAATGAAACTAGACCACCAACTTACACCATACACAAAAACAAACTCAAAATGGCTAAAGGACTTAAATGTAAGACGGGAAACCTTTAAAATGTTACATGACTCCATAGGCAGCAAACTATCAGACATATGTCATAGCAATATCTTTACTGAAACAGCTCCTATGACAATGGAAACTAAGAAAAAAATAAACAAATGGGACTACATCAAAATAAAAATATTCTGCACAGCAAATGAAACCATCAACAAAACAACAAGGAAGCCCACTACATGGGAGAACATATTTGCCAATGCTATTTCAGATAAGGGTTTAATCTCCAAAATTTATAGAGAACTCATACAACTTAACAAAAGGAAGATAAGCAATCCAATCAAAAATTGGGCAACAGACGTAAATAGACACCTTTCAAAAGAGGACATGCAGAAGGCCAACAGACATACGGAGACATGCTCAAAGTCACTAATCATCCGAGAGATGCAAATCAAAACAACAATGAGGTACCATCTCACACCTGTCAGAATGGCTATTATCAACAAATGACAAATGCTGACAAGGATTTGTAGGTGCAGCCACTGTGGAAAACAGTATGGAGTTTCCTCAAATAGTTAAAAATGGAACTCTCATTTGACACAGTAATCCCACTTCTAGGACTATATCCCAAGAAACCAGATATACCAATCAGAAAGGATATGTGCACCCCTATGTTAATAGCAGCACAATTTACAATAGCTAAGATTTAAAAACAGCCCAAGTGCCCATCAGCAGATGAGTGGATTAAAAAACTGTGGTACATCTAGCCAATGGAATACTATGCCGTTATTAAAAAAAAAGGGGGGGGGAACTCTTACTATTTGCAACAGCATGGATGGAACTGGAGAGCATTATGCTAAGCAAAATAAGCCAGTCAGAGAAAGATAAATACCACTCATATGTGGGATATAATGATCAACATAAGCTGATGAACAAAAATAGATCCAAAGACAAATGGCAGGGGAAGGGGGGATTAGATATCAACCAAAGGACTTGTATGCATTCATATTAGCAAAACCAATGGACACAGACACAGGGGTGGTGGGGTCTTGCCCTTGGGGGTGGGAGGGTCTTGGGTGGGGCCAATCAGGGAAAAAGGAGGCATATGTAAAACTTTAGAAAAACAATATAAAGCCATGCATATAACCATAACCAATGGACATAAGACACTGGGGGGTAGGGGAGGCCAGGGGATTGTCAAGGGTGGGGGAAAAAAAGGGACACATATGTAATACCCTTTGTAATACTGTAAGCAAAAAAAAAAACACATACAAAAACAAAAAAATAAACAATATAAAGCTTCTGCACAGAGAAAGAAACTATTAACAAAACAAGAAGAGAGCCCATTGTATGGGAGAAGATATTTGCAAATGTTATATTTGATAAGAGTTTAATCTCAAAAATTTATAGGGAACTCATACAACTTAACAAAAGGAAGATAAAGAACCCAATCAAAACATGGGCAAAGGATAATGATTTGAAAGTGAACATAGAGAAGGCCATGAGGTATATGAAAAAATGCTCAGTCACTAATCATCCAAGAGATGCAAATCAAAACGACAATGAGGTACCATCTCACATGTGTCAGAATGGGTATCATCAACAAATCAACAAACGTCGAGTGTTGGTGAGTATGTGGAGAAAAGGGAATCCTCACACACTGCTGGTGGGAATGGAGACTGGTGCAGCAATTATGGAAAATCTTATGGAGTTTCCTGAAAAATTTAAAAATGGAATTCCCATTTGACCCAGTAATGGAGACTGATAAGTATCACAGAATCTCACTCATTTGTGAATAACAATGTACAACATAAACTGATGAATGAAAATAGATCCAGAGACACAGAAGTCTTGAACAGACCATCAAACTTCAGAGGAAAGGAAGGGGAGGATGGAACAGAGGTTAAGAGATCAACCAAAAGACTTGTATGCATGCATACCGTAAGCATAACTAATGGACACAGACAATAGAGGCATGAGGGCCTGTGCTGGGAGGCAAGAGTGGTCTGGAAATGTCAATGGGGAAAAATGGAGACATATGTAATATTTTCAACAATAAAAAAATTTTTGAAAAAGAAAAGAGAGAAGGAAAAAACAAAATAAAATAAGAAAAATTAAAAACAATAAAAAGAGACAAAAAGAGGATAGAATGAAAGGAAAGAGAAAAATTAGAGATATGAAAGAAAAAAGAGAAGAAGAAAAAAGGGGAGAAAAGCAAATAAACACAAACCGAAAGGAAAAGCCTCTCCCCTACACACACAAAAACCTCAAATCACACACACACACACACACACACACACACACACACTCACAAATATTTGGGTCTGCTATTTGTGGAGCTCACTGTATTTTGCTGTGATGTTGAATCTGGCCCCTTGATGTGTCTATCCTGGGCCTCCGGGATCATCTCTGGTGCAGGTAAATGTGAATCACTGTTGTTTCTGGCCCTGTGCAACCTGATTGAGGACCCATAAGTTGAAGCCCCTAGTAGTCCAGCAGGCAGGGCCTCTTTAGCCCAGAGACTGATTTTGCTTGGAGTCTCATGCCTTGAGTGTACTTGTTCTGAGCTGTTCTCCCTACCCCCATGCAGCTGGACTCTGGGGGTATCTTTGTCTTAGCCAGGATTGTTTGATCAAACTACTGTTGGGACTGCTGCTAGTAGCTTGTAGGACACAGGGTAGGGGGTGGGGGTGGACACTTCATCTCTTTTTCAATGCCTCAGCCCTGCTTGGCGTGCTGGTCTTCCTTGCTGCCACCTGCAGAGGCACAGATTTTCAGCCCTGGGCTGTTCCCCTGAACCTCATGTTGCTGCAGGTTGAGTCAGAAGTAGCTGTTTTGCCCTTAAAACAGTGGCTGGCAAATACATGCTATATGAGCTGTAAAATATTTGCTATTATGATTCTGAACATAAAACCTGTCTTCAAAGAGTATTAAAAAAACTGCTAGAAAGACAAAGAATGTGTAACAAGAAAATATAACTAATATTGAATTCAGAGTACATTAGCAATAAATACACTAAGACTAATAAATAGGAAGTCTTTGTGAATTTTTGAAGAGAGGCAGACCATTTCAGGCCTAAGCCTAGGAGACATAAAAGACTTCATTGAGGTGGTGGGCTTGAGGGATGAATAAGATTCAAGGTCACTGTTCTTAGTTTGCTGTATTTGGCATGGAACAATTCTCTTTTGTATGAAGCTATCCATACAGAGCGGCCATGTAAACTGTTAAGCAGCACCAGCTTCTGAGGAGCATACTACCAGTTGCACTCCCATTATGACAACCATGAATATTGTACATACTTTCAAGCATCTCCTAGCAGAGTGGCTCTGAATCTTAAGAACCTCTTGCAGATGGAGAAGAGTAGAAATAAATATTACAGGCCAAAGGAAGAAAAAATAAAGAATAGCATGACCAAACAGATGGATATAAGAATGCCCCAAAAGGATTTATGTTTCAAGGTGTAGGATGAGGTAAAGCAGGGATACAATTCTGATAAAGACACCAGGGACCAGAATATGAAGAACACTAATGACAGCTTAACATATTTACCTTTTTCTCCATTTGTTTGTTGTTGAGCTGTATGAGTTATTTATATATTTTGCATATCAAACCTATGTCAGAGATTTTGGTGGTAAATATCTTCTCACATTTGGTTGATTGCCTTTTAGTTTTGTTGGCAATTTTCTTTGCTATGCAGAAGCTTTTTAGTTTTATACAGTCCCATCCTATATAATAAAAGGGTAATATGCAATTGACCCTAATGGCAGAACGACCAGGAACAACCAGTCACTATGATGCACACTGGCCACCAGGGGGAAGATGCTCAATGCAGGAACTGCCCCCTGGTGGTCAGTGCACTTCCACAGGGGGAGCACAGCTCAGCCAGAAGCTGGCTCATGGCTGGCCAGCACAGCAGCGGTGGCGGGAGCCTCTTCCACCTCTGTAGCAGCACTAAGGATGTCCGACTGACGGCTTAGGCCTGCTCCTCACGGGCCATTAGTCAGAACTCCCCTGAGGAGTCCTGTGTTGCCAGAGGGATGTCTGACTGCCAGCTTAGGCCTGATCCCCCGGGGATCGGGCCTAAGCCAGCAGGTGTATATCCCCCGAGGGGTCCCGGACTGTAGAGGGAGCAGACCAGGCTGAGAGATACACCCCCGCCCAAGTGAACAAATTTTTGTGCACCGGGCCTCTAGTTCATTTATATTTGCCTTTACTTCCCTTGCCTATGGGTCAATTTCATAAAATCCTTTCTAAGACCAAGGCCATAAGTTTAGTACCAATGTTTTCTTTTATGTAAGTTATTGTTTCAGATCTTATATTTAGGTCTTTGATCCATTTTGAGTTAATTTTTGTATATGTAGAAAACCAGTAGTGTCATTCTTTTATAGGTGACTTGACAATTTTTCTGACACCATTTACTGAAGAGGCTTTCTTTTCTCCATTGTATGTTTATAGATCCTTTCTCTAAAATTATTTGCTCATGTACACACAAGTTAACTTCTGGACTCTGAATTCTGTTCCATTGGTCTCTGTGTCTTTTTCTGCCATTACTCTGATGTTTTATCGTTGCTTTGTAGTATAATTAAGAATAGCAACTCATCTTTTCTATATCTTCCATACAAATTTGAAAATATCAGCAAAGATAGCTGCACCCCTATGTACATTGCAGTATTACTTACAGTGGCTATGACATAGAAACAACCAAAGTGTACTTTGAAAGATAATTGGATAAACAAGATATGGTATATATACTGCTATTTTCAACAACATGGATGGATTTTAAGAATATCATGCTAAGCAAAGTAAGTTAACCAGAAAATCTTAAGAATCATATTATTTCACTCATATGTGGGGTATAAAACTGACAATGGCAAATGAACAAGCAAGGAAAACTAACAAAAACTCAGACACAGACAACAGATGGAAGTGTGGGTGGGGAGGAGTAAAGGGTAAAGGGGGTCAAATATATGGCAAAGATTTACTTTGGGTAGTGAGCACACAATGAAATATGAAGATCATGTATCACAGAAATTTGCACTTTAAACCTACATAATCTTATTAACCAACTAGTGGCCCGGTTCAAAAAATTTGTGCATGGGGATGGGGTGTCCCTCAGCCCGGCCTGCACCCTCTCCAATCTGGGACATCCTTCTCACAATCTGGGACCACTGGCTCCTAAACTGCTCACCTGCCTGCCTGCCTGATTGCCCCTAACCGCTCTGCCTGTTGGCCTGCTTGCCCCCAACTGGCCCCCCTTGCTGGCCTGCTCGCTCCCAACTGCCCCCCCACTGGCTTGATCACCCCCAATTGCCCCCAACTGCAGGCCTGCTTGCCCCTAACTGTCCCCCCAACAGCCTGCTTGCCCCCAATTGCCCTCCACTCATGGCCTGATCACCCCTAACCACCTCTGCCTCAGCCCCACCACCATGGCTTTTTCCAGAAGACCTTCCAGATAAAGCCAGGGCTGTGAGGGAAGCCTGGGTCCCGGGTGCTGGGGGTCAGAGGGAAGCCCAGGTCCCAGATGCCAGAGGGAAGCTGGTGCCCACAGCCGGGGGAAGGAAGGCCTACTCTTGCACGAATTTTGTGCATCAGGCCTCTAGTAAATCCTATATAATAAAAAGCTAATATGCTAATTAGACCTAACAGCCGAATGACCATTCAGAGGACCTCTGGACGAAGACGGAGCTGCGAGGGCCGGTCAGGGCTGGAGGGGCTCTGAGGGCCGAGCCCCTTGCATGAATTTCATGCATCGGGCTTCTAGTTTAATAAAAATAAAACAGTAAAATTAAAATAAAGGAAATTAACCAATTCATCAACTCTGCATTCTCCCCCTATTTCTCAGTTGCTGGAACTGAGTGGAAGCAATGTAAGCTTTGGTGTCAAACATGGGTTTGAATCCTACTTCTGCCATTTACCTGGTATAGCAGTCATTTAATCTCTCACATCATCCACAACATAAAAGATATATATGGATCATTGTGAAGAATTAAGAGGGACATTAGATAAGAGGGAGCAGTGTCTGAAACATAAAACCTGCCCCAAAAATTAGACTTTGCTGTTTGAAGTTTTCTTCTGTTCTGCCATTCCTCCAGGTTACTAATTTGTACCTGGATAACTTTCCATTTCATATTATTTTTAACTCTAACTAAATCCACCCAATTATCAAGTTTAGAGATTGGGAAAGAATATAGTTTACTCAAAGTGTCTGGAAAAAATTATATTGTTCAAGACTCAGTGGAGGTGCTATTCTTAAGGCCACCCTGAGAGTGGTTCACTTAGAACACTTATAACAAAGCATCATAGAGAGCCAATGATTCTGTGCTGGTGTCTAGTAAGAGAAAGAAAATTATTATTTTGGCAGGCAGGATGGATATCCTTTTCTATACATGGTATATTACATTTTTTTCAATTTTACTGGAGAGTCTTTAGAGGACGATTTTTAAAACCTTCTATTTTGATGTCTCTACAACAAGCAGTTCTGTACCTATAATTGACTCCACTACTTCTATTTGTTGTTTAAAATGAAGTATCTATGTTAACTGCTTCTCCTTGCTTACAATTTGTTCTTTTAGAGCAGCGGTTCTCAACCTGTGGGTCGCGACCCCTTTGGGGGTCAAACGACCCTTTCACAGGGGTCGCCTAAGACCATCGGAAAGCACATATATAATTACATATTGTTTTGTGATTAATCACTATGCTTTAATTATGTTCAATTTGTAACAATGAAATTGGGGGTCACCACAACATGAGGAACTGTATTAAAGGGTCCTGGCATTAGGAAGGTTGAGAACCACTGTTTTAGAGGATACTTTGGGGCTCATGCTTTTTAAATATCAAATGGGTAGTTGCATGATGGGCACAGCTTGTTATAGTTTTGTTACATAGTGTAGGCAATGGAAAGCTGTCTAGCTACTAAAAAGAAAAACAAAAAACAACTTTTAATTTGTCTGAATGATATTTTGTGTACAGTAAAATGTCCAAGATCAAGAAATCTCACAAACATATCCTTTCAGTCACTGTTGGAAACTCAAGCTGATGACTGTTTAGGGACAAATCATTAAGGTGTCTGAATTAGTAGTCAGAACTTCTGTTCTTTTCAGCTGCTTATTTTTAGAGTATTGCTTTGCTCTTTGTGTTTCCAAGGGAGGACCTAAATTACAGAGAAATTCATAGTGACATTTGCTGTTTAATAGCACTAGGTAATGGATTGTTGAGAGACACTACAGTGAAAGCGGGGGGAAAATAATGTGTTTTATTCTTCTATTTTCTTTTCTGTTTATTCCAATTCATTCAATTAACTGTTTTAAAATCATGGAGCTTTACTCAGTAATTTGATTGGACTTGTGAATTGTAACAACACATTCAAAGCTTCTTTTTAGGACACATTTGATAAATCAAGCATTTAACCTATAGCCAGCAAAACTACACTGATTAATAGCATAAAATGGGCATTATATGTTGAGTTCTGTCTCCCTTGACTAAAAAAAAAAAAAAGAGAGAGAGAGAGAGAGAGAGAGAGAGAGAGAGAGAGAGAGAGTCAAATCCTAACCTCTAATACCTCAGAAGGTGACCTTATTTAGAATTTGGGTCATAGCAGATGTAATTAATTTAGTTAAGATCAAGTCAGTAGGGGGGGGGTCCTAATCCAATTTGACTGGTATCCTTATGAATAGAGAAAATTTAAACAAAGAGGCAGATACATGTATATATAAAAAAACACTGGGAAAGATTACCATCTATAAGCCAAAGAGAGAGGTCTGGAATAAATCTTTCCTTTATAGACATCAAGAGAGACCTTGACACCTTGATTTTAGACTTCTAGGCTCCAGAACTGTGTGACAATAAGTTTCTGTTGTGTGAGCCACTGAATTTGCGGTACTTTGTTACAGCAGCCTTAGCAAATAAATACATAGGCTTACACTTTCAAATTGGTAAGTTTTTCTTTACAAATCATATTGTTTCACTGATATAATGAAATTTTGTCATTCTGGGTATTATTACAAGATCTATTTCAATTGAAAAATTAATTTAAAGACACTGTTACTCTACTGATAGTTTAATTGAAAGTTCTAAAAAGTATTATTTGTCAGCATATTGTCACCACACTATACTATATTCTACCTATTTAAGTATCTTTTTAAATTGAATTTATTGAGGTATAGGTTTCAAGTGTACAACTCAATAAAATATCTACACTACAGTGTGTGCCCATATGGTTCTTTAGTTCCCATCAGGCAGCATTTGAACAGATCAGGTCCTTGACTTCAGATTTTCTCCTGCTTCTTAACTGGGACAGTTGCATCAAATTAAATTTTTGATATCTGAACACCAGCCAAGACACATCTCCACCAATTTTACCACTCTTAACTCTCTTACTGCCTAATATCTACCATGCTTAATCTTTCTATTACCCATGTATTTCTGATTCCTGACCAGTCTTCCAGTTTAGAATTTTTAGTTCCATCTTCATGCCTGAATTCCAAGCTCTACTTATTTTGTCCCTCTCTTTTGGTTACTAACTTGCTGCCTGGCCTTGACTTTTTTTGTTTGTTTGTTTTACTTAGTTTCTCACTCTATCTCCAGATTCATTCACCTTGGCCTCAGGCAGGCATCCTCTGCTCTTTACTAGGGATCATTCAAATTATCCAATGTTGGTTAAAGTTTTGTGAGTAAAAAGCAATAAGGAGGGTTTGTCAGGCCTTAAACAAGAGATGAGAACAGCCAATGAGACCTATGAAAAATAGTTGAAATAATTACAAACTGCTGCCCAAGCCTCATGACTTTTAACAGAAGGGCAGAGAACAGGTCTAATTCATCTTTGTAACCTTGATAAATAAATGTCTGAATAAAGGAATGAAAGAATTTTAAATAGAAAAATATGAAGAAATATGGATATAACTATAGAGGCTTCTATTCATGTCATCCCCTACTCCTTCTCAAAGGCTTTATCATATACTAGTATAGAAGAGTTAGAGAGTAGGTCAGAATAAATAAGTAGGACATAGAGAGAGAGGGGGAAAGAAAAGGTAGCAATGTGGTAATTATCAGCTTTTTGAGTTTTGGACTAGACCCATTTACCAGGGCCCCATTTAGAGAGGCTGTGTGTCCTGGGGCTTCATTGGTAAGGTTTGATTTATACCTTTGCTGCATAATAGTTGTGTAACCTTGGAAAAATTAGCAAATCTCTTTGAAAGGTCCAAATTCTTAATTTAAAGTATGATGAAAACACATTATTGAGCTCTAGCCAGTGTGGTTCAGTTGGTTGGAGCATTGCCCATACACAGAAAGGTCATGGGTTTGATTCCTGGTCAGCACACTGAAAGGGCGAGTCGTCTCGAGGCCTGACCACGCTGCTGGCGGACTCGGGCGCCGGCTCCCCAGCCCACGGCGGGAGCCCGGCGCAGGCTGCCACCCGCCCGCCGCCCCCGGACCGGACTCACGCGGCAGCAGCGGCGGCAGGGCGGGGCGCGTGCCCTCAGCCGAGGAGATGGAGGAGGAGGCGATCGCCGATGCCCCCGGGAACGAGACGGAGGACGTGGACTTCCTGCCTGGGCAGGAACTGGTCGATCTACTGGACCCCCAGCAACCGGACTGGCCCCTGGAGCCCGGGCTCAGCTCGCCCCGGGGGGTGGGGGGCTAGGACTGCGCCCTCCATCTTGCCCTGGGTCCTCCATTTTTGGGGTGGCCGCCATGTGATCAGGAGAGTGCCTTCTTCCCGGAAGCCCAGGCCCCTGCTGGCCACGCCCAGGATTTCTTTAAACTAACCAATGACAATCAAGGGACGTGCGCGCCATAGAGATGACCCGACTCGCGCCTGGCCAATCGGCGGGGCCCACAGTCCCCTCTCCTGCCCTCACTCCACCCCCCTATAAAACCCCCTGTCCCATCAGGCCTCTCTCTCTCTCTCTCAGCCACTGGAGCTTACCGTTGCATCGGTGAGTGTGGCAGGGGAGCCAAACCTAGGTTTGAAAATAAATGACTCTTTGCTTTTGCATCGGACTGACTGGCTCCCTGGAGGTCTTGGGAACTTTGAAATCTAGGCACAACACACACATACTTAGATTGTGGGTTCGGGTGGCTATGGGAGGCAACCAATCGATGTTACTCTCTCTCTCTCTCTCTCTCTCTTCTCCCCTTCTCCTTTCTCTAACAATCGATGAATATGTCCTTGGGTGAGGATTAAAAAAATATTATTGACCTCATGATGTGCCTGATACATAGTAAAAACTCTATAAATATTAGGTATCCATGTCTGTGTGTTGTTTTTTGGTGTATTTTAGTAAGAAAGATGTTAATAGTGATTATTTCTTTATAAGACTTTAGGTTTAAGGCTCAAAGTGCCACATGTATCCATCCCTTTCACATACCAAGAAAATAAAACAAAAAATGATTTAATAGTTTAACAAATTTATTTTTAGGCATCTTGTAATACTAGGTCAGCCAAACTGACAATGTTGTATAAAACAGTCCAGCAGATTATACAAATTTATCACAGAACAGCTGAATACCCAACTTCTTGAAAGGAGGAAAGGCCCAATGGCTTTTCAACTTGAAGAATGAGTGTTAGGTTGTGGGGAGCTGATATAGGGTTAAGCCTCAGACTGACCTGTGGGCAAAGTCACAAACAATTCCCAGCTTAGAGGGCACAGTCCTCTTAGCATAATTAGGCTTGACCTTATGACACTCCCTAGATCTTATCTGGGAAGCTAATGGGCTGAGGAAGTGCAGGAAGTATAACCATGGTGTAAACAAGTGAAACTCACAAGAACAAAAACAAGTGAAACTCACAAGAACAGTGTAACTTTGGTAACCACTACCTTGTTTACCTCTCACTATAAAAATAAAGGCTCAGCTTGCCTTGGGATCTCTCTCTGTGGCCTCAGCCAGGAACAGGGAAGATCCACGGAGAGTAAAGAGAGCTAGAGAGTTCTGCACGCTGTCTCCATCCACACCTTTGGGATCCCCTGGACCACTGGGGCTGGACCCCAGCATCAGGTTCCCAGGCAGGTAAGTGGAGAAAGTAAAGTTATGAAGGCGTAAGAACATGGCACATTGAGAAACTATTTCTTGGTCAGGGTAGCTGCATATGAATTGGAAAGGAAAATTTAAGAGTAGTGGTAACAAATGACTCTGTACAAAGACCAGTTCATGAAGGCCCTCACGTCATGAAAAGGATAGACTTTTATTCAGTAGAATGTTAACCAGTTAAACTACATATTCCATGCTCATTTTAACAGTGCAAAAGAAGAAACATACCAGAAGATGAGGGTTTAAATTACAGTTGAGATGGCTGAGATATACTTTTGTAAAATAAATCAATATGATTTTGTGATTCATTTGCTATGGTTAGAGCAAGGAAATAAATGAGTTCCAAATATCTGGCTTAGGCAATTTGGAAGATGAAGATAACAGACTGGATAGACTGAGCCTTTTGAAAATGTTTATTTCAATTAATGGTTTAATTAAATAGCCTGGTTTAAATAATTTATCAATCTCCAGCATTAACTCTCAGAGAGCAGTTCTAGAATTTCTGTATTACAGGGGCTTATGGGTAGTATGGTTGGAAAAACAGGTTACTGGGGGACTAATATTTGTAGTTACATCAGCAAGATACAAGATCAAAAATCAAATTATCTGATGGGGCTGATATAGGCTAATAGTCCTATTCCTATTATGTCACCCTATGGCAGTGATTCTCAACCTTCCTAATGCCATGACCCTTTAATACAGTTTCTCATGTTGTGGTGACCCCCAACCATAAAATTATTTTCGTTGCTACTTCATAACTGTAATTTTGCTACTGCTTTGAATCATAATGTAAATATCTGATATGCAGGATGTATTTTCATTGTTACAAATTGAACATAATTAAAGCATAGTGATTAATCACAAAAATATGTAATTATATGTGTTTTCTGATGATCTTAGGTGACCCCTGTGAAAGGGTCATTTGACCCCCAAAGGGGTCGCGACCCACAGGTTGAGAGCCTCTGCCCTATGGAGTAAGGCCAGAATCATAATTATCTTCATTTGACTGGATTTTATTTAATTCCTTATAATTTTATCATATTTACACCTTGTATTAAGTAATACTATTCATGATCATTGCACATATATTCAGTACCCTGAAATGTGAATTTAAGCCTTATACATTTCTTTTATATTTTTAAATGTATTATTCAATACAGATCTAGTATGTTGTAAAAAATGATACTGAAAATGTCTCCCAGTATGAAGACTTCAAAGGATCAGATTTCAAATCTCAATCTCTTAAAGCCTTTTTTTCCTTCTGTAAAATAGGGATAAAAATGTGGAATTACTGTGAAGAAGAAGTGAAAGTATCAAAATACTGGACACATAGATGTTCAATACATTTATTTTAAATGAATTAACGTATACAATTCATATCTAAACAAAACTTCATACATATATGAATTATATACATAAATTATATACATACATAAACTACGTATACATGCTCAAATACATCCTATATAATAAAAGGGTAATATGCAAATCGACCGAATAGTGGAACGACCCATTGCTATGACATGCACTGACCACCGGGGGGCAGATACTCAATGCAGGATCTGCTCCCTGGTGGTCAGTGTGCTCCCACGGGGGGGTGGGGGGGAACCACCCAGCCACAAGCTGGGCTGACGACTGGCAAGCGCAGCAGCGGTGGTGGGAGCCACTACTGCCTTTGTGGCAGAGCTAAGGATGTCCGACTGACGGCTTAGGCCCACTCAAACCATTAGTTGGACATCCCCTGAGGGCTCCCGGACTGCTAAAGGGTGCAAGCCAGGCTGAGGAAATGCCCCCCCCCCCCCCCCAGTGCATGAATGTCATGCACTGGGCCTCTAGTACATATATAATTTATGTATATAATTTTCAAAAATGTTTTATAGATTTGGGAACATTAAATTATTTAACTTAGAATTTCTCCATTAAAGTATATTAATGCTGCCAAGTCACAAATATTTCCAGGTTCTTAGGTAAAAGACATATTTTCAATCTTAATTTGGGGAGAGGGAGGCTTAAATAGGAATGTTTCTTCCATTGACTTTTCTTTCAAAAAACAAATTTTTAGAAACAAAATATCCAATAAGTATTAGCCTTGAAGCACTTTAAAAGGAGGCTTAACTATCAGTTAGTGAAACAGACTGTTAAGTGGCATCTTCGCACTTACCTACTAGACAACCAAAAATTGGAATGTATACTTTCCAAGATTCTACAACATATTCTAGTTATTTTGACTCCTTAGACTTCATTTTGTTCACCTATAAAGTAAAAAAGTTTACCCAGCTACACAGAAGAACTCACCAGGATGTTTTTTTGTAAACAGAAAAGTATATTATTTCAGATTTAATGAATCAGAACTTTAGGGGTGGTTTCCATAAATCTGTATTTTTAATTCCCTAAGTGCCTCTCATAATCACCCAGGCTTGGGACCAACTAGCCTAAACAATCACTATAACCTCTCCCCTTGCCCCTCCCAAACATAGGACTGGTATTTGGAAATATATGCTCATTCTATGACCTATGGTCATTAATCACTTTTGTCTATTGTTTTTCTTCATTTCTTATGTACTGGCTTAATAAGTGTGCTAATTAAAAGCTTTATCCTGGCCAGTGTGGCTTAGTGGTTGAGCGTCAACCTATGAACCAGGCGGTCCATGCTTCCATTTCTGGATTGTGGCCTTGATGCCTAGTAGGAGGTGTACAGGATGCAGCCAATAGATGATTCTCTTTCATCATTGATGTTTCGCTCTCTCTCTCTCTCTCTCTCCCTTTTCCTTCCTCTCAGAAATCAATAAAAATACATTAAAAAATTTGTGCTAATAAAATAAAAAAATAAAATATGCCTTATGGTATAACAAATTGTGTTTTCATGAAATATTATGTGCCAATAATGCATTTTAACAAAATACTTCAAAACATGCTGCACAAAGAACTTACTGATTATATTTATTTAATAACAAAATGACTAAGTAAATGTTTTTAAGAACTTACAATAAAATTTTCAAAACTCAAAAACAAAAATATTAAACAAATTACTTTATAGAGGATATTATAAACTTATTTATGTAATACAGCAGGCAGACTTTGTGCTAGAAACAAAAGATGGGATCTAAATTAAACAAGAAATTCAGGGAATGGATACTCAAATTTCTGGTTAATTGATGCTTAATATTAAGGAGCAGGGGATATTTAAGCATTGAATTTTATTTATGAAAATAAATACTTTCTCAAACATCAGAAGTATACTTCTCTGCTTCAGAAAATATTTTTTCCCTTTTATAAGCCAGAATCCCACTGTTCATTTATCAGATATATGAACAATATCTGGTTAATTTCTTAAACTTAACTACCAATGTCACCCTTCAGATGCTGATGCTGTTACATTTCCTAATGTTTTTCTCCCAATGAAACAAGAGAACATGATAGGGAAGATGCTGAAATATGCTTACATAAAAACTGGTCTTAGAGATATTTTATTTATGAATAATTCAGCAAGTATTTATTGAAAGCCTACTACATTTCCAGGTCTAGAAAGAGCAAGACAAACACAAGGCCTGCTCCAGAGAGCTCACCATCTAAAATACAGCAAATTGAGCACTGGTTCTGAATCACTAATGAGCCTTCATTTCATGTTTAAAGATTTGGATATTGGTTTCCTCTGTAAGGGCAAATAAAAACATTCCTTATGCATATCATTCTTTAGATTCTCATAAAGGGAATTATCAAATCTGTATGTTGAAAAGGCCTATAATTTGCTTTTTCCAATTGCCTTCTGCTACTTATGACAATGTCTAGTATCCCCTCCTTCTGTTCTCTCAACACAACACAACACAGCCTCTGCACTTTTGCCTATCCAGCTGTCTTTTGTGACAGCTTTCTGTTCCCTTTCACTGTTGTCTTTTGCTACCTGGGCTTCCCCATCTTCCCTTTCTTGGCTTCTTATTCACTTGATTTATCTTAACACTTCCTTAAAAGTTGGGCCTTCAGTGAGTATAATTAATTATTATTTTCCATTAGCATTTTCTTGACCTTTGTTGTGATCTTCAGATCTTCTTTACAATAGTCTCTTCCTGAATGCGGTTTCCAAATATCCTTAGAAAGACGTTTCTTGAAAATTCCTGTTTTAAAGTCTGTATTAAAAGAGACTGATAAAAGAATGCATTACTCAGCAAAGGATGCTTCTACTTTATTTTCAATTCTTACCATTACAAGAATTGGATTCTGCAGGATCATAGTTAAAACTCTTTGGTGAGGGCTATCAATTTTACACATAGGGGCTAGGTCAAAAAATTCAAATTTTGGTTTGGTTCTCTGATATTAAATTAAAATTTATATAAACACATGAAGCTTGAAACTTAAAAAAATACCTAAATGTAAAAAGTTAAGACATTTAAGTATTCATTGATATGTCTATATCCTTTATCATAAACAGTATAATTGAGAATTAAGAATTCAACTATTTTTTCCCTCCCCCCTCTGCTTCCCTCCTCACTTCTTCTCCCCTCAACTATTTTTGAGTCTGCAAGTCAGATCCTTCAAGTAACCTGCCCTGTATAATCCATAAGCCTTTTAAAAATTTACCTGAAAGACAAATAGAAAGATTCAACAAATTTAATCTTCCAAATGTTCTCAGAATTATCCTCCAGTAATAAAACACAGTTGGGTAATCCATTTACCCCAAATGAACCAGCTGTGTGTGCTGTGAGGTAGCAATGAAAGACTAGGATCTTCTGTAAAAATGATACCCTCAATGCATAAGCATTCTCTCTTCACATGAAGAGTGAGAACAACAAGAAGGGACAGGAAGTAACCTTTCATTATTTCATCAATTATTGGTGTTTTCATAGTATTTTGAATGCCTGATTTCAGTTTTACAACAGCAATACCCAATATTTATTTTGAAAGGTAAATCTATCTTTAAGTAGAGGATATTAACAACTTCCAACACGATCTCTAGGAATAATTCGCAGTTCTGAACCATGCTTTAGGAAAACATTTCCTACACAAACAAACAAAACATAAAGTTAGGTGTTTAAAAAACAGGTTATTATAACATTCCAACAATTATTATATACAATAAACAAAGCATTGTAAAAAAACAATAAAGCACTGTAAAGTAAGTAGGTACAAAAACACAAACATCATCAGAAACTAATTCCATGCTTTTAAAGCCTAGTTGCTATTCCACTCACATCTTTACAACCTAATCATATGTCTGAAAATTTTAAATATGAACATTAGCCATAAAAATGCTAACTAATACACTCAGCAAATCATAATGTAAATCAGTTTAACCATCAATACTTGCTTTAGTACACAATAAAATACCTAAAGACAGCAAAAATAATGAATCTAAATTACCAAAAGTGAAAAAAGTTTGGAAACCCTGACCTATTTTGGTTCAATTAAATGATGAGATTTACTTTGTGTCCCATAAAGTACACCTTTCAACTTTTAAGGGAATACAACTGGTAACATATTACAATAAGTGATAATTCAAATTAATGTAAATTGAACACTTGTAGAATAAGAAAACAAAACATTTAAACCTAAATTTAAAGGCATTTATGCTATAAAATGCCTCATGATTTTCAATTAATAACCTTTTCAATTTAATGAAATTTATAATATACCTAAAACGACTGATTTAAATTTTAAAAAATTACAATTTTAAATCCCTCTTCATTTTCTATATGGCCAAATTTCAATCCCAAGATCTACGAGAACAATGTAATTTTGTTATAAGACAGAAGTACTTTAGAATATAATTTAAACATAAATACTACTCAAGATTGAGGTTCATTATATTAATGCATGCTTAACTTTAAAAAAGGTACATTTAAAAAATATATAAAACTGCCTGTTAAAAAGGTGAAGGTGACCCTGCTTGCCATAGCCAGTTTGGCTCAGAGGATAGAGCATCGACATGTGGACTGAGGGGTCCCAGGTTCGATTCCGGTTAAGGGCACATGCCTGGGTTGTGTACTCGATCCCTGGTTGGGGTCGTGCAGGAGGCAGCTGATCAATGATTCTCTCATCATTGATGTTTCTCTCTCCCTCTCCCTTCATCTCTGAAATCAATTAAAAAAAAAAGAAAAGAAAAAGATGACCCTGCTTTCTTGTTAGGACACCAATATATAGCACTGTATAATGTTATATTTGAACCTCTGAGTGTGGACTAAGCCCTCTGAAATTTAAATGACTGTACCTCTTTGAAATAATAGCACTTATGGAATGCTCACTATGGGTAAGGCAATCTTTTAAGCAGTTTACAAATATTACCTCACAACTACCTTATGAGGTAGGTCAAAACCATTATTCCAGTAAGAGTACAATCTTATCTTTAGAATTTTTGTTATGAGTGTTAATATCTTTAACGCTTATTAGTCAGGGTTTCCCTTAGTCAAAAGCATAATAACTAATACACATAATGAAACAAATTATTATTCAGACCCATAGGTGAAGACTGGCATATAATCCCTAAAAGAACATCTATAATCCAGGTAAAATCCTATCCAGTCCAATCAACTGACATATATAGCTCCACCCACATCTCCATGAATTTCAGATAGATACTTACCAGCAGTCTGTGCAGGATTTATTCCTATTCCATCTAGAAAATAAATTATAAAATCATCTAAATTATTTCTAAAGCTAAAATGGTTCAATAGTAATGAGACTGGCCAAAATACTGCTGCTGTGTATATAGGCACAAGACAAATAATTTAAAAAAATATATATATTTTTATTGATTGCAGAGAGGAAGAGAGAGAGAGAGAGAGAGAGAGAGAGAGAGAGAGAGTGAGAGAGAGAGAGAGAGAGAGAGAGAGAGAGAGAGAGAGAAACATCAATGATGAGAGAGAATCACTGATCGGCTGCCTCCTGCATGCCCCGTACTAGGGATCAGCCTGCAACCCGGGCATGTGCCCTGACCAGGGAATCAAACCGTGACCTCCTGGTTCATAGGTCGAAGCTCAACCACTGAGCCATGCCTGCTGGGCAAGCCAAACAATTTAAATCCAAAAACATGAATGACAATCTTTTGGATAAATTATCTACTGAAATCTATTACTATTGTGCATTCACACACAGTGGTAGATTAAACAAGAGTATCTGTCAATGCAATGATCCTGATAAGGTCTACAAACATAATTTTTAAAAATTCTATTATGCTATACAAAGTGAAAAATACACCTCAGGTATGTCATTAATCACTTAGTTATTGCTCTGAGGCTTACAAATCTTAAGGCCTGAAGAGCCCATAAACTCATGTAATTCAAATTCCACTTACACTTGAAAAAAGTTTATAAAGCACCTATGAATCTAAAACTTTGTAGAAAGTAGGCTAGCTTTCTTCTAACTAGAGAAACACTTCAATGTGACAGTATACAGAATATTTTAGAATGAGAAATTGTCATATCTAAACTAAATCACACTACTGTCTATTAAACCCATTTTCATAGCCTATCCTAATGGCACAGAAAACCACTCACTAGCACCTAGAAATATTATGATGTATTCCTGAAAAATAGTTAAGCCCTCACTGCCATCTTTACTCCTCATCTTATATCAGTATTTTCTCATAGAACTAGGTTCATCAAACTTAATTATTAGTAGTGTTTTAAGATATTCAGAATTTAAATTATATATCTAATTGGATAAAATCCTCATCATTGCAAGTATGTAAGAAATAGATTTCATTAGGAAAGCAACTACAAAGTACAGCAAAGGTACATTCCTACTTAACTACCTAAATTCTATAAGCATTTATCAAAAAGCTTATTTTGAAAAAGAAACACCTGGTAAATAAAGGTTATTTCAGTAATAATCTGGTAAGAAGTGATCAGGATATAATAAGATATTATAAAATGCTATCCTATACCAAAAAGCATAAAGAATCTGAAAAGAGCTAGCTATGGACAATAACCTTGACTTAGTATTTACAATTATGTATTTCATTCTTGTTGATATAAAGTTTGGGTTTTTTGCATTCAAGTTAAATTAATTAATTTGACTTATTTTAAATAATTTCTATAGTTCTAAGGTAATAAATAATTTTTAAATGAATTCTTACCATTGGTAATAATTGCACTTGTGGCTGCAGAAACTTTAAACTAAAGGGGAGAAAAAGAAAAAAATTTCTATACACACACATACTCTATAAAAGATGGTTAGTTTAACAAGAATGGTGTACAGATCATTCTAAAATGTGACTTTTCTTTCAGGAAAGTCACATCATAAAACAAAGGGCTAATGTAATTTGCTGTATTTTTTTAAAACATTATTTCCCTCTAAATACTACATTTCATTCTAAAGAATACCATGCACCTTATTTTACTCACTGCAAAAACAAAACAAAACAAAAATTCACTATCAATGAATCTATGACTCAATCAATGTTTACTCTTTTGGACTTAGAATTGTTGCTTTCTTTCATAAGCAAAAATAAAAACAAAACAATTGCTTAGAACCGTGGTCGGCAAACTGCAGCTCGCGAGCCACATGCGGTTCTTTGGCCCCTTGAGTGTGGCTCTTCCTAAGCCTAGGAGTACCCTAATTAAGTTAATAACAATATACCTACCTATATAGTTTAAGTTTAAAAAATTTGGCTCTCAAAAGAAATTTCAATCATTGTACTGTTGATATTTGGCTCTGTTGACTAATGAGTTTGCTGACCACTGGCTTAGAATACTCCTAAAATTTCTTTGTAGAAATAGTAAGTTCAAATAAATGCTCTATTGTGTTTAATGGGAGGCCAACCAAGGCTTATAGTCCTTCCTCAAATTCTCCTTTCATGTATTGCTGACTTAAATCTCACACAATGGCAATACTCTAATTATACCACCAGAAAATAATAACTAAGTTCAAGTATTGCAGGTGATATCAAGATAATTATGTGATTGCCACATGGCTAACAGTGATAGTAAGACTCCAGATCTATTTTTAGAGATGTTGTAAAAGATGTGTTTTCTAAATCAATGAAATGTGGTAAGAAACTTGTTGTAGTTAAAGTCAGAATTCTTCTCAATGCTCTAAAGACCAGCAGTTATCCAAGTATATTCATGTCTTCATAATTCATTAATTTTTCCAGCAAGTATGCCCTTCTATGCTATGGACAAGTTTTGTAGATATTATAGTTGAGTTTGTTGTAACCAAATAAGTTTGAAAACATGACGTTATATTGATATTCTTTTCAAAATTTTCAAGTATGCTGCTAATACTTTAACTCCAAGAAGAAAATAGTGAATGAAGTATTTCCCATACTTTTTGACCAATGATCCCAGTTTTTCATGGAATTGTTTTCTTTTTCTTATTGGTGGTTCTAGTTCTCTAGGAAAAATAATCTGGGAAACACTGTTCTAGGTATTTATAATGGTCACATATGCATAATTGAGGAAAACAACTGAAAGCTTATTTTAACTTATAAATGGAAGAATCCCATGTTAAGAATGGAATTATGCATAAAACAATTGTTATAAGATTATGTACCTAACAACAAATTTTACTGTCTATATGGCACATTCTTAGTTGTAAATGTCCTTTTACAGATTTAAGAATTTTAAATAAATGTAATTTAAAATAACTTAAAAATTACTAATAGGTTGTACTACTTAATAAAACTTTGATCAAATACCCAAATTAATTATAGGATATGTCAGATTTCCAAAACTTGAATATTACAAAGTTTCTCGTTCCCTACTGAGTGTGTCTTATTCTTAGATTATGTCCATTTAAAGATAAAACAGGTTTCTTAGTCACATCCATATAGTGGCAACATATTTTATGAACATTAAAAATCAAAAGCAAACAGCTGATACCACTTTTCCCTTTTCCAGAATGTAGAAGCAACAGGAAAGCTAAAATTTGGGGAAGCATCACTAGTAAAGTCAATTATATTAACTACTAGTTTCGTCCCAAATTACTGACAAGTTTCCTCTTGGGTGCAAAGTGTATTTTATGTTTCTCAGTTTTCATTTATTTTCTTCCTGATTTCATAAGTCTTAAAATTTACAATGTGAAGCAGCTCTTCCAATGCTTTGACAACTCACTACTTAAATTAACCCAGTCATGTAGTGGGAAATTTTATTATATTTTTATTAAAAGAACTTTACTAGGGATTTAAATCCACATTCTCTGGTTTGTCAAGTCAAGTCTTGTTCCTACTGAAACATTCTACAATGTCATCTTGCGAAAGGCCTTCTCACTGTTAACTGAAAGTCAGTACTTTTCTAAATGTATAACACCCGTGATTCACAATAATTATAAGCTATATTAAAACTTTAACCAATACATGTGATTGGGTGAAGTTATTAATTTTTCATTGCATGTTTGTTAAGATGTTCTTATCCTCACACTAAACGACCAGGATGACATCAATGTCTTTGCCTTATAAAAAACACATTATAAAACAACTATAAAATAGAAAAATAAATGTCATTTTTATAAATAATTACATTCGGTAAGTAATAATAAAATAAGTAAATATTATTGTTATAATAAATAAATATTGCAAATTTATAGTAAAATAAATTACTGGAAATTATAAATACAGATCTACTTCTTAAATTAGAATCTGTGGAATCTGCTATGTCCCAGGCCAGGTATATTTCTTACAAGTGACCTGTATAGCAAAAAATAATGAGGATGCTATATTCAGAATTATTTCCCATTTCTTTTAACTTATTCTTTCTACATGAAGAATAGATCAAATCTGGCTATAAAACATGTACTACCATTTTTCAGTTTAATTCTAAATGAGTGATAAATAATGTCAGTGGTCCCTGACAATAGTATGAGGGGCTGAGTGCTGATGAGTTGTTTATTTTCCATTAATCACTTTAATAAAGGATTATAGGTTAAGCTGGTTTCTTATTTAACTAAAATTATTTTCCATAATTATAAATTTTTTCTGAAGATTCTGAACCAAAATTTAGAGTTCCTCTGTACCAGTATAGCACTTTTAACTTCACATACTTCCTTTTACAAAAAAATAAATTTGAGGAAGAGAAACTGAGAAGCTTGCCTATGTCATACAGATAGTGAATGACACATTTACAATAGAAATCTTAAGTCTCCAAGTTACATTTGGGTGCCATTTCTACCCAAGCTACTCTTCCCCATAGCATGTCCAAAGAGTTGCTTTATAGATTTCTCTAATGATAATTTTGAATGGAAATTTTTCTCAAAAGAGAAAACCAAAGTATTTTTTAAAAAGCTAGACACTTTTAAAAATAACTTTACTGACAGTCCACATACACAAAAATTTTGAAAAATATGAGATATTTTAAAAATTATAATTCTAGAATAAAAGGTAGCAAAAATGAATATACACACTAGAATGATATGTTGGTGCTTAAAAAATTTTTACATATAATTGAATATTTTCAATTTCAATAAAAATTCCTTATATTTCTCAATGGCTGCATTGGATATGTCAATTTAAACTCATTCTTCTTATATCTGTCAGTAAGTCTTAACTTTCATTCTACTTATATCTGTTAGTAAAGCTTACCTTTTTGATAGCATTAACCTAGTAATAAACCCACAGAGAAGTGGTATATTCAAATTGCATGCAAAATTTAAAGGTTTTTGAGATACACTGTCAATCTGTATTCTATACAGGTTGTTCCAATTTCTATACTTACTTCTTCTGCTGCAAACTTTAAGACTGCTGTAAAAGGTGTACTTTCAGGAACACTGAGTCTGAAAGAAAAATTAAAAATAAATCTTTTAAAAGCTGTTTTTTTAAAGCTCTTTGTTCCGTGATGGAGCTCGTAACTCAAATTACTCGTATGTCAAATCAATTTTCACCATTACAATGACATGTGATGCTGGGCTGATGTTGTGGCGTTCACTGTGACGTTCGCTGCGCCAACTAGCAGTGGGGTATCTGAAGCTGGCTCATAACCCGAATTTTAGCTCGCAACTCAAAGCAAAAAATCGGCCGAGAAACAGCTCGTATCTCAAAAAACTCGTTAGTCGGGACACTTGTAAGTCAAGGCCCCACTGTATAGAGCCCTAGCCAGTGTGGCTCAGTGGATAAAGTGTCAGCCTGAGACTGAAGGGTCCCAGGTTTGATTCCGGTCAAGGACACATGCCTAGGCAGGCTCGATCCCCAGTAGGGGGCATGCAGAGGTAGCCGATCAAATATTCTCTCTCATCATTGATGTTTCTATCCCTCTCTCCCTCTCACTTCCTCTCTGAAATCAGTAAAAATATATTTAAAAAATAAAATAACCTATATAGGAGCAGATTTATATATTTTTAATACTTTGATACAAATAGGTCTAGGATATGGGATGCTGCTTGTTTCCAGAGATGGATTTCAAAAAGTTGAATCTCTCCTTAGTATTCAGTCCATACAACTTTTTACTCAATGCAGGAAGGTCATTTTCATTGCAAGAAAAGGCTACCTGTGGAAGTATCACCAGAACATAAATGTTTTCATAATCCTTTCTGTGCACTTTTAATAATCAAGTCTAAAAGAGTAGACCAAGTTGATGAAAATGAGTATGTTTACTATGGCAAAATGTAAAGTCATTTCCCACAAAACTCATATACCTCCTCAGATCAAGGGCTTAATAAAATCTGAAATAACATTTGGAGAGTGATGTATGATTTTGTTACTGACTTATACAATGTCAAGTGTATTACAGATTGCTGATAAATGGTCAATCTATGAATTTTCCAATTTAAATACTTAAAAAAACCCCTGACATTATATTCTTAAGAAACACTTAAAGGCAGAGAAGGTAACAAAAAAATATAACAAATATAATATTCTTAAGGTAAAGTGAGTTACAATCATTAAAGACAGAAAAACAGATTCTTTTTCACAGCAGGAAAAGGAGACTTACAAGCTAACATTTGGCTTTGAAACTTCTTTATTTGTAACCACTGTGTTATTCTTTAATGTTTTAATACCAACTTCCATTATTTAACATTTTCACATATAAATCCCATTTCTTAGTGTACAAATTGAATAGAAAAATTATTATATCTGACACAGTGCATTATGACTTTAGTATGTGTGAATAGAGTTTGGCTGCCCCAACTCCTCTAAAATCCAACTCAAACAACGGTTCTCAACCTGTGGGTCGAGACCCCTTTGGTGGTTGAAAGATACTTTCACAGGGGTCGCCTTAGACCATCCTGCATATCAGATATTTACATTACAATTCATAACAGTAGCAACATTACAATTATGAAGTAGCAACGAAAAAAATTTTATGGTTGGGTCACAACATGAGGAACTGTATTTAAAGGGCCAGAAGGTTGAGAACCATTGAACTAAAAAGTGAAAATAGTTATCATTGTTTTTACCTTTCTTTACTTTTCTGGGGTAGGGGGTGGGGGGAAGAAGGAAAGAAAAAAAAAATTCTGAAGTGCTGAAATCCAAGATCAACAGTAATTAATACAAATGCAAGAAGTCAGGTCAGAAGGCTGAATATGTGCATTGTTATTACCTGCTATTGATTCAATGACTGAAGGCAACCCCCCCTAACCTGATAATCTTTCACTGTTTACTAAACATTACCTTTGATATGTCTGTTTGCATTCCTAAAAGGCAATTTTTTATTCTAGTAAATAAAAAGAAGATGAATGTGGAGATTCAGTGGAGCTTAGTCACTTGAACTAAGTTCATATCTGGCTTCCCCCATAATTTCCAAATTTATATCTCTTGTCTGTGTGGATGAAAGGGGCCACATGCTGACCTGACAAGCTCAGGGGAGGCCTGCATGGCAGTTTTGCAGACCTAAAGTAACCACAAAGGATGGTCTAAAATTAAACCTTAACTAAAAGCAGTTATGGTGGGCAGTTACATCCTAAGCCGATATCTTCACTGATAAGGTCAACCTTTACCATAACTGAGCCTATCTGTCTTTTTGCATCTAAGATTACATGTCCTTGGGATGTCTGGGTAACTTGTGACTTCCCTTTTTATGATGCACTACCCCCCTAAGTACATGTCCATCATTTTACTTTTTATCCTATCACAGAGGCTCCCCCCTCCACCCCCCGCTTCGCTTAATGCTTAATCCCACCTCCTTAAATCTGTCACCAATGAATTTCATGTATAAATACGGATGTAACCCTGCCATTCTCTGGAGCATTATCTCAATTCGTTGAGGTTCTGCTTCCCGGCATATGTCGACAGTTTGGCTCAAATAAACTCACAAAAATTCTTTACAGGTATCAATGGTGTTTTCCGTTAACATCTTGTATGTTAATTTGCACATCAGCTCTTTCTCCAGGCCTTTGAACCCAGGTCACGTAGGCCGTGGCCTCACACTAAACGGTAGGCATTGTTTAAAAATTATCTAGTAAGTTGGCAATATGATAGTTTACAAAGTAAGGAACAGAACTGCAAGTATTTTTGCATTACATTCATAGTTTAGGTCCTGAGATTCATCCTCAAAACGACAAGCTCTAAATCTTAGGGTTTCGATTCCCTTTTTCAATGGAGACTGGCAACATCTTTGTAACTAGATTTCATATTGATATTCATTAAAATAAACTTCCACTTGTACAGTTGGGATTATGCAAAGACAATGCAATAAAACAGAAAAAGAAAACTTTTTAATGTATGTTCAATGTGGCAGAAAATTACAGAGGAACTCAGAGTTACTGTGATGCCATAGACTTTATCTAGATTTGAATTTGTGTTTGCCAGTAGCATCATTTTGTAAAATGGCAGTTACACATTATACTGGTGTTTTGAAAAAAGGGGGAGAGCAGGCGCACTGTTGTGTATATTAAAGTGAATTTTAAAAATAAGTCAATGGCAAATCTGTTTTTAAAAAATGTATATTTCATATAAAGAGAACTATGACAAAACAAGTGCTGGTATAAAGAATAAGAATAACGTTTCTATAGAAAATGAAAGAAGGACAAGATGAATCCCCTAGACAATTATAGAAACCTGCAGAGGTAAATTTTATTTTTATTTTTAAAGAGTATTGTTTGTCAGGAAGTGGACTGCATTCCCGTCAAAGAAAAAAACATGTGTAAAAAGCAGGGAGAGTTAAAAAGACTTGCTTTTCAATTTAGGAATAGGATGGCTGATGCTTTGTTAAATGATGGTGGTAGTAAGAGGGGAGAAGAGGTGGGAAGTCTGGAAAGACTGGAATCAGACTAAAAGAGGCAAATGTTGTTTTTAATTCATCCTTTATATAAAGGAGAATGTTTGATCTCAACATTTCCATAACCTAGTAATGACACCAACAGTGACTGCATCAACAAACAAAAACACAGAAAACTCTGATATCGCCCAGAATAAATTTAGAACTGAAACATCCTTCATAGAATTCAACTATTAGTAATGTTAGAAACTCAAAAGGAAGTTTCTCTATCAAAGTATGTTTATAAGTTAAAGAATGTTTTCACACGAATCTTAAAAAGTTGCTTTTACTAATACTAGTTACTATTTACTTTGAATAGAAAACAGGGTAACTACCTTTACATACACAGGTACATATATTATGTATACTTTATATGCACAAACACAAGTATACACACTAAACAATAGGTATGCCTATTAAATTCATCCAGTAACCCATATTAATTGAACTGGTACAATGTTCCAGCCACTGATGCTGTCCTGCCCTGTCCTCTTTCTCTCTCCATCCTTCTCAGAATTTCTTTTTTAAAGCCTATTTATATATTTATGAGAATAATCCAGTATAAAAGGAGAAATCAAAGATGAAGAGAGGGTGATTTTTAGACTCTCTGCTTTAATCTTGAGAAGACTGAATCAGGTAAGATGCAGAGCCCAAGTGGTGCAACTGGCTTTTCATAAGTCATGCTGATGGTTTCTACTCCAGCAGAATTGTAGACAGAAATTATAGGTATATACATATAGTGATAGCTTTATAGATGTGATGGAAAAATGAGAGAATTTTCCTCTGATGGCTTGAAGGAAACGAGGAAAGGAATTGTAGGGAGTGTGAAAATACATTTTTTTAAAAAAATCCTTTCAGAGAATAAAGAGGAAAACATACAAACTTGGAGAATGTAGCAGTGTTGGCTACTATTGAGCATAGTTATTAATTTTATGTCAAACTCATCAGTCTAACTGTGTAATTTTTTCCAGGAACATTCAGGTCTATACAGAAAAGTTCAGACTTGGTGTTTCACCAAGTGTTTGGAGTTTGGGGGGTGGGGGGGGAGTATCAGAGTTGAGGGTGTTTGCAAGACAGTGACTTTAAGATGGATAAGAAGTTGGGTAAGGAAGAGGGAAAATTTAAAAAGAAGTCTCATCAATGAATGAAAAGAAACATTTTAAATTAGAAATATTAAAGTAAATCAGAAGTAAGAAGACAATGTGGTTAACCATAGGAGTATTTAAAAATGACATTTTATAGGTAGAGCAATTACTTGAGATTAGGGAAAGAGATTAATTTGGAGATAAAGCAATTGAGAAAGAGAAAGGCTAGGAGGTTACATGGGTCCCAGAGAGCTAAATGAGACTGATAACAGCTGTAATAGTTCAATTAGGTAGGCCCCGATAATAATTAACTAATAAACATTTACCTATATATATAAAAGCCTAAGCCAGCGGTTCTCAACCTGTGGGTCGCGAACAATGAAAATACATCCTGCATATCAGATATTTACATTACGATTCATAACAGTAGCAAATTTACAGTTATGAAGTAGCAACAAAAATAATTTTATGGTTGGGGGTCACCACAATAAGAGGAACTGTATTAAAGGGTCGCGGCATTAGGAAGGTTGAGAACCACTGGCCTAAGCTACTGTTAGGACAGGACGACCTGCAGTAGCTATGATGTGCACTGACCACCAGGGGGCAGATGCTTAATGCAGGAGCTTCCCCCTGGTGGTCAGTGTGCTCCAACAGCCAACCTCCTACAGTCTCTCCCCTGGCCAGCCAGATTGCCCACCAGGCTGAGGGACCCCACCCATGCATGAATTCATGCACTGGACCTCTAGTCCTATCTAATAATAGACAAACATAGTAATTAACCGTACCTCCGACACGCTTCCCATTGGCTAATCAGGGTGATATGCAAATTAACTGCCAACCAAGATGGCGGCCGGCAGCCAGGCAGCTGAAGCAAACAGGAGGCTTGCTTGCTCCAGTGATGGAGGAAGCCAAGGTTCCCTGCCTGCCGCTGCTGGGCTTGCACTCTAAGAAACAATGTTGCAAGTATAGCAGCTAAACAAAACCCATGCTTTCAGCCAGCCGGCCGAGCTGGAGTTGCAACAGAGTTTCAACTATAGAAGCCAAACAAACCAGATACCTGCTTTCAGCAGCCGAGGTCTCAGAGCTGCAGCTGGCTCTCAGTTCCAGTGACAGCCATAGAAGGTAAATAAATCCCAGAATAAAAAAAGAAAAAGAAAAAAAGGAGAGGTTGGGAGCTTCAGTCACCCGCCAGCCTGAAAACGGCCCTCAGCCTCTCACCCAGACTGCCCAGGCACCCCAGTGGGGACCCCCCCCCCCGAAGAGGGTGTGACCAGCTGCAAACAGCCATCATCCCCTCATCCAGGCTGGCCAGGCACCCAAGAGGGACCCCCACCCTGATCCGGGACACCCTTCAGGGCAAACCAGCTGGCACCAACCTGTGCACCAGGCCTCTATCCTATATAGTAAAAGGGTAATATGCCTCCCAGCACCAGGATCAGTGGAGCCGTGAGGCCTCCCAAACCCGGGATCAGTGGAGCCACGAGGCCTCCCGGCACTGGGATCAGCGGAGCAGCGAGGCCTCCTGGCCCCTGGAGCAGCATGACAGGGGCAGCGCCCAAAACCCCTGATCGCCCTGCGGCTCTGTGTGTGACAGGGGGTGGGGCCACAACCTCCCTATCCGCCCTGCTCTGTTCGTGAAAGGGGAAGGCGCCCAACCCCCTGAATGGCCCTGTTCTGTGCCTGATAGGGGGGAGCTCCTCACCCCCCTGATCCGCCCTGCTCTGTGTGTGAAGGGGCAGTGCTCCAACCCTCTGATTGGCCCTGCTCTGTGCGTGACTGGGGGTGGCGCCCCAACTCCCCAATCAGCCCTGCTCTGAGCCGACCAGGGGCTGCACCTAGGGATTGGGCCTGCCCTCTGCCACCCGGGAGCGGGCCTAAGCCAGCAGGTCGTTATCTCCCGAGGGGTCCCAGACTGTGAGAGGGCACAAGTGGGGCTGAGGGACACCCCTCCCCTCCCCCCCACCAGTGCACAAGTTTTTGTGTACCGGGCCTCTAGTATATATAAAATCCCATTGAAGACCTGTTCTTTGCTATATTTTATACAGCTTCCAACTGCAATGACCGCAATAATTCTTACCTGCAATCATATAAAGATCTGAAGTATCAGGTTAGAAGGTCCATATTAGACCCATGCTAACTGCTAAAGGATAAGCAAAGGCCCTGCATGAATAAATTGCCCTATTTCTGCATGTCCCACTTCTACTAATCACTCTTTTTTAAACCTAGACATCATTAGGATATGATTTAAGGGTCAGTACTTTGTGGTGCCCAAGTCGTGTGTCCCTTATACACAAAAAGAATCAGAAGCCTGAAAGGAGTAAACATTCAAGTAATTTTGAAATCTGGATTGAGATGTCTTCTCTTACTTCCTCTAAGCTGGTCAAAACCGTGAAAGGCCTTTCTAATCACGAGCAGACAGGGGCTGTTTAAGGATTCCAGTAATCACCAGAGCCCTGTCCACAAAGTCCTTCCCAGCCACCACCACCAAATGAGTCCCGAGCAGCAAGTTGCCCCTCTCCTGGAGCTAGGGCAGGTTGACACTTAAGAGGAGCAGTCCGGGATGCCAAGTCTCAGTTACAGGTGGGAAGGGGAGGCTCCCGGAAGGGCGCGAGTAGGGGCGCAGGGAGGGAAAGGAACGGATGTGGGCTGCTGGGGTGGGAGTTGCGTGGGATGCTAGGCTCCATCCAGCCCGGATCTACTCAGCCACCGCAGGGGAGCTACTCACACTTTGTATGGCAGCCGCGGGTCCGACGTCAGCGTGATCTTAAAGGAAACCTTGGACCTGAGAAAGAGCGGAAGAGAGTTAAGGTCGGGCAGTGGCATCAGGATTGGGGAGGTTGCGGGTAAACACTTACATGGTGAAGCGGGCATGGACTAAGACGCCAACTTCCTTTAGCAGTCCCACTTCCGCCCCGGTCCCGAAGGGCTCCTCCACACTTAGGTCCCTGGCACGCTGGGGACCTCCAAAGTTGCTGTTGTCCAAAGGACTGCCTGAAAAATCGGCATCGGATGATCATCTAGGCGGAGACTCCTAATTACAAATACCTACTGATTTGGCATTTACATATTTTAAAAGAACGTGTAGATTGTATGAAATTAATATTTTTACAAATGCTTTTATTTGCTGCCATATTTCTGTCAGGCATCACCAAGGTGAGTAGGACTTTTGGTCCCAACAGGCCTTTCGGGGGAAGTCTGTGTACGCTCTGGGCGGTGAGCTGGCCGGCAGGGGGCGGGGCTCTCCGAAGTAGCGCAGGTGCCCTGGGGGCTGAAAAGTACAAGTAGATTCTCACCGGACTGTAGTATTAGCAGTGATACCCGTGATGGTGTACGGTAAGAAGTTTACACCATGTAATAAATACCTGGCTACTTAGGGGCACTGACCTCTTTTCCCTTAGGTTGTCAAGGCCAACACAACAGTAGCCTTTTGATGTAAATGAGTCAAAAGTATACTTTTAAAAAAATCCAATTGGCAAAAAATATATATTTTTTGGTGTGCCACAGAACTTTAGTAGTTTATGTGGGCAATGAGATGAAAACAGTTGAAAATCACTGGTATTGGTGTCCTTTTGCCTTTCCAGCAACCTGATCCTGTTATATCATTTAAATTTTTCATATTGTTTTCCTTCACACTTTGTAATACTGATGTCAAGTTAATTTGCACAGGTAAGTGAGTAAGTAGGTGAGAAAGACAAGATTCTGCGCTCAGCAACTTGAAGTCTAGCTGGGAAGATTTAAACCAGGGCACTGGTTGCAGATCATTAGCCACATTTATTCAGTTTAACAACACATTTTTAATTCTTTCCATGTTCCAAGCACTGAGGCTAAAAGCAAGAGATGTTGGGATTAATAGGAAAGGTACCTGCCAACCCTCTAGGATCTGTCAGAAGTTCTTGTATTGTGAGGGAAGAAGATGTGTTTCCTCTAAATATTATTACAAATCTCAGCATCTGTGCTTAAAAAATAAGCATCCCTATCACAATGTCTGCAATGCTCTTTTTAAGAAATATTGGATACAGATAGGCATTAAAATAATGAGGTGATCTAGTTAATCTTTAGAATATTATGTGAGATTATTTTCTTTACATTACATTCATCCCAATGACTTATTTATTTTATAACTGAAAGTTTGTACCCTTTGAACTTCTTCACCCATTCCCCCAAATACTAATCTGTTCATAATATCTACAACCTTGTTTATTTTTTTAGATTCCACATGTAAACGAATCATACACTATTTGTCTTTCTTGCTGACTTATTTCACCAAGTATAAATCCCTCAAGAAGGTTCCTCCATGTTGTTGCAAATAGATCATTTTTTTATGACTGAATAATATTACATTGTGTGTGTGTGTGTGTGTGTGTGTGTGTGTGTGTGTGTGTGTGTAGATCAAATTTTCTGCTGGGGCTGACTGGCAGACCCTGAGCATGGATGAATGATTACTCTGACACATGAGAGGGCTAAGGGACTGCTTAGCTTGAAAAACCCAACAGCCTCATTCACCTGCCTCCTTAGGCTTTTATTGTAGCAACAGCTTGAACTAAAATTAACTTCTAGACACTATCAGCAAGGTAAGTATTCTTGAGAAGACACATGCATCTGCAGTGTCCTTTAAGCAAGGACGTCTAAAGACTAAGCATAAAGATTCCAGTAAAACACCTGGGGGCTCAGACTTGTTTGGAAAAGTCAAGGCAGGGTCTGTCACCTTCAGCAAGGTCCTCCAGTATCCCTTGACCTTTCAGAGATTTCCAAGCAAGTCCCGTGCTTCCCCGCAATTTTCTTTAATGGATATAATGTTATGCATATTTAAGAGTTATGGGAATTTCATCTTTGCCATAATTTTGCAGCAAACTGCTCTTGTACTGTCACATCTCCCCATGAAAAGAAAGAAGATTCTGAGTAGGAAAGTAAGACTCCAACATTCTCATGACAGTCTTTGTCATAGCTTTAAAAGACATAAATCTTGCCATATTCTAGAAAGAGATGTTGATTGATAGATTTGGGGATCAGCAGTTATAATGTTAATAGCTGAAACAATGGGATTGGTTGGTGTGACTAAAGTATTTTAAAATAGCAATAAGGAGAAAACTGATTGTGTTTACCTGGTGTCAAATAACAATGAAGAGATTAGAGTACATACTTATAGTTTCTATTTCTAAGAATACATATCATCTCACTCCACCACTCACCAAATGAGTTTTGAGGGCATAGAATAGCGGCAATGTTCAGGTCACACATCCCTGCACCCAGCAGCCGGGCCCGGCAAGCTGACACTTGTTTATATTTTTAAACAACATTTGCATTTTACTTTTATAGTTTTGTGATTCCATTTATACTAAATGCTTAACATAATACTTAGCATTAGCACAAGATAAATTTTGATCCATTATTATTCTCATTGCCCAATGATATCAACACCCTTCACAGGATTATAGGGTGATAAAGGTAATAGAAGGGAAAAATTACTAAATTCAACACAATAAAAATATTCCCTTATTATTAATTGTTCAGGCTAAAATTTGTTTCCAATATGAAGTCTTTGGGGTTTAAGATCCTAAGATTTATATCCCAGTGTAAACCTTCCAGGATTACATAATTGAACTATCTGGTGATTTTAGTCAGACATAAATACAATAAACTTAAGGTGAAGAGGTTTGGAAGAAAATTCATTTTTGCACCCAAATCTGACATGTTTTTTACTTTATTTAAAACTGTTTTACAGAAGACATATGATTTTACTTACATGTAGAATCTACAAAATGAAATAAACACATAAAATAGAAACAGACTCAGAAACAAATAACAGACAGACAGTTATCAGAGGGGAAAAGGTTAGGGGACTGATTTTAAAAAGGTAAAAGGATTAAGCACTACAAATTGGTAGATGCAGAATGGTCATAGAGATGTAGATTATTTTACACATGGTGAATATAGTCAATATTGTGAGAACCATGTAAGGACCAAATGGGTGCTTTAAGATTAGTGGGGGGACCACTCTGTAAGTACATGATTTTCTAACCATTTTGCTGAACATCTGAAACTAATGTAGAATAATATTGAATGTAAACTGTACTTGAAAAATAAAGGAAATAACTGGTAAGATTTTTATTTTAATCCGTCATATGTGTGTCTTTTTTATTTAATTTTTTATTGATTAAGATATTACATATGAGTCCTTATCCCCACATTACCCCTTTACCCCCCATTCATGCCCTCACTCCCCTTGTGTCTGTGTCCATTGGTTAGGCCTATATGCTTGCATATAAGTCCTTTGGTTGATCTCTCCCCCTTACCCCCACCCTCACCTACCTTCCCTCTGAGGTTTGACAGTCAGATCGATGCTTCTCTGTCTCTGGATCTGTTATTGTTCATCAGTTTATCTTGTTCATTATATTCCACAAATGAGTGAAATCATGTGGTATTTATCTTTCTCTGACTGGCTTATTTCACTTAGCATAATGCTCTCCAGCTCCATCTATGCTGTTGCAAATGGTAGGAGTGCCTTCATTTTTACTGCAGCATAGTATTCCATTGCATTGATGTGCCAAAGTTTTTTAATCCACTCATCTTCTGATGGGCACTTAGGCTGATTCCAAATCTTAGCTATTGTAAATTGTGCTGCTATGAACATAGGGGGGCATATGTCATTTCGAATTGGTGTTTCTAGTTTCTTGGGATATATTCCTAGAAGTGGAATCACTGGGTCAGATGGGAGTTCCATTTTTAGTTTTTTGAGGAAACTCCATACTGTTCTCCACAGTGGCTGCACCAGTCTGCATTCCCACCAGCAGTGCACAAGGGTTACTTTGTCTTCACATCCGCACCAACATTTGTCCTTTGTTGATTTGTTGATGATAGCCATTCTGACAGGTATAAGACGGTATCTCATTGTCGTTTTGATCTGCATCTCTCAGAAGATTAGTGACTTTGAGCATGTTTTCATATGTCTTTTGGCCTTTCTTCTGTCTTCTTTCAGTAAGTATCTATTTAGGTCCATTGCCCATTTTTTTTGATTGGGTTGTTTATCTTCATTTTGTTAAGTTGTATGAGTTCCCTGTAAATGTTGGAGAATTAACCCTCATCAGTGATAACATTTGCAAATATGTTCTCCCATGCAGTGGGCTTTCTTGTCGTTTTGTTGATGGTTTCCTTTGCTGTGCAAAAGATTTTATTTTGATGTAGTCCCATTTCTTTATTTTCTCTTTAGTGTCCATTGCCTTAGGAGCAGTATCAGTGAAGAAAATGCTTTGGCATATGTCTGCGATTTCGCTGCCTGTGGATTCCTCTAGTATTTTTATGGTTTCCCGTCTTATGTTTAAGTCCTTATCCATTTTGAGTTTATTTTTGTATATGGTGTAAGTTGGTGGTCTAGTTTCATTTTTTTTTGCACGTATCTGACCAATTTCCCCAATACCATTTATTGAATAGGCTGTCTTTTTTTATTATTATTTATTGCTTAAAGTATTACAAAGGGTATTACATATGTGTCAATTTTTTCTCCCCGCCCTAGACAGTCCCCTAGCCTCCCCTATCCCCCAGTGTCTTATGTCCATTGGTTATGCTTATATGCATGCATACAAGTCCTTTAGTAGATCTCTTACCCCCCTACCTCCTGCCCCCCAATCCTCCCTGGCCTTCCCGCTGCAGTTTGACAATCTGTTTGAGGCAGCTCTGCCTCTGTATCTATTATTGTTCAAAAGTTTATTATGGTCTCTATTGTCCATGAATGAGTGAGATCATGTGGTATTTTTCCTTTATTGACTGGCTTATTTCACTTAGCATAATGCTCTCCAGTTCCATCCATGACGTTGCAAATGGTAAGAGTTCCTTCCTTTTTAGAGCAGCATAGTATTCCATCATGTAGATGTACCACAGTTTTCTAATCCATTCATCTACTGATGGGCACTTAGGCTGTTTCCAGATCTTAGCTATGGTGAATTGTGCTGTATGAACATAGGGGTGCATATATCCTTTCTGATTGGTGTTTCTGGTTTCTTGGGATATATTCCTAGAAGTGGGATCACAGGGTCAAATGGGAGTTCCATTTTCAGTTTTTTAAGGAAACTCCATACTGTCTTCCATAGTGGCTGCACCAGTCTGCATTCCCACCAGCAGTGCACAAGTGTTCCTGAAGAGGCTGTCTTGACTCCATTGTATGTTCATGCCTCCTTTGTCGAATACTAATTGAGCATTGTGTCTGAGTCGATTTCTGGGTTCTCTATTCTATTCCATTGATCTATATGTCTGTTCTTGTGCCAGTACCAGGCAGTTTTGAGAACAGTGGCTTTGTAATACAGCTTGATATCTGGTATTGAGATCCCACTAACTTTGTACTTCTTTCTCAGGATTGCTGCAGCTATTCAGGATCTTTTTGAATTCCAGATGAATCATTGGTGAGTTTTTTCTAGGTCTGTGAAATAAGCTGTTGATTATTTAAAGAAGATTGTATTAAATCTCTTGATATTCTGGGTAGTATGGACATTTTAATGATGTTGGTTCTACTAATCCATGAACATGGCAAGTTCTTCCATCTGTTTATGTCTTCCTTTATCTCTTTTTTTTTTTTCAGTGTCCTGTAGTTTTCCTAGTACAGGTCGTTTACCTCCTTAGTTAAGTTAATTTCCAGGTATATAAGCTTTATTTTGGTGCAATGGTAAGTGGGATTGCTTCTTTAATCTCTATTTGGTGTATAAAAATGACATAGACTTCTGGGCATTACTTTTGTATCCTGCTACATTGCCAAATTCATTTATTAAGTCTAGTAGTTTTTTTTTTTTGATGGAGTCTTTGGGGTTTCCTTTGTACAGTATCATGTCATCTGTGAATGAATAATCACAGTTTTACACCTTTTTTCTACAATTTGGATACCTTTTATTTCTTATTCTTTTCTAATTGCTATGGCTAGCACTTCCAGTACTATGTCAAACAGGAGTAGTGAAAGCGGGCATCTCTGTCTAGTTCCTGTTCTTAGATGAAATGGTTTTAGTTTTTGCCCATTGAATAGATGTTGGCTGTAGGTTTGTCATATAAGACTTTTAAAAACATATATATTTCTTTATTGATTTCAGAGATGAAGAAAGAGGGAGAGAGAGATAGAAACATCAATGATAAGAGATAATCATTGATTGGCTGCCTCCTGCATGCCCCCCACTGGTGTTTGATCCAACAACCTGGGCATGTGCCCTTGGCCGGAATTGAACCTGGGATCCTTCAGTCCACAGGCCAATGCTCTATCTACTGAGCAAAACTGGCTAGGGCTGTCATATAAGACTTTTATTATGTTTTGGTATGGTCCCTTTATTACCACATTGCTGAGGGTTTTGTTGTTGTTGTTGTTTTTTTATCAAGAGAGGGTGTTGGATTTTGTCAAATGCTTTTTCTGCATCAATTGACATGACTATGTGATTTTTATCCTCAATTTGTTTATGTGATGTGTCACATTTTTTTGATTTGCAGAAATTGTACCATCCTTGCATTCCTTGGATGCATCCTACTGCGTCATGGTGAATGATCTTTCTGATGTAATGCTGAATCCAATTTGCTATAATGTTGTTGAGGATTTTGGCATCTATGTTCATGAAGGCTATTGGCCTGTAATTCTCTTTCTTTTTCTTGTCTTTATCTGGTTTTGGTATTAGGGTAATGCTGGCTTAATAGAATGAGCTTGGAAATGTGCCTTCCTATTGAATTTTTGGAATAGTCTGAGGAGGATAGGTTTTAGTTCTTCCTTGAATGTTTGGTAAAACTCCCCTGTGAAGCCCTCTCACCCCAGTCTTTTGTTTGCTGGAAGCCTTTTGATGACACCTTTGATTTCTTCCATAGTTATTGGTCTATTGAGATTTTTTGATTCTACCTGATCGAGTTTGGAAGGTGTATTTTTCTAGGAATATGTCCATTTCCTCCAGGTTGTCCAGTTTATTGGAATAGAGTTGTTCATAGTATTTTTTAACAATCCTTTGTATTTCTGTGGGGTTTGTTGTTATTTTGCCTCTTTCATTTCGGATTTTGTTTATTTGGGCCCTCTCTCTTTGCTTTTTGGTGAGCCTGGCTACAGGGTCCTCAATATTGTTTATCCTTTCAAAGGACCATTTCTTGGTTTCATTGATCTTTTGTATCTTTTTTTTGGTCTCTCTGTCATGTATTTCCGCTCTGATCTTTATTATATCCTTCCTTCTCTCTCTGGGCTTATCTTGTTGCCCTCTTTCCAATTCTTTAAGTTGTAGAGTTAGATGATTTATTACCATTTTTTCTTGTTTTTTTGAGGTATGACTGTAGAGCTATAAACCTTCCTCTCAAGACTGCTTCCACTGTGTCTCATAGATTTTGGATTGTTGTGTTTTCATTGTCATTGTTTTCCAAGATGTTCTAATTTCTTCTTTGATCTCTTTGGTAACCCAGTTGTTGCTTATAATAGCATGATATTTAGCTTCTAAGTGCTAGAATTTTTTGATTGTTTTTTATTGTAATTTATTTCTAATATTATGCTATGTGCTCTGAGAAAATGCTTGATATGATTTCAGTCTTCTTGAATTTGGGGAGACTTTGCCTTTGACCCAATATGTGGTTTATCTTTGAAAATGTCCCATGTCCACTTGAGAAGTACGTATATTCTGTTTCTTTTGGGTGAAATGTTCTGAAGATGTCAATTAGCTCCATCTGATCTAGTGAGTCGTTTAGGGTTGCTATTTTTTTGCTCATTTTTTTGTCTACATCCGTGGTTGGCAAACTGTGGCTCACAAGCCACATGCGGCTTTTTGGCCCCTTGAGTGTGGCTCTTCCACAAAACACCACGTGCGGGAGCACATACAGTGCAATTGAAAGTTCGTGGCCCATGCGCAGAAGTTGGTTTTCGGCCTGGGCGAGTCTATTTTGAAGAAGTACTGTTGATATTTGGCTCTGATGACTAATGAGTTTGCTGACCACTGGTCTAGAGGATTTATCCAGTGATGTCAGTGGGGTATTAAAGTCTCCTAGTATGATTGTAATGTTTTCTATCTCTCCCTTGATATCTTTCTGGAGTTTCTTTTTTTTTAATGTATTTAGGTGCTTCTGCATTGGCAGCATATAGGTTTACCAGGGTTATATCCTCTTGTTGTATTGATACCTTTAGTATTATGAAGGTATCCTTATCTGTTGTTTTGGCTCTCACTTTGTGGTCTATTTTGTCAGATGTAAGTATTGCTACCCCAGCTATTTTTTTTTAATTTCCATTTGCCTGAAAGATATTTTTCTATCTCTTCGCTTTCAGTATGTGAGTCCCTTGTTCTGAGGTGGGTCTCTTATAGACAGCATATATATGGGTCATGTTTTCTTATCCATTCACCCACTCAATGTCTTTTGATTGGAGCATTTATTCTGTTTACGTTTAAAGTTATTATTGATAGGTACTTGTTTCCATTTTTATTTTTTGTGCCTATATTCCTTCTCCCCTTTTTATTTCTTGTTTTTACAGCATTCCCTTTAACGTTTCTTGCATTGCTGGCTTGGTAGTGATAAATTCGCTTAGGCTTTTTTCTGTTTCTGTGAAGCTCCTTATTTCCCCTTCAATTTTTAATGATAGTCTTGCTGGATAGGTTATTCTTGGATTCAGTTCATTGCTTTGTATTACTTTGTACACTGCCTTCCATTCCTTTCTGGCCTGATGTGTTTTCTGTTGAGAAATCATTTGATTAACAAATGGGAGATCCCTTGTACATAACTTTCTCTCTCTCTCTTGTAGCCTTTAAGATTCTCTTTATGACCTGAACATTTGCCATCATAATTATGACATGTCTTGGTGTGGGTCTTTTCAGGTTCATCTTGTTTGTGACTCTCTATGCTTGTGTGACTTTTTTCTTCCCCACATCAGGGAAGTTTTCTGACATTATTTCTTCAAATAGGTTTTCTAACCCTTGGTCTTCTTCCTGTCGTTCTGGCACTCCTATTATTGGTATGTTGCTTTGTTTCATGTTGTCTCCCTTAGGCTCTCCTCCTGTCTTTTAATTTTTTTCTCCTATTGCAGTTTTGTTTGGGTGTGTTTTGATTCCCTGTCTTTTAATTCACTAATTTGGTCCTCCACTCCTCCTATCAATTGTTGAAATTTTTCAGTGTTTTTATTGCAGCTATATCACTCTTTATTTCTTCTTGATTCTTACATAAGTTGTTGATTTTTTTCATCCATCTGGTTTATGAACTGTATAACCCTTATTCTGAATTATTTTTCTGACATATTGCATGCCTCCGTTTCACTCAGCTCCTTTTCTGGTGATCTTCGTTTTCTTTCCTTTGGGGGTTTCTTTGTCTCCCCTTTTATGCTCTCACTGAAGAATCTAGGTGTCAAGGTGTGGGGGCTGCTCCTTGGACAGTCATAGAAGTTTCTACTCATCAGGTTCCAGCAACTCCTTTGGTGGGTGCTGCTGTCATGGATGTTCACAGCAGTAGTCGCTCCTCTGGCTGGTGCGGGTGAGCTGCTCACATGGCTGCTGCTCTTTAGACAAGAACAGGCTGCTCACAGGGCTGTTGCTCCTCGGACAAGGGCAGGCTGCTCGCAGGGCTGCTGCTCCTCATATAGGAACAGGCTGCACGTGACTGCTGCTTTTAGAGTGAGTGGGGGCAGACTTGTCGCGCCACTGTTTCTCCTTGGAAGGGGATAGGCTGTTTGTGTGGCTGCTACTCCTCAGATGGGGGCAGGCTGCTGGTCATCGAATGGGGGCAAGCAGCTAGTTCAGTTGCTGCTTCTTGGATGGAGGTGGCCTGTGCACGGCTGCTGTTACTTGGATGGGGCAGGCTGCTCTCATGACCACTGCTCTTTGGACAGGGGCAGGCTGCACGAGGCTGCTGCTCCTCAGATGGTGGCTAGCCATGTGAGGCTGCTGCTCCTTGGATGGGTTCAGGCTGCTTGAGGGGCTGCTGCTCCTTGGATGGGAGAGGCTGCACTCAGCTGCTGCTCATTAAATGGGGGTGGGCTACATGGGGCTGCTGCTCCTCAGATGGTGGCTGGCCATTTCAGCCTCCTGCTCCTTGGAAGGGGATGGGCTATGTGCAGCTGGTGCTCATTAAGTGTGGGTGGGAAGCTCACGCAGCTGCTGCTCCACTGACAGATGCAGGCAGGGTGTGGCTGTTGCTCCTCAGATAGGGGCAGGCTGCTCACATGGCTGCTGCTCATGTGGTAATGGCACCCTGGGCTAAAGGGTTGGGCCAGCCAGAGGGGAGCGCACTTTGGAACTCATAGGAGCCCGTGCCCACAATGACTGGAATCTTGGGGACTGTGGGACCGCAGCTGAGGCTGCAGGTCCTTGGCTGGGGTGGCTGTAGAGTTCTGGGTGGTGTCTGAGGGCACTGTGGGTGGAGGTGAGGCTGTGCTCCCAATCCCAGCAGCTCTCCCCTTCAAGAAGTTGTGGCCTTGCCCTAACCGATTGGTTCAGTGGATAGAGTGTTGGCCTGTGGATTGAGAGGTCCCAGGTTCTATTCTGGTCAAGGGCATGTACCTTGGTTGCAGGCACATCCCCAGTAGGAAGTGTGCAGGAGGCAGCTGATCAATGTTTCTCTCTCATCAATAACTCTATATCCCTCTCCCTTCTTCTCTGTAAAAAAATCAATAAAATATATTAAAATTTTTTAAAAAAAGTTGTGGCCTCTGTGGTAGAACCGGCCACCCCATGACTATTTTCAATGGTAGCAGAGACTGCTTGGTTACACGAGCCTGGTCTGCTTTCCCCTGAAGGTCCTGCAGGATCTAACTGTCCCTCATTCACACACACACCCAACACACTCCCCTTTCACTTCATCACTCATTCACATGCTCTCCTTCACTGCCGCCATCTTCCTGCTGCTGTAGTTGGGTCTGGAGTGTTATTGACTTGTTTGTGGAATGGAGTCTCCTCTCCGGGTGTCTGGTTATGTGGCTCACTCTCTACCACATTGACCAAACAGGACAAAATGCAACTCAACAAGACATGACACAAAGGGAACAAAATACAGATGTACTTATGACACCAATAACCCCAATATAAGTGACCGACAGAGAAAAGAGAATTAGGGGAGAGAAAAAAAATCACAAATGATATTGAAGAGAGAAAAAAATGGTAAGAGAGAAAATAAACAGAAGAAAAGAAAAAATAAAAAGAAAAAGGAAAACAAAAATATATATGGGGAGAAAACACCACAGAAGAAACAGACAAACCAAAAAATGCAAACACCAAACATCCAGAAAAGAGGTTGGGGGCAGAATCTGTAGAGGCCAAGCTTATATACAGAAAATAAGGTTAAGGAGTTGGATGAGTATGGAGAGGACCCCAGTTTAGTATAGAGCAATTAGAAAGAGGATGAGTGGATAAGAAGAAAGAGAAAGAGAAACAGAAAAAGAAAAAGAAAAAAATTAAAAAAATTAAAAAGTAGGATAAAATAAAAAAAATTAAAATAGAATGAAGAAAATAAAGCAAAAAGAAATAAAAATAAAGAGAAAAAATGAATAAAGGAAATAAATAGAAAAGAGATAACAAAATAATAATAAGATTAAAAAAAGTGAAGTGTAGTTCCTTTCTGCTGAGTTTTAATGCCCCATGGGGGCTTGTTTAAGATCCCACTCTTCTGTACTGTCTGCCACTTCTCAGTTTCCTGTTAGATTGTTGAAGTTCCAAGTGGTCCACCACTCCTCTGTTTGTGTCTATATCCACAGCCTTCACTGCCAGCTGGTGGGACCAATCTTTCCATTTAACCTGTCTGCCTGCTGTCAATCTTAATCACTCAATCAGCTGTTTCTGACAGTGCTATAGTTGGGGAGGTTGCTAGGACTGAATGGCCTCTCTTTAGCCCAGTCCCTGAGGGCTCTCAGGAACTATTCAGATTTTTTTTTTGTATCCTTTGTAACACACAGGTTGTAGTCTGGGTGTGGCTTTATTGGTTGCCTGGTGACTGCAGGAAGGGGCTATCTCTTCAGGAGAAAATGGCTGCTTAAGTCCAGTGTGTCAGGTATGTCTCAGTGCCAGACTCCCGGCCATCTCTCTCAGACCCTCTTCTCTCCCCAGCCTCTCCCTAGACTCCACAAGTCTGCACCTCTACCTGCACCTCAGCCATAGGTAAGTGATTATATTTGAAAGGTTCTATGAACTGGTCCTCTTCCATTGACCTATATGCCTGTTCTTGTGCCAGTACCAGGCTGTTTTGAGAACAATGGCTTTATAATATTACTTGATATATGGTATTGTGATTCCTCCAACTTTGTATTTTCTCAAGATTTCTGCAGCTATTCAGGGTCATTTATGGAGGCATATAACATTTTTGAGTGTTTGTTCTAGGTCTGTGATATATGCCGTTGGTATTTTAATAGGGACTGCATTGAATCTATAGATTGCTTTTGGTGGTATGGACATTTTAATAATGTTGATTCTACCATCCATGAACATGGTATATTCTTCCACTTGTTTATATATTCCTCTATCTCTTTTTTCAATATCTTATAGTTTTCTGAGTACAGGTCTTTTCCCTCCTTGGTTAAGTTTATTCCTATGTATCTTAATTTTTTTGTTGCAATGGTAAATGGGATTGTTTTTTAATATCTCTTTCTGAGATTTCACTATTGATGTATAAAAATGCTATGGATTTTTGGATGTTAAAATGTTGCCAAATTAATGAAATCTAGTAGGTTTTTTAAGGAGTCAATAGGGTTTTCAATGTACAATATCATGTTTTCTGTGAATAATGAGTTTTACTTCCTCATTACCAATGCATATTCCTTTTATTTCTTCTTCTGCCAGGGCTGATCAGCAGACCCCAAGCGATGGATGAATGATTTTTCTGACACAGGATTGTAGTATAAGAGAGGGCTAATGGAATGCCTGGTTAAAGGAACCAAACAGGCTCATTCACCTGTCTCTTCAGGCTTTTATTGTAACAGCAGTTTGAGGTAAAATATATCTTTTAGATACAATCAGTAGGGTAAGTAATCTCGGGAGGACACATGTGTTTGCAGTGTCCTTTAAGCAAGGACACCTAAAGATTAAGCATAAATATTCCAGTAAACACCCGAGGGTCTGCACGTGAACAGCCTTGTCTGGAAAGGTCAAGGAGTAATTAGGAGCTCTACCTTCAGCCAACTTCCCTAAGTCAGAATTCCAATAAACAGGGGCAGGCCACCTTCAGCCAACTCCCCTGGGTCTGGATTTCCTCCTTACAAACTTTCCATCCAAGTCTCCTATGCTCTTGTCTGATTGACATGGCCAGGAATTCCAGAGCTATGTTGAATAAGAATGGTAAAGGAAGGCTTCCCTGTCTTATTCCTGTTCTTAGGGAAAATTTTAATTTTTTTCCCATTGATTATGATGTTGACTGTAGGTTTATCATATTTGGCCTTTATCATCTTGTGGTATGCTCCCTCTATTCCCACTTTACTGAGTTTTTGTCATTGTTGTTGTTTTTAATCAAAAAAAGTGTTTGGGATTGTGTCAAATGCTTTTTTTTTTGCATTTATTGATATGATCCTGTGATTTTTCTCTTGCAATCTGTTTATGTGCTGTATCACATTTGTTGATTTGAGAATATTGTACCTCCCTTGCATCCACAGAACAAATATCAGTCATGATGTATGATCTTCTTAATGTATTGCTGGATCCAATTTGATAAAGTTTTGTTGATGATTTTAGTGTCTATGTTCATCAGAGATATTGACCTGTAGTTCTCTTTCTTTGTTGTGTCTTTATCCAGTTTTAGAATTAGGGTGATGGAAGTGTTCCTTGCTCCTGAAATTTTTGGAAAAGTTTGAAGAGTAGAGGTGTTAGTTCTTTGAATATTTGGTAAAACTCCCCTGTGAATCTGTCTGGACCAAGGTTTTTGTTTGCTGGGAGTTTTTCTTATTACTGCTTCAATTTCATTAGTAGTTATCAGCCTATTCAGGTTTTCTGATTCTTCCTGATTGAGTATTGGAAGGTTGTATTTTTCTAGGAATATGCCATTTCATCCAGGTTGTCCCTTCTGTTGGAAAAAAGTCATTCATAGTATTTTATTACAACCCTTTGTATTTTTGTAGTGTCAGCTGTTAGTTTATCTCTGTCTTTTCTGATTTTGTTTATTTGATTCCTCTCTCTTTTTTTTTCGCCTTCCTGGTGAGCCAGGTTAGAGGTTCATCAATCTTGTTTATCCTTTTGAAGAAACAGCTCTTGGTTTTATTGATCTTCTGTATTATTATTATTATTATTATTATTATTATTATTATTGGTCTCTGTGTCATTTATTATCTCTCTGATCTTTATTATTTTCTTCATTCTACTTATTCTGTTTTTTTTCCTTTATTTTTCTCTTTCTAATTCTTTTTTTTAAAATATATTTTGATTGGTATCAGAGAGGAAGGGAATAGAAGAGAGAGAGAAACATCAATGATGAAAGAATCATTGATTGGCTGCCTCCCATATGCCCCCCACTGGGGACCAAGCCTGCGACCCAGGCATATGCCCTTGACCAGAATCGAACCCGGGACCCTTCAGTCTGCAGGCCGACGCTCCATCCACTGAGCCAAACCAGCCAGGGCTCTCTTTCTAATTCTTTAATTTGTAGTGTTAGGTCACTTATTACCAGTTTTTTGTTTTGTTTTTTATTTTTTTAGGAAGGGTGGTAGTGTTATGAACTTTTCTCTAAGGATTGCTTTGACTGTGTTCCATAGGTTTTGGATTGTTGTGTGTTCATTTTCATTTGTTTCCAGGATTTTTTTTATTTCTTCTTTGATATCTTTTGCCATCCATTTATTGTTTAATAGTATGCTATATAGCCTCCATGTATTTGATCATTTTTAGTGCTTTTATTGTAATTGAGTTATAATTTCATGCCACTGTGTCTGAGAAGATGCTTTATATTATTTCAATCTTCTTAAATTTATAGAGACTTAGCTTGTGTCCTAACATGTGGTCTATGTTTGAAAATGTCCCATGTGCACTTGAGAAGAATGTATATTCCATAGCTTTGCAGTAGAATGTTCTGAAGATGTGAATTAATTCCATCTGTTCTAGAATGTAATTTAAGATCACCGTTTCCTTGTTGATTCTGTGTCTAGAAGATTTATCCAGTGATATCAATGAGGTATTAAAGTCACCTACTATGAGTGTATTGTTGTTCATCTCTTCCTTGATATCCTCCAAAAGTTTATATATATATATATATATATATATATATATATATATATATATATATATATATATATTCCAGTATTGGGTGCATATATGCTTACCATAGTTAGAGCCTCTTGCTATATCTATCTTTGTAGTGTTATGAAGTGGCCTTCTTTATCTCTTGTTATGGCCTTCATTTTGAGGTCTATTTTGTCAGATATAAGTATTGCTATCCCTTCTTGTTTTACATTTCCATTTGCCTGAAAAAAATTTTTTCATCCCTTCACATTCAATCTGTGTGAGTACTTTGTTCTAAGGTGGGTCTCTTGTAGACAGCATTTATATGGGTCATTTTCCCCCCCATTCAACTACCCTATGTGTTTTGATTGGAGCATTTAATCCATTTAAGTTTAAGGTATTATTGATAGGTAGTTGTTGCCATTTTCATTCTTTATGCCTGTATTCCTTCTTCCCTTTATGTTTCTTCTTTTTACAATAGTCCCTTTAGCATGTCTTGCAATGCTGGCTTGGTGGTAATAAACTCCATTAGCCTTTTCTTGCCTGCAAAGTTCCTGATTTCATCTTCAATTTTAAATGATAGCCTTGCACGATAGAGTATTCTGGGATTCAGTCCCTTGCTATGCATCACTTTGTTTACTTCATTCCATTCGCTTCTGGCCTGATGTGTTTCTGTGGAGAAATCAGTTGATATTCTAATGGGAGATCCCTTGTAGAAAACTTTTTGTCTCTCTCTGGCAGCCTTTAAGATTCCACTTTGTCAATTTAATTACAATGTGTCTTGGTGTCAGTCTTTTGGGATTCATCTTGTTTGGGACTCTCTGTGCTTCTTGTACTTGTGTGACTTTTGTCTTCCCAAAGTCAGGAAAATTTCCTGTCATTATTTCTTCAAACAGATTATGTATTCCTTGCTCAACTTCCCCTCCTTCTGGAACCCCTATTAGGATGTTGTTTTGTTTCATGTTGTCCCAGAACTCCCTTAGACTTTCCTCCTGATTTTTAATTTTTGCAGTTGCTGCTCTGCTTGTGTGTTTTTTTCTACCTTATCTTCAGCCCTCAGCTTTTTCTAGTCTACTGATTTGGTCCTCAGCTTTTCCTAGTCTACTGTTGAAACTTTCTATTGTGCTTTTTATTGCAGTGATGTCATTCTTTATTTCTTGATTCTTATACATGTTGGTAAATTTATCATTCATATATTTGAGCATCCTTATAACCATTACTTCAATTATTTCTCTGACAAATTGCTTACCTCATTTCATTTAGATCTTTTTCTGGCTGTTTCTCTTTCATTTGAAGAATGTTTCTTTGTCTCCCCATTTTTACTGTTTCTTTGTAATTCTTTTATATATTAGATCAAACTGCTATGTTATTTTATTTGATCTTATGTAGCAAATGTTTTGTGGGGCCCACTGGTTCAGTGTTTCAGGGTATCCTGAGCTGTGTATCCTAGTAAGGCTCCCTATTTGAGATATTTGGATTCTACTGATGTAGTGGAGCATTGAATGTTATTGTCCCATTCATGGATAGAGTTTCCTCTCAGGGTGCCTGATTATGTGGCTCACTCCCTCATACCAATAGTTGTGGAAGTGCTGACCAAAGGGCACAAAATGAAACATGTCAAGACATGACACAGAAGGAACAGAACATGAATGTACACAAGACACATATAACCCCAATAAAATTGACCACTATACAAAATAGAATTAGGAAAGACAACAGAGAGAAAGAATGATAGTGAGAAAAGAATAAAGAATATAAATAGAAAACCCAACAAAAAAGCAAATAAACGAAAAAGCAAAAATAAAATTCACCCCAAAAGGGGGGAGGCGGCAGCAGAATCTGTAGATGAATAGCTTAAATAGAGAAAATAAGGTTAAGGAATTGGTTGAATAGGAAGGACCACAATTTAGAATAGAGGAAGAAGAAAAGAAATGAGTAGACAAGAATAAATAAATAAATAAATAAATAAATAAATAAATAAATTTTTTGAAAAGGAGAATAGAGGTGAGAGCAGATAGGCATAAATTTAGGAAGTGAAACAAGTTTAAAAATTAGGAGAAGCAGAGAGCAAGAAAAGAGATAAAATTTTTTTAGTGGAGTAAAAGAGAAGGGGAAATAGAGTTAGAGTAGGGAAGAGGAAATTAGATATATGTATAAACCAACAGAGACTAGAATAATAACACATCAATAAAGCAGATAAAGTTCTATTTTTGAAGGGTAAAAAAGAAAGGAAAGAGAAAAACTGAAGTGGTGAAAGGAGGAGAAAAACAGGAGGAAAAACAGAGAAGTGAGGAATAAAAATAAAATTAAATAAAAAATTAATAAACATTTAAATAATAAAAATTAAAAATAAAATGATGAAGTGTCATTTGTTCACTTCAGCTAAGTTTTAATGCCCCATGGGAGCTGTTTTAGGACCAATCAGGTGGGACCAATCTTCTGTCTTTGCCTGTCTGCCAGCTGTCAGTCTTAATAACTCAAGCATCTGTTTCTGACAGGCGTTTAGGTAGGGTTGGTACTGTTTTGCTTTCAGGGAATAAGATGAGTGTTTTTTTCTGACCCAGAACTACTCCTCTGTGATTAGCCCAAAATATTAATCTGGTTTTGGTTGATCAGAGATACTTGTATGAAAACTAATGCGGGTGGCTGGCAACCTAGGGTTTTTATCAGTCTAGTTCCAAGAATAGTGGGGTGGACTGGTGCTTCTTCCAACCCAGTCACTGAGGACTCTTTGGTGCTATTCACACCCATGAGCTTGGCCTCTGCTTTTGTTTCCTCTGTAAAGCTCAAAATGTAGGGTGTGGCATGCTATATCACCTGCCTTGAGACTACTGGGCTGGGCTAGCTCTTCTTTGGAGAAATGGCTACTGAGGTTTGGAAGCTTAAGAATGTCCCAATGCAGGAGTACTGGTCATGTCTTCCTGGCCTGATTCCCTCCCTGACCTCTTCTCAGGCACCTCAAGTCTGTGCTTTTCTCCCTGCGCCAAAGCCTAAGGTCAGTGTTTGCAATTGAAAAATTCTGTCTGGGTTTACCAAATAAAATCAAAGACAAAACAAAACCAAAACAACTAGGAACCTGAAGGTTTCTTTCCCCCTAGCACTGTGCTGCTTGGGCAACCATTTGCTGCACAGTCTTTTGCGGCTGTGGTCTTGGGTCATGATTCCCCAGCTGCCAGAAGCTCTGCAGCATTTATTTTTCATAGTTGCATATTATGCCTGTCATCAAGGGACAGGCTTTGGTGCAATGCAGCTTTCTCCTCACCCTCTTGGCCTGCTGCCCTTCCACCCTTCTCAAGCCCATGTCCCCATTCTTCCCAGTCTCCAGGTGTCTTCTGCCCTTCATTGTTGTAAATTATCTCCTTATCTGTGTCTAATTCATTAATTCTGGGTGGATGTTTTCCAATTTATTTGTATTTCCAGTCTAGCCCCAGGACAAGGTCCAGGACACATCTGCCTATTTGGCCACTATTTTTTCCTCTTGTACATTTTTAATAGTTGCTATGTGGGTCTTGATTTTAGAAGAAAAGAACATTTTGATGTAGGAATAATAATACTTATTTTTGAATTTTAGCTCCACCCTTACCTAGGACACAGTTATTAATTTCTGAATTTCAGTTTACTAACTTGTTAAAGATAAAAGGAATTAATATTAACAAACTATATTGAAAATAATGAAATATTGTGAAATTATCTAGCACTGAAACTTAGATTTACTTTTACCCTCTATTTGTCTTATCTCCATTTCCATACCTCCTCTTTCCCATACAGTATAGTGTAAACATCATGAGTGTTTTAGACAGAAAGACCTTGTTTTGAATCTTGATTTTGACACCTTCAATAATGTGATCTTGAACACATCACTTCCTCTATGTGAAATTTAGTTTTATCATTACCTATAAAACTAGAGGCCCAATGCATGAAATTCATGCAAGAGTAGGCCTTCCATCCCCAGGCTGCCGGCATCGGCTTCCCCCTGGCATCTGGGATTTGGGCTTTCCTCACAGCCCCGGCTTCATCTGGAAGGTTGTCTGGAAGGACATCTGGTCAAATTAGCATATTATGCTTTTATTATTATAGATAGGCATGCAGCAATGCATTGGTTTTGTTAGGATTAAATAATAATTTAATTATTATTTTTATTACTTAATTTATTATTATTATCATTATTAATTTAATAGGCCAGGAATGTAGAAAATATTTCTAATGTTAATTATTCCTTTTTTTGTGTTACCTTGAGGAAATGTAGAAAAAGCACACTTAAGAGATCTACATATGATCTTGATTTTGGTATTTTCTATTCTATACTTTTGCATGAGTTTTCTATTATGTCATGGCAAAATTCCAGTGATGTCTACATGCAGTTTTATATTAATAAATAACAGCAACATGAAATATCATTCATGACTTACTAAGTTGACACACTTTCTTCTTTGCTGAAGTAAAAGAAAAAAACAAGCTTCAACAAGATGAAAATGTTGGTGATAGTGAAATCCAAGGATTTCTGAATTCCCAATTTATTTAACACTTTTTCTATTTTTCTTTTAACTGCCTCAAAACTCTACACACTACAAAGTCTATTTTTAAAAGCAATTTATGCTGCTTCCCTAGCTGGTTAGTCTCAGTGGATAGAGCGTCAGCCTTCAGATCAATTCTGATCAAGGGCATGTACCTTGATTGCAGGCTCCTGCCCAGCCTGAACCCTGGTCAGAGTGCAGGCAGGAGGCAACCAACTGATATGGTTCTCTCTCGTCATTGTTTCTCTCTGTCTTTCCCTCTCTCTTCCACTCTCCCTAAAAATGGAAAACTATCCTTGGGTGAGGATTAACAAAAACAAACAAACAAACAAAAAAATTAAAAATAAATAAATAAAAGCAATCAATGCTGTATAATCTGTTAATAATGATGGACATTATAAGATCCAAGAAATTAGAATTTGTCTTTATTTTCATTCAATAACTTGTTGATTCCATTGTTTGCCATATTTTATTCATCCATAAGTCATAAATAATATCTTTTCTTGCTTATTTCTTGAAAATACTTAGATTATAAAATAATCTATATATAATAAAAACTCACAAATTAGTAAGGTATTGATAATAATCCCTTAGAAAACATTCATATATAAGCAATTACTACATTAAAAGATAAGAAAATATTCTGTTGTATTGCTGACAAAAATCTGTTGCTATAAAATAATTTGTATGATCTAGCAGAGGTATATATATTATTTTTAACTTCAAACATAAAATTTTAGGGAAGATATTACTTAGGTTTTAGAATGTTAAACATATTGCTGGTAGAAGAAATCAGAACACTGTAGAAAAATAAGTTTGGGGCAGTTAGTTTTATAAGGAAACACATAAAAATCTAAAGTGTCACTAGTTGAACAGTACAAAAATAAATCATTCCTTGTTTTCAAATTTTTATCAATAATCATGCAGCTGTGAACTCCACATGCAGAATTTAATCAGTATGTTGGTAGAAAAGTTGTTGATGATGGCATGAATCACTGAGCATGTAAATGATTTAATGGCTAAGAAGACAAAAAGAGGAGACAGGGAAAAATAAATAATTCAGGACAGACAATTAATGACTAGGGGAAGCCAGTGGCTATGTGGACATAGTTTGTAAATAGCATGAAACGTAATGCTTAAAATATTGTGCCTACAATTAATTATTGCTGCATCTTTTTGTTCTCAGAGATCATATATTGAATTTGTAATTTTATTATTTCTTATTAATTGATTTTGTGCCTAATTTTGACATACTCCTTTAAATTTCTCATAGGATCTCAGTACTAATTATGATCAAGTACTATAAAGTGACTGTGATATACTGTATGATGGTTTCAAGTACAATTACTAAAATAATAATTGTTTTTTACTTTATCTTTATTGTTAAAAGTATTACAGATATCCCTTTTTCCCCCCATTGACCCCTCCTAGCAAGCTCTTGCCTATCTCCTAAGGCAGTGATGGTGAACCTTTTGAGCTCGGCGTGTCAAAATTTTGAAAAACCCTAACTTAACTCTGGTGCCGTGTCACATATAGAAATATTCTTTTTTTTTATATTTGCAACCATAGTAAAAAATAGATTTATATTTTTGATATTTATTTTATATATTTAAATGCCATTTAACAAAGAAAAATCAACCAAAAAATATGTATAAAGTGACCAAAAACAGAAAAAACAATGTACATGTAGGAAAAAATAATAATAAAAACAATGATAATCAAATGGTACGAAAACTAGAAATTAGTGACTTTTTTGGTGCTGAAGTTTGTCTTCTAATTCTTCGATTGCAGGTTCATACTTGGTGCACTTCAAGGCCAAGCAAGCGCCACTAACTTCATCTGTTAGCCGGTTTCTTTTGTTCGTTTTAATATTATTTAATGCTGAGAACAAAGTCTCACAAACATATGTTGATGAAAAAATTGTTAGCAAAGCCATCGCTAGATTTTTTATGATGCTAAAAGTGTCAGGTACTCTGTTCCAAGCACTCAAAATTTCTTGTTCATAGTTGCACTCTTCTTCATTGTTCAAAGGATTTCGTTCCAGATATTCAAGTTTCGACCTTAAGTCCACAAACACATGAGTCCAAATGCTACCTTGAAAATCTGCAAGTTTCATCTCTAAATCATCAATTTTCATCCATTGGAAGTTCTTTAATTCCAAAGTACTGTAAACAACTACACCCAGATACTTAATTATTTTAATGGTCTGTTCTAGGCTTCTAAATTGGTCGAATCTTTCGCTGAACTGTTCAAATAACGAGTTTACTATATTCTGGTACATAAGTATGGACTCCATTGCACTTGTTGTAGTGGCCTTCTCGAAATACTTTTTTATCCTTTCAAAAGATTTGATGTATCCAAACACAACGTCAATACTTTTGCCAAAACCTTGTAATTTTAAGTTTAGTTCATTCATATGAACAGAGAGATCTGTAAAAAACATCAAATTGCTGACCCACTTATGATCATTGATCTGAGGAAAGTTTGCCAGATCCTTATTCTCAATAAATACCGTAATTTCTTCAAAGCACTCCACAAATCGCTCAAGAACTTTACCTCGACTCAGCCACCTCACATTATTGAACATCTGTAGTCCACTGTAGGTTGAATCAACTTCCTGTAAAAGTGCAGAAAATTCTCGCTTGTGAAGGGGTCGAGAAGCTATAAAATTCACAATTTTTGTTACAACTGACATTAAATAATTCAATCCTGAGAATCCCGATTTGGCACACAACACCTCCTGATGGATAATGCAATGAAAAGGTACAAGTGGATGTCTAAATAGCTTCCATAAACAATTTCAGGAATCCCACATTTTTTCCCACCATATTTGGTGCCCCATCTGTCATGACTGACACAATTTTAGAGATATCAATAGTTAGGTCACTGAATGTTTTTATAACAACCTTACATATTTTGTTTCCTGATGTACTTATTGGCACTGATTCCAACTTTATCAACTCTTCTCTCATTGTGAGACCATCAGAATATCTAGCAATAATGGCCAACCGAGCATTTGATGTGACATCAGTAGTTTCATCAAGAGACAACTATTTAAGTCTTTTTTTAATTGATGTACGTTTTTTTAAGATCTAGTATTCTGTCTTTGATAGTATTTCTACTGAGTGGTAACTCAGAAATTCTTTTAATAATATCATCTTTATTTTTCATATCATGAAATAGAGCTGGTACACATCTTAGAAATGTTTCCTTAATAAATTCTCCGTCACTGAGGGCTTTTTCATGCTGAGCTATGGAGTGAGCAATACAATAACTTGCTGATGTTAACTTTGTAGAGCATCTTACAAATTTAATAATGGAATTTGATTGACTTTTATAGAGGTGTAGCTGCCTAGAAATGTATTCCTTCCTTTCATCGATACTTTTTTTCAAGAGCTGACAATGATTAGTTTCAAAATGTCTCTTTACATTCCACGTTCTGCTTACTACCATTTCATTACACAGTATGAACAATGATCTGTTGTTTCTGTCAACAATCCCGTACATCTCGGTCCCTATGTCTTGAAAGGGTCGGCTACTGCTACTTCCAATTCCTTTATCATTCAATCTTGCTTTTTTATTTTTTTGATTCTCCATCATAAGGCTGCAAAAATAAATAAATATAAATCACGGCTTTCTTTTTTTTTTTTTTTATAAAAGGTTGATAGGTTTCTTACCTATTAACTTTTTGCAGTGTTGTTGCACTGACTCCTGGTGCAAAACAATTCAAAGATAGTATGTATAACCAACAAATATATGGTGCTGTAATCAATTATCCGACATGCAGAATGTCTCGTCGAGCACTGTTGCACTGTATATCTTTTTCTTCTAACCCTCCCACTCCTGTCTCCTAATGAACATGGCGATCAAGTGCGTCCGTTTGCCAAATGCACCCGAACGCACGGGAAGCTTACCCAAGGCACATGTTGACAATAATGAGGCTGTTTCCAGAACTGGACATTTTGTCACTCAAGTAAAATAAAATGTCATTAGTAAAGATTAATCTCTTTCTAGTGCAATTCTTAACCTTTTTATATTAATGTCAATATTGGAACAATGTATCTTGGATGTTTTCACTATGTATCTTTGCTACGCAACACCGATGTACATGTTTACATCTGGTTTTAGAATTGCATTATTGATCACGAGTAATGTGAGTAATAATATTACTCGAGTGATGTCCAACTCTGGCCGTTGTGAGAGACAAATATTTGAATTATGCAATTTTTTGTCTCTGTCGATGTGTGTCACCCAAAATGAGTTTGCGTGTCACCTCTGACACGCGTGTCGTAGGTTCTCCATCACTGTCCTAAGGCCTTCACCACACTATTGTCTGCGTACATAGGTTATGCATGTATGCATATAAGTTCTTAGGTTAAGGGCATTGGGCTGTTTCCAGATTTTTTTTTTTTTTTAGCCATTAAAAATTGTGCTTCTATGAACATAGTGGTGCATATATTCTCTCTATTTGGTTTCTCTGGTTTCTTAGGGTATATTCCCAAAAGTTGGATCACTGGGTCAAATGGTATTTCCATATTTATTGTTCTGATGACACTCCATACTGTTTTCCATAGTGGTTGCACCAATCTTCTTTCTCACCAGCAGTGTACCAGTGTTCCTTTTTCTCCACATTCTTGCCAGCACTTGTCATTTGTTTATGGTAGCCATTCTTACAGGTATGAGATGATACAGGTGTATAGATCAATGGAACAGAACAGAGACCCCAGAAATTGACCCAATCCATTACACTAAATTAATATTTGACAAAAGAAGCAAAAGTATAAAATGGAATTAAGATAGTCTCTTCAATAAATGGTGTTGCGGAAAATTGGACGGGAAATGCAAAAAAATTAAACTAGACCTCCAACTTACACCATACACAAGAATCAACTCAAAATGGATAAAAGTCTTAAATGTAAATTGTGAAACTATAAAAATCCTAGAAGAAAACATAGGCAGCAAAGTATCAGACATCTCTTGTAGCAATGTTTTTTTACAGATACATCTCCTAGAGCAAAGGAAACTAAGGAGAAAATAAACAAATGGGACTACATCAAAATTAAAAAAAAATGTTTGCACAGCAAAAGAAACAATCAACAAAATGAAAACAGAGCTAACTCTACAGGAGAGCATATGTGCCAATGATATATCTGAGAAGGGGTTGATATCCAAAATATATAAGGAACTCATACAACTTAACAAAAGGAAGACAAACAATCCAAATTTAAAAATGGACAAAGGGCCTAAATAGACATTTCTCAAAAGTGGACATACAGGTGACCAAGAGACATATGAAAACATTCTCAAAGTCACTAATCATCGGAGAGACATAAATTAAAACAAGTTAAAATAATAAGCATTTTTCAGAATACTCCTTTATTTAAGTTCTAAGTTAAATACATGTAAAATAGATAAAAATTGAAAACAAAATTTTAAAATAATTAAGGAAACTAGAGAAGGGACTTGGGAACTTGGCAAGAAAATTAAACCATTTATTTTATGTTGAAGTAAATTGTTGAAATAAAAAAAAGAGATGACACAGAGGAAATCAGTAATTAAATGGTAGAAAAATCCAGCTTTATTGACAATTACACTAAATGTTAATAAAATAAACATGAGTTCTGTAAGGCAGAACTTGAAACCATGAATTAAAAACAACAATATCGGAAATCAGCTTTCCAGGAGAACCAAGATGGCGGCATAGGTTAATGCCGGAGTTTGCTGCTTTGAACAACTACTTCAAAAGTGAAACCAAAAAACGGAAGGGACATCACCCAGAACCACAGGAACGCTGGCTGAGTGGAAGTCCTACAACTAGGAGGAAAGAGAAACGCACACGGACACTCAGAGGAGGCGCAGTACTGAAGTCAAATTCTGAGGTGCGGAGTGAGCGGAGCTGGCTGGCGGCGGAGGGCGCGGTCATTGTTTTCAATCGGGAGGGAGTCGCAGACTCTGAGCACCAGATCTGGGCGAGTCTTTAGGGACCCAGACTCAAACGGGAGAAGTGGGACTGTCTGGATTCGGTCAGAGCGAGTGCAGCTTTCTCTCCGAGCTTTGCAGCGGGTGCTGGGACTCAGAGAGGCAGAGCCCCTGGGGACAGGACTGAGAGCCGCCATAACTGCTCTCTCCGGCCCACCCTGTTGATCCTGTGCGACCCGCCCCTCCCAAGCCCTGCACAGAGGCATTTGCCAGATAGCCTCAGGCAAAGGCTAGATTAGCAGCTCCCTAGAGGACAGAAGTTCTCTCACCGCTGACACAACTGATTCTCATAGCCACTTGGCCTGGAGGTCAAACCCTCCCTGGAATTAGCTACAACAATCAAGATTTAACTATAAGACTGCGAACAAAGACCACTAGGGGGTGCACCAAGGAAGCATAACAAAATGCGGAGACAAAGAAACAGGACAAAATTGTCAAAGGAAGATATAGAGTTCAGAACCACACTTTTAAGGTCTCTCAAGAACTGTTTAGAAGCTGCCGATAAACTTAATGAGATCTACACGAAAACTAATAAGACCCTCGATCTTATATTGGGGAACCAACTAGAAATTAAGCATACACGGACTGAAATAACGAATATTATACAGATGCCCGACAGCAGACCAGAGGAGCGCAAGAATCAAGTCAATGATTTGAAATGCGAGGAAGCAAAAAACATCCAACCGGAAAAGCAAAATGAAAAAAGAATCCAAAAATGCGAGGATAGTGTAAGGAGCCTCTGGGACAGCTTCAAGCGTACCAACATCAGAATTATAGGGGTGCCAGAAGATGAGAGAGAGCAAGATATTGAAAACCTATTTGAAGAAATAATGACAGAAAACTTCCCCCACCTGGTGAAAGAAATGGACTTACAGGTCCAAGAAGCGTGGAGAACCCCAAACAAAAGGAATCCAAAGAGGACCACACCAAGACACATCATAATTAAAATGCCAAGAGCAAAAGATAAAGAGAGCATCTTAAAAACAGCAAGAGAAAGAAACTCAGTTACCTACACGGGAGTACCCATACGACTGTCAGCTGATTTCTCAACAGAAACTTTGCAGGCCAGAAGGGAGTGGCAAGAAATATTCAAAGTGATGAATACCAAGAACCTACAACCAAGATTACTTTATCCAGCAAAGTTATCATTCAGAATTGAAGGTCAGATGAAGAGCTTCACAGATAAGGAAAAGCTAAAGGAGTTCATCACCACCAAACCAGGATTATATGAAATGCTGAAAGGTATCCTTTAAGAAGAGGAAGAGGAAGAAAAAGGTAAAGATACAAATTATGAACAACAAATATGCATCTATCAACAAGTGAATCTAAGAATCAAGTGAATAAATAATCTGATGAACAGAATGAACTGGTGATTATAATAGAATCAGGGACATAGAAAGGGAATGGACTGACTATTCTTGGGGGGGAAAGGAGTGTGGGAGATGTGGGAAGAGACTGGACAAAAATCATGCACCTATGGATGAGGACAGTGGGTGGGGAGTGAGGGCGGAGGGTGGGGCGGGAACTGGGAGGAGGGGAGTTATGGGGGGGAAAAAAAGAGGAATAAATGTAATAATCTGAACAATAAAGATTTAATTAAAAAAAAAAGAAAAAAAACAACAATATCAACTCAATATGGTTTCTAAATAAATAAACTTTATTATTTTTTTTATTTTTTAGAATGGATGCGGTGTTATACACCCAAATTTACACAACTGAAAATGTGTTTCTTCTTTTTCTAAATTTTATTTTATTTTTTAAGGTATTACAAATAGTAGTACATATGTCTCTTTTTGTTCCCCACTGACCTCCCCCAAGCATCCCTTACCCCGGCACTTGCCCTCGTCCCCTTGGCCCCAGTATCTGTCCCCTTGCCCCCAGTATCTTGCGTCTGTTGGTTGTGCTTATATGCTTGCATACAAGTCCTTCGGTTGATCTTTTACCGCCCCTCCCCCCAAACCTCCCTTACATTCCTCTGTAATTTGACAGTCTGTTCAATGCCTCTTTGCTTCTATTTTTGTGCAACAGTTTGTAATGTTCTTTGTTATCCAAAAACGAGTGAGATCATGTGCTATTTATCTTTCACTGACTGGCTTATTTCACTTAGCATAATGCTCTCCAGGTCCACTCATGCTGTTGCAAATGGTAAAAGTTTCTTCTTTTTATGGCAGCATAGTATTCCATTGTGTAGATGTGCCACAATTTTTTAATCTACTCATTTGCTGATGGGCATTTAGGCTGTTTCCAAATCTTAGCTATTGTAAATTGTGCTGTTATGAACATAGGGTGCATGTATCCTTTCTGATTGGTGTTTCTGTTTTCTTGGGATATAGTCCTAGAGGTGGGATTACTGGGCCAAATGGCAGCTGCATTTTTAATTTTTTGAGGAAACACCATATTGTTTTCCACAGTGCCTGCACCAGTCTGCATTCCCACCAGCAGTGAAGGATTCTTTTTTCTCCACATCCTTTCCAGCACTTGTCATTTGTTGATTTGTTCATGATAGCCATTCTCACAAGTGTGAGATGATACCTCGTTGTTTTGATTTGCATCTCTCAGATGATTAATGACTTTGAGCACATTTCCATATGTCTCTTGGCTTTCTAAATGTCTTCTTTTAAAAGGTGTCTATTTAGGTCTGTTGCCCACTTTTTGATTGTGTTGTTTCTTTTGTTAAGTTGTATGCGTTCCTTGTAAATGTTGGAGATTAAACCCGTATCAGAGATAACATTGGCAAGTATGTTTTCCCATGCAGTGGGCTTTCTTGTCGTTTTTGTTGATGGTTTCTTTTGCTATGCAGAAGCTTTTTATTTTGATGTAGTCCTATTTGTTTATTTTCTCTTTAGTTCCCATTGCCCTAGGAGCTGTATCGGTAAAAATATTGCCATGACAAATGTCTGCTATTTTGTTGCCTATGGCTTCTTCTAAGATTTTTATGGTTTCCCCTCTTATTTTTAAGTCCTTTATCCATTTTGAGTTTATTTTTGTACATTGTGTAAGTTGGTGGTCTAGTTTCCTTTTTTTGCAAGTATCTGTCCAGTTTTCCCAAAACCATTTATTGAAGAAACAGTCTTGTCTCCATTGTATGTTCTTGCCTCCTTTGTCAAGTATTAATTGAGCATACTGGCTTGTGTCAATTTCTGGGTTCTCTGTTCTGTTCCACTGGTCTATATGTCTGTTCTTGTGCCAGTACCAGACAGTTTTGAGAACAATGGCTTTGTAGTATAGCTTGATATCTGGTATTGTGATCCCTCCAACATTGTTCTTCTTTCTCAAGATTGCTGCAGCTATTATTAGGGGTATTTTTTTTTTAATTCTAGATGAATTTTTGGAGAATTTTTCTAGGTCTTTGAGGTATGTCATTGGTATAATGGGGATCGCTTGTTACGGTCTTCACTTTGAGGTCTATTTTGTCAGATATAAGTATTGCTACCCCAGCTTTTTTTCATTTCCATTTGCCTGATAGACGTTTTCCCATCTCTTCACTTCCAGTCTGTGTGAGTCCCTTATTCTGAGGTGGGTCTCCTATAGAGAGTATATATATATATATATATATATATATATATATATATATATATATATATATCATGTTTTCTTATCCATTCACTCACTTGATGTCTTTTGATTTGAGCATTTAATCCATTTACATTTAATGTTATTATTGATAGGTACTTGTTTGTAGCCATTTCTGTACTTTATGCCTGTGTTCCCTCCTCCCTTTCTATTTCTTATTTTTACAGCATTCTGTTTAGCATTTCTTGCATTGCTGGCTTGGTAGTGATAAACTCCCTTAGTTGTTGTTGTTGTTGTTGTTGTTTTTTGTCTGCGAAGCTCCTCATTTCCCCTTCAATTTTGATTGATAGTCTTGTTGGATAGAGTATTCTTGAATTCAATCCTTTGCTTTGCATCACTTTGTATACCTCCGTCCATTCCCTTCTAGCTTGATGTGTTTCTGTTGAGAAATCATTTGATAATCTGATGGGGGATCCTTTGTAGGTAACTCTGCCTCTCTTGAAGCCTTTAAGATTCTCCTTTTGTCGTTAACATTTGCCATTGTAATTATGAGGTGTCTTGGTGTGGGTCTTTTGGGATTCATCTTGCTTGGGACTCTCTGTACTTGTGTAACTTTTTTCTTCCCCATATCTGGGAAGTTTTCTTTCATTATTTCTTCAAATACATTTTCTAATCCTTGCTGCTCTTCTTGTCCTTCTGGCAGCTCTATTATACGTATATTACTTTGTTTTGTGTTGCCCCAAAGCTCCCTTAGGTTCTCCTCCTGATTTTTAATTTTTTTCTCCAGTTGCTGTTCAGATTGAGCTTGTTTCTCTACCTTATCTTCTAACTTACTAATTTGGTACTCTGCTTCTTCTAGTTTACTGTTGAAACCTTCCATGGTGGTTTTGACTATAGCTATATCACTTTTGATTTCTTCCTGATTTTTGCATAAGTTGATTTTGTCATCCATCCTGTGTATGAACTTTATATCCATGAATTCTTTTTCTGTCATGTTGCATGCTTCCACTCCACTTATTTCCTTTCTTAGTGACTCCTCATTTTCTTTCCTCTGAAGATTGTGTCATCTCCCCATTCTGACTATCACCAGAAGGTTCAAATGCCGAGTTGCATGGGCCTGGGCCATGTGCAGTGGGAGCTTTGCACCAACCGAGTGTCACTGAGGAGCTCCTACACCAAAACGTGTGGCTGCTGTGTGTTGGTGGGAGCCATGTTTGCCCAGGATCAGAGTCACCGGTGCTCAGTGTGGCCTGGTGCATGCACCTAGAATCAGGGACCCTGCCTGCGGCATGCTTAAACAGAGACCCTGCCTGCGTGTGTCAAAAATCAGAGTCCCCAGTGAGGGTCAAGAGTCAGAGTTCCCCTCTGCCCGCACCAAGAATTGAGGCCTTGCTAGGTGAGGCCTTGAGCCAAGAATCAGGGTCCCTGTGTGTACATGCACCAAGAATTGTAGTCACTGGCTCTTAGTGTGAATGCACTAGGAATCTGGGATCCCAGGCGCACAATAGGAGAAAGAGAGTCAAGTCACTGGTGCTCAGTGCTGCCTCTCGTGTGCAGAGAATCAGGGTCCCCGGTCTACTTGGGGGACCAGGTTTCCCAGTAGCACTGTGTCAGCAGGAGGTCCACTCCTATGCTGTGGAAAACAGACTTCCATGTGCGCTTGCCCAGAATCGAAGTCAGGTGACACTGCCGCCCTGCGTTGGTGTGGGGTTTGGTCACCGATTGCCTTGTGGGAAACTGATTCCTAGTGTCTGCTCAAGCCCAGGCTCAAATTCCTGTAGCAGCACTGTGGCCCTGTGCAAGGGTTGGGTCTAGCAGTTCCTATGGTGCTGCAGCCAGCCTGCGGGGAGGGAGATGCGCTCTGTGACTCACAGAAATCCATGGCTGGGATGTCTGTATTCTTGGTGTATCTGGGTGTGCAACTGTGGTCACAGGTCTCTGTCCCTCAGTGGCTATAGGGACCCAGTTTGCATCTGAGACCAGACTGGGTGGTGCTGAGGCCGGGATCCAGGTCTCAAGCAGCTCTGTTTTTCAAGATGGCATGGCATGGTTAAATAAATGAACTTTAAATATAAATTCACAGAGCAGTTGAAAGTACTATCAACAAAAATATATGAAGAATGAAAAAATATATATTTGGATGATAACCTTGCCAGGTAGAGTATTCTTGGTTGTAGGGTTTTCCTTTCATCATGTTGAATATATCATGCCAATGCCTTCTGGCCTACAAAGTTTCTGTTGAAAAATCAGCTCATAATCTTATGGTCAAGCCCTCGTATGTAACTAGTTATTTTTTGTTTGCTGCTTTTAAGATTCTCTCTTTAAATTTTCACATTTTAATTATGTTGTATCTTGGTATGGATCTCTATAGGTTCATTTTGCTCTGTACTTCCTGGACTAGGATGTCTGTTTCCTTCTCCAGGTTGGAAAAGTTTTCAACCATTATTTCTTCAAAAAGATTTTCTGTCCTTTTCTCTGTCTCTTTCTTTGTGGGACTCCTATGATGTGAATGTAGTACATTTTATGACATCCCAGACTTCCCTTATGCTATCCTCATTCTATTGAATTATTTTTTCTTTGATCATCCAATTGGGTGATTTCCTCACTGATCAGAAGCAACCTGATTTTTCAGCATCATCTGCTCTGATGTTGATTTCTTCTCATGTATTTTTATTTTAGCTTCAGTTCTGGTAGGTTCTTTTTAAAATAATTTCTATCTCTTTGTTGAAGTTTTCATCAAGTTTATCTATTTGCCTGCAGTTTGATAAGCATCTTTGTGACTAGTACTTGAACTTTTAATCTATTAGACAGCTTATTTCTGTTTATTTTATTTATTTTTCTGGGGTTTTGCCTTTTTCTTGGAACATGTTCTTTGTCTCCTCATTTTACCTGTTGGTTTGTTTCTAAATATTATTTAGGTTGGCTATATCTCCTGGTTGTAAAATATTGGCAATATTTAGAAGGTGTCCTGTGGGGCCTAGGGATGAAATCACAAAAATCACCAGTGTCTGATGCTCCAGAGGTATTCCCTGTGTGGACTAGTGTGTCCTCTTGTTGTGGTTGGGCCACAGCTGCTATGACACACTGAACCTGATTGATTGTGAGGCCTGGATGCAACTGTTGCTGGTGTTCAGGTCAGGCTTTTAGTATGGCTGTACATTTGTGTGTGGCAAGGCTCAGTCTGGACTATTTCAGACACAGCACTATGTACTGGTGCTGACTGAGGTTTCTCACCAGGTGTGGCAGTGCAGTAACCACTTTCAAGGGGCGCCACTTTGGTGATTTCCTTAGGGAAACTCCAGGGTTGGGTAAAGAGTGTTAGCAAGGCTAATAAAGAGTGTCAGAAATGGAGCCTGCCAGTGTAAGACCAGCTAGGTTAAAGGTGGGGGGAAATGGCACCCTCCAGCATCTCTGACTCTGAAGAAAGTTTCAACAGATCCCTATCGCTCCAGCATATGCCCTAAAATTAGTCAATGTATCATGCTCATGTATGACCCAGGTGCTTTTAAAACTGTTGCCTCTGCTCTGAGACTTGGAAAGAATACAACCTTGTATTCCTATAGCCCTTTGGTTCTCCCAGGCATAAGCCCACTGGTTTTCAAAGGAAGGTTAATGGAGTTTTTCTTCCTGGTGCAGGTCGCACAGGCTTGAGCTTGGACACACCACTCTTTGAAGGGGTCCTCTGTGGTTATGCTATCCTTTCCCCTTATAGGTTACCACACAGGGAGTGGGGGATACAGTGGGTCTTGACTAGACTGAATCTCTGACCATCTCAAAGTAGATTTTTCTTTATATTTGTAGTTCCAAAGATTCTTTTCTGCTTGGATATATCTGTTCCTTATGTAGTTTTGGTTTTGGTATCAATGAGAAGAGATGAACTCATGATCTTCCTACTCTACTGAGTTAATGAACTCATGGCCAGGGTCCTTGCTCTAGAATTCCAATTTAGTTTGTCAGTGAAATGTTGTTCCCTGCAGTTGGTACAATGTCTCCACAACAAACGTGTCTTTAGATCACCAAATCCCTGCCTGCCCTCTAAACCTAGTAAATGTATTTATAAATATCAAAATTATTTTTAAGCCATTCAGATTTTTAAGCCATTTTTATAGTCTCATAACAAGTTAGTGAAAAATGTATTTTATGCACTTCAATAGACTTCAAATTGAAAATGATTTTTGTGAACTGTTTTCTTCAGTCATGCATTCATACCATTTACAAATGGATTTACTTTGGGTAAAACTTTGTTGCCACTTTCATGTAAGAAATATTTAGTATTTCCAAAGGAGCAAGCAAGATGTATTTTAATTACACCATAGCTTCAACTAATAAAAAATCTCTTCCAGTTTTAAAGATTAACCATTCTACTAAAAGGGAGTAAATGGGTTCCATCTGTGGCTAATGGAGCTGATTTGATTTAAAGTGGACAAAGTTCACCATACAAACACTTTAATAATGATCATATTATAAGACTACAGCATGAGAATTAGAATATCTTAGAGATGGAAACAGGCTTAGGAAGCATATCTAAACAAATCTGTGCAAGCAAGAGATTCTGTTTGCAACATCACATGAATGTTTATTCATTTATCAAACTAAATTAATAGCTTTTGTTCAATTCAAACATATTTTAAAATATGGTATAGTAATATATAAACCAAATAATAAAAATTAGAAGTGTATTAAATTAAATATTTCTAGGCTTGATTTTAGGGTTATACAGCATAAAATAAAATTTCTCTATGGTAGAACATGTACACAAATTACTCTGACATTCTTTCTTTGGAATTATGATGCTACATGGCAACTAGTTATTTATTGTAAATGATAAATAGTTTTATAATTAATAAAACTAAGCATTGCTTCTACAAAATCCAGATTTTAGTAGACTAATGCATCAATTAATGACTAGATATGTTTTGAGAAATGCATCATTAAGCAATTTTGCCAAGCAAACATAGAATATGCCTACACAAGCCTAGATGGTAAAGCCTACTGCACACCTAGACTATATGTTATAGACCAATGCTCCTAGGCTACAAAACTGTACAGCATGCTACTGTACTGTATACTGTAGGCAATTGCAACACAACCTAAACATTAAGTTGTATGAGTTCCTTGTATATTTTGGATATTAACCCCTTATAAGATGTATCATTGGCAATATGTTCTCCTGTAGAGTAGGCTCTCTTTTCATTTTGTTGGTTCCTTTTGCTGGGAAGAAGCTTTTTATTTTTATACTAGAGGCCCGGTGCACAAAATTTGTGCACTGGGGGATCCCTCAGCTTGGCCTGTGCCATCTCGCCATCCGGGATACCTTGGGGGATGTCTGCCTGCCAACTCTTAGTAGCCTCCCAGAGTGTGGCTACTATTATTTTCTTTATTTCTGTAGCCTTGGCCTGGTCTCTCTTGTTTCTCCTCTCTTCTTCCTCCTGGCCTTTATTATAGAACACAGAGGTGGCAACTCTCAAGAGGTTCTTTCAGGACTAATAGCCAATTTTTGTAACTTTCTCCTGATGGCTGGGGTCATATGAGTGATAAATTTGTCTTTTAAATTTAGTTGTCCCTCTTCTGTACCTGGGGTCATGTTAGTGTGCTTAACCAATGCCTCCCTGAGCCTCACTAAAAAAAAACACCAAGGAGTTTTCATCAGCCCCTTGATTAATGGTGTTTAGTTTAGAGTAATTAACAGGCTTTGTTTTACTACATCTGAGGCCTTCTATAATACAGAACTGGTAGTGCTTTATCTTCCACCTCTCAGTTTTAGGGTTCTATCAAGGGTCTACAGGAGGGACTGCCTCCTGTCCTATTAAGAAACTCCCTATCCTTCCCTCAATGTCCTCTACTTCCCCGAGCATAAGTAATAAAACATTCATTCCAAAATTCTCTTGCTTTTTCTAATACAACTTGCTTTTAGTGGCTGAGAGGATCAGGTCTAATATGAGCTTGATGTGTCTGTATGAGAGATCAAACATTTGAATCAGGCTTTGGAAGACCTCAATATATATCTTCAATAAATGTTTTTTACTTAACAAAATTCATCAAAAAGTTGTCTCTCTTTATGAACCTTTGAAATGTTTTACCAAATTTAGATGATGCAAAATGATATCCTTTATTTTATTCTATTAAGGTACAAAATGTAAATTTATCCAATAAAACAGGTAATCCATCAATAAAATCCAAATCAAGACACCTCAAAGTGCAATTAGAGAATTAGAGAATTTCAAAATTAAAACTTTCACACAGTTTGAGCTGCCATTATTTAATTCAGTCCCATCGTTCTTCTGTAATAATAAATTTTAACATCTTCCTGTTTTTAGTCATTGTAATTCATTAAAAGCTTGCAAAGAAAAATAAAAAATAAAATGGATGTAGCTGAACACAAACTGAAGCAAATCTGCATGGAGACATAAGAAAACCTGCAAATGGAGGATTTTTGTCATACCATATAATATACTAAATTAACATTTCCAAATATAAGAAACCTATGTTGTTATTGTCATAATTATTTATAGTCCATTATTGTAATCTGAAAGACACTTTCTAAAACTAATTCTAAAATCCTGAATCCCCCACTGACTGAAATTACAGAAGTATTTAAAAATACACAAGTTTTTGTGTCTGTGTGTATTGTGTATATATTTGAAGTAAATTTAGTAAAGTATCAATCATAGAAGGAATATTTAAGTAATTTACATTAAATTTATACACTAAAGTAAAAGATATATATTAAAATAACTACATTTTGTTTACCTGAAAAATGTCTAGGATGCTTTAGTAAAAACATTATTTTAATTAATCCAATAAAAATGACTGGATACAAAAATATGTGTGTGTGTCTGTGTGTGTGTTACAGAAACAAAGAGAAAATTTATTTGAAAAGTAATCTAAAATATTTATGTTTCAAGTTTTTATTGAAAAAGTCCCAAATTTGATTCAAAATGAACATATATAAAAACTTCATTATATACTTCATATATAATACTTCATATATATTAATAAGGGTATTAAAATAAGTGTATTATGATATAGTTTCCTTTAAGTTCTAGTTGTAGATTTTTTACTAAGTATTCAGAAAATCAGGTTTAAACAACACTTGCAAAGTTACTGAGATGATTAATTACACACAAATTATATTTTTCTTTGTGTGCAACTCAATAGATAGTTATACTTCATTGTATTGTGAGAGAATAGGAGTTGCATGACTAGAAATAGAAGCTCCTATTACATGAAATTAGAAATTTAGAAAGGTTTCAAAAATAATTTTTAAAATATTTGACTTGTAAAGATTCCAAATTAGCCAGAAAATGTTTCATTAGCTCTATCCACATTTACTAGTAATAATAATAAACATCTGCTCTTTAATTTTATCTCTGCTGAATGTTCTCTGTTAGCAAAACAGAATTTGCATGATGTAAAGGAATTTAATTAATTTTTCCAACCATCCCTATACCCAGAAAATAACCCTGTGTATTATTTTTCTCAATAATTTCTCCTTTAATTGTTTTATTTTACTCTAAGTATTAATTTACTTTAGGTCATTCATAATTTATTTTCTAGTATTTTCTTGATCTATAGACAAGTTTTAAACTTGACATTTTAGAGTCAATTTCAGAATAAATTTTGCTTCTTTCTATTAATGTGAAATAAAACAGCTTATCTGGTCTTGTGACAGAGCTCTGATTAAACTATGAAATAACTGATATTTACCTTCAAAGTCCTCATCTGAAAATTACCTTTACCTTTAGATAAAAGCATATATAAGCTAAGTTGTTGATGGAGTGGTAGGGGTGATGTAGACAGGAGGATTTTTTTTTCTACCTTTAAATATATATATATATATATATATATATATATATATATATATATATATATTTATTTATTTAGGAATACCTAAATATATTTTGGACCTTGATTAAACTGTAAATCCTGAATTAGACAAAGAAATAAACCTCATTATACAATTAATATTTTCACTCAAATTACCAGTTATTACAGAAAGTGCATCTTTCCAAATGAAGCTTTTTTACATGCAGGGTTTAACAGGGTAGTATCTGTCCCATTATCCCAATTGTCTTTATGAAATATATGCAGCCTGCTACCTAGGAAACTTGAGTGTAGGAGGAGATGTTCTGACTGCACATGGCTCCAGTTTCCAAGGAAACTCATGCCCTTTTTTTCCCCCTGTAAATGTCCAAAGCAGTTGTTTATTAGGAACTGGATTAACAGTCTTTTCAAAGGAGACTCTTTTCATACATATAAACTAAATTGTAAATTGTATTTTCTGTGTTTAATTTTTTTCAGCATGTAGGTTTCAGGTATAAAGTAAAGTCTTATGGATTATCACATATGGGTTTAATATGATGTAATTTAAAATATTAAGAATGCAAAAGCTTGCCCTTTAATAAAAATAAACCATAAATGTATAAGAAAATGTTTTTTTCTGAAAAATAACTAGCAGATACTGAATGTATACTTATCCAAATCCATATGTGTTGAATATGCACTTTTTAATTGATGCTAATGAAAATATTTTCCCTTGAATGCTTTCATATATAATAACTAGAGGCCCGGTGCACAAAAATGTGTGCACTCGGGGGGGGGGGGAAGGGAAGGTCCCTCAGCCTGGCCTGTGCCCTCTTGCAGTCTGGGACCCCTCAGGAGATAACGACCTGCTGGCTTAGGCCCGCTCCCTGGTGGCAGAGGGCAGGCCCAATCCCTATGTGCAGCGCCTGGTCAGGCTCAGAGCAGGACTGATTGGGGAGTTGGGGCACCGCCCCCTGTCATGCACAGAGCAGGGCGATTGGGAGGTTGTGATGCCACCCTCAGTCACACTCAGGGTAGGGCCGATAGGGGGTTGGGGCACCGTCCCCTGTCACACTCAAGGCAGGGTCGATGGGGAGGTTGTGGCGCCACCCTCTGTCATGCACAGAGCAGGGCCAATCAGGGGGTTGGGGAGGTCCACCCTGTCATGCACAGAGCAGGGCCGATCAGGTGGTTGAGGAGCTCCCCTCTGTCACTCACAGAGTAGGGCCGATAGGGGAGTTGGGGCACCACCCTCTGTCACACAGAGAGCAGGGCGGATCAGGGGGTTGGGGTGATGCCACTGTCACACTCAGGGCAGGGCCGATGGGGAGGTTATGGCTCTACATCACACACAGAGCAGGGCCCGTGGGGTGGGGGTTGAGGCGCTGCCCTCTATCATTCACAGAGCAGGGCCAATCAGGGGGTTGGGGCGCCGCCACTCTCACACTCAGGGCAGGGCCGATGGGGAGGTTATGGCTCTACCCTGGAACACACAGAGCAGGGCCTGTGGGGTGGGGGTTTGGGGCACCGCACCCTGTCACACACAGAGCAGGGCCGATCAGGGGGTTGGGGTGCCACACCCTGTCACACACAGAGCCGCAGGGCAATCAGGGGGTTGGGGAGCTCCCCCCTATCAGGCACAGAGCAGGGCTGATCAGGGGGTTGGGGCGCATTCTCCTGTCATGAACAGAGCAGAGTGGATAGGGAGGTTGTGGCCCCGCCCCCTGTCACACACAGAGCCACAGGGTGATCAGGGGGTTTGGGCACTGCCCCCTGTCATGCTGATCCTGGTGTCGGGAGGCCTTGCGGCTCCGCTGATCCCGGTGCTGGGAGGCATATTACCCTTTTACTATATAGGGTAGAGGCCTGGTGCACAGGTGGGTGCCGGCTGGTTTGCCCTGAAGGGTGTCCTGGATCAGGGTGGGGGTCACACTGGGGTGCCTGGCCAGCCTGGGTGAGGGGCTGAGGGCTGTTTGCAGCTGGTCACACACCCTTCAGGGTGGGGGTCCCCACTGGGGTGCCTGGCCAGTCTGGGTGAAGGGCTGAGGGCTATTTTCAGGCTGGGGGTGACTGAAGCTCCCAACCGCTCCTTTTTTTTTTTTTTTTTTTTTTTTTTTTTATTCTGGGCCAGCTTTAGCTTTGAGGCTTGGCTCCAGCTCTTAGGCCTCCGCTGCTGAAAGTAGGTTTCTGGCCTTTGCTTACAATGTTGCAATCCTGCTGACTGAAGCCCGGGACTAAAGCAGGTTTCTGGGGTTTTGTTTAGCTTCTATATTTGTTACATAGTTGCTTAGAGTTGCAGCTCAGAGGCCTGCAGCGGCAGGCGGGGCATTGGAGTCCTCCGTCACTGAAGCAAGCAAGCCTCATGTTAGTTTCAAGCTGCCTGGCTTCCGGCCACCATCTTGGCTGGCAGTTAATTTGCATATCGCCCTGATTAGCTAATGGGAAGGGTAGCGGTCGTACGCCAATTACCATGTTTCTCTTTTATTACATAGGACTAGAGGCCCAGTGCATGAAAGTCCTGCGGCGTGTGTGTGTGTGTGTGTGTGTGTGTGTCCCTCAGCCCAGCCTGCACCCTCTCCAACCTGGGGCTGCTGGCTCCCAACTGCTCACCTGCCTGCCTGCCTGATTGCCCCTAACAACTTCTGCCTGTCAGCCTGATCACCCCCTAACAACTCCCTTGCCAACCTGATCAACATTTAACTGTCCCCCTGCTGGCCCGATTGTCCCTAACTTCCCTCCCCTGTGAGTCTGATTGCCCCTACCTGAGCTCCTCTGCAGCCTGGTTGCTCCCAACTGCCCTCCCCTGATGGCTGGCCCAGTCATGCCTAACTGCTCTCCCTTGCCAGCCTGGTCACCCCTAACTTCCCTCCCCTGCCAGCCCGGTCACCCCCAACTGCCCCCCCTGCAGGCCCAGTGGCCCCCAACTGCCCCCCACTGCTGGCCTGGTCCCCCCCAACTGCCCTCCCCTGCAGGCCTGGTCACCCTAACTGCCCTCCCCTGCTGGCCATCATTGACCACATGGGGGCAGCCATTTTGTGTGTTGAAGTGATGGTCAATTTGCATATTGCCTCTTTATTAGATAGGATCAAATTACATTTTTATGCTGAATCCTCTTTATTTTCTATCACTCGATTTTATTGTGCTAAAATATCACATATTACATCTTCTACTAATATACTCCAAAATATAAAATCTTAAATCTACAAATTTCAAGATGGCTACAGAGTAGGTGAAAGCTACACTTGCCTGCTCCTGGCCCCAAACCAGATTTACAGCTGAATTATAGAGCACTCAACTGAATAATAAATTGAAAGCTAATTGAAATATTACAACCAAGGATTTACAGAAGAAGCCATATAGCCATATATACTGGTAAGAAGGGTTGAGAGGCAGAAAGGGCTAGCCCCTACACATATATGCCACACTGAGAAGCCAGAGGGATATCTCAGCTGCAAAACTTCTTCCCTCCTGGAGCATGGGGGGTCTCAACCTTATTCAGGGATCCCCAACCCAGAACAACAGAGATAAAAAGAGGAGCCCCCATAGCATCTGATGGTGAAAATCAGTGGGGATTTAGGTTGCCTGGGAGAAAAAGAAGTTGGCTAGAGACCCAAACACTAATGTCTCAGGGTTGAAAACTCCTATTGTTACAATATCAGCCTGGGGAGTGCACTGTCTGGTCTGTCAACTATTGGCAATACCACCCTGCCATAATGGTCTGCTGCATAATGCTCTGCTGACTGTACACAACAAGGACCTTTGCTGCACTCATTTTTTGGAGAAGCTCTTAGCAGAAATTTAAACAATGATTGAACTGTATAGCTTTAGAAAGGGGACGATTCATCCACCTTGAGGGCACAGCCCTCACACCACCTGTCAAATCACTTGGCCTGCTCTATGACCCTGTGGTCCTGCCCAGCTAAGTTCAGATCTGCAGGGGGAATCTGAGTGACACCCAGAGCTGGGACTTTTAAAATTCATTTCCTGGGGAAGCTTTTGTTCAGGAATCAGATGGGCAGGAACTGGGTTGTGTGGCTATATCACCACTCCTACCTCTCTTGTGAGCTTGGCATACACCATTCTGCCAATGAGATATTCATTTGACATGTCTTTCTGGCACCAGGGGCCCAGCCCTGTAGAGCTCTGTCCCTGAAGGGGACCTAAGAGGTGATCAGAGCTTGGACCTTTGGTGCTCATCTAAGACTTTTGCCTAGGAAAAGAAAGAAGTGCCCACCACCTCCTATAGGCTTTCTGGCACCACCGCCAATGGAAGACAGTTTGGATCTGCTATTCCAAGTCCTGGTGGTCCCATACTGAAGAGCTCAGCTCCATGGGGAGAAGAGAGTGCTTCTCAGAACTGGAATATTCTAGTGTGCTTAGCACATTCTGAGGGCTTGTCTAATACCACCTACCCCCAATGGAAGGCTCTTTTGACTTGTCCTTTTGAGTCCAGGTGGCTCCACCCTCCTGATCTTGCTCCTGCAGAGGGGACAACTGGATGCACCCAACTGGAACATGCAGCACACTAGTTCTTGGGGAGAAAGAGTTGGAGACTCTGGCAAGGACTGAGTGGATATGGCTTTGGAGTATGGGCCAATTTCTCCTCATTGAGTGCCTGACGGTATATCCCTTAAGTAGGGGATCCACTAATCTGTACACCTGACCCAGATTGCCTTACACTATTGAGATTGCAACCTGTGGAAGGGGCTATGAGTGGCAGCTAGCCTAGGGACACTGTAAAATTTTTATTTTTTAAATTTATATTTATTGTTGAAAGTATTAAAGATGTCCCCCTTTTTCTCCCCATTGACCCTATCCACCCCACACCCACCATTTTAGGCCTTCACCTCATAATTGTCTGTGTCCATGGATGATGCATACATGCATGTAAGTTCCCCAGTTAATCTCTCTTCCACACCCCTACCTTTCTTCTGAGATTCCTCAGTCTGTTTCATGCGTCAATCAACCTGTACCAAAATCCTGTCCAAGTGGACCCAAAATAAACACAACCAGTGGCGGGCTTCAGACCAGAGCTTGTCCCAACTAGCCACACAAGCAGCACTCCTAAAGGGGGATTGCAGAAGGCATCAGACCCTACTGGGAACAACTCTGCCTTGGGAGGTAGCTACTGCACAGCACTCATACATTGATTGAAGTTTATCTGTATCATCATTTATCTTAATCATCAGCCAGCCTGAAGAGTTAACTCCAATCAGGAAGGGACCAGCAGAATTCAAGACTCAACTACAACAGAAGAGTGCACAAAAACACATGTAACATTCCTGGAGTACCGAGCTTAAGTGATCTGGAAGATTGTGGCACTGAGCCCAACACAACACCTATATTATAAAGCCATAATAATAAGTTTTGGAATAATAGCAGATATACCTAATGCTCCAAATAAAGAAATAAGAGAAATCCACAGAAAAAAAAATTGAAATGAAGTAGAGAAAACAAAAATATCAGATGCAGAGTTTAAAACGATGGTAATAAAGATGCTCAATGACTTTAGGGAAACAATGAATAATCTTAGTGAGAACTTAAAGAGATAGGAAACATTTAAAAGGACATAAAATCATTAAAAAGAATCAATAAAAATGAAGAATATAATATGTGAAATGAAGAATACACTAGAAATCAACAGCAGGTTAAATGAAACAGAGAATTGAATAAGCAATTTAGAGAAAAAGATAACACTAAGCACCTAGGCAGAACATCAAAAAGAATAGATATTTTTTTAATTGAGGAAAGTCTAAGGGCCCTCTGAAACAGCAAGCATAACAACATCTACATAACAGGGATAATAGAAGGAGAAAAGAGTAAGCAAAGTTTGAGGCCCTGTTTGAAGAAATAATGGCTGAAAACTTCCCTAATCTTCAAAAGGAAAAAGCATATAAGTTCAGGAAATGTAGAGTTTAAATCAAGATGAACCCAAAGATGCCCGCACCAAGGTACATCATAGCTAAAATGTCAAAGGTAAAAGAGAGAGAATCTTAAAGACAGCAAATTGGTTACTTACAACAAAGCTCACATAAAACTTTCAGCTGATTTATCAACAGAAACATTTCAGGCCAGAAGTGAATGGCATAAAATATCCCAAGAGAGGAAAGCAAGGACCTACAAGCTAGACTATTCTATGTAGCAAACTTACCATTTAAAACTGAAGGCAAGATCTTGAAGAGGAGAGCAGTGGAGGCCAGGAGTGTGACCACCCCAATACCCATACTGCCTGAGGACACCACCCTGAACCCAAGCAGTGAGTCACTTACCATCCATAACTCATGAGGGACCACATCTGGGTCCCTGTAGTGAGTACCATCCTACCTTGCCACTGGCTCTGAGATACCTGCAGTGACTGCAGGCCAGAGAGATTTCTCACACTGAACCTCCCTACCAAGATCCTGGACCTTGCACTTCTGGACCCGGCACTCCTCCACCCTGTGCTCCCAGACATGGTGTGGTGAGTGCAAGTCAGAGGGACCATACACCCCACCTCACTCACCCGTAAGGATTGGGCCCAAAGTGCAGGTTGGGGACCTCCAACCTGATGCCCCACCCAGTCCCAAGGACTGTGTGGAACAGTGCTATCTGGGGTCACTCAGCCCGGCTCCCATTCAGCTCCAAAGACTGGCATAGAGGGAAAGCCAGAGAGTGCTAGGGCACAAACTTGTCATGAACACTAGGGTGACACTGAGTTGCATGCCAGAGAGCTCTTGGACCTCAAAGAAGTCACACACCAGAGGATCTGTGCAGGTGCCCTCACCAACTCCGTGTACCTTCAGTGGACAAAGGTGGAACCAGAACCATGAAGGAAGGGAATACAACTCAGAGCAGAGACATTAAAGACATGAGACTCAAGGGAGACTCAATCTTTGGGATAAGGAGTACCAGACCATTAGACCACTAGAGGCTTCAATTTCTCAGAACTCAAGCAGGTTGCCAAGAACCAAAAAGTTTCAGCAACTCACATTACATAGAAACAAATACAAAGAGACAGTGATAATGGGAAGACAAAAAAACAATGCCCTAAGGAAAGAAGATAAGGCATCACTAGAGATAAAACTAAATGAAATGGAGACAAGCAATTTGAAGGGGAAGAATTCAGAGTAATGGTTATAAGGATGCTCAAACATCTGACTGAGAAATTCACCAACATGTGTAAGAATCAAGAGGAAATGAAGAATGACATAGTTGCAATAGGGCACACAATGGAAATTTCAACAGTAGACTAGAAGAAGCTGAGGATTCAATCAGCAAGTTAGAAGACAATGTAGAAAAATAAAACACTCAATACGAACAGCAATAGGAAAAAATAAATAAAAATCAGGAAGAAAGTTTAAGGGAGATTTGAGACAACATGAAACAAGGAAACATCTGAATAATAGGGGTGGAAGAAGAGGTTGAAGTTGAGCAAGGAATAGAAAACCTATTTGAAGAAATATTGACAGAAAAATTCACTGACTTGTGGAAAACAATAGTCACACAAGCACAGAGAGTCCCAAACAAGAAGAACCCATAAGGCCCATAACAAGATAAGTTGTTATTACAATGGCAAATGTTAATGAAAAATAAATAATCTTAAGAGCTGCAAGATAGAGACAGAAAGTTACCTAAGCCTTAGGTATCTCCCATTAGACTATCAAATGCTTTTCAACAGAAACACTTTGGCCCAAAGGGAATTGAATGAAGTATACAAAGTAATGAAAAGCAAGGGACTGAATCCAAGAATACTCTATCCAGCAAGGCTATTATTCAAAATTGAAGGGGAAATCAGGAGCTTCACAAATAAAAAAAAGGCTAAGGGAAATTATTACCATCAAGCCAGCAATGCAAGAAATCCTAAAGGAATTGATGTAAGAAATAGGAATGGAAGGAGATGGAGAAACAGACATAAAGAATAAAAATGGCAACAAACAATAATTATCAATAATAACCCTAAATGTAAATTGATTAAATGCTCCAATCAAAAGACATATGGGGGCTGAATGGATAAAAATAGATGACCCATATATATGCTGTCTACAAGAGACCCACATCAGAACAAAGCACTCACACAGACTGAAAGTGAAGGGATGTGAAAAATAGTTTCAAGCAAATGAAAAAAAAGCTAGGGTAGAGATACTTAGATTGGAAAAAACGACCTCAAAGAGAAGACCATAACAAGAGATAAGGAAGGCCACTTCATAATACTAAAGGGATTGACATACAAGAGGCTATAACTCTGGTACACATATATGCCCCCAATACAGGAGCACCCAAATACATAGAAAAGCTTCTGGGAGATATCAAGAGATTGACGGCAATACAATCACAGTAGGGGACTTTAATACCCCATTGACATCACTGGATAAATCTTCTAGACAAAAAATCAGCAAAGAAACAGCAATCCTAAATGACTCACTAGATCAGATGGAACTAATTGACATCTTCAGAATATTTCACCCCAAAGCTATGGAATATACGTTCCTCTCAAGTGCACATGGTACATTTTCAAAGATAGACCAAATATTAGGACACAGGCTAAGGCACTACAAATTCAAGAAGATTGAAATCATTTTAAGCATCTTCTCAGATCACAATAGCATAAAGTTAGAAATCAACTACATTAAAAACAATAAAAAATGATAAAATACTTTGAGGATAAATAGCATGCTATTAAACAATGAGTAGATTACAAAAGAGATAAAAGAAGAAATACAAAACACCCTGGAAAAAAATGACAAAGAAGTTAATCATGCAGTCATCTGTGGCTGCAGGCGCTGTAACCCAGCACTAACTGCTGAGGGGGCTGCATATCAGGCCTGGAGAGAGACCAGAAGAGAGAAGCAGGGTCTGATCCATAGCCTGTGTGGCAGATGTTGATCAGCAATTGTCTATCTTTCTCTCCCAGTGGGGCCAGCAGCCATGCCTTCATTTCTCTCCAAGCCTACACCAGGGTTGCTGATCAGCCCCGCCTTTCTGAACAGGCCCCCTTGATAGGCTCAGAGATGCTGACTGGCATAGAAACTGACCAATCATAACCAAATCTGGGTGAAGTGTGAGGAGCCAATGGCTGCCTAAGGGGCAGAGCTTTTGACATTGACTGGCATAGAAACTGACAAATCAGAACAAAATCTGGGTCAATTGTGAGGAGCCAATAGCTGCCTAGGAGGCGAAACTTTTGACGCTGATTGGATAGAAACCGACCAATCAGAACCAAATTAGCCAGCAAAGGCGGGCAGTTGGGGGTGATCAGGAAGGCAAAGGTAGTTAGGGGCGATCAGGCTGGCAGGGAAGGGCAGTTAGAGGTGATCAGGAAGGCAGAGGCAGTTAGAGGCCATCAGGCCAGCAGGGGAGGGCCGTTGGGGGTGAGATCAGGCTAGCAAGGGAGGGCAGTTGGCAACCAGGCCAACAGGGAAGGGCAGTTTGTGGCAAGGTCAGGCTGGCAGGGGAGGGCATTTTGGGGCAACCAGGCCAACAGGGGAGAACAGTTAGGGCATCCCCCACGGGGTCCCCAATTAGAGAGGTGCAGGCTGGTCTGAGGAAACACGCCCCCTCCATGCACAAATTTTGTGCACCAGGCCACTAGTCCTATCTAATAAAAGAGAAACATGGTAATTAGCATACGTCCACTACCCTTCCCATTGGCTAATCAGTGAGATATGCAAATAAACTGCCAGCCAAGATGGCGACCGGCAGCTAGGCAGCTTGACGCTAACATGAGGCTTGCTTGCTTCAGTGACGGAGGAAACCAACATTCCCCTCCTGCCTTGCTGGCCTCTGAGCTTGAAGTTTGAAACATTGTTACAAATATAGAAGCTAAACAAAACCCCAGAAACCTGCTTTCAGCCCGCAGGGATCTCAGAGCTGGAGTTGATACAGTGTTTCGATTATAGAACCCAAACAAACCAGATACCTGCTTTCAGCAGCCGAGGCCTCAGAGCTGGAGCCAGAGCTAAAGCTGGCCCAGAATAAAAAATAAGAAAAAAAGGAGCAGTTGGGAGCCTCAGTCACCCGCCAGCCTGAAAAGAGCCCTCAGACCCTCACTCAGACTAGCCAGGCACCCCAGTGGGGACCCCCACCCTGAAGGGTATGTGACCAGCTGCAAATAGCCATCATCCCCTCACCCAGACTGGCCAGGCACCCCAGTGGGGACCCCCACCCTGATCCAGGACACCCTTCAGGGCAAACCAGATGGCCCCCACCCATGCACCAGGCCTCTATCCTATGTAGTAAAAGGGTAATATGCCTCCCGGCACCCGAATCAGTGTGACAGGGGAGCACCCAAACCCCTGATCGCCCTGCAGCTCTGTGTGTGACGGGGCAGGGCCAAAACCTCCCTATTGGCCCTGCTCTGTTCCTGACAGGGGAAGGTGCCCCAACCCCCTGATCAGCCCTGCTCTGTGCCTGATAGGGGGGAGCTCCCCAACCCCCTGATCGCCTTGTGGCTCTGTGTGTGACAGGGTGCGGTGCCCCAACCCCCTACCCCCCACAGTCCCTGCTCTGTGTGTGATGGGGTAGAGCCATAACCTCCCCGTCGGTGCTGCCCTGATTGTGAGAGTGGCGGTGCCCCAACCCCCTGATCGGCCCTGCTCTGTGGGTGATAGAGGGTGGTGCCCCAACCCACTGATCCGCCCTGCTCTGTGTGTGACAGGGGGTGGCGCCACAACCTCCCTATCGACCCTGCCTTGAGTGTGACAGGGGGCGGTGCCCCAACCCCCCTATCGGCCCTACCCTGAGCGTGACTGAGGGTGGCATTGCAACCTCCCTATCGCCCTGCTCTGTGCATGACAGGGGGCGGTGCCCCAACTCCCCAATCAGCCCTGCTCTGAGCCCAACCAGGGGCTGCACCTAGGGATAGGGCCTGCCCTCTGCCACCCCGGAGCAGGCCTAAGCCAGCAGCTCGTTATCTCCCAAGGGGTCCCAGACTACGAGAGGGCACAGGCCAGGCTGAGGGACCTCCCCTCCCTCCTGAGTGCACAAATTTTTGTGCACCAGGCCTCTAGTATACTAATAAAAGGGTAATATTTTAATTAGACTGGATAGATCATATATCTTCCGGACATCACCAGACGTCCTTCTGGACTAAGCCGCAGTGGCAGGGGCCTAGGCAGAGGAAGTTAGGGGCCATCAGGTAGGTAGGCCAGTGGTTAGGGGCGATGAGGCAGGCAGGCAGAGCCTCATGATCCATTGCTTCAAAATGGGAGACCCAGGCCGCCTGTCACAGCCTTTGGGAGGGACACTTGGTGGCTGGTGGCTGGGAGGTGGTGGCTGCGACGGGAGACGCTAGCAGCAGTGGATGCTGCAGGGTGGAGCTGGTGCCATGGAGGCTTCTTAGCAGGCATGGTGCCTGCAGCCTCTGTCCATGGCTTCTGCAGGGCTGGACTGCCACTCCTCCTGCTATAATGCCTGGGCAGATCCATGACCCTTCCATGAATGTGGGCTCTCTGCCAGGGCTTGGCCCCCTGACCACACTCCCCAGCTCAGCCCTGACTGTAGAGGAGCTGAAATATGCTGACATCCACAACATTGTTGCCATGATCACCCCTTTGCACTTCCTGGAGGTGAAACTGGGCAAGAGGCCTCATCCTGTGAAAAGTGAGCTAGATGAGGAAGAGGAGTGGAGGAAAAGGCACCAGGAAAAGAACAAAGTGGCGGCAGCCCCATGCCAGAACAAGAAGAAGGAGCAGAAGGCGTTTCTGCAGCGGGAATCTGAGTGGCTGGAGCTCATGAATGCTGAGCTGAAAAACGCAGGTGGAGGAGCTGAAGCAGGAGCAGTAGCAGCTCATCCTGATGCTCAGCTGACATTGCTCCACATTCATGTCAGGACCAATAGCATTAAGATCCCCAACTCAGAAGGCAACCCACCACTGGAGCAGCTGGAGAAGAAGTCACCATGGGCTGGGAGGAGGAAGAAGAGGAGAAGGAGATGAGCAGAGGGAGGAAGAGCAGAGTCCCAGAGGGCTCTTCCTTGCTACATGGAAAACTCTTCAATGAGGCTCAGCACAGCCAGCATTGGCCAGGCTTTTTTGTGAAACTCAGATCAGCCACACCAGGGGAAGAAACCCAGGCTGATGAAACCCAGGACCAAGTGTTGAGACCAAAGTATTCCTGAGGGTGGGCTGTTCTGCCTGGGGCCAGGATTGCAAGAGGCATCACAGAGGCTTTGGGTCAGAGAGACGCCCAACCTGGTAGCTTCTCTGGCCTCTCTGCCAGGGCACCCCCCAAAGAATCTCCAAGCAGCCAGGAAAAGCCATGACTTGCAGCCAAAATTAGGCTGAGTATGGAACTCAGAGTGAAACTGCAATCTGCCTTCCCCCAGCCCTGACCCTGATCCTGATGCAAGGCTGGAGAAGGGCATAGTGATGGACTCTGCTGTACCCACCCACCATGGTCCAGCTAAGTCCCGCCTGGAGTGGCAGCCATGGCACACCCTCACTGGCCCTGCTGGAGCTGCTGTGGGCACGAGGCACTGGTGCCCTGCCAAAGCACATATTCACTGAATGTTTACAGACTGGCTGTCCTGGCAGGGCTTTCAACTGCACAAGTTTTTTATACTTTCTTTTTTTAAAAATATTTTTTACAAAAAAAGAGTTTAGCCCTAGCCGGCTTGGCTCAGTGGATAGAGCGTCAGCCTGCAGACTGAAGGGTCCCAGGTTCGATTCCGGCCGAGGGCACATGCCTGGGTTGCGGGCTCGTTCCCCAGTAGGGGGTGTGCAGGAGGCAGCCATTCGATGATTTTCTCTCATCATTGATGTTTCTATCTCTCTCTCTCCTTCTCCCTTCCTCTCTGAAATCAATAAAGAAATGTGTTTTTTTTAAAAGAGCTTATACAAGCAATACATAAATGGATTTCTATAATTACTCAATGTGATACAGTATAAATATCCTATGGTTTGTTTGTTATGACCAGATATTCAGCAGTTATGGCCATTGCGTGTAACTTCTAAGTACTGTAGTCTCTGAGTGTTGGGGGTGGCAGAGGTGGAGGTGCAGTGCGTTTCCAACCTGGTAAACCCTTCATAGTACTCAGTTCTGTATCGTTCAGTAAACGTTACACTTACTTAAAAAGAAAACAAAGAGAGAGGGAGGCCCAGGCTACCCATCCAGTGGCACTGCAGTGGGTGGGTGGGGCCTCCCTCTGTAAGGTGATTGATCTGGACCCTCCCTCCCCCTCCATGGATTGCCCCAGAGAGGGAGGCCCAGGCCACTGTCCAGCAACACTGTGGCAGGTGTGCGGGGCTGGTCAGTGACCACCCTGCAAAGAGAGGCTCAGGCCAGCCAAGAGATCACACCCCATGCCTGTCGCCTGCAGAGTGAGGTGAGTGGGGGAAGGGGAAGGGGGGGACAGCACTGCACAGATGGCAAGCAGTGGCAGCAGTGGGGGCAGGACCAGCTGCCAGCAGCCAGGGGAAGAAAATCCCTGATAGCCCCTGATCTCAGGCCAGGCCTAGGGACTGGGTCCTTGATTGCGAGAGGGTGCAGGCTGGGCTGAGGGACACCCCCCACCCCCCACCAGTGCACGAATTTTAGTGCATCTGGCCTCTAGTATATATATATATATATATATATATATATATATATATATATATATATATATATATATATATATAATTTCCAGAGGGAAATTGGTTGATTGGTTGGGAGTAGTTGGAGGTAGACAAAGGGAATACAAATGTATACATAAAGAGACCTTTGGGTAATAGGTGTACAATGGCGTGTGCAGATAATGTTTTATTCAGTTATGCACTCAAAATCTGCATGGCACTCCAATGAGTTCAATTAAAATTAATCTTACCTAATAATAGACAAACATGTAAATTGACCATCCCTCTGCTACGCTCACCAGCCAATCAGGAGAGTATGCAAATTAACCCAACAAAGATGGCAGTTAATTTGCGTACATAGGTGCCCAGCGGCCTGGGTCCCAGGAACATCATCAGGTACCCAGGTCATTCCAAGGTAGAGCAGCCTAGGAAGGGCCTGAGCCAGGGGGCTCCTGAGCCTGTGATCAGAGCCGAGAGGTGGAGCCCACAATCAGAGGAAGAAGTGGGGGAGCTGGCATTTGGAGGGAGCTTGGGGTCCCCTGCCCAGGCCCCGAGGCTTTAGGCCTGGGCAGGGGCTGAGCCAGGGATTGGTATGAACAACAGAGGAAACACCTTTTCTGACCTCTCATTGGCTAAGCTCCCTGTATGCCACTGGTAATATTCTTAGTAACTTGGGGACTAAAAATCCAAAATGGTGATCTAGGGTTTTTCCACCACACTTCTTGAGAAAAAAAAGCAAGTCCACTGCTGGAGGGCTAAGAAATGTTATATCCTGTCCTAGCCAGTTTTGCTCAGTGGATAGAGCCTCAGCCTGCTGACCGCAGGGTCTGGGTTCAATTCTGATAAGTATATGTACCTAAGTTGCAGGATCCTCCCTGGCCAGGGCCCAGGTCAGGGCTCATGCAGGAGGCAACCAATCAAAGTGTTCCTCTCAATTTGATGTTCCTGTCTGTCTTTCCCTTTCTCTTCCACATTCTCTAAAAATCAATGGAAACATATCCTTAGGTGAGGATAAAAACAATAATAAAGAAAGAAATGTCATATCCTATGAAAGACACATCTTGAAAATGCCTAAAGAAAGTTGTCATTTTTTCATGGTGAAGGGACTGGAGTCCGTGTTGATGAAAACACCTTGGTGGCTGCAGTGACTGGCAGTGGCTGCAGCAGCAGGGTAATGGGTCTGGTGCCTTCCCCTGATCAGCCTGGTCACCTCCCACAAAGGGAGGCCAGACTGTGGTTTAGGCTCACTCCCAAAGGGGAGCAGGGAGCAGGCCTAAGCCTTCAGTAGGATATCCCCTGAGGGCTCCCAGTATGTCAGAGGGGGAATGCTGGGCTGAGGGATCCCTCCCCTCCAAGTGCACGAATTTTGTGCACTGGGCCCCTAGTAACTAAATAAAACTTATGAATTGTTAAAAATTCTATATCACATATCACAAGTATTACATCAACATGATCTATCATACTTTGTCATCATTTATTAAGCCATCAACTAACTATACTAATAAAAGAGAATCATGCAAATTAACCATCACTCCACCACTCCATCACACCCACAAGCCACGCCCACCAGCCAATTAGGAGTGAGCATGCAAATTAACCTAACTAAGATGGTGGCAGCCATGGAGCTGGAACGAGCAAGGGGCTTGGGTTGCCCCCGGTGATGGAGGAACCTAAGCTTCTCACCTGCCCTGGCTGGCCCTGGGCTCTGCTCAAGGCTACAGAATTTCATTTATAGAACATAAATAAATCCCAGATACCTGCTTCCAGCCTGCCTTGGCCTCTGCTCAAGGAGGCACTGAAAAAAAAAAAGAAAAAAGGAGAGGCTGGGAGCTTGGATCTCTGGGGGGTGTGGCCAGCCTGAAAACAGCCATCAGCCCCTCACCTAGGCTGGCCAGGCACTGCAGGAGGACTCCCACCCTATTCCGAGACACCCTTCAGGGCAAACCAGCGGGCCTCCACCCATGCACCAGGCCTCTATCCAATATAATAAAAGGGTAATATACAAATTGACCCTAAGAGCAGAATGACTGATAATGACTGCTCACTGTGACACACTCTGATCACCAGGGGGCAGATGCTCAATGCAGGAGCTGCCCCCTGGTGGTCAGTGTGATTCCACAGGGGGAGCTCTGCTCAGCCACAGCCAGGCTGACAGCTGCCAACACAGCGCTAGTGGCGGGAGCCTCTCCCACCTCCTCAGCAGTGCTAAGGATGTCCAACTGCAGCTTAGGCCGGCTCCCCACTGGCAAGTGGACATCCCCCGAGGGCTCCCAGGCTGCCAGAGGGATGTCTGGCTGCCAGCTTAGGCCTGATCCCCGGGGGAGCAGACCTAAGCCAGCAGGTGAACATCCCCTGAGGGGTCCCAGACTGCGAGAGGGCACAGGCCCCGCTGAGGGACCTCCCTGAGTGCACAAATTTTTGTGCACCAGGCCTCTAGTCAACTACATAAAACAACTTTGGTGTAAATTTACTAATAATATTCTTCAAAGAACCAAAGAAAAGAATATAATCTGAGGGGGACCAAAAATGTGAGAATATTTGCATATTTAGCAAGGAGGCCATTTCTTGGAAATACTAGCTTGTCTATATTAAAATAATAGCACTATATTCTTAGGCATCCAACCTAAATGCAGACAGTGTTTTTTCTTTTTTTTAATTAAATCTTTATTGTTCAGATTATTACATTTGTTCCTCTTCCCCCCCCCATAACTCCCTTCCTCCCAGTTCCCGCCCCACCCTCCACCCTCACTCCCCACCCACTGTCCTCATCCCTAGGTGCACGATTTTTGTCCAGTCTCTTCCCGAATCTCCCACACCCCTTTCCCCCCCAAGAATAGTCCATTCATTCCCTTTCTATGTCCCTGATTCTATTATAATCACCAGTTCATTCTGTTCATCAGATTATTTATTCACTTGATTCTTAGATTCACTTGTTGATAGATGCATATTTGTTGTTCATAATTTGTATCTTTACCTTTTTCTTCCTCTTCCTCTTCTTAAAGGATACCTTTCAGCATTTCATATAATCCTGGTTTGGTGGTGATGAACTCCTTTAGCTTTTCCTTATCTGTGAAGCTCTTTATCTGACCTTCAATTCTGAATGATAGCTTTGCTGGATAAAGTAATCTTGGTTGTAGGTTCTTGGTATTCATCACTTTGAATATTTCTTGCCACTCCCTTCTGGCCTGCAAAGTTTCTGTTGAGAAATCCGCTGACAGTCGTATGGGTATTCCCTTGTAGGTAACTGAGTTACTTTCTCTTGCTGTTTTTAAGATTCTCTCTTTATCTTTTGCTCTTGGCATTTTAATTATGATGTGTCTTGGTGTGGTCCTCTTTGGATTCCTTTTGTTTGGGGTTCTCCACGCTTCTTGGACCTGTAAGTCCATTTCTTTCACCAGGTGGGGGAAGTTTTCTGTCATTATTTCTTCAAATAGGTTTTCAATATCTTGCTCTCTCTCATCTTCTGGCACCCCTATAATTCTGATGTTGGTGCGCTTGAAGCTGTCCCAGAGGCTCCTTACACTATCCTCGCATTTTTGGATTCTTTTTTCATTTTGCTTTTCCGGTTGGGTGTTTTTTGCTTCCTCGCATTTCAAATCATTGACTTGATTCTTGCGCTCTTCTGGTCTGCTGTCGGGAGTCTGTATAATATTCGTTATTTCAGTCCGTGTATGCTTAATTTCTAGTTGGGTCCCCAACATATCATCGAGGGTCTCATTAGTTTTCTTGTAGATCTCATTAAGTTTATTGGCGGCTTCTAAACAGTTCTTGAGAGACCTTAAAAGTGTGGTTCTGAACTCTATATCTTCCATTGACAATTTTGTCCTGTTTCTTTGTCTCCGCATTTTGTTATGCTTCCTTGGTGAACCCTCTAGTGGTCTTTGTTCGCAGTCTTATAGTTAAGCCTTGATTGTTGTAGCTAATCCCAGGGAGGGTTTGACCTCCAGGCCAAGTGGCTATGAGAATCAGCTGTGTCAGCAGTGAGAGAACTTCTGTCCTCTAGGGAGGTGCTAATCTAGCCTTTGCCTGAGGCTATCCGGCAAATGCCTCTGTGCAGGGCTTGGGAGGGGCGGGTCGCACAGGATCAACAGGGTGGGCCGGAGAGAGCAGTTATGGCGGCTCTCAGTCCTGTCCCCAGGGGCTCTGCCTCTCTGAGTCCCAGCACCCGCTGCAAAGCTCGGAGAGAAAGCTGCACTCGCTCTGACCGAAGCCAGACAGTCCCGCTTCTCCTGTTTGAGTCTGGGTCCCTAAAGACTCGCCTGTATCTGGAGCTCAGAGTCTGCAACTCCCTCCCGATTGAAAACAACAACCGCACCCTCCGCCGCCAGCCCGCTCCGCGCACTCCGCACCTCAGAATTTGACTTCAGCACTGCGCCTCCTCTGAGTGTCCGTATGCGTTTCTCTTTCCTCCTAGTTGTAGGACTTCCACTCAGCCAGCGTTCCTGTGGTTCTGGGTGATGTCCGTTCTGTCTTTTAGTTTCACTTTTGAAGTAGTTGTTCAAAGCAGCAAACTCCGGCGTTAACCTATGCCGCCATCTTCGTTCTCCGCAGGCAGTGTTAATGGAAGTATTTTATTGCAAAATAAGTCAAAATGTATAAGTTTCTCTCTCTTTGGAAATAATTCATGAAGAACTATAATTATTTGTGTTGTTTGTTGGGCAGCCAAAGTATATAAAAGTAGGCACCTTCATGTATCACCAATGGAGTGCATATCTTATCAGCCTGTATAGGAAGCAATTTGGCAAAGTACTTTAAATGCCTTACAAGGTCATTAATTTTCATTGAACTCAGTAATATAATTTTAAGGCAACTTTCTGAAAAACTATATGTATAAGGAAAATCATCACAATTTTTAATTTAAAAAATCTAAATTCTAACACGTGATCATTGATAAAGTTATGGCAAAAGTGAGCAATAGATACTCTGATGATATTCTAATATTAAAAATAATCATAGTGAGAAAAATACAAAATGACATGAAAGTGTTCATTATACAATGATAAATGAAAAGTAAAAGATATGAAAAATATGATAAGAAAATACTGAAAATATAGATGTCAAGGTTTTAGAGTAGATGATTTTGTGTGTTACTTTATCTTTGCATTATCTATTTCTAAGTTATTCATATTGAATGTTTATTACTTCAGTATTTAAAAATGTTTTAAAGTATTAAAAAGAACAATATTTATGAAGAGTTTAAATGACATAGAGGATACTTATGATGTAAAATCAAATGGAGAAAGCAGGTTTGCACAATTTATAGACACAACATTACAATGATAAGAGTACCATTGTGCACCCCTATCTTGGAACAGCTGAGCAACACATTCTTCTTCTCAGCCATTATTTCCCAGAGATAAGTGGGATGCCTATAGGAAGACATTGACCTGGCTCTTAATACCAACTATAGGGCAACTACAGGAAGTTAATAAAATGGAGGCACTAAAAGTAAAGAACACAGAATCAAAGTCTAAGAAATAAACCTCCTGAAACCTCCAGTTGCGAATAAAAACTAAATGAGAAACACCCAAATTTTATTACTTGCAGATCTCCATAAAGAGGATGTCTGCATGGAAAATTCAAAAAATCAAAAGGCAGGTTTATGCTTTAGAACTTGGGGAATTATTATGTAATTTCTTATGGTACCCAACTATCACGTTGATAGATGACCCTGCTTTAGTTCTTGCAAGTGCCTTTCTCCTGAAGACTCACTCCTCACCTATCTCAAGCCACTGTTCATAAATCACCTTGAAAGCCTTCCCCAACCTCTTCCAATTTACCTTACCCTCACACTCCCTGCTACAACCCCCGTTCTACTCTGTTTCTATCAGTTTGATTTTTTTTTGAGATTTCACATATAAGTGAAACATGAAGTTCTTTCTCTGGCTTGTTATATTTAGCACTATGACCTCCAGGTCCATTCATATTTTCTTTTTTTTTAAAGTATATTTTTATTGATTTCAGAGGGGATGGAAAGAGAGAGAGAGGTAGACACATCAATGATGAGAGAGAACCATCGAGTGGCTGTCTCCTGCATGCACCCACCGGGATCAAACCTGCAACATTTGCCCTGACTGGGAATCAAACTGTGACCTCCTGGTTCATAGGTCAACGTTAAACTACTGAGTCATGCTATCTGGGCCATCCATATTTTTGCAAAGGGCAAGATTTCCTTTGTTTTTAAGGCTGATAATATTCCATTATATATAATCACATTTTATTTTATACATTTACATTCCCACAAACAATGTACAAGTATTCTCTTTTATCCATATCCTTGCCAACATTTAATTTTTTTTCTTTTTGATAATAGCCATCCTAAAAAGTGTTAGGTGATATTTAATTGGTATTAATGATTGATAAGGTTGAGCACCTTTTCATATACCTCTTTGCCATTGTACATGTTTTTAGAAAATGTCTATTCAAATAAAATTAAAAAACATTCATTCTGAAAACCAACAGAAGACTAGTTGAAGAGGAGTCTTATAATCAAGGATTTACAGAAACTGCATTGAGACTATATTAAACTGAGGATCAGGAACAGAAAGCATCTAACATTAGCCTGAATCAGAACCCTCCCTAGGATCCCCAAACAAACCTATCAAGTGGCCAGCTTCAGAAAACATCAGAGCAGAATCCAGTAATTTCACAAATAGCATATTAAAAGAGAAATTGTAGCAGGCACTAAACTCTGCTGAGGCAAATTCTTTTTTATTTTTTTCCATTTTTTCTTTCCTTTTTCTTTTTCCTCTTATTCTCCTTTCTTTGCATATTTATTTTCATTCTTTTTCTTATTATTTATTTTTTTTGGTCTGCACAGCTATTTGCACACTGTGGTTGGGATTGAGCCTCTGAGTCAAAGGAGGTAAAGCATAAAATAAATGTTACTGGGGAAATTAGACAGGTATTGTTGTAACGTACCCTGCGAATCATAGAAGGATGCCTCAAGAAGTCGAATTAGGAGAAACCAAGATGGCGGCATAGGTAAACACCAGAGTTTGCTGCCTCGAACAACCACTTCAAAAATACAACTAAAAGACGGAACGGACATCATCCAGAACCACAGGAAGGCTTGCTGAGTGGAAATTCTACAACTAGAAGGAAAGAGAAAAGCATACTGAGACTCAGAGGAGGCGCAGTACGGAAGTAATATACTAAGGTACAGAGGCGCACACGGAGCAGGCTGGCGGCTGAGGGTGTGGTTGCCGTTTACAATTCGGAGGGAGTCTCAGGCTCTGAGCTCCAGTTCCGGGCGGGTCTCTGGGGACCTAGACTCATACGGGAGAAGCGGGACTGTCTGGCATCTGTCAGAACTCGAGGGCACCTTTCTCTCGGAGGGGCTTACAGCAATTGAGAAGTGGGGCCTCTGAGAGCAGCCATAACTGCTAACCCTGCCCTGTTGATCCCATGGTACCCACCCAACCCAAGCCCTGCAGGGAGGCTTTTGCTGGATAGCCTAAGGCAGAGGCTAGATTAGCACCTCCCTAGAGATCCAGGAGCCGTGTACCCAGAGGTCAGGGTGGAACCATAAAGGACACACTCAGGGGCAGACTCAGTGAGCACCAAAGCCCCATTGAAGCAAGTCTTGCACCGGAGGGGTGTCTCCAGCACAGAAGTTCTCCCACTGCAGACACAGCTGATTCTCACAGCCAATTGGCCTTGAGGTCAATTCCTCCCAGTGATAACTACAACAATCAAGGCTTAACTACAACAAGACTGTGCACAAAGACCACAAGGGGGTGCACCAAAAGTGTCCTCCTCAGGTAATTGGGGAGGCTGAACCACTGGGCCCTAGAGGACACTTAGCACAGAAAACCACTTTATCAACACAGGGAAGCATAAAAAATGGATAGACAAAGAAAAAGGACACAAATGACAGAAATGGAGGAAAGCAAACGACTGGATATAGAGTTCAAAACTACACTTTTAAGAATTTTCTAGAAACTGCCAATAAACTTAATGAGACCTACAAGAAATCTAATGAGACCCTCGAGGTTGTGATAAAGGACCAACTAGAAATTAAGCATACACTGACTGAAATAAAGAATATTATACAGACTCCCAACAGCAGACTAAAGGATTGCAAGAATCAAGTCAAAGATTTGAAATACAAAGAAGCAAAAAACACCCAACCGGAAAAGCAAAATGAAAAATGAATCCAAAAATACGAAGATAGTGTAAGGAGCCTCTGGGACAGCTTCAAGTGTACCAACATCTGAATTATAGGGGTGCCAGAAGAAGAAAGAGAGCAAGATATTGAAAACCTATTTGAAGAAATAATGACAGAAAACTTCCCCTACCTGGTGAAAGAAATAGACTTACAAGTCCAGGAATCACAGAGAACCCCAAACAAAAGGAATCCAAAGAGGACCACACCAAGACACATCATAATTAAAATGCCAAGAGCAAAAGACAAAGAGAGAATCTTAAAAGCAGAAAGAGAAAGACACTCAGTTACCTACAAGGGAGTACCCATATGACTGTCAGCTGATTTCTCAACAGAAACTTTGCAGGCCAGAAGGGAGTGGCAAGAAACATTCAAAGTGATGAAAGCCAAGAACCTACAACCAAGATTACTTTACCCAGCAAAGCTATCATTCAGAATTGAAGGTCAGATAAAGAGCTTCACAGATAAGGAAAAGCTAAAGGAGTTCATCACCACCAAACCAGGATTATATGAAATGCTGAAAGGTATCCTTTAAGAAGAGGAAGAAGAAGAAAAAGGTAAAGATACAAATTATGAACAACAAATGCACATCTATCAACAAGTGAATCTGAAAATCAAGTGAATAATCTGATGAACAGAATGAACTAGTGATTATAATAGAATCAGGGGCATAGAAAAGGAATGGACTGAGTATTCTTGAGGGGGACAGGAGTGAGGGAGATGCAGGAAGAGACTGGACAAAAATCGTGCACCTATGGATGAGGACAGTGGGTGGGGACTGAGGGAGGAGGGTGGGGTGTGAACTGGGTAGAGGGGAGTTATCGGGGGTAAAAAGAGGAACAAATGTGATAATCTTAACAATAAAGATTTAATTAATAAAAAAAGGACAAAAAAAAAGAAGTTGAATTAAAGAGTCACATTTATTGCAATCCGGGACTATGAGGGGTCATTACTAAATCTCATAGTAGTTATTTGGACACAGTTCCAGGGTTATATAGGCAAAAAATCACAAAGTTATTGATTACATCTCAGGGTTTGGAATGAGGAACCTGGTTTGCAAAAAAAGCAGTTTGCAGAAGCAGAAATTAAGCATGTCAATTACAGTTTTGGGTCTCCAGATCACTGAATTGACAGAAAAACATCATCTGGGACCACTGGGTTGACAGAAACACATTATCTAGAGCCCTCAGGTCTCGAACCACTGAGTTGGCAGGAAATCATTAGCTAGAGCCATCGAGGCAATTTAGAGTAATTATACTGTCCTGGTCTTAGGACCACTGAGTTGACTGAAACACATTATCTGGAACCCTCGGGTCTTGGGATAATTGTGCTGTCCTGGTTCCCAGGTACAGAGGAATGTGCTTTCTAAAACCAGTAAGGTAACAATCAATGGGATAGTCATTCAATCGAATGGGATGATTTATACAATTCATAAAATCAAAGTAATTTTTCTATTGTTAAGCCAAACAACAGGGTTAGGGTTAAACTACAGTTTCAATCTGAAATGATTGCTACCATACTTCAGTATATGCAAAAAAGTGAAACTAGACCACCAACTTACACCATACACAAGAATAATCTCCAAATGGATAAAATACTTAACTATTAGTTAAAAAAAATTCTCAAAAAAATCTTAGAAGAAGCCATAGGCAGTAAAATCTCAGATATCACTGGTAGCAATATTTTGTGATGATATATTTTGTAGGACAAAGGAAACAAAGGAAAATAAACAAATGGTACTACATCAAACTAAAAACTTATGCACAGCCAAGGAAACCTTCAACAAAATGAAATGGGAGCCCATACTATGGGAGAACATATTTGCCACTGAGACATCTGATAATGAGTTAATTTTAAAAAAATATAAAGAACTTATATAACTCAATACCAGGAACAGAAACAATCCAATTTAAAAATGAGCAAAGGACCTGAATAGACACTTCTCCAAAGACAATATACAGATGTACAATAGATGTATGAAAAAAAATGCTCAACTTCACTAATCATCAGAGAGCTGCAAGCTAAAACCACAAAGACATATTACCGCATACCTGTCAGAATGGCTACTACCAATAAATAAACAGACAACAAGTGCTGGTGAGGATGTGAAGAGTTGGGAACCCTAGTTTACTGTTGGTGGAAATGTAGACTGATGCAGCCACTGTGGAAAACAGTATGGAATTTCAAAAAAAAAAAAAAAAAGGAGCTGTCTTTTGACCCAGTGATATCACCTTGAGGAATATATCCTAAGAAGCCTAAAACACCAATCACAAAGAATATATGCACAGCAGTGTTATTTACAATAGATATAGAAACAGCCCAAGTGCCCATCAGTAGATGACTGGATAAGAACAGCTGTGGTACATTTACATAATGTAAAAAAAAAAAAGGAACTCATCTTTCGCCACAGCATGAATGGACCTGGAGATTATCATGAAATAAGCCAGACATAAAAAAGACAAATACCATATTATCTCACTTATATGTGGAATCTAATAAACAAATTCAACTGATGAACAAAATAGAAACAGAGGCATGGATACATAGAGTAGACTGACAGAAGTCAGAGGTGAGGTGGGAGGGGTGACTAGATAAAAGAAGGTAAAGTAATTAGCCAAAGAACATATATGCATAACCCATATACCCAGACAATAGTTTGGTGCTGGCTAGAGCAAAGTGGGGACAAGGACCTGGTAGAGGTATGCAAAGGTGCAAAAAAAAAAAAAAAAAAAAAAAGAAAGAAAGAAAAAAAAAGGAGACATTTGTAATAGTGTCAACCATAAAAATAAGGATTGAAAAATGTCTAAGTTCTTTGCCCATTTTTAATTGGATTATTTTTGTGCTGTTGAGTTTTAAAAATTCATTGTATATTTTTTATACTAACCCCTTGTTAGATATATGGTTTGAAAACATTTCTCCCATTCCACAGATCACCTTTTTGTTAGGTTTGATCAAATAATTGAATCAATACCCCCTACCCTGGGAACTGACCTTTAGGCCACTCACAACAGACATTCCCTTTCACATAGACCACATTCCACTTGCTAAGACAATTATACTTCCCCTCTGAACCTTCCCAGGATCCAGACCTGAACAGAGAATTCAATGCCCAGAAAAAATCTGTGACTCCTCAGCCCTGGGAGCTGGCACCATTTTGGGACAGCCCATTGGTATCCAGATGACCTAATAAATTCATAATCACTCATCACTTCGGCCTCATGCATTCCTCCTTCAACAACCCTAACATTTGGTGCTGAAACTCAGGAGAGTTCCATGGGGAAGGGATGCCATCTCCTTGGCTTTGGTCACCCCAAGTTTGCTACTCAGAGAGCAGTAGGCAGCGCTAGCTGGTCCTGGGCTTACCTCCGAATCCTACTCTGGTGACTTGATTGACAGCCTCGATTAGGCCTCGCTCCCTAGTGGGCCCTCCCGAACCAGCCAAGGGGGACTCTGGATCAGGAATCTCTCCTTCTCCATTGCTGACCCTCCATTCCACACTGGCCAATCTTCTCTAGGTGAGTGACATTCTAAAATTTTCCTTGTCTTGAGTCTTCTGCCCACTCTTTCTCACTGACTTCTCAAAGGTCTCTCATCTCGAAAGTCCTAGGGCTAGGCCAGAAGATTCCTCAGACATTTGGCTGTGGGTCCTTCTGGATTGGGGATGCTCAGTTCAGAGGGTCACCCCTTCATTTTTTATGGTGATTTGTTTAGCAGTGGAAATGCCTGTCCTAAACAGTCACCTTTGGATTTGTGGTCTGTCACTCAATCTATCTCTCTCTCATGGGCCATTTTATACTCCCTCTACACCAGTGGTTCTCAAATTTCCTAATGCTGCAACCCTTTAATACAGTTCCTCATGTTGTGGTGACCCCCAATTTCATTGTTACAAATTGAGCATAATTAAAGCATAGTGATTAATCACAAACAGTATTTAATTATATATGTGTTTTCCGATGGTCTTAGGCGACCCCTGTGAAAGGGTCGTTCGACCCCCGAAGGGGTTGCAACCCACAGGTTGAGAACCGCTGCTCTACACACTTACAGGGAGATCAGGCCCAAGTACCTCATTTTCTTTTGTAATACTGTTTTGTCACAATATAAACTAAATAATAAGTCTCAATAGCCTGAAAACTGCACTTTCAATTTTAGCACATTGTACAATTTAGATAATTGCTGTCACTACAATGGAAAATGTCAGATTCCCTATATCCAGGCCTTTTTAACCTTTTGGTCCTGACCCTCTCTCAGTCAGTCCTACTCTACCCATCACATCCTTCTTCTTCATGCAAAACATCATACCCCCAACACTTCTGATTCTGCATCTACTTTGACCCAGTAGACCACCGATCTCCACTCCCTTATGCACCTCTTCCCTCACCTGCAGTAGATTCTCAAAACCGAGACCCTACTAATTAGCAACCACCTTCTACCCTAGCCCCTGAGGGCCCAAATCCTGAGAGCTCGAGCTTCAATACAGACTTTTACCACCTAACATTTGCTCTCAGACCACTGAAAGACTGCCTTCCTCAAAAGACTCTTCTATTCCCAAGCCCATTCTACCCCTGAGAGAGGTAGCAGGAACCAAGGGTATTTTCTGGGTACACATCCCAGTTTCCATGTCTGACCTCACACAGATTGTGAGGCATCTCAGCTCTTTTTCCACCAACTCATAACCTTTACTAAGAAATTTGAGTACCTGACCCAGTCCTATGACCTGACCTTGCATGACATCTAGGTCATTCTGTCCTCCTCTCTCACCCCAGAGGAGAAGGAGCTCATTTGGCTATCATCTCAGGACCATGCCCATGACCTCTCATAGACAGGACACGGCAGTCTACCTGGTTGGCACTGATGCAGTCCCCTGAACTAACCTGAGATGGGACTATCAGATTCATGCTCCAGGGTGAGGTCTCTGTAGCCATATAATCACCTGTCTCATTGCTAGACCCAAAAAGGCTGCCCATAAGGCGGTCAACTATGACAAACTTAATAAAATCACTCAGGGCCTGACAAAAACCCAGCTCTCTTCCTCTTCTGCTTCACAGATGCCTTACAGAAATTTACCACCTTAGACCCCACCTCCCCAGAGGGAATCCTTCTTCTAAACACCTATTTTATATCCCAATCAGTCCCCAACATACATCGCAAACTTCAAAAAATAGACATAGGTCCACAAACTCCTCAAAAAGACCTTTTTAACCTTGCCTTTAAAGTCTGTGATAATAGAGATGAGGAGACCAAAATCCAAAAACAATGGGGAGTTCAGGCCAAAATATGGTCATAAAAGTAGGGTTCTCAGCTCAGCCACTTCTCTCAGAAACCCCAAACAAAGTGCCAGACCCCCAACCAAGGGGAAGTCAAAGGCTAAGCTGCCTTCAGGCCCATGCTTCAAATGCAACAAAGGACACTGGACCAACTCCTGTCCAATCCTGAGATCTCTTCCTGGGCCCTGGCCAAGGTGTGGAAGGGAAGGCCACTAGAAATCAAACTGTAGTCTGCCCTCTCCAGGTAGGACTTTAGTCAGTTCTACAAGGCCACACTGTGGATGTGGTTTCAAGCCTCCATACCTCCTGTGACTGGCCACTGAGGACTGAAGCTGCCCAGTTCCTGACAAGGCCCTGCAGACTTAGATCACCAGGACAGAGCTTTGGGTAATGATTGGAGTGGCAGGTAAGCTGATCTCCTTTTAATGGACACTGTGGCCACTTATTCTGCCCTCTCCAAATTTGCTGGGACCCTTGTTCCCTCTTCAGTCTCTATTATGGGGGTTGGTGGACTAGTCTCACAACCATTAGTCACCTCACCTCAGCACTGCATTTTACTAAACACCCCCTTTATCCACCTTTCTCATTCCACCTGAGTGCCCAACCAGAGCTACTGCACATCCCCTCATAAAGCCCAGTTGCCCCAAACCGCAGTCATTTACCTCATTTTAACTCTCACCCCACAAAGCCGAGCCATTACTTTGGACCATGAATGCCTTATCTCCTCCATGACTGTCCCCTCCTCTAGTCAAGAAATATTATCCTTTCTTGGGCTTGCTGGGTACTTTTGCCTCTGGATTCCAAACTTCAGTCTTCTCACAAAGCCCCTCTATGATGAATGAAAGGATCCCTCAGTGAGCCTTTAGATCTCAAAGCCAGCATTCTCATCCCCTTTAATGCTCTGAAAACTACTCTCACCTCAGCACCTTCTTACCCGCCCTTCCCAAAGAACAACTTTCTTTACTACAAAACTGCAAACCCTTACTTACCAGTCCTGCTACTATCATAAGCTGAACTCATTATCACCCAAACCTTAGCATGTTATCTCTAAGGGAAAATGTGGCAGTTTTAAATGCAAGCTGCTGCAGTCTTAGAACAGGCTGCAGGGCCTGCTCCTTCCTTCCTCTGCCTTTTCTCCACCCTTATAGGCCATTACATAATTTTCCAAAGTCTTTGATAACTTGGAGCATTGCTGAAAACATCTAAATGTTTTAAAATAACATAAAATACTGAAACATTGATAGCTAGACAAGTTTTAAATTTGCCTGCTCTTAGCTTTTATGACAGATGGTCTCTTGTACTTCGTTGAAGATATATTTTCTTGAAAGTAAGAGTGTATTTAAAGTGTGTTCATTAATGTAAATGCTGGTTGTTTACTAAACTGGTTATTTGTGAATGGATAGATTTGTGAAACTTGTAGACAATTTTGTCCAGTGAGCCAGTACCTGATCACCCCTGATATCTGAAGGGATCCCTTCTCTCCTAGTAAGCTAAAGCAACCCTGCCCAGGCTCTCTCCTGTTGCTTATATCCTTAGATTGGAGTCTAGACTTTCTTTATTTCCAATGCTCATTCACAGTCCTTGACACTATCATTGAAAGCCTCAACAGGTCTTCTTGCTTGGTATTTAGGAACTTCTCTCCCCTTTTCTAGCCTTCTTAAAAGTCAGACACTGTAAAGGACACCAAGTAGGGAAAGATCCCATAATACAGGGATATAACAAAGCAGACCAAGAGGCCAAGGCAGTGACTCAGAGGAAGCCTCTATCTCCCCAACTCTTAGCTCTGCCTTATACAACACCCAAATAAACTCCAGAGGAACTTAAGGCCATATTAGCTCTTGAGACCACTTTTGAAGATCCATGGTTAAAATTTCAGGAAAAATATATCCTTCCCAAAGGACAGGCCCGCAATATCTTACAGGCTACTCACAATTCCTTACATATAGGATACAGACCACATGTACAACTCCTAAAGCCCCTCATAATATGGCCTACCCTAGCCTCCCTACTGCAAGATATATCAAAACCTGTTCTACTTGTTACTCAATATCTCCCTAAGGACAGGTTAGACCTCCTTCTTTCCCCACTCCTTAGACAAGGGGCCAAAGCCTTGGACAAGACTTTACTTTCCTGTTCTTTATTAAAAGAACCAAATATCTCTCTTTTATTTTATTTTATTATTTTACTAGAGGCCCGGTGCACGAATTCGGGCACCAGTGGAGTCCCTAGGCCTGGCCTTCAGGATTGGGCCAAAACCAGCTCTCCAACATCCCCTGAGGATTGTGAGAGGGTGCAGGCCAGGCTGAGGGACCCCACCAGTGCACGATAGGGGCCAGGGAGGTATTTGGGAGCTTGGCTAGCTGGGGAGGAACCATGGGAGGGCTCCAGGGTGTGCCTGGCCCGTCTAGCTCAGTCCTGATCAGCCAGACCCCAGCAGCAAGCTAACCTACCGGTTGGAGCGTCTGCCCATTGGTGGTCAGTGCACATCATAACAAGTGGTTGAGCAGCCTTAGCATATCATTAGCATATTACACTTTGATTGGTTGAATGGCCAACTGGACGACTGGACACTTAGCATATTAGGCTTTTATTATGTAGGATTTTTTAATTGTTTAAAGTATTACATATGTCTCCTTTTTCTCTGATTTAACCCTCCAACACTCCCACACCACAGGACAAGCCCTCTCCACCCCAGTGTCCATGTCCATTGGTTATACTAATATGCATGCATACAAGTACTTTGATTGATCTCTTACTTCCCATCCTGCCTTCTCTCTGAGGTTGGAAGGTCTATTCAGTGTTTCTTTATCTCTGAATCTATTTTTGTTCATCAGTTTGTGTGGTTCATTATATCCCACATATGAGTGAGATCATGTGATATTTATCTTTCTCTGACTGGCTTATTTTGCTTAGCATAATGCTCTCCAGTTCATCCATGCTGTTGCAAAGGATAAAAGTTCTTTCTTTTTTATAGCAGCACTAGAGGCCTTGTGCATGAATTCGTGCATGGGTGGGGTCTGGCCAGCCTGTCCCAATTGGGGCCGATTGGACAGGGCTGGCTAGGGAGGTGGCCACAGACGGTTGGCCTGTTGGCCCTACACCCTGGTCAAACACTTGGGCGAGGGGACACTTTGCATATTAGCTTTTTATTATATAGGATAGTATTCCATTGTGTAGATGTACCACCGTTTTCTAATCTACTCATCTGTTGATGGGCACTTAGGTTGTTTGCAAATCTTAGCTATTATAAATTGTGCTGCTATGGACATAGGTGTGCATATGTTCTTTCTGATTGGTGTTTCTGACTTCTTGGGATATATTCATAGCAGTGGGATTACTGGGTTGAATGAGAGTTACATTTCCAATTTTTTGAGGAATCTCCATATAGTTTTCCACAGTGGCTGTACCAGTCTGCAATCCCACCAGCAGTGCACAAGGATTCCTTTTTCTCCACTTCTTCTCCAGCACTTGTAGTTTGTTGATTTGTTGATGATAGCTATTATGACAATTGTGAGATGTACGTAATTGTTGTTTTGATTTGCATCTCTTGGATGATTAGTGACTTTGAGCATGTTTTGATATGTCTCTGGGCCTTCTGTATGTCCTCTTTCAAAAACTGTCTATTTAGGTCTTTTGCCAATTTTTTTTATTGGATTGTTTATCTTTTGTTAAGTTGTAAGAGTTCTCTGTAAATTTTGGAGATTAAACCATTATCTGAGATGCATTGGAAAATATGTTCTCCCATGCAGTGGGCTTTCTTCTTGTTTTTTTGATGGTTTCTTTTGCTGTGCAGAAGTTTTTATGTTGATGTAGTTTATTTTCTCCTTAGTTTCCATTGCCCTAGGAGCAGTATTGGTAAAGATATTTCTTTCTTTATTTTGCTGCCTATAGAGTCTTCTAAGATTTTTATGGTTTCCCATCTTACATTTAAGTCCTTTATTCATTTTGAGTTTATTTTTGTGTATGGTGTAAGTTGGTGATCTAGTTTCATTGTTTTGCATGTATCTGTCCAATTTTCTCAACACTTTATTAAAGAGACTGTCTCGAGTCCATTGTTTTCTTCTTTGTCAGATATTAATTAAGCATAATGGCTTGGGTGTGTTTCTGGGTTCTCTATTCTGTTCCGTTGGTCTATATGTCTGTTTTTGTGCCAGTAACAGGCAGTTTTGAGAAGAGTGGCTTTGTGATATAGCTTGATATCTGGTATTGTGATCTTTCCAACTTTGTTCTTTTTCAGAGTTGCTGTGGCTATTTGGGGTCCTTTTTTATTCCAGATGAATTTTTGGAGAGTTTGTTCTAGGTCTGTGAAATATGCAGCTGGTATTTTAATGTGGATTAAATTGAATCTATAAATTGCTTTGGATAGTATGGACATTTTAATTATGTTGATTCTACCAATCCAAAACACGGTATGTTCTTCCATTTGTTTATGTCTTCTGCTATCTTTTTTTTAATGGCCTGTATTTTTCTGAGTACAGGTCTTTTACCTCCTTAGTTAAGTTTATTCCTTGGTACCTAATTTTTTTGGTGCATGGGATTGTTTTGTAGTTTCTGTTCCTGTGAGTTCATTTTTGGTGTATAAAAAAGCCATAGGTTTCTGGGTGTTAATTTTGTATCCTAGTACATTGCCAAATTCGTTTATTTAGTCTAGTAGTTTTTGATGGGGTCTTTAGGATTTTCTATGTACAATATCATGTCATCTGCAAATAATGACAGTTTTATCTCTTCTTTTCCAATTTGGATGCCTTTTATTTCTTCTTCTGGTCTGATTGCTATGACTAGCACTTCTAGTACTATATTGAATAGGAGTGGTGAAAGTGGGCATCCTTGTCTTGTTCCTGTTCTTAGGGGAAATGGTTTTAGTTTTTGATCATTGAGTATGATGTTGGCTATATAAGGCTTTTCATATAAGGCTTTTATTATGTTGAGGTATGATTTCTCTATTCTCACTTTGCTGAGAGATTTTGTCAAGAAAGGATGTTGGATTTTGTCAAATGCTTTTTATGAATTGATTGATATGATTAAGTGAATTTTGTCTCTCAAGTTGTTTATATGATGTATCACGTTTATTGATTTGTGGATATTGTACCATCCTTGCATCTCTGGATAAATCCCACTTGGTCATAGTGTATGTCTTACTAATCTAATGCTGGATCTGATTTGCTTTAATTTTGTTGAGGATTTTAGCATCTATGTTCAAATTTTAGCATCTGTAGTTTTCTTTCTTTGTGGTGTCTTTATCTGGTTTTGGAATTAGCGTAATGCTGGCTTCATAGAAAGAGCTTGGAAGTGTGCCTCCCTCATGAATTTTTTGGAATAGTCTGAGGAGGATAGGTTTTAGTTCTTTGAAAGTTTGGTAGAACTCCCCTGTAAAGCCTTACAGACCAGGGCTTTTGTTTGCTAGAAGATTTTTGATTACAGCTTCAATATCAACAGTAGTTATCTGCCTATTCATGTTTTCTTCCTCTTCCTGATTCTGTTTTGGGACCTTTATTTTTCTAAGAATATGCCCATTTCTCTAGGTTTTCCAGTTTGTTGGAATAAAGTTGTTTATAGTATTTTTTTTACAATACTTTTTATTTTTGTGGGATCTGTTGTTACTTCAACTCTTTCAGTTCTGATTTTGTTTATTATGGTCCTCTTTCTTTGTTTCTTGGTGAGCCTGGCTAGAGGTTCATCAATCTTGTTTATCCTTTCAAAGAACCAGATCTTGGTGTTTTTGTTCTTTTGTATTTTTTTTTTTTGCTCCTATGTCATTTATTTCTGCTCTGATCTTTATTATTCCCTTCCTTCTACTTACTCTCAGTTGTTCTTGTTTCTTTCTTTCTAATTCTTTAAGTTGTAGGGTTAGATAATTTATTACCATTTTTCTTATTTTTTGAGGTAGGCCTGTAGAGCTGTGAGCTTCGCTCTCAGGACTGCTTTCACTGTGTCCCATAGGTTTTGGATTGTTGTATTTTCATTGTCATTTGTTACCAGGATGCTTTTTATTTCTTCTTTAATCTCTTTGGTAACCCAATCATTGTTTAATAGCATGCTATTTGACTCCCAGTGTTTGATTTATTTTCATTGATTTTATTGTAGTTAATTTCTAATTTTATTCAATTGTGATCTGAGAAGATGCTTGTTAGGATTTTAATCTACTTAAATTTGAAAAGACTTTGGCTGTGTCCGAATATGTAGTTTATCTTTGAAAATATCCCATGTGTACTTGAGGAGAATGCATATTCTGTAGCTTTGGGGTGAAATGTTCTGAAGATGTGAATTTCATTAGATCTAGTTAGTCATTTAGCATTGCTGTCCATTTGTTGAATTTTTGTTTAGAGGATTTATCCAATGGTGTCAATGGGGTATTAAAGTCCATGACTATGATTGTATTGCTGTTGATCTCTCCCTTGATATATTCCAGAAGATTTTTTAAGTATTTATGTGCTCCTGTATTGGGTGCATATAAGTTTACAAGAGTTATATCCTCCTGTTGAATTGCTCCCTTTGGTATTATGAAGTGGTCTTCCTTATCTCTTGTTATGGCCTTCACTTTGAGGTCTATTTTGTCTTATAT